>NC_137739.1:9721052-10391905 GCF_963264785.1 Psittacula echo
CCCAGACTCAATTCCACTTTTAATAATTATTTTCTGGCATTATTTTCTTTTCTTTCTTTTCTCTGTATGCCTGCTCCTACATGCAAGTATCAGCACTGAGAAGTGGATTCTGCTACCCCTTTCGGGCAGCTCTAACTCACTTTAATCACAAATGTAGTTACTTGTAAATTACAGTGTTGGAATATGAAAAGCCAGAGCAAGACAATTAAACTGTGGCTTTAAATTTATTTAAAACAGACCTGCTCAGTCCTGGTCCCACACTTCTGCAGAAGCAAGGGCAAAGTCTGCTGGAAGCAATCACATTTTGGCCTCTGGGCAGTGATTTTGGCCCAGGCACTGATTTGATTCGAATGTGATTTTTGCCCTTAGTGCTTTTGTCACTGTTACAACCTTAATGTGTAGAAGAGATGTTTTCCTATGCATTTTCTAATCTAACAAGTAAAAAACTAACACCTTTTTTACTGCTACATAATGGGGCAAAAGGAACTTTCCATTGCCCTGCTTACTCCCAGCAAAGGAAATGTGAGGGTGCCCAGGTTGTGACCATTCACAGTACTGCTCACAGGAGGTAACTGCTATGTTAACCACACAGCATTACTAAGATGAAAAGCAACAGCAAAGGTGGAGCTTATACAAGCTCCCCAGCTCTTTCCCAGCAAACCATCCTGTGGCTGTTCAGTAAATGCACAGTAGTTGTGAGCTGTAGGCACCAGCCATCACCAAATCTGGCCGCAGCTCTGAGATATTTTTTCATGTATTTACCATATCCTGCAAAGACAAAGGCTGTATTCCCTAGAACAACAACACTGTAGTGCTGAATTGAAGCAGTGACTGTAACACCAGCACCTGGGGTCTGGAGGTAGCTCCGGAATGCAGACAGCAAGTCTCACTAGACCCCAACATGTACACCTCCATGCTGGGCCATACACTTGCTTCTCATGAATTCAAACAGCCTGCGTTAGTACAGAACAACATACCTGCTTGTGAGGAGATGGCACACTGAAAATGGGTGAAATTCATAATCATGACTAATTTAGTGCTATCTACAGGCAAGTCTGCTCTGCTGCACAAGACCTGATAGCTGCAACACAGAGGGACATGAGTGCAGGGAGGGAGTTTGCTCTGGCCATGGTGGACGGTGCTGTCACCAAACAGTGGTAGTTCTGCTGTGGCGTGGGGTGCTGGAGAGGCGGAAGAGTATCACGAAAGCAGCCAAACACACAAAAAGCCAGAGTAACAAACATAAAGGGGAAAGCTTTTGAGAGAGTAGAGCTTCTAAAGCAAGGATGATGAAGGCAAATATATAGTCAGAAGAGCTAAGTAAAGACTGTTACAAGTTCTCTCAGTGCCCAAAGCTTTGGTATTTCCAGCCGTACCTGCCTGACTCCCCTCCAGTTTCCTTTCCTGGGATCACTGTGCCTGTGTGAAGGTACAGCCGTACAGAGCCCATACAGCAACCACACATACCAGACATACAGCAACCTCCACAGCTCTTTGCCATGAAACTACTTCTAGAAGGTCCCTAGAGAAGAAAAAGTCTTCTGAGAAGAAAGCTGGAATTATGGGGCAAACTCCTTTACTCAGAGTTAAGTATATTACTCCATGGTTAAACATGCAGTTGTGCACGCAAAAGCCTGGAAGCTGAAGAGCTGAGTGCCTTCAATTTTGCTACCTGCTTTTCGATAAATTGCAATAATTATGATTAAGCTCATTGATTTCAATAAGTGATTAAATTAATCTTACTTACCACATTATTGTAAAGCATTAGGACATGCCATCACTACCAAGACCCCTGTGGCAGAAGGAGAGTTCCTTCTCCAACTATTCTTAGCCTGGGGCCATCCCGCCCTCTCTCACTCAGGGAGTGGAGGTGTTCAGACCGGCTCAGCAGCTCTGCAGCTGCCAACAACCCTGCATCACCAGGAGGAGCAGAGGTGGTGATGAGAAAGGAGAGCAATCCAGGGCATGGTGAAGAAGTATGGTGAATTCCCACCTACACCTGTATAGCCTATTCAAGGCATTTGGAAAACTCCGCTCCTGTGTCTGCTGGGCACATGGCAACATTGGCAGTGAAGCTGGGTGTGATCTTGCCACTAAATTAAGTGACCCTTATCCATACTGGCCCTTCCACCACACCAGTAAGCACACATATGGGTGCATGTGGATAGCATGCAGGGGTAGCCTAACAAAAGGATACAACAGTCGAATCGCTCAGCAGAAAAAAATCAAAAACCTGCAAGACCTCTCTCATGCTTATAGCAAGATGATCAACCACGCAAGTGCAGCACAACAACACAGGAGAAAAACCCTCTCACTGCAGGGTTCAGCTTTGGACCCTGGATATGCAGCCGGACCCTCTCACAGATGCTCCCACTCCTCTCTCCCCAGAGGCACTTCAGTGCAAGGGGAGGCTTAGAGGAGTCTGATACTGGCTGTAGCATGGAAAAAGACGGTCATCTAAAACTGCAAAGAAAAGGGAAGGCTATATTTAGCCCTTGCTATCTATTGCAGAACAAATATTAGTATGGCAGGCATTTCTCAGAGAAGCTGATTCCCATTACAGCATTCATTCAGAAAACGTACCATAAAAATGGGAACGACAGATATGATTTCAGGGGCTAACTGTGTGTGGAAGGCGCTAGGTGACTGCTAACACCTCTGCTTTTACACCAGTGCTGTCTTAAATGGTTTGTTTTGTCTTTCAAGTCAGGTTTAACCGAGGAACGAAGTAATGGAAGAAAACTATTGCCTTAGCAGCTCAACTCGCTCGAGTACTTGAGAGATTAGAGTTCTGCTCCGGCAACAGGGTGGCCATTGGGGCTGGGAGTCGCACCCATGTATTTCACAGCATTAGTGTTCTGCATTTTGATACTCCAGGCACTGATCAGTTCTCATACAGGATGCAGCTACTCTCAGTGCAGCTCTGCCAGTGTTGTATGACTCTCAAGACATTTTATTAGCAATACAATCATCTTTGCTCTACTTTCAATTACTGCTTCCCATTCAGCCATTGTCTGTTTCCTATGGAAAAGAACAGAACTAACATAGTCACAAAAGAGTAAAGTCTTCTTTAAATGTCACACTGCTGAATAAACCTCTTCCTAGTGAGAGTACATAAATGCTTGGGTACAAAGGAGATCTACTGACAAAAAAAAGAATATACTCCATCGTCTGCTTCCTGAGCCACTCCACAACCTATTTTCCATAAATTCAAGGCTTCAGATGGCATTCATAAAATAAATAAATAAGCCCACTGCTGAGAAGCAGCAGCACATGCTTAAATGAAAATCCTAAAGAGACCATATAAGAGAATTCCACCAAGGATTAATGAACAAATGTGATTAAAACTATCTACAGCTTTGGACTGCAGCCAAAACGCTGCCAGCAGCATTTGATATGTAAATGCTTAAAACATTTGCTATGTGCACGGCCGCTGATGCAAAGCCTCTATAGAGAATTTCTTCATCTAATTAGAGATATTGGTTTAGCAAACTTTAGAGTTTATAAAACCCCTCAACATCTCATTATTCTTTTAAAATAGAATATTCATTTGTTTGGAATGTTTTCCAGCTATATCCCACGAAACCCTTTGGCTAATGAAAAACTCCAGCCCTGTATCAGCTAATAAACCCTACAGCTTTTATGATAATAAAATACTCACCACGTGCACTCATTAAAACGTTCATACTTGTTGCTTTAGACTTTCTTTAGCTATTTGCTAGACATAAAGTAATATACTCAATTTCCAACTATTTTATAGTGCAATTTCAACGCAGGCATTTACATTATCCAGGATCTTATCAAACACACCACACCACAGCACAATCACTGTGTCTCTGATCTGGTAAAGTTCCTGACAGCATGTGCTTAAGTGTAGCACACTTGGAGCTCTTCTCAAATGATGCGACTTTCACACTATATTCTCATAAATTACCTCATGGGTAAAGGTCTACATGTCCATGTGTTAGAAAGCAGCATGTGCAATTACACACAAGATTAGAGATGAGAGATGTACTTTAACTAATCTAAGTCTCTTAGGTGCACAAATACACTTATTAAGGAGACTTTTTCCAGGGGGATCATTCAGTTGTACCTCAGTTTGTCCATCTCTGCTACAGATACATCACACAACTCACTGACGATCTGAGATTTAACTCACTGATGTTTACAAAACATTTTAAAGAAATCCCCTCACTCCCTGGAGTACCTGAACCGATCTTAGGAACTCATTTGCTCATGATGATGACGTTTTCAAAGCATCCTTACTGCTGCGATAAAAGATAAAGACATAAGAAAACACTATCCTGTAATACTATGTCATTCGCAGCTCTTTTTTCCCCTCAATTTTAAAGCAACCTATGTATTTTACAGTAAAATTATGAAATGCTTTAAAGTAGTTTCCCTCTCATAAATCTAATTTTAGGCAATTGCTCAGTCTAGATTAGATGTATGCTTATCAATAATGAATGCATTGAAAAACACTTGAATAACAAAAGCTCCCAAAGCTCCTTCCAAATGTGCAACTGCACAGAACCTGGTACACATGAAAATAATCAAAGAAAGTCAGCTACATGCAGGATGAATTATTCCCTAAATAACCTGGAATGAATACATTCAACTCAGAGGCATTTTGCTAGAAAGGAAGGAATGTTTCACCCTGATTTGTTAAAAATGTTCTGTTTATTTCTCTATTTAAGTTTATGAATGATCAGCACATCACCACTAGTATCTGTTAGTTTTAAATCTTGTTAGAACAGGTACCTGAATGCCTGACAAGATAGCCCTTGCTAAAAGGCCTATAATTGCATATTTCCAACAAATATCTTTAAGTAAAGGCAGAGACGTGTGTCTAACTTTGATAAGGGCTAGAAAACTTCTTAAAGGTATATATTGTAGTAAAGCAAAATTCCTTTCCCACTACATGCAGAAGAGATGTCAGTTTAGCTGAACTGCATGTAAGGAAGAAAGCTCGTTTTTATCAGTGCTGGCAAAACCTGCTTAAGAAGCCTTCTGGAATTTCCATTGTTTGCATTTTGAAATCAAAATAATGCATGCTGTTGAAGAGAAAATACAGCAATGTGGAGTTTAGACACTTTTAATTATAGCCTGATCCAAGATGCTTAAAGCCTGGGATAACTAACCCAAGGTTTTGATGCTTACTCAGCATTATCTCAGGTCTAAACATGAGCTGGCTCTCCTAAACTAAGGTGCCAGTTTTGAGTAAGCAAATTACCTTTTGGCATTGGAGCATTTTACGTTCACAAGCAGAAATTTCTCTTCAAGGGCATAAAAAATAGATAAAAAATTGTGAAAGCTATTTAAGAGAGAGAGCTGCCATGTTTGCCTCTCCCCACTTCAGTCTCTGTCTGCCTGGAATACAAGCGATTTGTCTAGCTATACTTCAGTCTGTTTATTTTGGCTCTGGCACATTTATAGTTTATTTCCAGCCTCTTTTGAATTCGATCCCATCAACACAAATCTGCAAATTGAAATAAAATAACCTAACAGACAATGTTCTGTTTTAATTTTTGTTCCATGGTAGAGTCAGTGGTTAAATATTATCTCCCCTGCTGTGGCTAACAGGCATGTAAGGGGTGAGCCATATATGTGCTTTGGTCTCTTTTGCCATTTCAGACAGGATGCAACACCCTCCAGCAGTGGAGTGGAAGGTGTCTGACTCTGGTTCAGGAGGCGGGCCCATGGAGAGGCACAGCTGCTGTTCCAGAGCGGGCCAGGATCCTGGGCAGAACCACTACAGCTCAGTTCCACTCCACTCTCCTCTGAGCAGCATAATCAATTACTTGTTCTTGTCCATGTTTACTCTCCATGCCACATGGCAGATTTTTGGACAGTCATCATTCTGGTTCAAAATGAATACTTCCCAAATTCATGATACAAAAGGAGGAGAAGCATCAGTGCAAGCAGGGGCAGGTGAGCTTGCATGTATTGCAAAGAACTCCATGGGAACTTTGTCACAGACAGCCGGATGGGTTCAGACAAAGTACAACTAGGCCAATGTTCTAGTCACTTCAGCTGACCTTCCGCTAATAGCTGCCATTAACACTTTAGTCAGCAACTTTCCAAGGTAGCTGTGGTTAGGATAAATGGAAAGAACTGTGATTTTCATGATAAAACTGCACCAGTAAGGTAGATGACATCAGTGAGTCTGAACGCTTTTAACCTTTTTCTATTAAGATTATGAAGTGATTGAATGCAGAGCATGAAGCTAATGAACACATGCTATGTGCTGAAAACTCAGCATGGAAAGTCTACTTTAATAATACACTGTCAAAGATCTATCATGTTTTACATTTCCAACTACAAGGAAGTTGAGTGTTGACGTAAATGATCATTTTAACAGATAGTGTGCAGGAAGCAGCAGTGTACCTGCACAGGTTAGCTATACAGCTTTAAGCCATGTTGCTGTTTACATTGGGATGCATGATTAAAGAGGATTCATGCCCAGAATGTCTAAATTTAGTGATGTTATTTACCTAATTTTTAACCCTGCAAGGTTTTTTTTTCCTGCAAGGGAAAAAACACCAGCATTTTGGGTGTTACTTTCTCTCTTTCCAGCATATTCCTATTTAACAACTTTTATGACAAGGAGGGGTTTCTTCCACCAGAAAAAATAATTTGTGGAATGGCAGAAATAGTGGTAAATGCACTTTCTGCTCATTCTCCTACCAGGTGTTGGAAGAAAGCAAATTAGCCATTATTTTGTTCCTTAACATACTGATATTCTTAGTACCCTCAACAGTGAGACAAGTTCCCTCTTACAATTCCTTTCATTAATGAAAAAATACTTTTTTTCTATCTTCTTTCCACATGATAAAGCCCTATGCAAATGACTGTATTTCAATCTGGTTTCATATCTCTAATGCTCCAAAATCAGTGCCATGTACTCAGTTTATACTAGTGTAAGCCAGACCATAAACATGGCTCTGTATTCTTGGAATGGACTAGGGCAAATTGTAACAAAAGTTTTGTGGTGTTTCCAAATTCAGAGGCTAGACTGCCTAGGCAGTGAAGATAAGTTACCGTGCATGGATAGCACATTAACAGACAAAAATTAGCACTGTCCTCCTATTACCCTGAGAACTGCTTTGTTTTTCCTTGCTTACGTGTTTCATAGTAGGTAATTCTCCATAGGAAAAGTTCCCGAGGAACCATTTTTTTTTCCAGAAGCCCCATTCATTAATGCGTCACCATGGCAGAAAATGTGACTGCTGCCAGTTACTACAAGACTTGTAACAGCTGCTAAAATGTATTTGCCAACATAACTTACTTTTCACAAAGTTGCCTTTACCTGTTACTACAATAACAAGCCATTCCATTTTTAAATCAACTCCATCAATGCAGAGATCAATACAGAAAACTACCACATTTAACAAGCTAACACATGAACTCTTGATGGACCAAACCACAAACCACTCCCCTGTCAATACCTGGACATCATTTGGAAAGATGCAGCACTAAAAACAGTTAAGACAGATGCGGCTATCCTATCTCATAAAAAGAAATGAGCCCACTTAATATTTGCTGAAAAGTACCTAAAAAAAAATGGTAGTGAAATACTCTCCTAACCAGCTGTGAATACCCGAGGATATTTAATTATTAAAACTAAACATGATAGATTTTTAGGTTTATCAAAGCACTGGGATTTTATTTGGTACAGAACTATGCTCCCTACTTTGCATTTTTTTCAGTGTTTATCTGCTGTTGCATATTCATGTAGAACCTCATCTGCCTGATACATCCCATTTTGATGAAAACAATAATCACTGATTAAATAAGCAAGTGGAGTGAGCTGCAGAAATTATCAAGTCCATTACTCAAATTAGTGAGACTTTGGATAAAAGGATAAAAAACTACATACTGGTCTGAATAGGATCTTTGTGTTTGTTTCTACCGTGTATACTTTAAACGGCATACTTTATATTCTGCAATTTTTTTTCCCATCTCTAAAATTAAATTACCAAGAGTTTTGTGTAAGAGAAGAAATTAAACTTAATTATGGGCCTAGATTTAAAGCAGCCGTTCACTTAATCTAACTTATATATCCCCACATCCATTTGAAATTTCATTTGTACAAGTCAGTAAGAAAAATTATTTGCTCATTAGATTAATTAAAATTAAAGGATGCTTACTTTCTGCCAAGAAAGTAGGAAGAAAGCGACCTCGAGAATGTTTTATGTGAAGTAAACTCAGCCAGTTAACTTTGGTCATTTCTTAGTTTGTGAAATGTAACTTGCTCTCGCTCTGTGTGCTTCCCACAGAATGTGATTCAGCACATCACCCCACCCTCACCATTTGTCACATCAGGAAATGAAAGCCATTTAATCGTATCTTCCCCACATCACTTTCAAAATCAGTGCATATCTGGCAAAACACCAAAGAGCGGTTCATCGCAGGGCTCAATGAAGACGTTCCTCCCCCTACGCTGTGCTCACCGCTGAAGCCACCCCCCCACAGACCCTCTTTGCAGGGCTACCTCCTGACCCGCTCAGGGGCAAAGCATGGCAGATCTGCTCCCAAATGCACCTTATGCAAAGCTCATCAGGCACATCCCCTGCTGCCACACAATGCAGTGGCTAACCAATGCTTCACACCAATAAAGAAATACAAAGTGCTCCTGCTAAGCTTGCAAGCAGCAGGAACCTGAGACCACCAACCCACTGCTGGAAAAAGGAGCAGGAAAGCCGTTTCTGAGAGGCCACAACATATAGGTTAGTCAATAGTGGTACTGGGTCTTGCCATCTCCCTGTTTAATTTGCAGCACAAACCTAGGCAAAATGTGGTCAACATAGTCTCATTGCTCTGATTGCAGATGGTCGTTCTGATGCAGCAGGAAGGATCTATCTGGGTAAGGAAACGTTTTTTTTCCATCCCACATTTTGAAGGAAAAGGCAAGAGGGAATATACACTCATCCAGGGATGAGCTTCAATCTCCTAACTAGAGTTATCCCAAGAAATGAGTGGAGGGACCCCCACCAGCAGGGGGGCCAGGGATGCTGCCAAGAGCCTTTCTTCCTCCTGACAAGACCCTACTGCTGAGGCCGCTTCAGAAACCTCATGTAAAGATAAAGTGAACTAGAGTAGATCGGGTTCTTCCTGAAGCTCCCTGTGGGCCTGCCACTCCCTTTGATCCCTGAGCTGCTGAATCAACCTGCCAGAGCACATGAATTCAAAAGACCAAAGGCAAAATGGGGAAAATGGGGTCAGGCTAATGGGATTTAACATTGATTCTGCACCAAGCCTGAAAAGATGGAAGAACAGGGCCTGAGGGGTGAAAGGGATAAGGAACTGAGAATTGATGGAAGGAAACTTAATTGATTTTAACAACAGAAGGTCACATTTTGTTACCTTTATTTGGTTTGAGCAACAATCTTATTTTGACAATTTGTGCCAGCTGATGACCTGCCCTACTCTTCATTGGGACTGTTCTGGAGTAAGTCAGTGAAGAATGCAGAATGCTGGGATAAGGGACACAAACATGTGGCAGAGAGGCGGTCTGAGTGAGAAAACTACAAAGGGACCATATAGATCCATTAGCTGACGTAACTGGGGCTGATGAGAAAACAACTGGGAGGGAGGGAGGCTGGTGTTCCCATTCACTGCTGTGCTCAACAGAGCTACAACCAATACAGTCCTACTTAATCATGAGATCAGCAGAGAACCAGTGGTTCACTTCAACAAAAGAACATAAAAGAGGCATGTGAATTTAAGTTAGGTGGTCTGCCACCAGCTGATATCCTGACTCTGACAAGCCCTACTCCCTTGCAGGCAGGAGGTGACCTGGAGTGATGTCCTGGCTCCTCTCCCCTCCTAGGTTGTAACGGTTCACAGACATGGAAGTCCTCCAAGCACTCTGTGATGATACCCAGCACTGGTATCTCTCAATACACAGGCTCTTAACACACCACATGTATCAGTTTCACATACAGAAGAAAGATAAGGGTGTTTCAGTCTTCAGCTATAGTTCTGTAGCTGCTACCAGCAACACGACTTGAACCTCGCAGGAAAAGTTCAGTGCCTACACGATACCTCCTACACAAAGGTTTAGCAAGGATACCGACCCTCACAGAGCATGCACAGACACAGTTCCTGCCAGCCCCTGCTGCAGAAACCACTTGGAAGCTACCTTGCACCTGATCGGCATGGTGCATCCCATCTTCAGAATACAACGATCTGAGGCAGTGCTAAAACATCCTACACAGCTGCCTCAATTATTTAGAGCCATAATGTGACACAAATAACCAATTTGGATTTACAGACCTTTCAGTCTTCAGCTGTCCTAAGAATGCATTGTTGCAAGATTACTTTCTAGAAATTACTTTGGGGCAGAAAACTTCTGAACAGAGATTGACTCTGTATTTGGAAAAGACTTGGCTCCAAACCAGTTCCTAATGTGGCAAAGTGTGCAATTATCCCGATGAAAGGTTAGGGATGCTTGTGCCTACAGCTGGTTCATCAAGTAACGCTGAATGATGGATATAATTAAACAGCGTGCAGCAGAGTGGAATGTGTGCTACAATGAACCATTTAGGGCTTCATCCCCTCTGATCAGCCTGGAATTGCAGAAGCATGGTCACAAACATAAGCAAAGCTATTCAGCACCGCTATTTATATAGAGAGAGATTCAGAAGTACATAAATGCATTGTGACTAAGAGTGCTGTGCAGAAGGAGCAGAAATGAAGTATTCAACTGTAATAAGGTGCAACTATAAATGGTAACTAGCCACTAATTCCACCTGGGATTGCACAGCAAAATGTAGGTCTTGAATTCCTGCACCACCAGGTCAAAGCTTGCACAATATCTCAAGATCTAAAGTTTTGACTAGTTAGCACTAGTTAGGACTAAATAGGCACAGAGATGCCTTACTCTCTTCTGATCCACCCAAGCTCTGCAGCACTGAAGTTGCTCATAGTTACTGCTTTTGGTCTCCCCTGCAGCATTTATAGATTGATCAAGTGTGGTTTGTTCCTTGCAGAAGAGGATGAATGTGAAGGAGCCCCTTAAACAGCTCCCACCTCAGGGAGTGCACTGGAAGATATCAGCCTCATGCTTCCCACCTCTGTTCTGCAACCACTCTCCTCCATCCCACAGCTTCTGAAGCCTGTGGACTGGAGCATCAGCATGTGGTGTGGTCTTAGGGACTTCACCAAGTGACAGCAGCAGCACACAGAGCAAAGCTGGATGGCTCTGTACAAGTATTACAGTATTTCCATCAGCACTCTGAGTAAATCCCAGGAGCGAGGCAACTGGTGGCAGCTGGTGACCAGCTCTTGCCTGGCACTGTGATTCTGGGGAAAAAGGAGTTTCCACTGGATAAGAGTAAAGGGAAGAGGCAGTTGGGACTGCACATTTATGCTACCTTTGCTCTGAAACTACAGTGAGTTACTGCTGCATTTTATTTATGCAGAAGAGCTTTTTAAAAAATACCTGTTGTTCCAAAGCAGCTTTAATTTTATGCAAAGTATTTCATTCAAATCAGCCCTTCAGCTCATTCACATGCAGTGATCCTGAATAAAAAAGAAGTCAGTGCATAATTTAATATTAAGACAAGACCAGAACTTACGTATAAAGTGGTTGAAAAAATCCTCAACATCAAATACCATTCAACTCTTACATTTATAGGCCTATTTTGGAGGAAGAGTTCATCTATTCCTACCCTTTCTATTTCAATATCACCACTAAAAGACTGAAAAAGAATAACATATTTTTTCACCCTTTAATGGCCTTTTGGTTCACAACTATTTAAGAGTGACTTGGAAAAGGTATAATAGCACATGTTGTTGTTTCATCTTCACTTTGAACTGCCACCGGGTATTATTTTGCAGCTGTTTTATTGTAAGTGGCATCCTGAAATCTAAACAAAAAAAGATGTCTTAATGGCAATTTCAACAGATTTTTAATTTCCGGAGAGAATTCAGCGAGGCCACGAAGGGAGCGCATGTTTAAAATGCAATGCTATAATAGAAATGTTTCCCTCTTTCAAGCAGACCTAGCTTTTGGAATTTGATAATGATTTTGCTGAACTTTCCTAAAAAAAAAAAAAAACCAAAACAACAAAAACCCCAAAAACCCCCCTCAAAACAAACGAAAAAAAAGACCCCACAACCACAAAAAAAAAAAAAAAACAAACAAAACAACAAAATCCCCCCTCCCCCCGCAACCCAGCTGAAGATTAAAAAGTTTCTGCTCATAAACCCCAGGTTAACACCACAGGGACGTGTTTCTCTGCAGCTGCTGTTACCCACCTCACAATTAAATCCAAAGTAAAATGGAGCAAAGCTGCAGGAGAGCACACAGGAAAGAAAGTCACACCTGTGCTTTCTCTGACAACTGACATCCCACTACACTCTCCAACCCCACTGGAGCTTCTTGCCCAGGAATGCAAAGAGCAGCAGAGTATCACGGGAAGGGCTTTCCAGTATGGGACCACTAGTGGGGAATTTTGCTAACCATGGATTTAAAGGACAAAAGCCATTCTGCATGAAGGACCCTTTTTTTGACTTGGTTACCCCAGACTATTTATCGACAAGGACAAGTTGTAAATGAAAAGCAGGTTTTATAAATAGCCCTGGAGCTGTGAAGGAGAAAAAGCTGAGCTGGCAAGATCCCTCATACTGCTCAATGTCTGCCACCACCCCAACATATATATATATATACTTATAAAAAAACTATTCTAGACATTATTTTAGAATAGTATTTTTGATATAGATATAGACAAAAGTATAGAATATCCTGAAGACAAAACACGTAACTGCGTTGCCTAGGAACCAAAGATGCACATTATCACAACATTTGTACTGTTATTGTTTATAGATCAGGCTGCCTGGTATCCAGTGAAGACTCACATTTAACTGTCTTTTAGGAGATAGACGTTTTTCTCGATCATAAATAAGTAAAAAATAAATTGCATCCAGAAAGCAAATGGCAAACAGATGAAACCCCTTTGGCTCTTTGCTGGAGAACCTCCCTCTAAGCAGCCCAGAGCCAAGAGAGAAGAGAAGAGGATACCAGCCAGGCAGCTCAGCAAGCGCTCAGATGCTGCAATGCCCATCAAAATGTAAAGGTTGGCATCTGAGGCTTTCATCTGCCAGGCGGTCCTCTGAGTGGTCTCAGATGCTGGCTCAGATGCTTCAGCTCACATAGGAAGAGATGAAGGGCTGAATGTTTAGCACTGTAATCAAAAAGACAACATGCTGCCAAGTACAAGGGTACTTCGAGAAATACGGTTATTCTAAAAATGTGCTTTATTGATGCATCTTTCATCTGCATGTGCTGTAGAGATGCCTGGATAGCCAAACTAGTCCCCAATTTGGGGTGCGTTTATTTCTGTTGCCAAACTGACGCTGCTATGAAGAACATTTCTGAAGGACTAAACAGCCGAAAAAGTTACTAAGAGCTGCAGATGACACAGTTTTCAGAAAGCAAAAGCTGCTTTATAGTGTTAAACCCAGGAGGGGAGGTGGAGAAAGAGTAATCTCAGCTGCTGTGGCTGCCCAGAGAAAGGGTGGTTCTCCCATCACTAACATCTGCCAGGCTGAAGAAAATATTATGTTAATACCAGATGTAAAAAAGTTTTTAAAGCCACAATAAGTCCAACATTACACCACACCCATTTGTAACCATGCGCAAAACCACTGCTTGCCAACCTCTGGCAACTTAACAGTAAACCAGAGAGGTGGGATAGCAAAACATAGAGATAACCTTTAAAATACATACAAATCTCAAGCAAATGTGCTGGCAAAGTGAAGAAAGATGAGGAGAAAAGGTTATTTGAGGGATTTAAGAAAAAAGCCCATCTGAAATTCTCAGAGAATACAGATTTGAGAAAAACCACTGTTGAAGTTCTTTTTCTGGATGGGAAAAAAGATTCCCTATGAAGCATTAAGAGTGGATTGATGTCTGGCTTGCCAGATAAAGATATTCTGAACAAACAAAACTTCATACAGTGTCAGCGACAAAACTGAGATAAAAACCTTAGGCACTGGCATCTTAACAGATGTTGCACTGCAAAAGCCACCTGTGCTGTACTCCCGCCTAGATATGTAGATATGATCGACCAGTGCTTCAGTTCAGGAGAACATTTGAAAGGGCACTTTAAAGAATACTGAACTGTTTGCCTACTGGCCAGTACATTATTCTAGTGGCCAGGCCTGCATTTCCCAGTAGCACTGCAATGGGTGGCTTTGAATGGGGTGTAAGGTCAAATCCAGCCCTAGAAAGACAGCATTCTCTATACAGGCTCCCATGGCCAGCTTACATAATTCCCAGGAATGAAATATCCTTGAGAGACAGATGTGAAGTTTGTATCTGAGAGACAGAATTGTTAAATTAAGTCAAGTTAAATTGATGAGAAATCAAAGGAAGGGGGCCAATGGTTTTGGTGATCCTATGTGACGTTACACAGCTTTTGTCAGCCCAGCAGCTGGCTTTGGGATTTCTAAGTTCATAATGAAGGAGCAACTGGATCTCAGACATTTCTCACAAAGCTAACTGCTGTATGTGAAAACTAAGTTCTTTGTTTCAGTTCCAATAAGAGATTTTCCTGCATTTCCTTGATGGCATTTCAAGCCTGCACACTGCAAAAGCTGAGAAGTTCTGCAAAAGCAGATGGATAGCTTGAGTCTGGTTTACTCACTCCACGCAAACTGTATTCTCTCATTTGTTTTCTCCCAGTCACCTGCTTCAAAGGTTGTGTCATTTGGTCAACTGCCCAGGTGAAATCTGGGCAGGCCATGGTAAATTTGACAGAGCAACTGTCATCCCTGATGCTGTTTCTATAGAGTGTTAGTCACCCATGTTTTGCTGTGGATAAATTTGGGCCAGTGGCTGAAACAAGGAAACTGATGTTCTCCCAAGTAGTTTTGGCACCTGAAAAATAACTTGCAAAAGTGTTGAAGCATTTATCCCAAAGGCTGAACTTCATTCTAAAACCTGTTGGTTATAATTACTTCCACCTGCCACCAGAAGGAAAAACTCAAGAATTATTCCCTCCACTCTCACCTTCTCACTCTTGGCAAACACTTTGCTGCCCAGGGATCTCATTCAGAAGTCATCACTTTGGTTTTGTATTAACCAATACTTCATCTGGCTGCTCACAGAGGAGCAGAATTTTAAATAACTCATTTTCCTCACAGCAGATGTCTTCAGTTTCCTTTCTTGATATCCAAATGTAGCAACCATAGTAGAGCCCCAGTGCAAGACCTGGCCATGCAAGTTATTTGGGATGAAATCTGTGCCGGCAGATGAGTGAAAGGACAGCTTTATCACTACTAGGCTGTCCACCACATCTGGATTTGGCAGGAGTTCAAATAGAAGTATTGATTTTGCGTAGTTACCTTTGCTAACAACTCTCCTAAAGAGTCAGGAGTGTAGGTCTGCTGCTGGCTGATTGGGCTGCTAACAATGACCCAACAAAAAGGTTTACCTGCTTCAGAGGATATTCTTCAAGTTTCTAAAGCAGCATTAAAGTCTAATGCTAAATAACTGGCATTTAGCATTAGCAATCTTACCTTGACCAACAGAGGACAACACAATAAAACAAGAGTAGGTCAGCCAATAGCTCTTTGCTAGCTCATTTTTCTAAATTTCTGAGTGTGATTCTAACTGATACAGATGATCTCCATAAATGACAAAAAATTGACACCTGTTTAAGGGACCTACCCCAGTCAGATCATCCCATTTACTCCCTGGAGTCTGTAGCTACCTTCCCCAGGTGCTATTTGAATTATGATACACATTTTCATTCAAGTTCCATGCCAAAACCTCTACGGAACATGTCTCATTTGCCCGAGTCTTCACAACACAGGTTTTTATGGAAAATATGGCTATGCAACCTTTATCCTAAAATGGTGTTCAACACCAAAACACAAGTAGTTTCACTTGGTTTCTTTTAAGTGCCTTTGTTATAGCTGATTGCTCATAATTGAAAATGTAGTCATATCTGCATTCCTGGCTCCATCAATAAGCCACTCCATTTTCTTACTATTCTGAAGCACTCCCCAAGCTTCTGCTAATAATTTTGCTTAACCTTTATTAAAGACCAAGCATTAGCTGGCAATTAGATTTGGAGATCAAAGCTCAGTGATTTACTGTAAATTATAAATAGTTCAAATGTTTCATTATGTTTATTCTTTATACAAGCTTTGTGGCCAGGTAAGCACTGACATGACATTCACTGCTAAATGATCTCATTAAACTTCCTAATTTAAGTGGTGCAACACTTCATCCGCCACATTATCCAAGGACTCCTGCATTGCACATTAAACATTCAGCATCAATAGATGCTCTACCATAGTTCACCTTGTTGGGAATGAAATTTCAGTCCCTGAACATAAGGTTGACTACCTGATGCTGTTTGTTAGAGACAATAAATAATGCAAATAGATACCCATGTAAAGTAAGAGGTTAAGACATCAAAAGCTTTCCCACAGAGTTTTGAAAGAGACTTTCAGAAGACAAGACTTTAAATCATGAAAAAATGTCACTAAGCTTAAAAAAAGGTAAGGAAAAAGAAGGAAGGTTCTGGTTTCTTTAATTTCTTTATGAATGTGGTGACTGAGAGAGATAATATCCCAAGAACCCCCAAGTCATGTGCCCTTTTTTAATTCACAACCCCAGAGCAAAAGAAGGGGCAATCACACAACCTCCCACATCAGAGTTGCTTGTAGAGGTTTGTCTTTAGCCATTTCATCTCTGATATCCTGCTGAGAATGTTTAACAGAGCTGCATGGAGTCAAGTCAAATGCATCACATCATTTCACTCAGGCCAATAAACAGCATCTTGCCTCATGATTAAAGGGAAACATAGTATTTTTGTTGGAGGTGCCTTTATGTCCAGACACTGTTTGCTAGCGATTTCTACTGCAGTAACAACTAGAAGCACATGGAATAGGACCTCCTTTGTGCTAGGTGCTGGACCTAAAGACTCCACAAAGTAAACATTATGGCACTGGGAAGAGTAATAGGGGCATCTGAATTTTCCAAACTTGCATATTTGTTTCCTTCCCAAAATGAATGGTTCTAATATTTTTCCCCCCGGCCTCTATATAGTGTGGTCCTTAGCATATGCTTCTGGACTTATCATCTGAAGGATGAGGGGCTCTTTGCAATTGTAATGTGGCCTATGAACATACCAGACTGCTCCCCAGACAGATTTTGGCTTCATCATATAATATTAACCCCACATACTAAATGTGTTTTTCTGACTTACAAGGCTGCATTAGCTTTTATTATAAGAAGAGAAGTAAAGGTTTCAGCATTACAGATGGGATGGCAGATGGGAAGCAAAAGCTTAATGTGAAGCAGCTCTGGATAAAAACTATTAATCCACAAAATTCATATGTTCTTATGCAGGGAAACCTAGCAAAAACACTGCAATATGACTAACCAGTGAGAGAAGTGTAATCTGCCCTTAGCCCATTATCTGACAAATCATGGCATGATGTCTGAAAGAAGGAAAAAACCTTCAGACACTCTATTTACTATTTCCCAGGAAAACAATCAGCTCTCTATGGGGTATGCAGAGAGGTAATACCTTCCTAACCATTATAAACAATGTTAATTTATAGCATCTCCACTGTGAAAATGAAATGAACTCATATATATATATTTGATGAGATAACATTTTCCAGGTTTATAGCTGCAATATTTTGTATTCAAAAAAATTTAACAGTACCTGTAAGTCACCATCATTAAAGTTACAGCAGTGAAACAGGCTTTTTACTTTTTGTTGAAATATGTGGTATGGAGGAAGCACATGTCCATCAGTTCTGGTAACAGAACACTCTGACAGAAAGGGAAGTGAGCACTTCGGATGCCTGCCCTGCTGCTGAGTGCTCACCATGCAGCTCTGAGAGCGGCTGCAACAGAGGAGAGTGACCTTCAAGAATTTCCCCCAGTGAAGAAACACATGCCTGGAATTTTTCCAGCTGAATGGTACTTGTTTAGAGTTTGAATGACTGTAAGATACCACGGCATTATTACAAAGACTCCATTAACACCAAACTGACTACAGTCTACTCAACAAACCCCGTGATTGTTTATGGCCGTGTCTGTAAGTGAATGTTCCCATTTGGCCTTGTGGTTTAACTGGTTCCATAGGGAACTAAGAGCAATTCAGACCACCACAGGTCATGGCCTCAGCATTACACGATGTTTAGGGTGGACTCAACACCACAGAAGGATAACTGGACACATTTGTCGGAACTAGTCTATGATACTACACCTTCAGCAATTATTCTCCTACAATTTATCTCACTTGATTCAATGTGCCATCACCTCCCTCTTCCTTCATGATTTTGCCTTAGTCTACTTTTAATCATTGGTGCAGCATACCCTAACTGGAAGGTGAATGATAAGGAATAACAAGCTAGCTTTTCCCAAAACTCAAGAGATATTCAGAGAACTACATCCCCTCCCTTACAAACAAGGATAATATGTCAAAACTGTTAGGTCTCTTCCTGTTGGACACCAGAAGTTTTTAAATTGGATGCAATAAGAAATACCGTGATTTCTTAATTCAAATATCCATGTTCCAGTATCAATGCAGTCTCTGGGACTCTTGTGCTCTTCCCTAATTTTTCTTCCCAAAATGTGTTGTGTGTCACTGACAATGCTTAGAAATGGGCAGCAGCAGTAAAACGATTTTGTCAGTCCTCACAAAATCCTTCCTAAGGCATATGCTCATGGTTTTTTCCATTTTTTACTTTAGTGGGGATTTCTGTCTGAATAGCAGCCTCAGGAAGGGACCCATACTTTGAGAGAGACCTTGCAGAAACCTCATCAGTGAAAGCATCTAATATATTTCTTTTCTGAGAGTATTAAAAGCATGTTATGTCATCACTCATCAAAAAATTGCCCAAGAAAGTTACTTCCCCTTTCATCTATTCATTTCAACATACAGGGAAAGAGAACTCATAAGAAGAACTTCCTCTTTCCCTCTTCTTGATAATTCCAATAGCCTAAAACCCAACAGTTTGGGAAGGCTGGTTGTTTGGGTTTTTTATGGACTATCTACTTCTGCACAATGCAGTAAAACTTACAGAATGCAGCTGTGGGACCTGGGTGATGTAAACACAGAAAGAACATGATTTCACTTAAAATCATGAGCCTTGTCATGTGGTGGTATATGGAGTTCTTTGCCTGATGCTATCTGAATATTCAGGCAATGGTTGGTGCCGAAGATATAATTGACTCCTAGCAACTTGCTTGTCACTTCTACTATCGTTATCCTCTGCAGAAAAAGACTAAACAAAGGATACATTATCTTCACTGAATCTATACTCATACTTTCAACACTTTCTGACACATCAAACCAAACTGTTGATCAGCCCTGGAAGGTATGAATCTCTCCACACCTGGGGTTCATTTGCTGAGCTCCAGTACCTCCTGCTACTTATCCTCTCTTACAGGTGCCCCCTTGCTGGAAACAACAACTAAATAGAGCAGCCCTTACTCAGCAAAAGTGAAGAGCCAGCACTGCTAGCCTGCTGCAGCCCCTCCTATGTAAGTGGCAGGCACACAGGGTATAGTAAGGTGATTGTCTCCTTGGCTAAGATGTGGCTGTCAGACACCAGCATCACCACGAGGAGTCTTCTGCTGTATGACAGAAGAAACTGTCCCTCTGACCTGTGCTTCTTGCAGCACAGCCTGGACATGTCATCTCTTATATCCTTCAGTACATATTTCCTTTAGGAACAAACACATATATTCTTATTCATTGTACCTGATTGGGTAGTCAGCAGCACTGAGGTTAATGAAGAAATCCCATGGCCAGTCATTCATCTCCATTAAGTCCCTCATGGCCTGCAGATAGGTGGTCAGAAGACTTGCTCCTCCCCAGATAGTTGCCATTCTCCAGGAAGTGACTCTCACATTTGGGTACTGGCTGGCGAACTGGAGCACTTGCCGGTGCAAGTAATTGGATCGCTTTACAGGAGAAAAAAGTAATAGATTCAAGTTACTCTGTCCAAAAGTGTCTTTCTCTGTATTCAGTAACCACCAACTCTTGACTCACTGTCATTGCTTTGCCCTCACTTACCTTTGCTAAATGCTATTTGTAAATGCACAGAGACCCCCTGTTAAATTCTTTTTATTACAACTACAGTATTCACAAATCAGTGCAACTAGCTCTTATTTATCATTTGTTATCAGAAGATTCCGAAGGGCTTTCATTAAGGAGGTGACGGTTACTACCTCCCTTTTACAGTGTGAACCAAAGTAACTTGTGCAAGGCACCTCAGGTCAGCTCTTCATTCAGTGGGCTACCACTGTCAGTCAGCATCAGCTTACCAACTACTGTTAACTAAATGTACAACAGACGTGGATAGATACTCACAGACATAAGGAGAAATGAGAGCTCTTACATAGAGAAGATAACAAAAAAGGAAAAAAAAAAAAAAAAAAGAAAGAAGAAGCTCCAACCATATAACAGATGGAGAGACAAAAAGTGACATGCACTTTACGCAGCAGAGGTAAAGAGAAGATGAAGATGACAAAAATGAGCAGACTGACAGATGGCGAGACAGGCAATTTATAACCAGTGATATATTACCTTGTCAACATGAATGTAATAAAAATGGTCTTTATGGTAAATAGCCTTAAACATGCGCTGGAGCTGCCGAGAAGCTCTGCCATGAACAACCAAGACAAATGCGATCCTGACTGGGTTGGCTGGCATGTATTCTACGGAGTCCTCATCCCACTGTACATTGTTGTTGGCTTTTCCTGTTCAAAAACAAAACACAGGACATCTCTGAGTGTATCCACAGGGCACGGGTGTAGAGAGCAGTACACACTTCACCTCGGCTCTTTCTTCAAAAGCAGTTTCTACAGAGAAGGGATAACTCCTGAGGGGTGCCAGCTGGCATGCCACCAAGATTGTACCCCTCTGTTACTGTACAGGGTCATCACCCTGAGCAGCAGCTATGCCTGCGTGCCTCAACCTGGACAAGGCTGCATGAACATGAATAAGGACCCAAATGTTTATGAGTCAGACAAAGCTCTACCTGGGTACACACATGTGAATCTTCGAAAGAATCACCTCAAGGTTTCTGAGTACTGTTCCAAGTTTTCAAACAATGCCAAGGCCAACATTCCCCTTGCTCCCCCAGAAATGAAACCCCTCATTTATCAAGAGATGCTCACTCCTGTGCCCAGCACAGCTCTGCTGGGAAGCTGGTGAAACTGCCACTTAACCACAGCTGAGGATTATCTCAACTGATAGCATGTATTCGTAACAGCAGATGTATCCTGGAACATTGAAATGGCAACCCGCATATCTTAATTTTTTCATGTACGAGAAGGGCTCTCACAACCGTATTTAGAATTTAAGCTCATTCTTACTTTAACCAATGAGTTTCTGGTCTTCATCTTCTGAAGCAAACACTGCAGTGCAAGGGTAAGGCAGGATGTACTGATTAACTGAAGAGCTGCAGAGACATTTTTACTCAGGAATTTCAAGTGCTTTGGCTTTGGTTTGTGTAACACCAATTCAAAACCCTGAACACCATGTAAGAAAAATACAATGTTACCCAAAACCTGATATTCATTCTTAAGTTAACAACCTCTTGCGTGCTCTGACCTTGTAAGGATCTTTCTCAATAACAATGATTTAGGAAGAGCCTGAAATTTGAATATACGTAGGACAAAGAAGGAAAGTATCTCAAAGCTCAAAAGCACCCTCCTGCTCCAATTTTCCTTTTGCATATTTAAACTCCATCTCTTTTTTAAATGAAAGGCAGTATCATTGTCCCAAAGTTACTCAGTCCCTTCTTGGCTTATTTCGTCTAAAAGTTAAATCCATTTTACAATCTCAAAAAGTCTGAACTACTGGAAATGCATGCGAACAGGAGCAGCACTGAAATGTTCATTTCCCATTACAAGTACGAGTTTGGAAATGGCTGCGCACAAGCGGAACCAGGTAGAAGCAGCAGCTAAACCATGTGTGAGAACATTACCACAGCTGCCTTCAACCATATGCAATGCTTTGGCCACATAGGATACCGTCAACTCAATGTACACCTCTGTTCTCAACAAATAACTAGCTCAGCAAAACTGCCCAGCCAGGTGCATCAGGACTTGAGCCTGCTTGCTTTGAAAAAGCAAAGTATCTCCTTTGCTCTCCCAGAAAAACAAGAGAACTGGGTTTTACATTCTTTTACAGGAACTATTCATCCCCTTATATTTTCCTCACCATCAGAAAAGCT
Organism: Psittacula echo; assembly: GCF_963264785.1. Taxonomy (NCBI): domain Eukaryota; kingdom Metazoa; phylum Chordata; class Aves; order Psittaciformes; family Psittacidae; genus Psittacula; species Psittacula echo. The sequence goes on from NC_137739.1 coordinate 9,743,277, forward strand.
GTTTTTTCCTACCTTCCAAACAAAACTCCGATGAGCCAATTAAGTGTCCAAGTGAGTTAGAAATAAACTGATGTCATTCAGCAGATTACAAGTGTCCAGAGCAGATATTCATATGATTAGAGGTTAGATTTTCCTAATTGACTTGAAAGGGACTCAGGGAAAAAAAACCTCAGCGAACTTGGGAGTATATGAGGAGGATCTTCTAACAGCTATCGAAACCCTCAGGTTTGAGTGTGAAATGCTGAGGAGTTCCTAACTCGACCATCCTCTTTTCAACTTGTCATGGATCCTGTTTCTTCCTAAAAACACTGAGGATCTTATCTGGGTAACTCATGCCCAGTTTCTGCAGTAGTGCTTTTTGGGATGCTCCCATTCTCTTCCTACCTCCACATACCCACCGTCTGAAGACTCCTTCTGCAGAGAGCAGGGATACCTAGGCTTGAGCTACGTTACAGGACAAACTTGAGGCTGTATCTGTTACCAAGTTATCAGACAGGCATGAGTACAGCCACAAAGCCTACTGTGCCTTCCACAACATCTCCATTCTCTGGAATAAGGCTCTTTGCTGGACTACGTAAGGGGCTAAAAGGCAGCTATGTGACTATCCAGGAAGATTATGTATCACATAGACACTGAACACAGAGTCATACTGAACATAGATACTGAGCCTACAGAGTCCCAGAGGCTCACTGCCCCATGTAAAAGACCCTTACCTCTCTGCAGCTGTACTGCTCGTAAACTGATGCAAATTTATGGCCCCCAATTGTATTCAGAACACTCTTTTTTAAATTTCAAGCCCCATAAGTCACTCAAGTTTAAATGAGACACAAACAACTTAAATGGTATTTCTTTAGGAAAAAGGAAAAAAAAAAAGCCCATCACTAATTCAATAAGACTCTAATGAACACCATTAGAAGATTAGAAGAAAGCTTAAATTTCATTTCTTCTATCATTTCTAGTTTATTATGGCCATTTCTCTATGCTCAGTTGAGCCATTTCTCCGGCATAGCTGATGAGTTTCCCGATGCGTGTGCTTTGGGCTCCTGCACAGCAACAGGGGCAGAAAGGGACTGTGAAAGACAGAAAACATGCTTGCAAGGAGAACTGACAGGGGAATGGAAGGGCAATTGCAATTGCTAAACCAACCCGTTTTTCTTCTAAACTGCTTTGATTTCAAGCTGATGATTCCCCATCAATGGACTCAAATATTTTTAGTGGTTTTCATTGTATTTTTGGATAACTCTCTTCTGAAATTAGTGGCTTTCTGCAGTGATATGTAGAAGGTGAGGGGAATTTAAAATAGCCATATTGTGAGTCTTTTATTCTAAACTAACTTGCTTTCAATACCCATGCTATCATTTACCTAGCAATTACTAAGAGCAAAATCCTCCTGAATTTGCACCTGAAATGCAATTTCACTTCATCAAGTTTCTCTAATAAACTCCTGTAGTGACTTATTTTCCTCTCAGCTATTTTCCCACTGGAACATCTTTTTCCATGTGCTCACTCCTTCCTTCTTATTTTCTAATCCATTTTCCACCTGCACACTACCATGGTTTTTTTATTCTAATCCTGTTCTTGGCTGCCTGGAATTTCACAAAGGTGAGAATGTATTTTTCCATCTGTCAGAATATCTGCTACCTCTGCTCTATATGGTTACCTTCCTGATTTTAGCTGTGGCTGATTAGCACACTCTCTTTTGCAGCCTTCTTCACTGATAAAGAACCAGCCTGCTTTGCAAATAAGATTAAATTGGCAGGAAACATTCAATTGAGTATCTGCTTGTGAAAAAATACAGTAGGACTTGAGGGCTGTATGAACCATGTCAAAATCCGAACAGCTCTAGCCACCGCATTTCTATAATAGTTGTGCATACCAAAGGCTTGCACATCATGTTAAAGCCTGCATATTAACGACCTGCCTCTCATGCAGGAGCACATCCCGTTCTGGGTGTTGGGACAGAGGACACAGGAGATGAATGAGATGATGTCATGACGTCATACCATCCAACAATGACACAAATCTAAAAGGATTTTAAGGAAGTACTTGCATTTGATAGCTGCTTAAGTGCCAGCACTACACCACCATTTGCCACATGCACTAAAGCTTGCTCAGAGGGCTAATTCAAGTGGTCTCCACCCTCAGTTGCTTCAGTCCAGCAAAAAGCAGTTGCCAAGATCACTCTTCTCTTCCTGGTCCCAAAGATCCCTTGACAGTATTTTCACCTCTGTTCACTCTTCTTCTCATCCACCAGGTACAGAGGAGTCATGGGCAACTCCTTTACCCTGTGGGTGCTCCCCACACTCAGCCTTCATGAATACTTTGCACCCCTCCATGCATCACTGTCTGCTGTCCCAAGAAAAATAAGCTAAGCCAATACAGGAGAATTCCCATCTTCTCCTGCAGTGATAGTTGGGAGCAGTCTCAGTGGGACTGGAGCTGCACCCCATCTCACCTAAAAAGCTTCCCCAAGTGTGAGCATTGCCTATTGAGTGAACTTTCCTATATGTTTAGGGAATTCTCTTTATCTAGGATAACCTGGGCAGATCGGTGTTCTATAAAACTTAATAAAAAGCCGATTGTTAATACAAGGTAAAACAAAACCCGTGAAGAATATTACATTACAGTTACATCTTGGGAGCACATCTCCAGCCTCAGAAATAGCTTTGCGCATATGAGTGAGGGGGGAAAGTGAATGGAGTGTCCTCTTTACAGCCATCTGTCACAGATGAAACAGTAGCTCTTGCCTGGAAGCAGCAGGACTTGTCTTAAACTTCCTCAAAGTTGCTGTTTCATTACACAGTGGAAACAGTGGATAGAAGAATGGCTTCTCATGCTGCCCTGCTTCAGAGAAACTGCCACATGGACCCTCAGCAGAAGTGGCAGTGCTCACCCAGCTCATAACAAACTTTTTCTAGCCCTTGTATGAAAGTGTATTTATTTTGCTATTCTACACTGAAAACAAAATGTGCCATTTTGCTCTGTGACCAAATGCCTTTCACAAACTTAATGAGAAAAGCAAAAAGTTTCCCTTTGGGATTCCTGCTCAAAGCAGGAAAGGACTGACACCAATGTGTGTTAGCAGGAAAACCTGGACCTGTTTTTGCAGGTAACAGTAGAATCTCTGCAGTACAGAATCCAGTGCAGTTTCAACTTGCACTTTCTAGAGCCCAGAGAAATCAATATAATTAAGAGTTTAATCTTCAACTACTGCAGCATTACTAAATGCCAGGATAATAAACACAGTGCAATCATTTTTGTATTTGCTGCAGTGTCACATTATGCTCAATCATCCAGCAATATAACTCAGAGCCAACCTGCTAATCTTGTATTGCTAATTAATGAGATCATCAGACTTCTCTAGCAGCATGAAGCAATTTCTAATGACTTTTGTGAGCTGTATTATTTTTTGTTACTCCATCCATCAGCTTCTATTTTCAGGTTGGTTTTGTCCTGGCTGTTCAACAGAACAGGTCTGTGCAGAGATCCCTGAATGCTGCTGACTTCATCTGAACACAGCTGCGTGTGTGTACTCTGCCTTGATAGCATGAATCAATGGATAGAGGACATCAGAAGGGTTATTGCTGTGTTGTTCAGCACACTATTTACTGCTATTACATCCATAAACGCAATCAGAAGCCGTGTCATTATAGCAGTAGTACCAGCCATAATCACTCCAAAGAGGCAGAGATCCACAGTCCCTACTTAAACTCACAGGAGCAGCCCTACTCCCTTCAGCAGGACCACTTCTGCAACAGGCAGCTGAGTGGTAGTTGCTGAACTTACATTTCCACTATAAGCTCCTCCTTTTCAATTGCTCACAACTTCTAACATTAAAGCAGGTTGAAAATTTCCAGGCTTGGCTTTCCTCTGAAAACGTTTTCCATTTTGGTTGAACAAGGCAAAACTAGTTCTGCCCTGTTCAAATGGTGACAAGATTAAAAAAACCAATGCATTCCTTCATTTAGAAAACCCATTTTTTGTAAATGACCCAGTAATGGAAGTAGTTGGGAGTTCCGTAAGACCAATAAAAAACTTAACTGAGCAATTTAGCAGTGAGCCATCAGGACCTGATAGAAAGTCCTTGTCTGAGGGCTTCATAATAGAAACACTTATCTGGACATATCCACAACTCTTGCTGGATCCATTACAGCAAGATCCTTATTCGCCATCAGGCTCAAGAGGGGATGTTCTGTCTTGCTGCAGTACCCTCCAGTGAAGACACCTTGCATGGGGCAAGGTAACTCCTGAAGCACAGCTGGGGTTAATCATACTTAGATGAAAAAGCAATTTTGCCTCCTCCAGAACCTAGAATACTACCTTTAGCAACATTAATCCCAACTCTGGGATACCAATTTTCACCTCCAGTCTAGAAAATGATTAATTTGTTTCAATGGTGCCCCTTGTGGACATCTTTAGTGAAACAAAAGATTTTAAGGTGAGCACTGAATTTTTTTTAATTATTATTACTAATTATATATAAAATGCCCACAGGTCTTTTCCCAGTGTAGAAGACCCCTCTGGCAAAAAAGGTTATTCACCAAAAGCGGGATGAGCAGCATGTTCAGTTTTGGTGAATAGTTATACTGACAACTAACCAGCCATGCAGAGCTCCGTGTATCAGACACGTCCTGCTCACTGCCAGGCCATTGCCTACTTTCCTGTGCCTCTAGGAAGTGGCAGGACCTGATTGTTCAGTATCTCAATCAGCACCTTTGTATGCCAGCTGAATTTGGCACACCCAGGTCAAAGAGGGGCTTCGTTTCACATCTAGCAAAACAAACCAAGCTCCTGATGAAGCTAATGCACGGCCACACATATGCGTGACTTCTTTCCATGGGTTTTAACTTGCTCAGCAAAGGAGAGAAGATGAAATCAGATAAGATCTGTGCAACTGCCCACAGGGCACACGGATTTGAGAGGGATGTTTATGGTTTATAGAATGAAGTGTTGCTAGTTCTGTTTGGTGGATTTCCTTAAACCTGCCGTTACCCACACTTTGTAAGTTCGCATTGAGTACTTTGGACAAAATTTCAGAAATCACGTTGCTATTGAAAGTGGATATTCAATTTATTTGCAGTAATGCTTTATCCTGACAACCCTGCTTTAGAATTCTTCATTCTCAGACTCTACCATGAATCACAGAAGCAATTTATGATCCTCTCTAAGTTCTTATGATCAAGTAACCCATAAGCAAAAAATCAATGCAAGGTGGGCGGTAAGCAGTGAGATGTAATTTACAAGCACTCGATGGTGAGTCCATTTAACATTAGAGAGACAGATTTCAGTAATGTTCTTTCCATGCTGAGCAAAAGCCCTCAGTTGGAACAAAGGAGCTGCTGATGTGGGCAGTTTGAGTCTGCTTTAATCATTTCAGAGGGCGACAACAAACTTTGCGCAGTCTGAGAAGAGCCACTGCCTTACAGCTGGACAATTCTCTTCAGGAAATCACTGGAAGTTTCTCTGCAGTGAGTTTGTGAACTGAGAAGCAGTTCCACATTCCTGCAGAACTTCAATAAAAAGGGAAACTCTATGTCATTACCGATCTAGGGTGAGTTCTGCTGCAGTCCCTGTGGTGGTGAGACGTCTTCCTTGTCTAAGAACAGAAAAATTGAAGAGCACGAAGAAAGGAAGGTATGAAGATAGAGGGCACATGTAGAACTGCTCCATATTCACCTCTGCATCATAAGAAGATGAATTGTTTCTATTTTTTCCCAAGGAGAAAAAAAGAGGAAAAAATTAAAAATTCTGTTTTGGAATCTGAAAGAAAACATTTCCATCCCAGCTTTGTCATCCTTCTGTTATAGGTATTTAACATTTGTACTGCATGCATCACTTCCAAGACTCACACGAAGACCCTACTGGAGCAGGTATCATCCATTAAGCAAATCCAGAAAGACACCCAGCACCAGAGAACTTCATGGATGTTTTTCACATGATTTAAAATGAAGAAATAAGAACCTTGAGAACAAAGACAGAAATCTTCTGAATCACAAAATCCATGAAAATAATTGGAATAACACAGGACTGTTCAAAATCAATCTCAGTACAGAACTTCAGGCTATGCATATACATACACGTGCGTGCGCTATAGCAGCAGTTACATTCACTAAATCGCAAACAAAACCAGGGAGCATTTGGTTTGAAGCAGCCTGCCACATTTCAACCAAAATCTCCGCTCTGTCTCGCAGTCTCCAGTAGTCACTGAAACCATTTTTATGATTTGCAAATGACCAACTAATTATCAGATCCCACTATACTGCACTTGCAGCACACACTAAACTTAATTTAGTGTGATACTTATCTAGGCAGACCAATGATCTCAGTAACAAGCTTGCTCTCCTGACCGTTCTAATTATGAAAATGGTAGCATTCCTGGGAGACAAATCTCAATTATTTGTAGTTTCGCTGGAGTGTGTTAGCCAAGCATTTTCTCCCTTTTCCCACTGACTCTCATGAATAAATAAATAACACTCAAAAGTAACAGTAAATTGATGTTGAATTAGAATGAATTTCTTAATAATAATATTTATCGTATCAATTAACAGCCAATTAGCACATCAGGATCAGTGTTAACCAGGGTGAATACAAAAAGCCTTTTGAATGAGCACTAGGTTATTTTTACGATATTCAGTGACGTTACTGGACTTTAGAGAAGTAATACACAGCAGATCCAACAACAGACACAAGTATTCTTTGCAAAGACTATTGTTCCTTGTGCATCTTGCACCTTAGTTTGACTGAACATTTGGGAGGCAACACTCCTGAAAGCTACAAAAAAAAAGAGAAAACCCACTATTTACAGGTACCTGTACCATTACAGCTATGAGAAAATGGTCTAATAAGAGACTGGAATGAACCAACCAGGTAATCACAGAAACCAGGAATGATTTGTGAATGTGCCAGTTCTGTGACAATCACTCAGGACAAAAGAAAAATAAGCACTCCAGTCTTCCATAGTTAACACATAAGGTGTGAAGGTTTTCTCATGTGTGGAGCCACCTTCCTCTCCCCAGGAGCTCACTGCAGCACAAGGCACTTCATTTAGGTCTTGTGGCTCATGAACTGAGTCCCACCCAGAAGAGTGAGAGGGAAACCTTGTGCTCATTACCAGGGGAGAGACTACAGAAAGAAAAAAAAAAGCAGCTAAAGGGTTGGGATATGTTTCAATATCTTAACCACTACTGACTGTTGCTAAGGATGCTCCTTTCAACACTCCAGAACTGATGAGAACTGGAATTTGTCAGACAAGATAAGTCATCTCACCACTCCCAAGAACACTGATGACACAAACCCAAACTGAAGCATTTATAAAACCTCATCCACTATTTTCTTTTTCTGGACACAGCTACAGCCACACCAACAGCATCCTGGCTTCTACAAAACCAGCACTGTAGCACTAGGAGGTACCCAGTTCCTCTGGGCAGCTTGATTAGCTGGTGCACACTATGGGACACCAGCCGCCAGCACATCTTTCCTGGAGAGCCTCTACCAGGGCTGCTCATTGATAGCTGCCTGCAGTCTCCTGCCCGTCTGGTTGGCACAGTGGGGAGATTCACACTGTCCAAGTGCAGCAACGCAATTTAAGTGCCTAATTTAACACATCAGCCTCTCCAAACAGTCTGTGGAGACAGAAGAACACTCCAGAGGCTGTTCAAGTAATGGCAAGAGAGGCAGAGTTGGCCAGTGGCAACAATGCTCCTTTACAAGGCTCCTTTCTGCTGTTAGACAGTTTCAGGCAATAGTGGAGGACCATAGGTACATCGGTCTCCTCCTAGTATAGTACAGCTGTTGCCTGAGGACATGGCTGATGGCAACTCAGAGGTGCTCCCAGGTCCTGCAGTTTGCTCTAGCATCACCTATATTAGACAATCAATTACTGATTTAGGTGGCCGAACACACCAGAGGATACCCGCCCTCTCACTGCAGATGGAGTACATCCCAACTTGGACACCAGTGACAGGGTTATTGCTGTTCATGCCTAAAACAACTCTGGCTTTGAAGTTGGCTCTTCTCTATGCTGAAGCAGTTTACTCCCTTGCCCACTGAATAAGCCTTCAGATTTCTTATGCAGGAAAAGAAGAAAACACAGAAAATATCCTTATTTCAGTTCAGACTTTCTCTTCTGCCTCCAATCATCAGCAAGTCAAATCCTTCAAGGAGCAGAAACTTGAAAGCCAACCAGTTACTGCAGAGCAACAAGGAAACATGAAACAAGAAAGTAACAATATCAATGTTACAAATCCCACCCAGAACAGCAATAGCACTGTATCAGGCTCATGCCTCAAATCAGCATTTGAAACAGCCTTTGCTGATCCTGGTGCCCATTTCTGTGTTCTGCTATGTGTCTGGAGACTGGCCCATCCGTAACCTTTACTTCATTTATTCCTACCATACTCACAGCACAAATAACCAGTAATGAGTGAAAATATAAGCAATAACAAAATAAGTTTCTACTTCACATAACCTCCTAGGAGATATTTATGTACTACTGAGACTATTAAGAAATGAATAGGTAGATAAAAGCATGTTTGTTCCCTGCCTGATCAATGTCCTCCTATTCCATTTTACTGTGCTGTCATCTTTCAAGTCCTATGTAAAGATCTTTTCCCCAGATATTCTTAAGAAATGAACAGTTAATCATTATAATCAGTTGGGGTAAGGCCAGGACCAAGTTAATTTACACCATATGAGGATCTTGTCTGGTAACTTGAAATTAATCCTTCCTTTGAGATTCCCATTACATCTGTCTCCTATTTTTTGAATGCAGTATTGGAAGGACAGTCTGCCTTTATTCTGTGCCCAAGATCATTATGAACATAATGTTGGAAACAGACCAGAAAAAGTCAATACTTTTATAGGTATTTTACATAGCTAGTTTGAAAAGGTTTGGTTAGGTACTGAGAGTAAAGACTGACACTAGCAAAAGCAAAAATAAACCCACATACCTGTGCCTTGTGCCCATGTGTTGTAAAATGTGGAAGTTCAGCCTTACGTTTCAGCTAACACTAGTTGCACTGCAAGTGAAATCAATAGGAATTTCACAATAGACAGAAGAGAGAGAAAAGATAACTAGCACATGTCTGGGCAGTTTCACTCCAAAGCTGCCAGGCTTTGCTTCCTCTGCATACCTTTGAGCCAAGCTTTATAAAAGCTGCAGGGCTGGGTCATAGCTGAGTGCTTTAAAGAACCTAAGAGTGTGGCAATAAAAAATGTGTGAGAGAAAATATTAATGTATGTGTACATACCATAAATACATATACACACACATTGTATACACTGGTAGGTTAGCTAAGAAATAACTGGAACTGTAACACTTTGACTAAAACACACCTAAATAAATCAGCAGAAACAAATACAGTTTCTGCACTCAGAGAGTACTTTCTCAGCATGTGTGCTGACACATAACTACTGTCAAATACCCTGTCAAAGGATACGGATAAGCAATGGTTTTCCCAAATGACTGAAAGTAAATCTCCTCCCAAGAAAGACAGCAGCAGAAGCTTGGCCACTCCGTTTCTGCAGGCTTTCCCTGGGAACACTTATGATTTCTTGTTATCTCTGGTCAGCGAAACCAGCCTCATCTGGGCAGACATCAGCTCCAGTGTCAGCAGATTCACCTCCAGCTCTGCAGATCACCAGGCTCAGCTGAGCTGGTACTCCCAGCAAGACCAGAGCATTTCCAGCCTCCCTGCTTACAGTTCCCCAGCTTGTCACCCACTGCTTAAAAGGCTCCTCAGCAGACAAAGTCCTTTTGATGAGCATAAGTGGGATCCATTAGACTGGAATTGAAGCACTAAATGCTTTTCCAAGATCTATGCCTTCCCTCAATATTGGCATTAATCAATATGATCATTTTACTTTTCTCTGTATTATGTGCATTAAATAATTCTGTGCAACTGAAATTTCTAAAGACAGATAAAACCTTACCTTGTCTACCTCACACTTCCTGTGTAAAGCACTTCTCATTTGTCCATCTGAATAGTAACACATGAATTATTTTTATCAGTGATCAGCTCTTGTACTTCAAGAAAGCTTGCTAGCATGCATACTACTTAAAGGATGAGCATGAATAATTTTACCCAGCAGAGAAGAAAAAGAGGACCAATCTTCTCTTAGTATATTACTTGTCAGTCATTGGAATGCAGCATGATTATATTGTGACATTTCCAATAGCAAACAGATTCTACTGTAAGCAATTAACATGGGTTCCTTTGGCAGACATCAAAAGATTACTTGCATAGTATGCTAAGTTGCAATAACATTTGAATAAGAAACAACACCGCACTACTTTAATTAGATTTTAACATATATGGATAGGTCAAAATACAGGAAAAATAAATGGATTTAATTTTTGCACAGGCCACACCCTTATACTTCAAAATTGTTCATTAACATGGAAAATCTTCAGGAAGTAAATCTGAACATTTTTGAACAAACAAGAACTAGTGACAAGAAGTACTCCAATCTAATTAAAATGGAGAATTCTGGTCTGTGCACTGTGTATTACAACCTACATCTTTCTTCCTAGAGATGGGAAAGTTAGGCTGGACTCCCATTCCTGGCTGAAATGCTTTCCAGAAGCTGCTCCTGATCAAAAGGGATTAGTAAAGATGATTTAAGAAGGAAAAAAAAAAAACTCAAACCAAAATCAGGCATTAATCCTCTAAACATTTCATAGCCAACATATCTTTAATACAATCCCCTTAATCCAATTAGGGTGCTTTGAAAATCATATCTTGAATTCCATGCTTCACTGAGATTGGTGCTGTGCGAGTGAAACATCCATTTACAAGACAGCTGCTAAACGCCTTCTCCACTCGCCAGCCCCATCCACTGTACCTAAATCCAAACCTTGCCTCAGACAGGCTGGCTCCAGTGCTGCAAGCTACACTGCAGCAAACACGTGTGCCTGAACACGTCAGCCATTTCCCAAGCCATTTCTAAAACATGAGAGATTTTAAATACTCAAATCTCTTTCACTCATAAATATATATAATTAGATATGCATGAGGAACTGAAGACGTAAGTTTAACTCCCCCTTTCACACCTGCATATTAGTTACTTTAGATACACCACTAATAATAATCAGTGGAGTACAGCCTTAGCAGCTGGGTATAGATTCTGGCCTTTTGACATTCATCCCTTTGAACCAATAAGGAAAACAATACCCAGTACAATGTTTTTGCAAGCAAAAACCAAATTACTACTCATTAACAGAGCTTGATTTTTCAAATGTTCTCATGAAAAATATATGGATGGGTGTTCACAAGGATCTATATTCACACTTGCATTTACGGACAAAGAATAGGAAGAAACAGCTAAAATAAAAGACTTTCACTCTATTACTCCACCACAATATAAAAAGATCCCATTAACATACCACTAGAGGAAAACAAAGGAAAATCAAATTGCTGGCAACAGAAAATGTTCAGCAAAAGGAAAATAAATTGATTTTTCTGTATTTGACTAGACATTTCAGATTTGCTGTTAAAAAACACCAATGTGCAGAAAATGTCATTTTACTGACTAAATAAGTTACTGGCTGCTGTTAAAAGCATCCGGGGAGAATTTGTATGTGAAATACAGTCTTGCAATAATACCACAATTTCGAAACCGGAGTTATGAATTTCTCTCAGATTTTAACAAGGCTGTGATGCCCTTGGATGTTAAGGAGCTGCTTAAACAGTAACACGTAGAAGAGTCTCCTCCATACTGCAAAAGATGAATATCTGTGCAATGTTTAAATTAAAAAGAAAATCAATGCTGACCTTCTACAGACAAAAATAATATTGGATATAATTTCTAACATTATTTTAGCTGTGCTCCTCGGAGTCTGTCCTCCCATCCTGCAACTCTCCATGGTAGCAGTCAGAGGCACTAAATTTGGCATCAGGCACTTGCCATTTACTGCAGTTGAGGCTGATCCTGCCATCTCTGTGCTGGCAAGGTTTTAGCGGGACCTTGGGCTTCAGGGAGGCTCTGCTTGTGCACAGCTTATCCCACCCCACGGAATTTGGGGAGTCTGGCAGATGTGAGCATGATGTATTAGCATGGATCTCTACGAGTAACTTAGTGGTGCAGTGTACTATGAGAGAGGGCACATGTCCAAGTAGTTATGCATTTTAATTACATAAAGCAAGTGCTAGAAAATGCTTCGAAGCTCTAGATACAATTCAGCAGCACTGGCGTCCAATGTAATTGTTTTTTTTCCTGCCACCTGCTCACTCATACGCAAGCTATTCAACCCCCCCATCACAAGGGGAGGCTTATAAAAAACAAAAAAAAAAAAGGAATAAAAAAAAAGCTTGCGTTCAGATGTAATTCAGTTTCTCCTCCTCTATGAAGATGGAACCCAAACTAACCAAATTCATTCACAAGGTGGCTTCTATGGTACAGTAGGACATAAAAATCACCAACTGGCAGCAAAACTGCTAAGCAAAACTGATTCAGGAGATGAAAAAGTGTGAAACACAAGAAACATCTTGCAGATTGTAAAATGACATGTTTATTTTTTAAAAAAGAGACCAGGGAAAAGAAGAAATATTGGCAGAGCACAGCAGTACCAACCGAAAGACTCCCTGGCTGTCAGGTGGTTAAAGCTTGCCATTAACTGCAGACTCCTGGACTGAAGAGCAAGTGCTCTGCAACTCTCAGCCACTGAGCACCTGAGTGACAGCAACTACATCAGTTCGCAGGGTAGGTTAAGCCAGTCCTTCTTTAATTGACACTGAGCATCCTCAGGAAAAGAAAGATGAGGAGGTGAAGGGGGAAAAAGAGACAAGAGAAAAGCCCCAACAGGTTTGTTGCAAAAACTGTTACATATTTCACTATCTACAAGGGTAGGATTAGTAAGGATCCTAACGCTAGCACCTCAAGTACAGAGAGGTACAAGATCACAGCACCAGAAGATCAAGAATCACTGAAGTCTCCAGTTATAGCAAGGTCTCCAATTACAATTGCAGCAACTGCTGCAAACACTTCTGTGCAGCTGTGGACTATCAAGAACTCATCCTTGTGATAGTGTACAAGCTAAAAACCCTCAAAGATTATTTTTAATTATAGCTAAGGATAGATGTTACTTTTAAAGGCAAGGAGTTAGTTATAACTAGCAGCAATATAATTCTTTTCAGTTCATCTGCTGGTTTAATTTCAGTCCACCTCCCGCTATGCAGCAGGAGTCACCCATGTGAAATCAATGGAGAATGGACAGTGTAAAATTAGTATCCAAAGAGAACAAGCATGCCTGAGCCAAATGCTGCTTCGTTTGCTCATGTTCCAGCTCTGAAAAATTCCCGATCTATATAAATACAGATTAACTTTGAGCTTCTTTAACAGTCCTTCATTCTAGCTAAAAGAATCAAATACAAGTGAGCTGCAATTTCTTTCAAACATAATTTCCTTTCCAATATCTTTATTTTGACATTAAAAGAATGATGAAAAATCTCTTGACATTAGTTACCAAGATGGTATTGCTAGAAGGCAAACCATTTATCTATACACACACCACTCATTCTCTCCCATTCTTCTTTAAGACTGACAAGGCAGAACCTGTTACCTGGGTTCTAACCACCACTAAAACTGAGTCACTTCTGAGGATCTTTCTCCTTGGTTCCTCAGTGATACCTCCCCCTCTGGAAAACTGCTCCCTACCAATCTGAGCACCTGGGTACTGACACACTTGAGTGTGGGAAGGCTACAGATCTGATTAGCACTGTCAAAAATACAGACCAAAGTAGCCTATTGAGGATGCTTAGAAGAGTTTTCAGAAGTATGTAACTTTGTCTTTTTCCCCAGGCAGGACTACCTATAACTGAACCACATGACTAGGAGCATTGTCCGGACACCAACATGCATTTACTGCCCACCTCCCCATGCCAACCTCCTCACCTATAAACCAATCTGCAGTGCGCAGATTGTGCTGCCTGCCCAGGGACTGGCACAGTAACTGTTTACTGAAACCACTGCACCTAAGTCCTAAGGTTGAGAAGAAAGTATTATGTTTCCTGTCAAAGTCAGGTTATTATTTAACTATTCTATTTTAATCATGTTAAACAATCCCTTCCCTTTTTATATTCACATTCAATTTAATTGCTTATCAACAACTGAGAGTTTTTTACATTATCACTAAAGTTCAATGTTAAAAGAAGAAATCCAGTGAAAATATACCCCTAAGGCAGTACTTCAAGAAACTTCCTCAGAAAGAAACCTTTAGAATACTTCAGAGTATCATTTTAGAACAGGTAAAGTCAAAAGAAAAAGCAGTCTGCTTACCACCCTGACCTTACTGTCACAGTAAGTACCAGTTTTTCCTGAATATAAAGCCACTTTTGATTTCTGGAATGACTATTTACATAAACTAATTCAATGGCTTATGACACCAAATGCTTAATGTTCAACAGACAACTTTCATAGACTTGAAGACAACATCTGAAACAGAACGCCTGCTTGCTGGCAACCCTTTTATTAGAATTGGAAATACTTAATATTCTGTTGAATAAAAAAGTATTTAAAAAAAAAAAACTATTACACCTGACACTACAATTACATTGTTCGTGTATAATCCCAAAAGAGCACAAACACCTTCTGCCGAAGGTGATTTGAGCATTAATATGAAACCCAACGTGTGCTCACTTTAATTACATACGTGCCTGCTGAGAACATATGATAGAGTCCAAGAAGTTAATTCATTGTCAGCATGACAGCAGGATCTAATATTAAATCTTGCACACCAAGTAAGTTTTCCAGATTACCAATTATGACACAAAAATAGGACACACTTCAAATGTGTTAATCAGCATGAAAGTAAAATGCGAGCAAAATATTGCTAAATAGAGCTCAACTCTGAGCCAGCAGAGGGAATAGGAAATCTGAAATCTGCAAATAGTTCATCCTTTCTCTTCAGAAGCAGCAGCATTCAGCTGGTGTAACTCTTAACCCCACTTACACCAGGTTTGCACTGACTTGCACTCTGTTGCTTCTCACCAGCACTGTCATAAAGCGGCAACACTGTAGCCTTACGTTTTCTGCATTTCAAAGATATTACTGCGTGTTTTTGTGTTCTCACAACTTCCTGACATCACATTAAGGGTGTTTATACCTCCTAACCCATGCCAGCATGCTACCATGCATTTTGATTTACTTTTAATTATGAACATATTCATGCATCAGTCAGTACTTTCTAACCGAAGTATGAAGAGTCAGCGCACACCAACAAGGTAACCCTGGGGAAACGAGACATGAATACAAGTTTGAAGACAGCAGAGACCCAGCCAGTACTTCTAACTGCATCTTTACCTACCTTTTGGTTGCTTTACTGATGCATTATTAATTAATAACTACTGAGCCTTCCCAACAGAGCATTTTAAATAACAGCTGAATTTCTTTATGGATGATTATGAATCATAAAAGTATGTCTGCATGTTCAAAGCAATAAACAAGGCCAGGTAGGGAGCCTGAACTGCTGGGGAAACTGCTCTTTGAAGCCTGAAGTTTTAGGGATGCTAAATGCCTACTGTGCAGCATTACACAATTTCCAGTCCAGCTTAATCCAATTAATCTGAAGAAATAGAGGATTTTCTATATTTTGCCTCAGCATAGGCAAATGCTGTTCCAAAGGAAGATGATGGCATTTAAGAAAAGCTGCAGGGTTAGTTAGGTTCACTTCTTTATCCAAATGAAGCTACACCAGTTTAGGCCAACTAACAATTATAATCTTTAATTCTCAACTAAGATCAGCAAAATTGTCAAATCACAATTATTCCTACTCAAGATTTATGCAAATGATGAAATACGTTTCATCATCTTTGAAATGCTTTATACGCAGGCAATGCAAGGTTTTCACATTCTGCGTGAATTCTGGACAAACTCAGGAAGCACTGAAGGTTTATTTAGGGCAGCTTTGCAGTTGGCTGGTTTCAGATATAGGTTGAAATAAACTTGTAACGCTGAAGATGAAAATTCATTTGGAGATTCTATTTCTACATAGGATAATTTTTTTCCCATCTCTACCTAAAACATCAAAAGCCTCATAGTATGCAAAGAAAATTCCAGCATTAGCATTCAACATCATCACCTTTGAAACAGAAAGGAACTTGCTCTTCCCAGTCAATCTTCACTAGGTTTTGTTACTGTCTGAATGAGGATTTAGGTTTGGGGTTTTGGTGTTTTTTTTTTTTTGTCTATTGGCTGTGCTTAATATTTCTTCCTAGGCCTTCAACAGGTATATAACAGCAAAAAAAGCAGCTTCAGCTGTGCTTACTGATCCTATTATCTGTCTTTTAGATAAATAATCCAGGCTCTTGCCATCTAACACTTGGAAGATAAGGAAAAAGAACCCCAACAAGTTATCTATACTGTTTTCTGGACAATGAAATACAAAATTATTAATCTGTATTTAGACAAACTATAGGCAAGAGAATATATACAAGATGACACGAAGGGCAGAGCACAAGCACACCAAGGCCTCACAATGTATGGGCTGTTTTGATGGCCATTTGGATGGGATCAGTTTTACTCACCAGTTCCAAGGGTCAAATCCAAATGCCATCCTGCAGTTTTGTTTTCTGCTCTTCCAAGGCCACATGTTTCTATACCACTGATGCACCACGAGACTTCCACACCCCGAGCACAGATCAGTCAAAGGCAAATGCAGTTACCTGCAGTAGATGCTCAACAGGCCTTGGCATACAAAGTAATTATGGCTCTTCGCTTCGCTTCCAGGAGGCTTTATGTGGGCCTTCTGAGGAGAACCAACATGGGAATGCCATCATGGGATGACCTATTCCAATCAGTCCTGGTGTGAATTTTTAGTCATCTTTCAAAGAAACAGAATTTGCTCTCAATTTTCCCAAACTACTACTAGTCTTTTTCTTTCTAATATTTCTTTCTGACTCCTAATCTTAATTCTTCCAGTTTATGGCTCAGTCCTTCTACAGGGATTCATAGCAAACAGAAACAATAATATCTTTCCTACTTTCAGATATTAAGATGGATCATTATTCCTCTTGATATATTAGAAGATATTTATCAGTTTGAGTTATGAGGCTTTTCTGCCTGTGAAGATTTAAACATCGATTTAATGCCAACTTAAAGACTCCTAAAAGTGTAGGAGATTGCATTAGATAAATAATTTAACAATAAAAAGTATATCAAGGCAGACATTATTGCAACCTTCCACCAATCAATCACCATTTTCCATGTTTATCCAATTTTCATCTCGAGGCTCTATATATCAAATTGCCTAGACATATACTACACAACTGAAATAACTTCATCATTGACTAAAATTGCACAGCCGTTAAAATTCTCTAATATCAAGAGAGCTGACATTATGTTTAATATTGGCTTCAGGTCTGTAGGGTAATAAATTCTGACCTAAATCCAATCTTTCATGGATAGCTGATTCATAATGAAAAATTACTGTTTTGTCACTTTACCTTAGGAAATCCACTGTGAAAACTAATATGGTACTGGGCAGTCTTTGAAATATATAAATAAAACCACAGTTCCCTTCCTAGCCACCCTGAAACAAAGAGAACAGATCTGGTTTGGTGCAAAAATATCAGATATACTAATAGCTACCAGATCAAGAGAAAAAATTACTATTGTGCTTTTCCCATGTCTCTCATGCAGAAGCACTACATGACATCTCTTACAGTAGCCATCACACAGAAGTTCCTGTACCAGGTCGAAGCTGCTGAGCTGAACAGACAGAAACTGAGGGGAAACGTCACTGAAAACATTTTCCCTGATTTCACTGTTGTGCACTGCTACGGTGCAAAGCTGGAGAACCACCACCAGTGATGGGTTAACAAAATCGATGAAGACAGAGTAAGTCAGACTGGACCTACAGCTGGACTGCTCCCTTGCCTACCCTCATCTCCCCAGCAAAACACCACCATGTTTCAGGGATAAAACCATAGTTTTTAGAGCTTATATTAAGTTCCTTCAGAGAATCTCAGTTGCTGTTCCCAGCTTAAAGATTTTTCTGTTCCACAAACTCCCTTAGGGGACTTAGAAAAAGTTACTATTTCGTAGCAAAATTATTTCTAATTCTCTTGATAAACTGGATTTTAAAATCACTAAAATAAGCTAACAATAATACCACCACACACCATTTCTCTTCTGCATATATCTGCACTTGAGTTAAGTACCTATTATCCCTTGTCTATACATGGCATGAGTTGTCAGATGTGTCCTAACAAGCCTGTTAAACATCAAGGAATGAAACCCAAGTTTCCACAGTACCAGTCTAGAGCTTACTTTCTAGTTAGTGCTTATATGTTTGGCCTATGATATGGCATAATGGAGCATATTCTTGCTGTCACTCTTTAGCTGGGAGCTCTCTAATGACTTCTGAGTAATCACATACCCAGGTGACAATGTAATAAACAGACTTTGAAAAATACTCTTTCATCATAGGGACAACAAAAGAATCTTTTCTTCTTTTTTTTTTTTCCCTTCTTCTAAATGAGGCTTCTGTTTGGATGGATTCCAACAGAACTCTCTGAGCCACTTCAAGCTTGCATTGGGGCTCTCTAACATCAGTCTCATTTCTTTCCTAACTTTTTGAGGTCTGCAGTAATAGAAAGCAAACGGCAAGAAAAACATAAACATGATCCTTTCTGCATGTTTGGCAAATGGTCACAAACGGTCATCAGTAATGAAATAAATGGCCATAAATGAGAAATGAAACCACATGAACTTGCGTGTTGACTGCAGCCTTTTCATTGTAAACGATGGAGTTGAATCTAATGGGATTTCTTATTAAGAATATCCAGAGGTGGACCATCTTGAATAGATCTCTTTTTTGCTGACTAGGTGAAGAATACCAGAGATGTCTGAAGCCTCCTTGTAGTATTCCTGACAGAAGCGATTTTCCCATTTGCTTTTCAGAGATCTGCTGGTAGAACATCTTCAGAATCAGAACTGCCATAGAACTCTTTTTATTCCCAGAATACTGGATGGATGTGCTTTGCTTTGGACCATAAACTTCCATTGACTGGTAAGACAATAATTCCCAGCCCTGAACATGTCTTTTTTAGTTTGCTCCTGTAGGAACAAAATTGTCTTCTTTTCCCTCAGCAATCTTAAAATTGTGGAGATAGATGTACATAGAGACACTCTAAGGTGCACTGATAAAGGTTACTGAATAAAGTTCCTGACATAAGACATCATCTAATTGAGGTTGCCAAAGCTAGCGCAATACACATCAGTTAAACCTCTAGCCCAGTTTGCTCTTAATATTTCATGGGAAGCATGGGTTTGCATTCACCTCCTGGCAGAACATGGTAGATTTATTTACAGAAACACATCAGCACCACACAGCCTCCCTCTGCTGGGGCTTGGCAAATTCAGTGTATGTTATGTAGAAGTCTTATTCACAATTAATGCCAGAAGCTCTATCCACAATTAATCCCAGCCATTTGCTCACTCTGGCAACGTGGGCAACCGAGCCAGGCAGCATTCTCCTGTCCACTTTTCCCTTCTGTAAGGGACTACGTTCCTTACAATGCTTTTGAGTAAGCAGCCAAAGAATGTGACACTCTCTCAAAGAGAATGAGTTAGGGATAGAGCCTCAAACCTGTTCAAAGATTTACAGATATCTTAGTGAAATTCTCTCAGAGCACCTACACCTAGGTTCCATGCAGAAAAGAAAGTATAAATGGGCAAACCATATATTGCAGTAAATTCCTCTGTTAAAATTCCCTTTTCCTCCCTACTATTCAGTAAATTACCCAGAATGAATCACAGCCTACAAATAGATGGAGAACATGAAAATGTATGGTTCAGTTTAGTCATGCTACTGTCAAGCTCAACAATATTACGTAGCACAGTAACACAATGCATACACAGAAGACTTTGGTCTAAAAGTAGCATGGTTTAAAAACTCCACTCATGGTAATATCCACTGGATGCATGGAAACCTTCAGATCCAATTAAAAACACTGGTGAGTAAGCAGCGAGACTGCTTAAGCTGCTATTTACAGCTGGTCACTAGCATTCTCACCAGCGAAGTGTTTCTCTTACAGCTTTTAAGGAGCTATACAAATGAATCAAGGCTTCAAGAAAACACTTCACCATTAGTCTGGGCAAGAAAGTCTTCACAAGAGAGATGTAATCACCTTGCAACAAAGAGAGTAAGACAATTATAATCTCGTTACATGGAGGGCTGCCTTGAACTTCAGTTGAGTTGTGAGGTTTCCAATGAGTTTTATGAAGAAAAGAACCTTTCAACAGACAGCTTTCTTTTTTTGGGTGGTGCTCCCTGACAAGACCTGCAACTGTTGCAGACTATCCTGCCTCAAGGACAACTAGTCATTATAATAAGCAAACACAAGCTGGAGGAGTTGTAAAGGAAGAGGGAAATGAGGTCTGTAGATGAGCTTCTTTAAGCTGGTCCACACTAAGATGATGTGTTATCTTTCTGGTATTATAAAGATTTCATGTTCGAACTTGCAAAGCTGGCCCCCAAAACATCAGCATGACAGAGGTCAGAGGGTGTCCTGCAGGAATCTTCATTTGCCATGGTACTGATTGCTCAGGGCATAACGCAAAGGAAGGAGAGTGGTGTCTAAATAAATGCTGTTGATTCATGAGAACACAGGCTTTTTTTCCCTTAAACTCCTGGCATAACTCAAAGGCAGTACCCATAAATGTGTGAAGTGTAAGAGTTATGGCTGAATTTCACTGCCTGTGGAGAATAACTTGGCCCCCCTAAAGCACAGCCAGCATGCATATGCAGTAATGATGAACAGGAAATCTGAACTCAAAGTCTGAACCAAGCCTTTATATGCTTACCAATGGGCTTAACATGTACCACCCACTGACAGCCTAATTGCACCTACTCTCCTTGCTCTAGACAAAGCACATCACTGGGAGGTAGAAGGGCTTCTCTTCAAAACTTTTAATGCCCAGGAATATTGTAGCAGCCTAAGAGGAGGTGGTACAGAAGGGGAATGCAGCCACTGGAGTATTGCCAATGCTCTCACAGGAGATGGCAGTGATAATTCAGCTTCAGCAAGCTCTAAGAGAAAGGACTGAAAATTTCTTTGGCTTCCTGAGAGGCTGATAAGAAAACTAGCAAAGGAAAGCGATGGACTTTTGCCATGGACCTTTCAGCAGGGCCAGCTAAAACCAGTATCTTATTCTACAGTAAAACTGCAAATATGATACTTCAGAGTTTCATGTGCATTCAACTAAGCCCAGTGGTGACAGCAGTTGATACTGGGAGTTGGGAGTACTCTGCTGTTCTTTACGAAGGTGCCAATCAGAAAGAACTTCTTTGACACAACTAGATGATAAATCAGTGGCATACCATGGATATTAAAATAGTGTGAGCAGGGAATCAGGGCTATTCATTTCTAAAATACTCTCAAGCCATCGAAGATGAGCATTTATTTGGAAGACTAAATATACACTGAGCAATTTAAAAATCTTTTCCAAGGTTGCTCAGCTACAGATTCTTGTCGTTTACTTTTTCTATAGAAGTCATGATTACCCAGGGAGAAGAAAGACTGATGTTTTAAAACTACCTTCTGGATAAGAAATACGTGCAATAGAAACAACTAAATTATGGTTTAGAGTCTTAAAATGGCATTAATGTCCTGTAAGATTGGCTTCATGCCTAGACTGTTGGCATTTTAATGCAGAGTAGGTCCCTTAAACAACTCTTCCTTATTTCCACAGAAAGACATTACAAAACAGCCACTGGTCTTGTTAAGCCCAGCGACTCCTGAAATACACCACATAAATGTATCTTTTCAAAAACCTGTCTGAAAAGAGGTGCATTCCCTTTAACTAGACACTAAATCCTGTAACAAACTCTGTGAACAGTTAAGGCATCCTTTTCGAGAAGTCGCAAAGAGGAACATTCTTTGCTCAGGAGGAGGCAATTAAGAGTCAAGACTTTTCCCCCTGATAATAAGTAATACAGTCAGTGCACCCACTTCAAACTAAACTGTGGCAGCCTTGAGCTGCAGCTAGCGTAGGAGTTCTGGGACAGGACATGACCCTATTCTCCAAATAATAGTTCATCAGTTGTAGATTCCTATGAAAACAGAGTATTACTTAGAAAAGTAATGGTACTTAAAGAAGTGCAATGGTTAGACAGGCATTGCTGAATTTCTAGCGCATCAGCCCCAGCAATCGCCTTGTGTGACATTTTAGGCCTAAACCAAAAATCAAATCCGAAAGTTGCTGTTGCCTTCTTACAATCAGTATGTAACAAAGACACTAGCACAGTTCTGTTATGGCTGCAAAGTCAAATTAGCAAAGAATGTAACATTGAAGCTTCTTGTGCAACCTTAACCCAAGCTCAGTTCAGTAGTACTGTACATTTATGTAGCACAGCTGCTTGCTTAGCATTGAATAAAAGTAAGAGAATCAGATATCATGTTTCCTATTAAACATCTGTCTACTAAAATCGCTGCAGAGGTCCAACACCTATTTCATATGAAAAAAACATGACAGCGGTATGGCTTCAGTTTCCCTGCTACAGCGGGAAGTTGGGTTTGGTGATTTTGAGGGCTTTTTTGTTCTTTTTTGTTCAGTTTTTTGGGGGTTTTGTTTGTTGCTGGATTTTAAGGGGTTCTGGTTGTTTGGGGTTTTTTTTCCCCTTTCTTGTTCCTCTCCCAGCTGATACCATTGTACCAATAATTTTTCCCAGCCATAGTTGTATTTGGCTCTCCCTGCTGACACTCTGTCCACACATTTCAGGATCACCAGGAAGCATTAGGGATCACTTAGAGTACTTTTCTTTCATCTCTGTACATAGGCAGTAATCTTTATCAAAATAGTCACTGAGCTCCTGCTACCCTTATGCTCTCTTCCCAGGAGGTTTGCAGAGGACATGCTCAGCCATTATCCCCTCCCATGCTTGCCCACGCTCCCCCTTTAATGCTCCATAAACTAACATAATTTTCCAAAACAGAGGCTTGGTGAGAACTAGGGCTCCTGACCATAAATTTTCCAAGTCTTTCTGCTCTCTATTCCCTATGTCACGCATTTCTCCTGGCATTTCCTTAAGATGCCATTTGTCAAGATGATTTTTTGCAAGTCTCTGCTCCAGCCTGCCAGGCCACCTGCACCACCTCTGCAGCCACCAGACCCACAAGTGGCCAGACTAGGGCCTAACATGGAGAAACATGACCAGACAGTAGCATTACATGGAAAAAACAGGGGAACAGCAGTATGATTTCAGTCTCCCACTTCTGAACTTGCAGATGATCTAGACAGGAATTGTCTGTATTGAAATGAAAGGATTAACTGGCATAAACATCCACCAGTTTGCCCCTCACTGAATTTCTTCTAAAACCAAAGCTGAAACCATGCAAGACAGTGCTGATAGAGCCAGCCTGTGCTCATAGTGGCTGTATTTTAGGAAAAAGAATCCCTCAGCTCTACAACACCACCAGTTCACCCACAAGTGATAAACACCAGTCTCCTGTCCTCTGCACTGCAGCTGTAAGTGATATAGTCCAGTTCTCATTCATGCAATGAGGTAGGGTCCATCTTCAGCCAAGACAATGAAGTACCTTTTCATTACTTGCATCCTAGTTTAAACTATCCAAACTTGCACATATGGCCATAATAATACTTAATTTGAGAATCACTGGAAACATACATTCTTCCTGAGATCTAATTTTTCTCCTTATGGCACCATAGCTTCACTGATTTTATTAGAGTTGGTTCTGCTTTACACATGTAAGGGGAGAGGAGACGCCACTTATTTCACAAACTCATTTTGCCTAAAATGCAAGTACTGAATCTTGAAACAGCACTTATAATGGAAGAAGTGCTGGAAACATGGCTTCCAGAACAGAACACAATCTCTGTACATGGTGTAATTACATCTTAGTGTTCTGCAGAATAACAGCGTATGGCTTAAATGCTATTAACTGTAAGCAGTTTTGTTCCACGGAATGTTGCTCACTGATAACTACTCAATTAGGGTTATTTTGCAATTAGTCTACTCACAGTAAATTTATTGCAACCAGAGTCATCAGTGGTACAGCAAATTAAAACGCTGGCTGGGCTGCACGTGGCTCCTACATGCTACTTAAACTGTGTATAGCTCACCACAGTGGCTCTGTGACACTAAGAGATCAGACACAGAGAAAAGCAGCAGCAGCCAATGCCACTTGGAATCCTGAAACCGGGAGAAAGAGATGAATTTGGGGTTCAATAATCTTTAGATCAAACTCAGTGAGTGTAAATATACATTGCCAAAAATGGGAAAGCTAAACATGTCACTATGCACATCCACGTGCATGTTGAGTGGATGGAATTCTCCATTTGCTTCATTACAGCTCCCATTCTTCTAACATTATATAAAAGATGCTCTCATTCCCATGCCTTGAAGGACTGCAGTGCTCCACCCCGTAAGTATTAGGCATCTTAGTGGCTTATCCTCCCCCTTCCTGCAAATCATACCTCTTTCTGAGTATTTCTTTTCCGAGTGCTTTGACGTAGTCAGAAAAAACCATCATAGACATACAGTTTGCTATTACTTGTGCATATTATTCAGTAAACAGAGCACCAGAGCCCTTTTTACTCAGTCTGAAAAACAAAAGGCTCTGTTTTCTTAAATGAAACAGAAAATTTTCTTCTCAGCAGCTTGTAAGAAACCAAAAACTCTTGCATCAATGTGCCAGAGCAGCATTATCAATAAGCAACGAGGGAGAAAGCAGTCTAATCTGCAAAGAACTCTTTCAGTGTGGATGAGTGATGTGGAATGAGGGTAGCTTGATTATTTTTCTACTTTATTTATGAGTTGGGTTTACCCCACAGGGATGAAGGTAGCAGAAAACCTATCTGATTTATAAACTAAGAAAAGACAACAGAAGAGCCAAGGGGAAATAAATCAGGCTCACTTGAGGCTCTCTGCTTTCCTGGGGACTTTTCTTTTGCCAGAACTATATTTTAGAAAACACCCCTCAAAAAACCCCTGTTACATACTCTTGGCCTATCTGGCCATGGATCTGGGTCAAGCATAAACCCAGTTGGTTTTACCAGTTCAGTAAGTAATGATGATTAGGCCAGAATCTCCCCTGGGGCAGCCTAGAGAAGCTAGCCCAGAGAAGAAGTGATGCAGATAGCCCTTGGCACTGTGCCTCCGATGACTCAGAGACCTGGTGCAAATGACTACGGAGGAACCATGTATGGACCTGTTGAAGCAAGTCCAGAGGAGGCCATGAAGATGCTCAGAGGGCTGCAGCACCTCTGCTATGGAGACAGGCTGAGAGAGTTGATGTTTTTCAGCCTGGAGAAGGCTCCAGGGAGACCATAGAGCTGCTTCCAGTGCCTAAATGGGACAACAAGAAATCTGGAGAGGGACTTTTTACAATGGCATGTAGTGATAGAAAAAGGGGCAGTGGCTTTAAACTGACAGATGGCAGATACAGATTAGACATTTGGAAGAAATTTTTTAGTATGAGGGTGGTGAGGCACTCGAAAAGGCTGCTCAGAGAAGTTGTGAATGCCCCATCCTACAAAGAGTTCAACGGTAGATCTCCTAAGAAGAAAAGAACTCCCCAAAAGGATGTCTCTCTGTACCCACTCCCCAACTTGCACAGGATGGGATTTGCCCTTTCCTCATCTAACCTTGTGCTGAACCTACTTTTCCACTCCTGCCTTCACTGCCTGTATCCCGCCCTCAAAACACACTTCTACAGATGCCAAACATTCCCTTCTGAGTGAAGGGTGACTTGCAAGATGCCTGTTGCCCTGATCTCAGCCATCTGGATTTTGGATACAGCTGCACCTAAACCCTTTGACACCAATTCCCTGTTCCTTAGCATCTGTGTCCAGTTTTCAGGACTGGCTTGCTGGGAAATGCCAGCTCATGTGCTCTCCAAGTCAGGTAACTGGTAAAGCTGCCATGTCCTGTTTTGCTGCTTCAGCAGTGTTGTCTTTCTGCAGTGCCCTTAGAGGGACTGCAGCCCAAGTCCTCTTGTTCTCATGGAAGTAACATCTGCATGTCAAGCAGGTAGTAAACATGATGCTTTTTGTTTTAACAATCCTTTTTTTATACACTGAAGATAGAGATACTCAACTTCCTTTGCCTGTTGCCTTTGGAAACAATAAAATATCAAAAAGAAACAGGCTGTAAGACCCTGTTCCCACTGATAACCACTCAAGTGAACATATCACTTCACATTTATGACAATCCAGCTGGACGGAGTCATGTCCATGATTGATAGCTACATTTAGCAACTTTGTGGTTTTGATCAGCTGAGACAGGATCCAAGGGGATTAAATGCTGGATGACATCTCAACGGAAACCATAGTACTGGGAACACATTTATATGTTGGGATAATGGATGAATGTGCTGCTCTAATACATAAATATTTATACTTCACAGCTCTGCTGAAAACAGACAGGAAACCTTTTTCTCAAACCAAACTGAAGGGAATAGCACTCATATGCTGAATATGCAGACTCAGTCCCCGGACGTCTGACTTTCGCTGATAAACAGAATATAGCTTTTCTGATGCATGAAGTGGCAAAACCTTCACCCAGACCTCCCCCTTCCAGTGATCTTAACAACAAGGTGCCTAATAACCCCAAAAGATGAAGACACCTTTGATGAGGGACGGAGCCAATATGGACTGAACAACAGTATTTATGTTCTCCAGCGTGAAGGAGAGATCTGAGACCACAACACACTTAAACTCAGGCAGTGTGTCTTTAACAGGGCTGTAGAATCCAAAGGACCTACCTAGTTAGATACATATAAGGCCTTCTGATAGACACTGGACACCTTCAGTTCCGGGGTTCCTACATGTCAGTCTTGATAGTCCTATATTCAGACATTTGAGAATGTCTGACTTCAAAGTCTGGATCTCCTCCATAGGTCTGATGTCCCAGTCTGCTTGCACACCGGCACCTCTTGCATAAGCAACTCGCGTCCCATTCATTATCATGCTTCATTATCGTTTCCCCACAGCAAAGCTCTCAAATGCGCTTTAGAGCAACTCTGTATCTAACACAAAGGATGTCCAGATTTTCTGCCAAGGAAATCTGGCTGCTGAAGCGGTTGAGTTCATCTGTCAGCATGGGCAGGAGGAAATAACCTTGAGGCAAAGAAAAGACAACATTTTCCACAAGGATCCATCTGGCTAAGTTAAGATGTCCCTCAATTATTCTTTTTAAACAAGCATCACTGCCTAAAAATCTAAATGAAGCTCTAGGACTGCAAACCTAAAAACTGTAGCCGCAGTCTTTTTATATGTAGTTTTTAACGTGGTATATACCCACGCCTCATGAGTTGCTACTAAATTTCATAGTTGTTACTATGTTTTATTGCAAAATAAAACCATATTTGGACAACTACTCAATTTCTCTAGTCATGTTTGAAGCTCTCTGTCTTCCTGGATGTTTTACTATGTCTTATTGCAGTGGAAGCATTCATACCGATCTGCAATGTACATACATGCTGAAAGGCTTCGAGTGTAAAACGTGACACTGTTCTTGGTTATAAGACCATGCTGTTATTCTGACTGCAGGGCGTAAGAGGGAAATTCTGTATCTAAAAAAAGCAGCAACAAATAAAGTATTTACTGAGAAGCCTGTTTTTAAGAATGGCAGTTGTTTGAAACTTCTGGGAAGTCACCCTGCATCTCTGTAAGACAGATTGCCAGGCAGGGGATGCGTGTAAAATGGCACACAGCTGCAGCATGCACCCACACTAATGACAACACACCTTCCAGCTCTCTCCAGGATATCACTTGCAAATTTGTGTATGTGATGCATTTACCCTACACAAGCAACATAACACTGTTCCTTGATCCCAAGAAGCATCGGACAGTGTCTGCAAAGCACTGACCTCCATCAGCTTTCTCACAGACCAAAGCTGATTCTCCTGTCATTAGGGAAGAAGAAGGAAAGATAACTACGGACATGCTTATAGCACTGGATTCCCAATGGCACCCCAATTTGACCTCAGGGGCTCCCAGGTGTACTCACTGATACACAGCCTGTCACCGATGTCTGGTTTTGCTCAATTCTTACTTCTCTACTGTTCTTTTATCTTCCCTTCAACTTGTGCTGCCTTTGCTGCCCCTCTCCCTGCTTCCTACTGAACACAGTCTTCTGCCTCTTCCATTAAGTCTTTATCTCCAATGTTTCCCCAGCCGGCTTAACAATTTTGAGTATTACCATGGTAAGAAAGGGAGAAAAAACATCAAAAGAGACATGGTAAAAAAAAAAAGAAAGAAAAACCAAAACAAAAACGATCACAGATGCACTAGGGTGGGAAATGGGGTGGTCACACCATTCATCCTGGTAGCATGTGTCATCTAAATTAAAACCCTAAGCTTTGTACTAGCGAGATGCTTTTCTTTGGAAACATCCTCTAGGGCACCTTCTTTTTTCCACTGTCTGTACAGGGAGTTCAGCCTCCTAATTTAGACAGTAGCAACATGGATCCTCCTCCCTCCCACACTGAATCCAATAGTAACCACTGCTTTGAGATGGTGCAATAAACAGATAAGCTGTGGGGGTTAGAGAATGTCCTATTCCTAATGAAAGAAACTAAAGGTCCCCTCATGCCCATGAAACACCATGTTTGCTGCACCATCTCAAAGAAAGCTATCATCTTGTTTGTGAAAGCTCAGTCAGAGACACTGGCATATCCTTACAAGCATGAGCTGAAGTGCCAGTTACAGGATAGGAACTTTGAACTGCTGTATGGGAAGTTTACAGTTGAATGAATGGTGGCACATGAAGCACTCTTCTTGAAAAGCAGAAGGTCGGCTCACACATGCAAACCGACAGCAAGCCAAAAGATACCTCATGTATCTGACTGCATGGAGAAACCAAAAGCAACAAATCAAAGCTTGGCTTAGGCTAGCAGAGGTAACTGATTCTACCACAGTGATTCTGAAAGTTATTTTGCTGACTGAAGAACATTAAAAGTAGAAGTAATCCACAATATTGGATTTTTTCCCCATGCTTTTGGAGATTTTTGATATTACATTTCTGATAATTATCTGGGTTATCCAAATTCTTTGCAGTCCTGGTTATTAGCTAAAACTCCACTGTGGCAGAAAAATGGCCACATGGCCATAACAGCAATGCCACTCATCTGGGGGCTAGCAAATTCACCGTGGCTGTTCCCTGATCCCCAAAAAGCTTGCAACTCCTGTACAGAGTAACAAGATTGCGACTATACTTCTCTGTATCTGCAGATTTAAAAGGAACAGAATAGCAGCTGAATATCTTGGTCACATTGTGGTGAAAGTGAAACAAATTCTATACAAAATCTACCAATGATCTTGCGACATCCAAAAAACTCTCCAGTGAAAATATCCTCAAGCCCCTCCTTATTTTCACAGGCTGTGTACAGTACACATTCCTGCAATAAAGCCATTTTTTGTCATCAGAAGGCCATTTCAATTACATTGAACCCTTCCCCTGAGATACCATGTTATTTCTCCTTCACCATCTACCAACTTACCCTCCAGCTTACAGAACCGTGTCACCTTCTCCGGCATCAGCTTCCCGTGCTTGTGCTGGCAATACACCTCTGCGATCTCCTGCCGACACTGCTTAGTTTTAGAGCGGGACATGGCTGAGATTGCCTCTTTGCCCGTCACCTCACACTTCGGTGGTTGGTCATATGTCAGTTCAGGGGAGCTGTTTCCTTTTTTTTTTACGTGGTGGTGTCTGGAAGACCTGTGAATTGCCTTCAAATTGTTGTTGCTGTTGCTGCTGCTGCTGTTTTTGACCAGGTGATCACTGAACTGCACCACCTCATTGGAGTTCTTCCCCAGCAACAAGTTCTTCTTCATCTTCTCCTCTTCCAGTTTTTTTCTCAAGTGCTCCTTTTGCTTGCTAAGGGGTTTTTTCACCAGCTCAGGCTGGCGTTTTTGCCTCTGAGTCCTGGGAGCAAAGTTACTGTTATCAATATTTTCAAAGTCCTTCGGGACTGAATTTTCGTTATTGCTGTCTGTTCGCATTTTCTCTTTTGGACGGTGAGAAAAATATCCATCCTATAAATGGGGAGAAAAATTATACTTATCTTACTAAATATAGACACATCGCATGCAATACAAGCTTTTCTTACATGAAAACATAAATTACAATCCAGCATACTGCAAGAAATCCCCAAGTTAGGATCTGTAACACAAAGAGCTGAGAGGCCTCTGAGGTGTGTAGACCACTGCCGCCTGCACCCCTCCATCACCAAGCCAGGACTCGACCCCCATCCCAGATGGAGCAGGGAGGTTTTACACAGGTTTGTGACCAATTATTAACCACAGACTTCACTCTGACACTATTAAAAATCAATGGCAAAACTGACACAGATTCCAATGCAGCAAGAGCAGGTCCTACAATGCTCCCTTCACTCCTTGTGTTCATGACCGCAGTTCGGTATCCCAGGAACTGCCCCAATTCCTCTGCAGAAAGCATCACATGACTTGATAGCCTGAGCTTTCTTTCAGTAAAGTAACTGCTACAAACCAAGTTTAGAGTTTCTACATAATAAAACTCTGCAGAAGTGTTTCCCAGGAATTGCACTGCAGCCTTGCGACAAGTGGGAAGCTGTGGCAGCAACCAGCCCCATGTGAGAGAATGAGCAGCTACAGACACCTAGGCTTCATGGAGGGTCAGAGTCAGGCCCATATGTCAGCATTCGGCAAGTACACAGACCATAACATTGCAACACTTCAAAAGTATCATATAAAGGAAAAGGAATAGATGTAAAACATTTTTCTGATGCAGAATAATGCTTTCCTTCACAATTTCAGTCCTGCCTCCACCTATTATCATGGGAACTGGTCCTATCCCATCAGCAGCAGAGCAAGTTTACAACACCAAAGAAAAAGGAAGATTATATCTCAGGCATCCTAAGGAAAACAGAGAACATATCAATCTGCTTTAGAAAAGATGTGGCAGACTAGAACAAAACTGAAAGGCACTTATACGTGTATAGTATTATCAAATGGGAGCCTGTTTGATAGCAAAGGGTGGGTAAGGCAGAGCTATCTTTGCTCCAGCTACAGAAACCAGCCCTCAGGCTAGTGGGAACACAATTTTTAGACTCACAGAACAGAAAATTTCTCCATTTATTAAAGTGATCAGTAGCAGATTAAATCAAGGGGGAATTGTTACTAAAACATCTGAAGACAGGAGTATAAATACTGACAGACTTTTTGAGTCTGTCCTGTTTTCTTTCCACTCGTGAAAGGCCTAACCAAAAATCAGAGGCTGGTAAATGACAGCATCTGCTAAGGACGACTGATGGGAGCCACTCCTATGAACCACCATTTGTATTCAAAACATTTTACCAGCATAAGCTAATTATGTCTCACACCTCTTCTGGGAGGAACTATTTAACAGAAGAAGGAGAGGGAGATAATGGCTTATCCAAGGCGATGCAAGGAGTCGGTCTCACTTTGACCTCTGCAGCTCAGCAGTGAGATTCATTAGAAGATGTGGTTCTGTGAGCAACTGAAGCGATTTTCTCCATGAGTATCTCCAGCTCACAAGTAGCTTTAGCTGCCAGACATGGAGGCATGCAGCATTGTTCTAAACAAAGACAAACAATGCACAAAACAAAACCCAAATGTTTTCAATCAAAATATGTTTGGGGAGAACATATCTATCTAATTTTTAAGGCCACACATGAAATCAAATTCTTTTTACTTCTTTTTTTTTTTTTTTTTAAGGAGCACAAACAATAGAATTTTTTATAGAATCACAGAACTGTTTAGGTTGGAAAAGACCTCTAAGGTCATCAAGTTCAACTGTTAACCCAGCACTGCCAAGTCCACCACTAAACCATGTCCCTAAGTGCCATAGCTGCACACCTTCTAAATACCTCCAGGGATGGTGACCCCACCTCCTCTCTGGGCAGCCTGTTCCAATGCTTGACAATCTTTCAAGTGAAGAAATTTTTCATAATAATCAATCTAAACCTTCCCAGCACAACCTGAGGGTACTTCCTCTTGTCCTGTACTTGTTACCTGGGAGAAGTGACGGATACCCATCCTCCTTTTCAGGTAGTTGTAGAGAGCAATCAGGTCTGCCCTGAGCCTTTTTCTCCAGGCTAAAAAAACCCAGCTCCCTCAGCCACTCCTTGTAACACTTGTGCTCTAGACCCTTCACCAGCTTTGGTGCTTTTCTTTGGACACCAAAGAGAAAACAAAAAATAGTTTCAAGACAGCCCTCATTCCCATGAATGATGAAACAAAAACCCTAAAACCAATTCTTTTCAGAGCCCAGCTCCCTTCACTTAGCCTGTATCTCCAATGTATCTTCAAAAAAGGACTGCTCCAAACCCCGCAGCAAACTGCAAATAAAGCAAGACAAATGTAAAACTTACGAACATCATACCCAGAACATCTCCATTGCGGTGCCACTGCTCTGAGACTTCAGATGTTTGACAGCTGCCATATTCCCTTTGTTGTTCAGCCAACTCCAAAACCTCAGCTTAGTGATGCCACCTGTATATTTTCACTTGCTTTATTCCATTGCTAATACAGTTTAAAGCACTTCTTATTAGTAACAGGAGCGTTCCACGATGCTGTAACTTAGAGCCAAAATACCTAGCCGCAACGATGGGGAAAAAAGATAATTGTCTTCTTCACTGAACTCTTTCCAGGGTCTCTAAAGGCAATGCTGCAACAGGATATTTCTGTGTATTCTGGCAACATTTCCTCCCACAGCCTGACTGTTGCTACATTATTTTTGCCTTTAAGCTAAGAAATTTTAATCCTAATCTGTACAGCAAATGGCACATTGATGAAGGGGGGAGGAAGGGAGAGGACATTTCACTGTTGGTGTTTTTTTGTCACAATTCTTACTACCCACAAACGAGACATTGGTTGGAACCAGAGTGACAGGCATACAGAGTGCACGGCCCTGCCCCACACTCTCCCCTCCTGCCCCATCCAAACCTCTCAAAGGTGTCAGCATGAGGTCCAGGCCCCTTCATGTTTCAAATGGCATCTGACGTGATGCTTATGTGGCGTTTCAGCCAGGACCTTCACTCTCCATATTACCCTCCCTGTGCCCATGAGTGTCTGATCAGGCTACACAGCAATCACAGGACCAGAGGAGCAGCTCCGGGTGTTTAAGCAGAGCGTTCATGATGACCTGCAGACCTGTGATGAAACCTCAGGAGGAAAATGCAAAGTAAACAGCAGATTTACTGGTGTATGGTTCACCTCTTTAAACTGTTTTCCTCCTTCAAGAGCTTTGCCCCCCTCTGGGAAATGCATTTCCAAGTCTACATGCTGGAATCTGAAAAGACAAATGAATTTTAAATGCTTCAAAGGCAGACACAAAACTGAGTTTGGCTGTAACTCTTCCCTGCCCACAGGGACAGCGAACACCACAGGGAACAGACAGTATCTGCAGAGACTTCTCTTTGGGAAAAGCAAGGACTAAAAATAAAGCACAGTTGTAGAACAACTGTACCAAACAAGAGCTATAGATATACATTGCAAAACAACGACATGTAACAAATACCACAGTTGGACATTCAAAACCAGCCTCACGCCATCCCATACCTGTTGATGCAGGTATAAATACTACCAAACTAGCAATCTCCATCCACCTTTAATCTGCATTTCTCTCTCACAGTAACTTTCACCAAAGACAAGCGAGATTTCTACAGCACAATGATTTCAAGACGGGATCCATACATGACAGCAGAACACACACGGCTGCAGCGCAGGGGAAATGAAGCTCAGCACTCTGAGCTCAAAACAGCAGCAGCTGCTGACAATAAATTCTGTTCACTTGTGAAGTTCAGGGGTACAAACAAAAGCAGCACATCTGGTTTTCAGCTGGCTGCAGGAGGATGGGATTTACTTGCCCTGCAATACTGCATTTTTACAGTGCTGGATTAACTGCAGACTATATTTGCCATGGATATCTAAGACATTCACACCAGGACAAAGTCATCCTGTAGAAAGATGATCTTGAAACCAGCATTCCTGGTTCTGATAATCCATGGGGCATACACCAGCTGGCTCACTGTTTCAATCATCTTTTCCACCTCTTGTCTAGCTATCGGTTAGTGGCACCTCCTTATCGCTCTTCATGCTTGAAAATCACACTAAACACACTGAAAAAATGGAAGGTTATACTGGGACCAATTAGAAGCAGAGAGCCTATTAATACAGCCTGTATGTATCCACAGTCTAAGATGAAAGCTGTATTTTCAAACCCACACCTAACACTGCTGTGTAGCTTTAACGTCATCCACAGAAGGCACAAGAAAGTTGTTATGGAAAGGACCATTTTGGTCTTTCCAATAGAGTAATTCTCCCTAGAACAGACACCAACCAGAAGAGGCTCTGTCCAAAGACAATTCATTTGAGAGGCTACCCCGTTAAAGTTACTATTACAGGTGTCAAACTCAACACATGCCACCCAAGAGCACGTATTTCTATTGTGCTCCCACTACAATCCTGGGAAAACATTCCCTTTCTGCATTATTCCGCACATGACTCTGCAGCAACCCCAGAGTGACACTGGTCTCCCTCTGGGGACTAACAGCAAAAACTGTGCAGCCAGGGAAGTCATGTCTGTAGCCCAGTACTGACCTACTGTTCCCAACACCAATGACAGTCACTCCACTCTCACAGAGAAGCGCAGGATAGGGTCAAACTAACTTTTTCCCACATTTTGAAAGCCAACTCAGTTCACAGTCTTTATAAAGGAACCCTTGGAGGGTTTTCATCACTTGTAGCACTGCATTTCAAAGATCAAGTGTGACACTGTGGCCGTTTATTACGAACACAGGTCTAAGAGAAGGATTTCCACAAACAGAAATTTTCTGTCCTAACTCCCATCTCAGAAGATACATGGAGAGGTTAACTGTTAAGTACTCAATGGCGAGAGCTCTGGTAAGGAGAGTTTTAATGACTGTGAGGTCTCTTTTGCATGTGTGCACGCTGTAATTCAGCAACAACAAGCAAATACTCCCAAACTGGGAAGGAACAGTCTGTACCCAGGAGCGTGCATGAGATCATTGGCAATTACATACTGATGGTCATTCATGCTAAAAATAATAGTATAACATTAATGCAAAAATAACATTTTAAGCTCAGAGCCATGCATGCAATGAGAGTTTGAATTCTGCTCCAAGTTCTGCTCCATGTTGAACACATGAGTTTTAATTCTCCAAACTCCACCTTCAGTGTGTTTTATCTGTCATACAAAATATATGTTCTTTGGTATATCTGCAACTCTATCTATCTACAGTGAAAGATTATGGCTGTATTATTGACCAAGGGAAATGAGGGATAACTCCAACAAGCTGGCATGCTGTCTGTGGGCTATCCCACTGTAAGACTAGAATACACTACAAAGCCACTAGGAACCAACTCACATAGTTTCAGACTGACCCTGGAAGGGTGTCTCCACCAACAGCCAGGATTAGGCAGTATCACTGTTTCTGTAATATTCAAAAAGCCAACACCAGACCAATTTCAAATCTGTTTTCAGAGAGATAACCTAAGGCACAGATTAATCAGCAGAGACACAAACATTAGTGGCCCAATGCACAGCAGCTCTGCAGACAGCAAGGGCACACAAGACCCTGCATGGCTGAAGGATCCAACTCAAGACTCCAAACTGCAGGGGAATTGCCCACAGCACTACTCCAGCATCACTGCTACTCATCTGCAGAAATACAGTGCTGCTAGATGCTCCTTCCGTAGAGCTTTGTGAAGCAAGCTAAGTGAAATCCTCATCAGTTCACAAGGGCGCACAATAAGAGCTTGCATTTATCTGCAAAAGGTGTTCATTGCATTGTGCAGAACATTTCCTCCCAACAATAAGAAAATGCTGCCTTCTCAGGAAAAGTTATTCATTGTGCGATTTCTATATCAAGGAACTCCTATAAATACTACACAGATGGATGGACCATGTGCAATCAAGCCCTGAATGACAAATGTTCACAGTTTCAGTTTATCTGACACAACTGATTTTCTCCTCAGCACACAGTTTTTCTCTCTTTTATTACTGAGAACATATTCTCAAGTTCTTCCCCTGGCAAAGCTCAGTACCTTAAAGACACAGCAAACCAAACCAGGAATACACATATGTACACACTGAGCAACAACAAAAGATAGACTTTCCCTAAATACAAAGTACTGGACATGCTGGTCTTGAGGGCCAGGTATAAATCATACCCCTGTACTATAAAATAAAAATATATATTTTTCTTCTTTCCCGTCACATAATAAAATACAGAACAATCATTGATCTAAATCATTCATTTCATGCGAAAATATGCAATCACTGGGCAGCCACGCAGGTTCACACGTCTGAGACAAAATGAGTGCCCAGAGCTGGTACAGACACTTGTACTTTGCTGTACCACTGCAGGCTCCAAACCAGCTCACAGCTCATGAACAGCTTCAAAATCTGCATCATTTGTCAAAGCCTCAAAGAGACCTGGTCAGTTTTTACAGGACCATCTATTTTCTCTGTCCTGTGACCAAGAAGAATTTAAACAGCACTGTGAGAAGATAATTAAAACAAGTTTCTGCTCAATATTAATAACAGCTCTGTGACATATTATTTTGAAATGCCTGTTAATTATTCCATAATGATACCTTTTCATTGCCAGAGGAGGCAGAGGATGAGAACTCTACAAGCAAGGGCTGCTCCTGAATTATTTGCCCCCTTCCTCCCCACTTTAACCTTTGCATATTTGAGGGCTGTTTCTTAGTTGAAATCAAAACCTTTCCTCCCAGCAGAACTACAAACCTTATACTACGGTCTTCAGAACAAGAGCAGAAATAGATACTCCTCATGCTCCAGTGGGCTCCAAAATCTGATTTCACCCCATGTTTCTGAAACAGCTGAGCACCCGTCTCCCTGGGCACATGGCCAAAGAAACTTCTTCAGAATAGTCCCACGGGCAGCTGCAGGCTGCCAAACTAGGGAGCATGGCAAGTTCAGCCCCACTGCCAATTCCTGAGGCCATCATAGGAAGCAGCTTCACTCCATTCTCCTTTTCTGCAAGAGTCCAAGAAAAAATATCTTTCTCTACCACTGTAAAGCAAAACTACACGGCTTTTACCTGGTATTGTCCAAATGCTCACCCTTCCGCTCCATGCACATAGCACCATGGTCACCATCAGAGTGATAATAAATAAATAATAATTTAAAAAAAAAAGAAGTCACAGCAAAGAACTGCTAAACCAGGCAGGAAAACGGGTAAGATCCTCTCTTCTCCCTGCTGGACCAAGCAACCCCAGGATGATGGAGCATATGGGGCTGACACCTTGCTGGCTCTCCGGGAGCTTCAGGCACCTCACCTGCGTGCTGCAGCCACCATGATCCAGAGGCTGAGCATAACAGCAGGTATCACCTGCTGTGCTCAACAGCACAGATTTCAACATCCTTCAGATGCTCATTTCAATGGCTCAGAAGGCCACTGGATAAAAGAAGGTGTTTTCCCAGCCAGGGTAGGGCCCTGGGGGTACAAAACCAAATCCGGCTACAGCGCTCACCCTACTGTTGCCTGCCACATCTTTCAAACTACAGAACAACCATTGCTCTGCTTGGAGTCGCTGTGCAGCCACAGGGATGCAGACATCCAGCTGCACCATCAAAATGAACAAGAAATTGTGAACCTGAATTCAAGAAGCGGGTGATGTACCATGAGACCCTTGGAAAACTAGTACTTTTGGCAGGTTTGGACAGACGAACGGCCAAAGACAGCAGATGGAGAAAAGACACCAGATGTTAATGGAGTTAAGTTTTTCCATATGTTTTTCCACTTTGCTGTAATACGTATGTTGTACTTTTAATTGTCAGCGGCTGAAGACTTGTGAGAAACATTTTGTGAGAAATATAGAACTTGTATTTCTCACAAATATGTCTGACTTAATGTCAAAGACACAAACAGTGAAAACAACTTTATTGACTTTGAACTTGCAAGCTGGTAAGGATGAAAGATGTAATTGTTTCAAATACAGCCCTTTCTGTTAGGTAAAAAGACTGTAAGAATAAGCAATCATTTGGGTTAAAAGAGGGATTCTGATACTTGAAAAAGCACAAGTACTTCAGGATTCAGTGCTAAGAAATACTCACAGGCACTGCTAGCCCCAAACTATCGTTACACTTGCATTCAAGGCTGCAAAGTAACAGATGGACACCATAAAGTGCACAGACACAGGGGACCCTGCACTGGAACATCTGCATTGGTAAGTGATTGGAGGACTGTTTTTCCCTTCCTTTCCAAAAATGTTATCAATGTTTTTTGGTTTGTTTTAGCATCAACTTCAGCAGTGGGCTCCAAAACACTAACAACAGCATCATTAAAATAGCATTCATGTTGCTTTTTTCCCTTTTTGCATACATAACATTTTTGTACATTAAGGAAAGATGTTCTGGTTTGAAACAGAAGGAAAACAGCTTCAAAATTTTGGCTGTTTTCCTCAAAGAATTTTTCTGTTTCTTGCTAACATGTGACTTGCTGTCAGAGTGATTTAGATTAGGAAGTAAAACAATATTGCACCCCTCAAAACTCCAGACAGATTTTCACATTTGCTCCAGCTTAGCACAGTAACTGTATGAAGAGCCATATTGTATTAACAGTAATTTAAAATGTTCATCTGGTTATTAAAGAGTTTGGAACACTGCTAGAGGGAGCTGTGAAAGCACATATCCATTGTATTGCCAAAACTGACAACTTCGTTTTCTGCTAATTTAAGCTTCTCAGGAAGATTTGTACTTAAACAGGAGGACTGACACCATAGGCTAGTCAGATTTATCCAGTCTGTAACAGAACTTGATTTATAACCAGTAACTGCCCCCACTTGACGTATATTGTTCCCTTTCAATGATTAGCAGCTCTGGGTTAATGGTTGGACCCAATGATTTTAAAGGTCTTTTCCAACCTAAATGATTCTATCCTTGATCTCATTAACAGACTTCAGATGAATGCACACAACCCTCTTTCTCTTGGCAAAGGTCCCTCCCAGTCAAATTCACCAACAGTAACACCAACACTGAGTTCAGGCAGGCTTTTTTGCCTAAATATATGTATATATAACATGCATACAAAGAGATTTTAGTGGCTTCCACTCTGCTTTGCAGTGCATTGAGCTCTGTCTTGGTGCAAGGAAGGGAACCCACCCACCCTTGCATGACACAACACTCCCAGGCAAACAAACCCTCAAAAGACCATTCACTTTGAGCAACTGTCCTGGAACATTTACCAGAGTTATTAAGCCTCCTGGAATCATTTCAGGTTAACCACATCTTTAAACAGAATTCACCACATAACTAGGAAAGAGATGAAGGAGGGCTGGCCTGACAGTGCAAAATGCATCTTCTCAGGAAGCTCAGGAAAACCCCAGAGGTTCATTTTCCTATAGCTTCTTCCCAAGAGAAGGTGCATTTTAAAATCCTTCCAACAAAGAGTTTGGACATGAAGGGGCTTATAAAGTCAGCCCTTTCTCACAGGAAAGGTAATTTCAGTGACTTTTTACATTAATGTCTATTACTTTGTGGTACTTGAACAGGACCCTCCAACAGCATTTGAAAAGACTTGCCATTCCACAGAGTAGCTGCAGATACTAATGCCCCACAAGCCTTCAACAGGCGTAGGGCTCCTGGTGCTATTCTCACTCCGTGCCGAGAAGGCTTCATGCAGGACGTGGAACAGCACAGCACAGTGTTCATGTCTGCACAGGGTTGGGCCCTGGGCTTGCGCAATGACATCTTCTGGGGCATGGCATGGGATGTGGGTAAGGTCAAACCTGGTACAGCTACATAATCATCTTTCCTGGTGAGTTTTTTTAATACTGAAATGAAAAGTGATGTTGTGGTTTTAATTTTACCAAACTATAAAACCTTGACAAAGGTGCCCCACAGAGATCATATATAAATAACTAACACTAAATAAATGTAGGAGTAAAGCTCAGTCATTTGAATGTTCAGAATATGGACACGATACCTACACTGAACACACATCACCAGCAAATCTGTTCATCTTTCTTTTTTTTTACACCTTCCCCTCTTAGTGACCCACCCCATCAAAAATAACATGGCTAATCTGAACCAAATTCCTCCGCTTTCATCTCTATTTCTTTCATCCCAAATTCAGCCAATACACTTTACATCTTTCAAAGCGGTAGTAAACACTTTAAATTGCTTCCTGGTGACTTGTTATTAACAAGATTCCAACTAAATTCATCTGGAGGCCTATTCCAACTCCAATCTAAACAATCTCTAGCAGCCCAGGGTGAATTGCTGAGACACACAATAGGATCTCTGGCAGCTATAGAAATTAAATGTAATTAAAATATGGATGGAAGAAAACAAAGACGCCCTCACACACAAATGAAAACATCCTTGTAAAATATGGTCAGTTTAGCACAAACATATTCAGCCTTAATTAGGTAGAAAATCTATTTAGATGAATACAATGAAAAGAATAATAATGAACTTCAGGATTACGTTTTGTTACTTGAAGGGAAAAAACAACACAAATAAATGGAAAGTAATTGGAGCTTATTTAATAGTCCCAGACTATCAGCTTGAACAACTATAATCATTAAAGACCCTGCAGTGATCTTCTACTGATAAACGTTGTTAAATCAGAATTACAATACAAGCATGAAGAGCAAAGCCTGTTAATATGAGCAGCACTGAAAGAAATAGATTCATTCACATCTTTTTTCACTTGCCCAGCATCACAAGAAGTCTTTGAACCAAGCACATGGGAATGAAAGGTCTTCATGTTTCCCCTCGTTTCAGGTGAGACCAAAACATGAAGTCTTCAGGATGTGTGCTGACTGCAGAGGACTGCAGATAAGCAACAGTTATCCAGTGCCGAATACATGGCAACACAAAGTTTGGTATCGTGGGGCTCTAATATATTATCCTGTACCTACTAACTGAAATGAGCCAAACAGACCCTTTCATGCACGGGTAGAGCACTGCTCCTGGACCCTAAGGGCTGGGAGGGATATGTGGACATGTGACCCAGTGACTGCTTGCTGGTGAAAGACAAACTCTACTACCATTTCATTTCTACCCATGGAGGCCAGGTTACTTCTAACCAACTCTTCTCTCCCCTGCCCGTTCACCAGAACAGGGAGAGATGCCAGTGTGGAAAGACTGTCTCTTAGTCTTCTATCTCCAAGGACTGCCTCAAGGTGACTGTCCTCAGGAGGTGTCTTAGAGCCACTCCACAACTTTCTGTGCAACTCTGCCTGGCCTTCCCTGCTGTGCTGGTAAAGCAGTGACCCTGTGCAGGCAGGCACATCTCTCACAGCAGCCCTGCACTGGGCAACAGGGAAATTCTCTCTCTCCCCTATCAAAACCACATATGGTTTCAATTCCAAATTGAAATTCAACAGCTGAATTTTCTGCCCATATAAACTGGTATGATCACATAGGTTCATGGATATGTGCCAGTGCTAGGAGATGATTTAAAAAATTACCTTTTCTCTAAAAATGTAAAGCTTAAGTGTCAATCCTGGAAGGTGTCCCGTCCTCATCATGGGGCAGATTTCCAGACTCAGGAAGAGAGGTTTTTAGATACTGCTCTGTACCTCCACAGAAGGTTCCTCTGCAAGATCAGCAAGTTAAGTTAATAAAACAAAAACTGAAAAGGCTAAAGGAGAGTATCATGGACTCTGCCACCTGCCTCCTTAGCTACCCTGTCAGCAGTACAGCCTTCCTGAAAACTCAGCCTGGGACCTGGCCTCAGCAAGCATTGCTTATGCAGTACTGCATTCTTTGTTCTTGCAGATAGATTCATTAAAACTGCTGATTTGTATAGCTCTTAACAGCACGAGGATACACGACAGAGATTTGGAGTTAAAAGATGTAGCAGAATACAGATTTCCAACACCAAAAAAAGATGCATCTTAAGTTCAAAACCTTGCCATTTTATTGGCTCCAGGAAAGAGCGTGAAGAATGTACGATTAGTAGAAGCCATCAAATTTTTTCCAGGAAACTGACCTCCACCCTTATTTGAATATTCTGCAGACCAAATCCTTTTTCTCTACCACACGAAACACTCTGACTACATTGAGCCAAACACCAGATTGCATAGTGCCCTGCTTTCTTTAGCCACACAACAGCTTTTTGTTCATGTTGTAAGCACAGTGCTGTCAAAACAGTGACTTGTAATTACACTGCGTTTAACAATGGTCATATTTCTATAACCTACCACTTACAATTATGTCAGAAACAAGGAACCACTCAACACAAAGTCAATGATCATATCCCAGCATATACACATCCTCAACTGACAGAATTAGATCAACAGCACAGCATAATGTTAACTTAGCTAGTCACTATTCACAGACCACGCCATGCAAAGAACTCAAATCACAATATACTCCATTGTTTTAACTAACATTATTATGTTAGAGCATCACAAAAACACTTCATTCTAAAGGGCAACCACTAGCCTTGCAACTATTCCAAAGGTTTAGCTACAACCAGCAGTTTTTCATGTAATCCAAACCAAACTTTAACCCAGGGACTTTAAGGAAGTATACCAGTTTCTTCCCTAGCTCTTGGGCACGTTTCAGAGTTTATACTCAGTCCTCCATCCTATGATCTTATTCTGCCTTACAGGGTCAAAACTGTCTTCTATATAAGCCCAACGGAGTCCATGGTATTGCTGTTGAGATTTCTTCTTGAGTGAGGCTTAAATGATTTTGTTTCCATTTCTAATATTATAACA
Organism: Psittacula echo; assembly: GCF_963264785.1. NCBI lineage: Eukaryota > Metazoa > Chordata > Aves > Psittaciformes > Psittacidae > Psittacula > Psittacula echo. Next base: position 9,785,964 of record NC_137739.1, read on the forward strand.
CATGCTCACTCACAGTTATATTAATATGTACTTACATATATTTGCCATTCTAAATCCCCAGCTGTGGCATTTACCATTCCTAAATATTCCGTGAACTAAAGTTATGGTTTGGATGTCTACCATGAAACCCTACCCCATATAGGCTGCGAACAATTTGCATTCCTCAGCATTTTTCCCAGAATATCCCCTCTTACTCTCCCAGTGATAAACTGCCACTGAGGAAACCGTAAATAACTGTTAATAGTATTTGATCAAAATAGCAACTTTAGGCTGTATTACAAAGCCTTTTGCTTGCTCAGTCTTGAGCAGAGGAGCGCATACGTGTGTTAGCAGCTCCGCACAGTGTGATCTCTCAGAACTCATCCATAAGCAGTGTGAAAAACCACACGATTAACTTCAGCAGCGTGAACATGAGCAACCTCTAAATTGCATATTTAAAGGTTTGATGGACCAGCCTCTTCTACAGTAGTAAACTTCCTCCATTAAAAAAGGAATAAAATCTACTGCCATGCAGAGAATGAAAAGTAGATCTTGTCTGTCAAGTAATTCTTGTCTGTATCTCCCTATTCTAAAGCAGCAAAATCATGTAAATTGAGACTGAAAACTTTAAATTTGGGTCTACAAATAGATAATGTGTGAACTGTACCAAATTTACCTGAGATTTTGATGAATCATCTTCTACAGTATTAGCACTGGTCCAAAAAGAAGCTGTATGGGAATATACAACTACCAATACACAAAAGTGGCATTATTTCTACTTAACCAGAATTAAATGGACAGCAGAACTTGCAGGATGAAGTTACTACTTTCGGCTTTCTAACCAGTCGCTCTGTGGTCATCTGAATTATTTTTTTTTTCTTGATTTTGCAGTACTTATCAAATCCCAACAAGCACTGCAGTACGGTGAAAGGCAAAGACACCTTTCAGTCAGCACTCTGTTTACAAAGACAAGCTGTTAGTGATACCACACACTGAGCAATGCTTTCTCTCCCAGGGCCAATAGGAAATTCAATCACAGCTTCCCCTCTGCTTTCATATCTCATTCCTGGTGTGCAGGACAGATTCTGATCTTCTACACATGAGACAGTTCTCTTTTACAAGAATATTTAATAGTATACAGCAACCCTGGTATACGCACTACTGTAGTAGTACCTTTTAGAAAGAAACTCCTGAGAATGTTCTTGCTGGAAGTTTCATCTGCAGAGACAGCACAATGATAAAGCATACATCATGCTATGTGTATATTCCAAAACATCTATTTCCCATTAGTATTTTTACTATGCCAAACATCCAATCAAAGTGACACCTGGCAAGTATAATACTATATATTTACCAACATAATAATAATGCTTCAGGAGAGTAATATTTTCAAGGGTTTGAAATGAAGAAAATCTCTCCCTCAAATCTTATCTAGGATGCATGATCTGCAAAGATGCACACACTGACAGAAATCAGGCTACGGGAATTATTGGTAGTACAGATTTGCAGCTAACAGTTTCTAATCTGTTGTTTGTAAGGATGGATATATCAACAACTCTACATGCAGCAATAGCAATGAGAGACATTCACACATTGTGTAGCTTTTGTGATGGGTACAGACAAAGGACTGCCAGTTTGGGGGCTTTGGCCATTTGGTTGGTGCTTTCTGCATATCCAAGAAAAAAGACAGTTATTATTCTATTTTGTCTGTTACCTACTGCCTCTCAGTGACATAATGCTGCTAGGAAAGAAACATTCAGCAAGTTTCCAGATTCTGGATCCTTGGGCACATCTGCCAGGCAATCGAAGCAGCCTGTAAAACCCACAAACACCTCAACATTTTCCTGGGAAAGCCTGCGTGGTGACAGGTTACACACAATTCCCTTTGTGAACTCCAGGGTGTTTAAGGAGCAAAAGCATGGGAAAGATGCCGAAACACAGGGTTTTACCAGCTCTCTCCTGCTCTTGCTTCTCCTGCTTCCCTCCCCACCACCCCATGCTGGGCAAGCCGCTGCACAAGAGGGATGGCACAGAAATGCTTGCTCAAGACTGTGCTGGCTGGAATACCAATGGAGGCCAGCTATGAGCTTAACAGCAAACAGGAAGGAGGAAAAAGAAACTCTGCCACAAAAGAAACAAATAGCCGGAGATGAGCTTTCCCAGCAGGTACCATGCTGCAATTCAGAGCTGCTGGTATCAGAGAGCAGATACAGGAGGCTCCTGTAAGGAAACAAGTTCTAGGTTCCTATCACTTCTAAAGGCAGGACCACTAATTACTGTTAGCAAATCTGAAATTGTTGCCCTTTATTATTCTTCATTAGCATCAAATTATGTTAGCTGAGCATATTTGAAGAAACCTGATGCAAGCAGCAGCCTGCTGTAAATACCAATGCGAAAAGATGCATTTTGCATGCGATGAAAGCCGAGGATAAGCTGTCATCTTTAGTTTAATTCATGTGTTGTCCTTTAGAACAGAAAAAGCCTTTATCAAGACGAAACAATGTTAGGCTTTGCCTATATCCCAGATTCTCAGTTTATGCCAAATAAATCTTACATTCCTCTGAAATAAAAGACTTTGAATATCTGTTAAAACGTGCATGGGCTATTACTGGCTCCTAGAGTTGCTCAAGGAAATTCAAAAACAGCAGACCTAGGAATTTATTAGGCAACATTTTCTCTTTTGTATTAAAGATTTTGAAATCTCTAAGATAATAATCTTGTTGCTTTTTCCAAGGCATTCATTATCACCCTTAACTCTTTGACCCAATGCACAAACTGGGCTACTGCCAGTAAACAAGTGGTTTGTGTTAATATTTTAGAAGGAGTCACTTGAATTATTTTTCATTCCCTATTTGTGTATAAATGTGTGCTAGTTAGCCAAAAGTCCCTGCTGACACAGAATATTGCAGCAAGACAGGAGCAGTGGCTAAAAAACCCCTTATTCATCTTATCTGCTATCAATTGTCCACAGAGGGAATGACAATTACGACGTTACCCAACAGCTATAAATACAAATTCCTCTGTTCCGTACAGTCAACAAGTGTGTTCCCACATGTAAATATATTACTTCAGTGCTGATTTTACAGATCAAGGTGAAATTCTGGCAGCCCCCACCCAGAAGTCAATAGAAATGAGAAATTCAGCCTTTCTCTGCTGGCAAGCCACCTCATCCCCACACAAATCCAGCATGTTATGGCATGGTCTTGCTTAGAAAATACAGAATAGCCTTCATTGGTGGGTCAGTGACTGAACTTAGAGCATATCTAGATCACAAGCCACCAAAGCTCCAACAGCCAGCATCAACAGGCTGTATGTGCACAGTGCCCAAGCAGATACAGCCCAATACAAGGCAACAGCTGCCTGCCTCTCACCTGGAAAAGCCACACTTCTACAGGTGATCCACAATACAATTCAGCCCTTGGCCCATTCAAAGATGTCAGCCATGGACTGTTTACAAACAGCAACTGTTGTGGCAAAATAACCTCCCCCCCTCCCTCCTGCCCTTTTTTAATTTAAAGCTAGGATATTCCTTATCACCAACAAAAATGCATAGGCAGAATGCAAAGAAGAGAATTAAGTACATGTTTTTAACTGCACTGAATAACTGACTGCTTGCAACGCTTATTATCCTATGCAATGCCCATATTTTAATGCCGTCTTCTATGAGCAACCCAATACTTTTTACAACGTGTTTCCAGATAATTTAAAAGATGTTTGGTGAACTGGCTGGCATAGAAATTTCTGAAGCTCTAAACACATCTAACAAATGGACACTGCCTCAAGTAGGTCCAACAAAAAAGACTTCTTAGCAAGGAACCACTAATGAAACAGGATGACACTGTATGAGAAACTTGCCAAAGAATGATTTTTTTCTGTTCCTTGTTCTTTACACCACTGCTTTTATTACACAAAAATACTTTTACCACAAAGTACATACCAGTTTCTCTACAGTTACATTCGTGCAAGCCATGTGGAGAACAGTGCACACAGCAGGGACTGGGCAAAATCCTGGGATTCAAAGAAGCCAATGAAACAGTAGATGTCTCCATGCTGCGATTCACCTCCTCACTACCTGTCCGTTCAGTATCTCAATGAAGTGTTAGAGGATTCAGTTCATTGAAGGAGGCGGTACCTAAGCTGGAGCACTTCCCGAGAACATGGGATCCACCACAAGAGCAGAGATCTCTCAGATACCCATCACCTCAGGAGCAAGGCTGTATGACCAGGGCAGTAGTTGAAACAAAGCAGTCATAACAAAAGCAGAAAAGTGTACTTACTTACAGTGTTCTTCTAGGCATCTAGGGAGGCAGAAGAGGGGAGAATGGTGAAATTAAGAACATCTAACACCAGACAGAAACCATGCATGAAGTCTGAGCAAGGAAATGGTGTTCACATTGCACACATGAGTAAAAATGCAGATACACAACTCAACAAGCAGGGAATGGTCAGACACAAGTGACCAACTGTGAGGTAACTATCTGACATGAAACTATTAATTGACGAGTATTTGCAGGAGACTGTTTAACAACCAGTACTCTTGACTGTCAGTTTGACATTCATTAAGCGCAAAAAAAGGTCTGTAAGAAGCAGCATTTAACTACTCATGGAATGTTTTAATTGCTGTTACAAAGCAGTACTTTCAAATTACAGATCATATTAATACAAATATCTGATCATGATCATTAGGATTTACTGTAGTGATCTTGTTCACCAACACTCTGTCTTTGTATTTAAAGAAAACGTCATTAAAAAGCCATGGGAACTTTATCATTAATGTGTGGGTAGTGTAATCTTCATTTCCTCCTGCAGATATTGAACTGAGCCCAATCATACAAGATTTTCCAGTATGTAAAACAGCTGTCACTTTTCACTACAAAGCGTATGAAGCAAAGAGAACACTTAAATAACAAGGCTGAAATGATTTTCCAGGTTTAGGAAATCCCATGCCACAACTTGTCTAGGAGCACTTTTTCCAAGGGCTACATTTTCCCAGGAATTTTGAAAACAAGGTGTAATGTCCCATTGTTCAGAGTTCAACTCTGGGTTGGCAAGTAAGCCAACAAATCTTCCTCTCATGCAGCTGATGGTACAATCTCAAGTGTCTAGCTGATCTTCTTATTCATTTAAGAAAAACTGAAAGGCAGAAGCTGAAGATTTTAGTTCTTGATAACACAAAAATGGTCAAGGCAATTTAATGGCAAAAATGCATAAAAACAAGAGTAATGCATGAATCAGAAAAGGAAATTACAGGAGGGAAAAAAAATCTTCAACAATAAGTTATATCAAGCAAGTACAGACTGACATGTGTACACATCCACATATGGAGATGAAGGTAGATAAGTCAGCTTCCAGAAATGTTAACCGAAGGGTCCAAACCTCTGAGACTCTGAGCATTTTTAAAAACGGGCAAGAAGAAAGGAAAATATAAAGCAAACAGCTTTCTAAAACATAATACATGTAAATGTATAGGTAGCAAATGCTATATACATTCATCAGAACGTACATGGTCTAAGCAATGAGAAAGAATAAGGAGTCCATAAATATTAAGATCATGGACAGTTTAAAGAAATGAACTCTGGATTAAGTTTACGTAACACTTATTTAGCCTTCTTGACCCAATCTTGAACCTTGCTCTTGAGCATCCTTCCTGTCCAATGCCATCTACGGCTGATAATACTGCCCTTTATTGTCTTTCAATCTTGTCACGTCTCAGCTTCTGCTTCGGTGGTCAATGGTTTGTTTACCTTTTGTTTGATTGCTGCCCTTGCTCAGGTTCCAACCTTTGCAGAACTGCAGACCTGTCAGACAAGGAACAGAAGACTCTTTTCTAAATGGCTAAGGGAACATAAAACCAGTCATGGGTCAGGTTCCACTCTCAGTCAGGACAGCAGCTGGATTCTGTGAAGTGCTGTCAAGATGAGTCAGGCTTCCTCATCTGCTGCTTGCTGGTGAAAGCACATGAAACCTCAAAAAACTTCTAGGCCTTAAAGCTGTAACACAGCTTCAGGTGAGGATCAGAACACCAAAGCAAAGGACAACTGCACTAGTTCACCACCCCATTCATTTTTACACTATATCACCTACGTGAGGCTGCCTCTTGCACTCTGGTGGACTAACAAGAGTTGCACTGGCATGAAGGCATCTGTGCCGGCACGGCTCAGGATGACCCTGGAGGTCAAAACCTTACCTCTTCTTTCTCAAGGTGACACAACAAATTGGCATCAACATTTTGCTTTCTTATTCTCTTAGTATTCTTTCCAAAGTTCTAGATAAAATAACATTTTCACAATGAGTTTAGTAGTTTAGATATAACAGCTTATTAGTCAAACCGCAAGTGATTTGAGTATAAACAAAAACACGGATTTGACATTCCTAGCAATAAACCCCCCCGGACATTGCTGTATTGCCATTCTCAAAATGCTGGAGCAAGCTTCAAGACTGTACCGCGCAAAGCTGAAACAAGGATGGAAGTCGTGGCTTTGCTGAGGGCTCCTAGGGCTTTCCGAATACCTGGGCTGCATGCTGCAGTGCACCTCAGAGACAACCACTGGAACAATAAAGCCTCCATTCACCAAGAAATTGGCCACATGACATGAATCTGCAGGCTGTGATGGTCTGCACGACACAGACTCCTCCAGCTGACACACAGAACAATTTTAGTGGTATTGTAGCAGCAACCACTGCCGCCATGACATTAGTATGAGAGAAGCGAAGGCTAAATCGAATGGAAATTACTCAAAAGGCTAACAGCATCCTAAACCAAAGTTAAGCAGTAAGTCTTGTATGTCATGCTGCTGCAAAGCCATCTAACTACAGCAATAAAGGATTTGCCAGGTCTAGCAGGTACTTCTTACCCCCAGAGCAGAAGGATATGGTGGTTCACAATGTTCAAAGAAACATGGGCTTTTTCTTATTACAGGCAAAATGCTTTGAGGTTACACTCCTTGCATAGCAACACTATCTTAATGTCGATGTAGATCATCTTTAATGAAGTTGCATTAATCAATCTTCCTCCTACATATATGATGGTGGTCTTGGAAAGACAAGAAAGAGGCATTCCAAAATGCATGCAGACGAAAATATTTGTTACATAAAATATGCAATCTGTGTAAAATGTAGAGTTAACCAAGTAATTCACAGTCAGGATAAAGCTACTCCAATCCAAAAACTTTCTGTGCCTCTAAAATCCAGCTTATCACAGAAAACAAAAAAAAAAAAAAAAAAAATGATTTCTGACTCCTTTCCCATACATTTCAATCAAATTTTTGACTCCCTGCAAGTCCCTGCCTGTCCTACTCATAATGACTTTCAGCTAGGAGACTGGCCATGGAAGAGCACACGGTGTTTTCACAGCTTTAATTCACCACAACAGTCCCCCTTGAATTACCACTCTCTCAAATGGGCTCATATTGACACTGGAGACCTTCCTCCTGCTTTTCAAGTTCCACTGCAGTCTTTATGAAGATGCACACAAAATGGAAATATTTATAAAACTGTGATACTGAAATACATTACATATGCTGAAGACCAAAGTAATAACAGCAGATGCCATTATTATGAATACTTACTATATGTTTACATTTTACACATAATTTACATATTACACATTTCCTGATATATTTTTTCCTCCCAATATCAACAGAATTACGACCCTAATAGCTTTTTAAACAAAGCTTGGGAAAAGCCTGTTTGTCTTCACGGCAACCTCATAAATTTGCAACCTCTGTTCTGAAGAATCTGGTTTACAACAAAACAAGTAAAGGAGTGGGTGGAAGGGAAAAAAAATCCGGTTTTGACAAGCATCCTCTCTGCTGATGCACTTAGAGGAAGCTGGATATTCAAACGAGCACTTAAAATGTAAAAAACCCTACATTTTCTGTTTTGCAACGCAACAGATAGAGCTGCTGATGTGGCACTTTCCCAGTATCTGAACACGATGTCTAAGAATTACAAGATTTGTGACTGGAAGCTTTCACGCCCCAGTGAAATGTTAGGTGCTAAGTCCCAGAGAGGCGATTCCTGCTGTCTATTCAGAAAAGGTTAGGGAACAAAGGAAGAATCATGTTTCTTCAGCTCATACATTCACGTAACTCATGGTGATTCAGGGCTGCTGACAAAGCCTGGGCTCCCAATGAAGCCTGTGGCTTTTTGGTGTCAGTCTGTTTAATTTGAAGTGAGGACAGCTGTAATTATCACACAGATGACACTCATCCCACTAAAACTAATATGTGCATAAAATAGCAAACAACAAATACAGGGAGAGCTAGACAAGAGCTGGTTATGGGAACAGCTCTGTGCAGCCTGCACAGGCCAGCAGCAGCTCTGGGATGCTACCATTTCACACTGGGCTTCCAGCAGTTCACTTCCAGCCAGAAGGCACTTCCTTCAGGCAGCAGCAAACCGCACTGGACACAGGCACAATTCAATCCAGAATGAGGTCTGAGAGATATAAATATGACAGCACAGCACTATATAAGTAGAACAGTCATGAAATAGTACATCTCTAACTAAATAGGGCTGACCTCTTGCATGGTAAGAATTTAAAAAACAATTATAAGAGACAGGAAAGAGAGTCTGCAAGAGAAACAGAAGGCATTTTTCATGGTAAAGCTACAGCTCATCTAAAGCAAAGTAAGAGGCAGCAAATCCTATTTGCAGATTCAGCAAATTCAAAGGGAGAAAACAAGGATGATTTATCTATCTCTGAGTTCCTGCTGCAGTCTGTGGCCAGCTTTCACTAAAATGCAGTAAGAAGTTAATGCTTATGCAGGATCTTTCATCCTGAACACTTCACCACACACATCTCCACTGAAATATTGGACATTTCAGTATTAGCACAAGCAAAAAATAATTTCCACCAAAAAATAAAACATCTTCCTGAACTGGCTTGGAAAGCTGTAGGGAAAAGACTTCCTAATCAAGACATCCTATATGAATATCAAAAATCCTACAATCAACATTCCCTTTCTAGAAAACCTAAAAGAAGTACCATCTGGGCTTGCAGTTCATTTTACCTAAGGGAAGTTTCACAACCAATTCACAAAGTCCATATAAAAAGACATGAGAATGTGCACCAACATTAAAATTAGGTAAGTCATGAATTCTTTCTGACAGAGTTCTGGCACCTGACAGTTAGTGTTTCACTGATTTTATAGGTCAAATAATAGACATTGTGATGCCAGACATTTGAGTACATGACCATTAAGCAATATTTTAGTAAATCCAAAAGAGCTTAGAAGCTACCCATATGGTCCACAGCTGATTTTAGCCACCAGTAAAGCAAATGTATGTTGCTATAATAAGAGATACAACTGCTGTACTCAGATGACACCACGGATTCAGAAACTATTGAGCAGAAGTTAGCAGTCTCTGATGTCCTGATTGTTCACTTGCAGCAAAGAATGATTTATCAAGTGAACCACTCTGATTACTCAATGACATACAAATCAGGACCAAGCAGCTATTCAATATCCCATGGCCATCACTGAATTACTATGGTCTGTACTGTTGCTCAATGTGATGGGAAGAAATGGAAAATCACACATGCGCATAAAAAAGTGACAGAAGCTAGAAATGTAAGAGGAAAGAAAAGGAAAGCAGGGAGATCACATGTTTTTCGGTACGTCAGGGTCTCAAGAGTACAATTTCAGATGAGTCTGAAGTCACTACAAGCTAACTAGCATAAAATAAAGGTAACTCCCACACTATACTGGAGACTAATTACTTGGCTGCCAGCACTGCTTGGTCCCAAGGAGCGTTGGAGACCAGAAAGCTGCAACTACCACAGCACATGTAGAACAGTTATGCAGACAACACACTAAAAATACTGTTCTGCTTAGCAACTGTAGAGAGGGTGTCTACTGCTATCATGCAACATACATGTGTTATTGCAGCTGGGCAGTCTAGTCACAGACAAAGTCTGCATGCTTTTTGCATATCTGAGCTAAATCTGGTAATTGCTGTTGATTGTCACTCCCAGCTGCTATTTCCTTCACAGTCAGCCAGTCCTTCAGTAGCTCAAGCCACCCATATACCAGTTTCCCCATTGCGTTTTGTCATTTATCTAGCCAGCAAGCTCTGATGGCTACAGCAGCCACCTGCTCTTACCATTTCAGTAGCTGCACCTTCCCAGAGCACAACAGAACACACGCAATGTTGTACCTCTCACATGTAGAGCACAGGAAACTCATGTTATTTTCCCCACATGGGTTCAATAGAAAACATTATCAAAATGAGGTATTTTCCAGGAATTATTTACACACCTCATCAAGATGATTATCTTCACTTGATAGTCTCCTACTAGCTATTACAAAGCCACTTGGACAGGAACACATGAACATTCCCATTCCAATCTCCAACTATAACCCTTATCTGGTTGTCCCACACACTCTCATGCCTCCCACAAGGTGAACGTCCTCCTTGCAGGACAGCTCTGAGCAGAGGCCTCTGAGGACATGCCAGAGCATTGCTGACAAGTGGACACTGGCTCTAGAAATGCTCTTTCTTAAGTATACCTGTAGTAGTCTCCTCCTGAATGACCTGGCCTTAGAAGCCAGTGAAACTCCTGGCATGGACTACCACAGGAAAATCCATCAGTTTGAGATCCTGGAGCATCTAACTGCATGGCAATACACAGTGAGATTGAGTCAGCTGGGAAATTCTTTTTCTTTATTTAGATTTGCTTCTGGAATCATTTCAAATGTGTAGCCTGCTATGCAAGAAGAGTAACACAAACTGAGAAATAACCGTGACATGGCTCTGAGTTCCTGTTGCCATTTGAAGGAGCGTAAAGGCTCACTCAGAGCTAATGAATGAGTTCTATCTTTTGCAGATCCTTGGTTTTTGACCAATCAGCTATTACAAGAATGCTTTTTAACTCCACACAGGGACTTTTTTCCATGTGAAGAAATGTCCTAACATAGAAAAAGAATTAATCAAATCAGGGACCCAAGCAGGTCCCAATAAATATTGGTATTTTAAACATCAACGAGACATTAATGAGTCTATGAGATATGTACCTCCTAAACCCTCTCTACCACAATTGGTCATGTAAATATACACACACAAAGGATGACTGACAAGGCTATGAAATTACCTGCAAAAACAGGGAAGAGATAGATGTATCACAGCACTGCAAATTATCCTTTAAGTAGAAGGCATGTGGGAAAATCTGGAGGAATGCTCATGCACTATTTCTCATGGTATGTTTGAGAAATCAAAATCACATTCATGTGCTATTGTTCATCTTAAGAGCCTCTACAGAGCAATAGCAAAAAATCCAGCTCTTTCTGCAGTGCCAGGAGGAGCCAGACACAACATGGTGGCTCAGCACCAGCACATGGGCTCTACCCATGTTGTAAATCCTGAAGAAATCTATAGCTTATACACCAGCTATAAAGGCTACACTCTTTACGTGATTTCTCAGCATCTAATTTAACAGCTTTTTTCAAACAAGATAAATGAGAAACAGATTTAATATTAAAATAAAACAATAACAAACCACCCCACTATGATAAGCAGGAAGACATCAATGAAATCCTAATTAAAAAAAAAATAAAAATCTTTTCTTCCAGCCTTACTCTATGTGAAATACAGATGACCAGGAACATGAAGATCAAAGAGATGACTGGAGACAGGTTGAGAGAACTGCGGTTGTTCAGTCTGGAGAAGAGAAGGCTGCAGGGAAATCTTAGAGCAGCCTCCAATGCCTAAAGGGGACAAGAAGAAATCTGAGGAGGGACATTTTACAAGGGCATATTGTGGTAAGTCAAGGGGGAATGACTTTATGCGCAAAGAGAGGAGATTTAGATTAGATATAAAGAAGAAATTCTTCCCTGTGAGGGTGGTGAGGTGCTGGCACAGGGTGCCCAGAGAAGCTGTGGCTGCCCCATCCCTGGCAGTGTTCAAGGCCAGGTTGGATGGGGCTTGAAGCAACCTGCTCTAGTGGAAGGTGTCCCTGCCCATGGCACGGGGGTGGAACTGGATGAGCTTTAAGGTTCCTTCCGACCCAAACCAGTCTATGGTTCTGTGACTGTCTGTATTTGCCTTTCATCCTTACTAGAAGGCCAGAAAAGACACTAAGAAGTGATATATCTAAAGGATACTATGCTGAGTAATGACAGGTTCAAACTCCTATTTAAAGATCTTAACTTTCATACTGAGTCCTTGCAGGCTATAAAATACGAGCTCACTGCTGTATCCTCCAGTTAACCAGTCTGCCAATTTTACCTCACCCCTTCTTTTTGTTTCAAAATACTCTTTGCAATTGATATTTTGAGCAGAGACAGACCTGAAACTGTGTGTCACTTGAGACAAGAGGCAAAACTGTAACCACCATAATGGGATAGCAAAGGAGGCAAGAGATCCATCAGGATTTTAAGATCTGGTATGTCACTAAATGGCTGAAGTACAAACACAGAACAGATCAATGCAAATATTTTCAGAGTTAAAAGAAACATGCCTTAGTCCTAGCGGCGACCCAGACATCAAAAAGGTGTCCTTTGGTACAGTCACTTTTCAACTTGATTAAAAAATGTTGTTCACTGCTATTTTTATTTATTTATTTAATTTTTTAGTATAGAAAAGGAATTCTTCTGCGGATGTACCTTGGAGATCTTTTTCAGAGTCCTGTTTCCTCTGAAAGAATAACTTGACTGTCACACAGCTGCTGAAAGAGCTCCCTGTCTGCAGCTGCAGCCCGGCGGCAGTAGCTGCGTGGTGCAATCGTTATCCTGCCTGTGCAGCCTTGCAAAGCAGGACCTGAGCAAACCTTGGATGTCTCAGGATAGTCTCTAGACAAAAAGAGCCTGTGCAAGAACACAGAGGTGCTTTCAGTGCCCAGCCCCAGCGCAGAGAGGGTAGAGCCCGGCTGCGGCCACAGGAGGTGCCCAGTTCTGAGCCTGCCTCAGCACCTTCACACAGATGGCACCTTGTTGAGAGGGGAAGGGGATCAAAACACCAGCTCCTAGGAGCCACGGTGGGTCTCAACCACTGGTTTTGTTACCGTCCCCTATAACAGCGGGAAAACAATCTCGCTGTGAACCCTTCAAGGATAATTCTCAATGTAATTCTCTCAAAAGAAGCTTGTTCGTTGCTTCCCAGAGAAGCCTTCGACATCCCTTGATTGCTCCTGCAAGAATTCAGAAATTCACACACACACAGCAGTTATTTTTCAAAAACAGTAAAAAGTGCAGGAAAGGAAAAAACAAAGCAAAAACCCCAAGCAAAGAACCCTGTTAAGGCAGATCTTCAGCTACTAAATCAGAGGAGCTCTATTGCTCAATAAAGAATTGAGTTTAAACCAGAAAAATTGACTCAGATGGAGTCAATTGATTTCTGTTTATTTCATTCAATTGTTTTACAGACAGTCATGGTGACAGAAAGAGAAGAAAATCAACGTTTTCCTGGTTACGCTGAGTGGCCTGACAGGCTCTCGCATCACTTCACGTGGCAAGAGCACTGTGTGGGAGCAGCAGAGACCTTGGTCACTTTAGGTTACATGCTTGCTATCAAAGGCGGTGGCTTTTCTCAATCATACACCTAACTTTTTGAGGTACTTTATGAAACAAAGCACTGTAGAGGACATTGCCAGCAAGAACCCTATAGATATTCCTACAGTTTAAGGCCAAATTGGGAAGACTTGTGCATTTCAAAGCTGCAGGAGCTATCTGTACTGGAAGGGGTGGGGTGCGCCCTGGCTGAAAAAAGACCTGGCTCTGGGGCTGATGAAATCATCTCTTCCACACCCTCAGCTCATGGCAGCCCACAACTAAACAAACAGCAAAGTGATGCCTGTTTAAACAGAAAACAGAATATTACATTTTTAGCCAGCCCCACAGAAAGTCTCACAGCAAGATATGCACACTTGAGATTCAGAATAAATATACTCGGTTTCTAATGCACTTTTATCTCTAAAGGGAAATTCTGCTGGTTGATACAGTTGGTACAGCCTGAACATAATAGTCTAATGGAAGCAGCTCTCTGGAGTCCCTAAGGATTACTGGAGACAAATTATAATGAGCACATCAGTGGCATAATTGCACCACAACCCAAGAGGCAAAGAACAGAAAGTTTCATATTCTTCGTTGCTAGCTAAAAATCTTAAAATAACAATTGCAAAAAGTCTAGGCAGCCAATTACTGAGTATCTCTTGTTTCTAAATGCAAAATCAGGCAATGAGAAGTCCCTCACGTGGCTGCCAAGGCTGCTGGAGGTGCTGCTAGGATGGTAACTCCTCCCCTCAGCCCGAGAACGGACTGGCCACTACTGAAAAGCAGCAGGAGGAGCTCTGCAGCATTTATGCCATCAACGCTTGTGTGGTAATTAGTTACTTAAATCCACGTTCGGAAACACGTTTTCTTTAATAATGGCCACAAGACAGGATTATGCAAGTGCAATAACACTGCAGATGATTTTACACCAAACATAAAGCAGGTTTTACAATCCTGTTTAGGTGCACTGCTGGTGAGCCTGAGAGACATTAGAATTGCATAACTTCATATACATATATTGAAAACCCATAGGTGGCATCAGTCCATCCCTCCACGGTATTCCCAAGGTGTCTCTTGGGGGTGGGGGGTGGGGGTGTGTCAGACAAACACTGCAAAGCACTTACTGGCAAAAGAGATGGGTGGCAGCATTTGCCTCCTGCTGCCCCAAATCTGCGCAATTCCCTCAAACCCAATTGTGCACAGGCCATTCTTGTCAGCAACAAACCTGCCTCTTCATTTCATTTCTTTTGGGTAACTTTGGCTTCAGTTACTAGCTCTGCAGAATATGAACGTACAGCATCAATGTACATTTATAACAATGAGAGCATTTATGTTTACCATATAATGTATCTGTGTCTGAGAGGTTAAGTATTTATAAAAGCCAAAGATCCCTTAATTGCACGACAGTAGTCTTCTGCTCTCTATTCCTTCTGATCAGAAATTTCAGGTTTATTTATGAAAGAAATTCTGTGAAGTGTGCCAAAATGAAAACCATGATAGTTAAAAACATTTCCTCTTTAGAAGGAATAACAGTATTTCCCATTAAGAGTGTTTTGGCTTACCTCTAAGGTGAAAGGACTAATGTAAAGCTCTGCTGCTGCTGCGTTTTCGGTACCTGCAAATTCTCTGCCCATTTTCAACTCATCCCAGCAGTGGGAGTGGTACTGGGCTTACTATCTGCCCAACCTTTTTGTTGTTTTCAAGATATTTCCTGAAATATGAAGAAAATGCTGCAACCATTTCAACTTTAGCAAAATCAGTGATTTTTGGCAGTGGAGGAAGGCAAGACAATAATTAATGCAGGTCCCCTCAGCTTTTGTGCAGAATACTTCATATATTTAGCATGTCATTTGTTAAATCTTTGTTTTCTTTTATGGGAATTCAAAATGGGACAGAAGCAGGAAAATAAAACAAGCTTGATCCATTTACCGTGATTGCAGAGCTGGTAGGAAGACATCCAGACTCCACAGTGCCTGTCAGTCACTGGTTCCTGAACAGTGGCAGAAATCATTTCTGCAAAACCCACTACTGCAGCAGGTCACACATTTGCTGCCATCTCAGAATTCCTCTATTCCAAAATCCCTTGGTTTTAACTGTGGAAGCACTAAAATTAGCCCAGCTTATTTACACAGGTTTAAAGAAATCTTCATGGGGTTGCACCTCAGCACAAATATAAATGGTCAGCTAATTAATGCCTTGTTCAGCTTCTTCCTGAATAGATGGAAGCAAAAACTGCTTCATGCAGAGAAACTAGACTTAACTCTCCAACCTCTTCCATCTTATATTGCTTCAACTCTTTCATTTCAATACTTTAAGCAGCCTATACTGTTCAGTATCTCCTTACAGTGCAAGTCTGTGACCCTTCACTGCCTGCATTGTACAAGAGCTAGCAGCATTCTGGCTCATTAACAGGTTTCTTAAGCTCTTCATAAAACACAACTGCAGCAGAAGTCTGTTGTTAGCTGGATTGTTAGCAGTGAAGTTTAATGGGATAGATGACCTGCTTGGTGGAGAAACAATCCTCTGTACAACAGCAAGAGTTGCACATGTTGGAGCTTATCATCTTCAGATTGGAAACTAGCCAGTACTGTAAAAGTCAAGCATGGGTTTTTTCTAAACAGGCTGAGGCTTTGCACCACTATGAAAATACAAGAAACCCATGATGATAAACAGTAAAGGGAGATCATGCCACCACCCTGCAATATTTAACTCTCACTCCTTCCCAGGTACAGACCTACTCCAACTGATCAATTTTAATAGTGTTACTGCAAAGCAAATAGTGAATTTGGCAGTAAACAGGATCTATCAAGTGCTGCTTTTGATAGAGCAAATGTTGTTACATGTGTTTTTAAGGTCACTGGGATTACATACAGTTATTTCCTCCTTCTACTTTTAATCAGGTCTATAAAGTGGAAAATTACAGATAAACCGATGAGACAAAAAAAGAGACACTTTTCTTCTCTCTTTCCATATGTGTATTACAGGCAGAAAGAGTAAGAGAGTAGTATAAAGCCAAACCTATTTAATTGGTACTTTGGTATGGGCAGTTCCAGATTTTGACAATATCCGGCTTCCCAACATTCAGCACGTGCACAGTGACTTCCACAATCACTTAACCTTTGTTTTAGCACATAGGTGGCTTTTGTCCTCACACAATGTATCCTCCAATGAAATAATCCAACAAATACATTTATATTTTAGTTGAGTTTATTTCTCATTGGACAAGTACAAAAGCTCAATTTCTTTAGTGGTTAAACTGAACTGGATTTAGACTCGGGAAATCTGGGGCTTAGGTGCAACAAAACCCAATTTCCCTAATCTTCTACTGTGGGTAACATCTCCTTGTTTCATATGGCTTCTGCAAGACGAAACTCTTCAAGCCCCGGAGCTTTCCTGGGTGTATGCCCAGAGGGAGTCTTTCCCAGGACTGTGCACACCTGCACTCTGACATCCTAAACCTCAACTTCTGCTGCCAATCCTCCCTGTGACACTTGAGCATAGTGGCTCTTAACAGATGTCATCAAAAGATGTAAGAAGTTCTATCAATTACTTGACAAAAACATAGCACCAGCCCAAACATTCCCATTTCCACAGTCTGTGACTACATCCACTACTACAGCAATTACGTTTCTCTAGAAGTGCTCATTTTACGCTCACTTTAAACTGCATGACCTGCCTTAAGTCTGCATTTTCCAAGAGTATTATTCCTACTTCTCCCACATACAATGATACTTAAAGCCAATTTACAAAGGTATTTAGGGACTTAAAAGGTAGTAACTGGTACCTTAGCAGGTACCTCAACACCATCACAGCAGGAATGGGACTTGTACTTCTATCTCACAAAGCAGCTTTCCTGTATCTTTATATGTGTAAAAATCATAATCTGTTCTGAAACAGATCAAACACATACGCTTGTGCAGACATGTTCCTTGCAAGGCAGAATTCCCCACTACAAATGTACCACTGCAGAGCATCTTTGAGCCTCAGAATAAAACTCATATAAATTTACAATAACAACTCGCATCTTGGTGGAATATTCTACAATTGTTCACGTTTGACACTATGACAAGCACCTGCTTTGCATGGTAGCAAGAATGACCTCCTGAAAACTGGCACTAACCTCAGTGACAGCAAAGATTATTTTGAAGCTTGTACACTTCACTCAGGATGGAGTCTCTGCAAGATCTCCAAAGGCTTCTCTGCAACAGAGGTGGTTGTTCTCGGTTTTTGTTTTCCCCAAAACCAGGCAATAAAGCCATCCCAGAAGTATGGTTATAAACCAACTTCACAAAGCAATTTGCACTTCATGGTATCTGTTCTTTATCATTTTCCAATCAACAGTAGTTGGCTTTAATTGATTTTATATTATGTCCCTTACCAGAAGTAAGAATATTGTGTTTACTAGGGCAGCACAAAGAGGGCAGGCCTATTCTTACTGCTGTATTTAATGCTGCTGCTAATCATGGAGATTAGACTGAAACAATTACAACAGCTAATTAAAGAACAATGCGGGTTTTGGCATCTTTCCTCAGACAGCACTATTGGGAATTCCTAACTCAGGCAAAGCAGGGATAATTAAAAATCGAGCTCTGGTTTCCCTTGCACTGGCAGCTGGATCACGCTGATTAAACTGCAAATAAAACACATGAAACCAACACTTTGTAGTGTATCCAATTTCACTTAAAAGGGCCTTTAAAACTGAATCATGAGCAGAGAAACAGTGCACAGCAAATTCTTTAGCTGAAGCTGGGAATACAGTCTTCGCTGCAGTTGCTTCACAGTTTACTATCTATTGCACAGAGCATGGGACACTAGTTCCTGGAGGGCCTGATGAGCCACACAAACCATTGCCGCCCCTTCCAAAGGCATCATTGTTCAAGACATCATGTAAACACTAGAAGCAACTGAGCTCAGATTTAAACACCAGCATAAAAATTTGGAAGTCTCTTGTGGAAATGCATCCCATGACACCTCAGCTCATTACTAAAGAGTAAGACAGGGCTCAAACCCCTGCCAGTGAGATCCTGGAGGGTTGACAAGCTGGCACAAATAGCAGCTCTTTTATGACAGCTAGAAGTTCACAACAGACTTCCAGCTATTCAGTTAGGGCAAAAATGTAAGTAGCATCACACCTTGTCCAAGATTATCTGGTACTCTGCCTGCTGTAAGATACCAGTTACAACAGAGCAGTCAGCACATCCCTTTCTCATGCTCAGACCACAGCATCACCTACATAAAAGTGCAGTTACCCACACAGACTTACACAGCTTTACTTTCTAATTATGATAAAAAAAATAATGCTAATCTTGCCTAGCACTTGTCTATATACTTCTGAGTCACACAAGAAGAGTGAAAACAAACAAACCCAAATAATAAGACATGAAGGGTGATGCAGAAATACCAAGTCTTAAGCTTGTTCTGGTGTTTAGAAATTTGCCTGAAGGTTTGTGCTCTCTGGACAAAGTACTTTATATTTTGTTAAATAACAAGGGGATCCTGCTAAGATTTTGAAACTAATGCCAAGAAGTTTTGTATTACGTAGCTTTGTGGAGAAACATCAGTATTAACTCCTTTTCATTCACTCCACTACCTGGACACACCTCACATGAAGCCGATATTGGTACAACACAGCCACGCCAAGACTGTAAATCAGAAAAAGCACCACATTCTTTCAAAACTATTTTTAGCATTATATATTATATAAATATACTTAATAAACAACAACAAATAATGATAAAAAGCAGGGAGAGAGCACCTAGCTCCAGCAATATCTACATTAAAGAAAGGTGCTTAAGGGACAGGGTGCTGTTGTCAATGATCCAGAGGAAGGCATATAACGAAGGGAAAGTTTTCTAAGATGAGGCCTTTACAGGGTTTTGGGTAAACATTTGAAACTTTGGGCTACAGGGCAGAAAATCTGCTAGGAAAATATCATTAGAGACCAAAGAAAGGAGAAATACACATGCCTTCTACCTACATATGGTCTTACAGATTACACAGCAGTCCTGCTTCAGCCACATGTCATGGTAACAGTCTGGAAGGTTGGCTCAGAGTTAGAAGAAAAGTACAATTATAGTAAAGGTCCTTTGGAAAAAGCCCAGCTAGCACGGTCCTACCTAGGAGGAAACACTTAGGTGCTCAAGAAACAAAGAGCCTGCGCACACGAATGTTCCTAACATTGTGTTGGCTTTTGTCATGAAAATATCATCACAGTGACAGGTGGCAGCATCTCCTGAGAACCCTCCTTTACCTTCTGCCACTAGGAGACAAGCCTGGGACCATGCACCTCTGTCTACAGAGAGCACAGCTCTCTTTCATCCAAGTGTCAATTCCATTTGCAGAGGTAGTCACGTACACACTTCAACAATCACAGCCCTGCCTCAGCTTAGTGTATGAATGTGGTGACATTTTCAAAGCTCACACAGGATTTTCAGACCTTGAACTCTAAAGACCTGAGGGACTTGACTGAGAGTTCACTACTAGAGTCATCCTGAACTGTCACCTTTTATTCTCTTCATTGCCAGAGCCAGGATCACTCTTTGCATTTAGCTCCATTTATTTAAACTCATTTACCTAAGATAAAAGTCAAAAAGTATTCTAGCACCCTGCACTGGCTTGAAATCAACAGCAGCAATCAGTAACAGCAGCAGACATCACCCTTACAAAGGGATGCAAGGAGAGCGGGCTGTCGAATAACAGCAAGAGAATAGAACCAAAACCAACTTAGTGACCTCACTAGTGACTCACAGTGTGATCTTGAAGAAGATACTGCGAGAGCTTTGTGACTGCGTCTCTGCTCTACTTGATCAAATGGTGATTGATAATGACAGTGATGATGCCTTTTTGTCCACTTTCTTGTTTTACTACATAGACACAAGATATTCTTTATTTTAAGCTATTTGTTTCTTCCTCCTTTTTGTTAGTCTCTGGTAACACATAAAGAAGTTTAAACTAAAAAAGCAACTTCAATATTTTTCTCTGAAATTACAGGTTTGTTCTCAATCCCTGAGATGGTATCTCATGCTTAAATGAAATTTTGGCAAAGAAAAGCAAAGCACTTCACAGCAATCCTTCTACATCTTGTACCATTATGTCTTTATATACCTGTGTAGAAGTAAGCTATGCAAATTTCCCTAAAAATAATGAAGCTAGTATAATTGTTCTTTCCAGGCTATCTTCCAACATCAATTTTAAACTTGGAGAAACTATGAAAGCAGGACAGCTTGAAAAAATACTTGGGTTTTTACTTAATAATAAATGCTTGAAAGGATCACAGCAGTTTATAAGGTCATATGTAACACCAGTTAGGGCACTACACTAATGCATTATTCAACTCCAGCAAAGAATATAAATCCTTGTACATGGTTAAAATGTGGTTTAATTCTTATTATCCTTTGGCTTTGACTCGAAGTTCCTGCTGAGCGTTATAATGTTCAGATGATGCATATTCCCCGTGACTCTTTAATTAAACCTGTAATGTAAGACTTTGCCTCCGGCTATTGGTCACACTACCTGGCACATGCATTTACAGAGATACCACCTATCACTTCTTTTCTAGTGCCCAGCCTCTGAGCCAGAGCTCTGCTCCGCAGTGAAAGAGGTGCTTGGGATATTTCACAGGCTAAGGCAGACTGGTCCTTTAGGCAGACATTCAATCTTTTGTTGAGGTTTATGGCAAAACCATGACAAGTAGGAGACAGAAAAGAAGACTTCTGCTCTAACTTTTCTTTTTTTCGAAATAATTTGAGAGGGTATACAGATGCTTAAGACCAGCAGCTTGCAGCACACATGCTACTTCTCTCTGTCAATAAGATGCACTTCCATTTTGCTTTGAAGCCTGGTAAAGAAAAGACCTCTCTGAAATGCACACTACCTGGTGACTGCCGTTATTCACATAGCCTCCTGCTCCACAGCAGGTCAGGGAGGAGAATGCCTGAACCTCCAGGTCTTTGCTGGTATGTGTGCGCGTAACACAGTGCTGTGTTTAAGGAGTATCTCCTGCCCACCTTTTATGAAGATATCAAAAGATCTGGCTTTGTTTTGAAGTGAAGTGAAAAACCACTTCAAATCTCTAAAACTTGTAACTGCCAACAGAAGTTTTTCCTACTCAGCTCTGCGGGTCTCTCATTCAAAACCAATGAGAGCTGGATGCCTTTAAGCACCCCGGCAAACATCCTTCAGCATTTTTAGGCATTTCACTGTACATCTCTGCACAGCATTTACACTCCTATGATTGTGACCAGCCTAATGGATCCATCTTCCCTACTTAATGTTGAAGCAGGCATTTTTCATGTGTCAGCTTAAAGTGCACGCATCTTTGAAACTCACTCCTTTTTAGCACTGCTGCCAATAAATAATTAAAAAGTCTATTAGGACAGCAAAAGCCAATTCACTGAAATTATAAGCAAATGTTTTGGCATTAATGGCCAGATTCAAGGACACAAACAACGTCTTCAATTTAAAGCATGTGAGTGTTCACACTGATGCAACTGCCTAACTTGCAAGCCTTCTTGTGTTTTACTGAGTAAGGGCTATTACTCAGCACTGTAAGTTATTTTTGCCTGCAGAAACATACAGTTATTCATGGTTTCAAAATATCTAGTGAAAACAACAGTTTCATAACTAGAAAGACAAGCTACAAGTCTCATTTCAGCCTAAGTTCTATAATTTTGAATCTGAAAAATACCACATTTTTCAAGCAAACAGCACTGACAGAATTTAGCCCCTACTATTGTTTCAGATGTCAAAATACTTAGTTATTCAGATACATACAATATCACAAAGAAAGACAATAATGGAAATAATAGAAATAAGGACATCAGGAAAGTATTCTATTCCAACCAGCACACTTACCTATAGAAAACAACATAACTGCCACAAAGGAAAACAGCCATTACGCAAAAAAAAAAAAAAAAATCTCAGTCTGAAAAACATTCAGA
Source organism: Psittacula echo (assembly GCF_963264785.1). Taxonomy (NCBI): domain Eukaryota; kingdom Metazoa; phylum Chordata; class Aves; order Psittaciformes; family Psittacidae; genus Psittacula; species Psittacula echo. The sequence goes on from NC_137739.1 coordinate 9,808,372, forward strand.
TAATGGAAAACATCAAAGTTTAAACTTAATTAAGAACATGGAACCTAGCAGAGAAAGTATATGTTGTCAGAACCACAACAGTTATGTCAGGAGGTGACAAGGGAGAGCAGTAAGGTCTGAAGAGGGACGTGGACACTTGAAGAAACAATAAACATTCTTTTAGGAAAAGCACATCTCTGCCAGACAGCAAACTTCCCTCTTGGCCAAGTGGCAAGCTCTGTTGAGCCTCTACAGCTTGAATTTCTCAGGATGACATTCCGCAGCTTGCTAACACTGTATTTTCATGACACGCTAAGATCTTGGGTGGGGGGGATGTTAATGATCCTAACACAATATGAAAATTGCCAGCCAAGACACTCAGCCAATGGAGGACATCTCCCAGATGACACCAATATTTTATGTTGGAGTTTCTGGTTGCACCCAGCAACACAGCTGGGAATGAGGGAGCAAACAGGCTCAGTGACTGTTTCAGGAGCGTCTTCAAGAAAATCATGCTTTTGAATATAGACAACCTAATCCTCGAATTGAACAGATGAACCCAAGATGTAGGACTGTCTACCATGGAAAGTCATTCAAACTAAAACAGGGCAAGAATTCACCTTGAACTAACAGTTTCTGATTAACTTCCTCTGCTGGCAAGCTTAGTGTACACCAGGCACTACGCCAAAGCCTCCCAATTCACTCTGGAGTAAATGTAATTTGAAATAACACTCTCATACTTTAATGTCATGGCCTTCAGAGTCAATTTTCAGGTAATGGTCAAAAGTGGCATAGACCTGTGGATCAGCCATGATCCACACTTTTACACTCCACGTCAAAGTAAAATAAAACAGGTCTTTACTAACTTCTTTCACTGCACAGTAAAAGGAACAGCTTCCAACCAGTGTGTGTATCATGGTATTTGATATACAACGAAAACCTGTTGCTTCTAAGCTGGGACCAGAATTTACCAAAAATAGCAATATTAGTACAAAAGAGTGGGAAATTTATATTTAAAGATTTTTATATATACTACATATCCAGACAAAAATGCGTAAGTGTCTTCAGCATGAATAAGGCCTGCACTCCCCCAGACCCACAGGCACCATACAGGCTAGCCCACAGAAGTTACTCCACATTTTGCTGTCACTTGAGGCAATCTGCAGGTGATGGACTCGACCTGGCCCTCCACCTTCTGGTATCACAAGAAACAGCGACACACCAGAAACCTCTGTTTCCCATGGAGACAGGGGCCAGCTGCTTAGTTAAATACATAGGTGGCTCAAACACACATGAAAGAGCTCTTCATGGTCACTACTGCGGAGTATGATCCTGAACAAGAGTTTCACTTGAGTTTCAGTTTCTTCAAAGCTTTTGGACTTCCCAAGCCCACCAGTTTGCCTCAGGTGAAGGGAGCTGTGCCAGGATTCACAGCCTTTAGCAGTAAACCTGGAGGAGCTGGGACCAGCAAACACCCACTCACCGAAACCTGCAGATCTCCTCAGCCAGTGCAGCTCCTCCTGTGCAGTACAACCTGCAAGCTACCAGGTACCTTTTTAAACACACCCCACCAAGCTGAACTAAATCATCCCCTTATGAATGGCCAAGTTATATAATGCTTAATCTTCCACACAAATGTTCAAACCCCTGACAGTAACAGCACTTGCACATCACCAACACCCCATGGCCCAGGTTCCTGCACAAGGTGATACAAGATGACTGGAGCAGACCTGGGTGTGCTTTAATTTAGGCTACACATCAGAACTTAAAAATAAAGATAAAAATCATCAGCAGCTTTATGTGTCAGTTTTGAAGGCTGGGTTAAAAAGCTATGCAAACGGCGAATGAGAGAAGTATGTCAGCCATCAGCTGGATCCTAAAACAAAAAGGCAACAACCTCCATTTACTCTATTTATGCCACATTTCTGTGCTTTCACAAGAAAAGGCAGCAGGCCTTATGAGCCTGATCTAGCACTTACTGATAAAGCTTCATTGAGCCTGATCTGGCACTTACTGATAAAGCTTCATTGATTTGTTATTTAAATTGTCATCTGCTCTTTTTGCCCTTTTTCTTTTTTTAACTATTAGAACAACTGACTTCTTGACCTTTGTAAGACACTTTGACAGTTCAAAAAAGTTCAAAGCTGAGCTGCCAGAAGCAGCAATCAAACATGCATGTTTCCTGCCTGCTGAGAGACCAGACGCTGTTGAAGGCCACAACCAAATTAGCATCTGGGTAATTTGCAAATAATGAATTATCATTTTATAGGCACTATATATACATTATATAGCACTACTTTTCTAATATCATGATTTTATTATCGGCATTTATTTAAAATGTTTTTTTTGCTGTATTGAAACTCAAACATTAGAAGACATATTACGAGCAATTACAAACATTAGGTAACATTCAGAATATACGATAAAGTTCAATTAAATGCCAAAACACACAGGAACAAAGGCGTAATCATAAAAATTCTTTCTGGTTCCCATGAAGCCATGGAATGATATGTATAATAAATTATATTACACATAAACAGCAATAAAAAAAATCTATTTAGGGCTATAATTGTTTTAAAGCTGACTCTTCAAGAGCCAGGAACTTACCAAACCTGCTGGAGCAAAACCCCTCTTGGAAGCTCCTCTTCAACTTTGGCTTTGCTGTAATGCATACAAATTATTAACCCATTATGAATGTCAGCACCTGCCACCTCCTATGTAACAGAAGCCAGCACCACAGGCTCCCCAGCCGTCATTTTCATCTTGATTTGAATCTGGAAACTGCAGATTTTTTTCTCCAGTTAAGCAGCACATATAAAATGTGACTTGCAGCCCTGGGGTAGCATTTGGACTTTATGATCTTAAAGGTCTTTTCCAACCTAGCTGATTCTATGAGTCTATGAAAACAGAGGAACAGTTCTGCAACAAGGAGCAGGGAACTGACCCTTCCCATGATGGACAGCACAAGCCTGCACCCTCCAAAGTCCCACCACCTCCCTTGGGCAGTGCAGGGCAGCATGACTGGGGCACCCTGGGATGCCAGTACAGAGAGGGGCAATTGCTCCGCATGGGGGGAAATCCCACACCTTTCACAGAAAGAAGCAATCCTTGGCAGGATGTTGTCTTTGGGTTTGGTTTGCTCTGAGGATGGACATCAGCAATGCTTCGAAGTGACAGGCTGCGAATGCTGAACAGCCGGAGGGGGCACATCACAGCTCTGCTCAAGGGCTGTGGTGGTGTGAGCTTCAGAAATCTCACATCCTTGGGATTTTCACTGCATGACAGGTCTTGCTAATCCTGTTCTGAGGCTGTCAGCTATCCACACACACACAATACACAGAGCATAAGCAATAATACAGGGGCTGGCTTTAGCCTTGAAAGGCAAGTCTCAAATTCAGATGCTCTGCCCAATACTGGATGCAGCTTCCAAATGCTCAGAATGTTCATATAACCTTACCAAATGCATAGCTTGCCATGGCTGGATGCAGTTGAAACAGAACAAATACAGGAGTGCAGGGATGTCTGTGTGACTGGACACAATCGTTCATGGCCGGGGCCACACCTGTCACCATGAAAAAGTGCTGAAGTGGAGGGAGAGCAGCTCGGTGTGCGTGGGACATGCTGTTTCCACAGCCAAAACACCCTGTTAGGCCAGAGTCAGCACAAGATCTTCAGTCACAGAAATTACATTGAACACAAAGTTCCCACCAGTATTAATAAAGGGTTCAGACCAACAAGTCACAATTTTGGTTTATTTTTCCTGAACAGCAAATAATTCAAATAATAGAAGATAATTAGCTTACTTCTTCACTGCCCGTGGAAAAGTGTTTTCAGACAAATTCCATCACTTCACAGATGTCCAGCTCTGGAGCAACAACCAATTGACTGTCACTCACTAGCCCACTGCCTCAGCATCCTCACCAACTGCAGCACTGAACACCGCTTAGGTCAGGACAATGAAACATTTGCGTCTTTTTCTTTTAATTCTTGCTTTGGCTTCTGCACTGCAACCAATCCAGTTGCAGTCATTTTCCCTATCAGAGGACAACACACAGGAGCATGTAATACAGATGTTACCTCCATTGGATTTACCAGCTACTAATACGCTTTTATTGCCAGCCTACAGCCCAGTTAATTCCTCTTGTGGCGATACCACTGAACTCTGACGAGGCAAACTTACAGGGACTGCAAAGCTATGTCAACAAGACTGTAAAACAAGGCAGTCAGAGGAGGAAGGTTAATGTGCAAAAGAGCACGTGATCTGTGCAGCAGCAAAAGAACCTTCTGCAGAATTCATCCTACTTCTGTAAATCGAGAACAACAGCTTTAGAAGTAGGTTCTCCTTGGGCTGTGCTCTCCAGTACTTGAAGGACTGGCTAATTACAAACCCAGAAAAGCTCAGTGTGTTAAATGAAAGTGGATGTAGCCACTTCGAAGTTACCCTGGCTACAGAATTATTGTAACTAGATCTGGAAAATGCTCTACACAAAACACAGCTGTGTATGTCTACATTTATCCAATTATTGTCTGTTTTTAAGCAATTATTTGAGTATTTTTATTTTCTGTGCTACACTTCACTGCTTAAAAAATGGAATTATCACTTTGAAGCACTTTGCTACATAACAGTTATTTATGCCATTGAGGTCTAATGCCATCGTAACCAGAGGAACTGAAAATTACAGTGGGGTGGGGAAAAAAACAACAAAGCAGCACTACAAAAGCCTTAGCCTTTTCAGTTGCATTTACCTGTTATAGAAAATGAAATAAAACAGAAACAGACCCAACATTTCAGCATCATTTCAAACCAATCCCAAAGCAAAATGCACCCCAGCTGTTGCCCAAGAAATGCTGCAGAGAAAATGCCACACAAGGAGTATCACCAGACATTGGTCACCTGCCCATAGCTTTGTGTTCCACCTACTGCACAACCTTCCACAACCACGCAAACATCACACTGGCAACCCAGCCTGCATTTTACTCACTGCTCACATTAATACAAGCCACCTCCTCAGCCAGGATAAACCACCACTGCTTCATCTCAGTCAGGGCAGACACAGTGAATTACTTGCCAGAGGATGCACTCCGATGTATGCTAAAGGGCTCCAGAGATAAACACATTTTAAACTACTGGAAAGGAAATCTGGTTATAGGTAAGAAATAAATGCGTGATACACAGTGGGACTCCAAGGAGAAGTCTCCCTGACGTCAGCTGCACTTAAGTGGGTGCTTGTAATTTAAGCATGCTCTCAAATGTTAGCCTAGGAGGTGTTGAACCTACTAACCTAACATTTGACTAGAAAATGATACGTGAATTCCTATCTTGCTGTTCCAACAGCAAGAGATGCAGAGGAGGAAGGAAACAGCTATAAAACTCTTAACAGCCCCTCACTGCAGTACTGCAACTGCCACAAATATATACTGTATTTGCAGTCTGTGAGATATGAAGTACTTCCTTATTTCAGATACATTTATTGGAACAACTCCTAGATGTATCTCACTTAAAGAATAGCAATGGATACCCCGGGATTCCATTAGTCTCAGAATATTTCTGCTTGCAGGAACAATTCTCTATTTGCTATCAGAACAGTTCTGCAATAGAGCTTTATTTAAGCAATCAGCCGGACCTCATGCTATCAAGTACTAATTTTTTTATCCTTTAGCCCAGTTACCATTATTCTAGAATAATAAAGAATTTCCCCGTTCTGTGATGTTCTTGGAAGTACAGAGCATGACAGCATACAATACCTTTACTGTACAGCAGGACAGGGTCACAATGAACCATTTGGTTCTGATGGCAATTGATTACAATTAACATAATTTATGCATTTTCCTTCTACCAATTTGCCCCATAAAGTAAAAACTGGCAAGTACAGAACTAAATTTTACAGTTCTCTTTCCATCAGAGGCTTCACAAAAGATTAGCTATTGCTGGTAAGCATTTTGAATGCTGTGCAAATTAAAAGGACACTGGCAAATCAGCTCCTGCTGGGAAGTATCACAATCCTTCTATCTTCTTAAGATCTTAGCTGGGGAGCATAAGGCTCCCAAGAGAGTAGGTGTGCTCAGCCAATCCATTTGAAAGATGGGTTCTCCTAAAAGAGACCTAAACTCTCTTTCTTGTGCAATTTAACAATGGAGACAATTCTAGCCCCTGTGTTTCTGGGTTTCTGTTTCTAATTATTAGCCAATAGCAGCTCAGCAATTTGATTGCATTGGATGTTTCTATGAGGACTGCATTTCAGAGGTAAGCCCAAAAATTCTACTTCCATTTTCAAGTTCAAAACACACGGTTTCCTCTTCACTTTGACAGCAGAATGCAAAATCTTCAGTGAAAGTGAGCACAGTCACCACAAGAAATTGTTGTATTTTCCCCAGTGGCCATATATCCCATAGGTATTTCAGCTCCTTACTCACTTCAGCACCTTATGAAATGACATGCCCTCTCCTTAGCCCACAAATGAATGAGTTGGAAGAAAAAAACATTTATCTGCATTTTGAAAAGCAAGTACCCTGGAACTTGACTTCATCTTCACAGCATGATTTTATGAAAGATTCCATGTTTATGGTGTTACCAATCACAATCATCTCTCAAAAACTGCAAGACACTTTTTTCTACAGGCTCCAAGATACCTGAATTTATGGGGTTTTTTTTCATTAATATTAACTAAAACTGGAAAAATCCCCAAGTTTCCAACTTGGAACAAGACTCAGAAACTAATCCCAAACACACCCCAAACCAGAGACACAAAAGATTCAGTATTATTTTTAGTCATATTCTTTTCAAAAAGTTTCCCTTATTAATGATTCTCTTCCACATGGTACTCTAACAAATAATGCAAAGAGTGTTCTTGGTTTTAATAGTGGATATAGTACCTTTAAGTTTCCAGTTCTTACCTATTCTTACTAAGACATGCTGACTACATGGCATGCAGGTGAAATCAAGCTGTGCAGTCCCCAGTGAAGCAGGTGCTGACCAAGTCCATGCACAAAGGGCAAAACACTCACTTATCTGCAAAGGCAATGATCTCCTTTTTCAGATGCATAATTAGGCAACCTGTCCTGTTGCTGCTGCTGCCGGTGCCATACTTGTGCTCTGGATCGAAGCAGGGATGGGTCCCAGGCAAGAACCAGGTAAAAGATGCATGAGCTTTCCAGCAGCAGTATGCCTCCAGACAGCTTTTCTCCCGCCTGCAGGCTTCAAGGGCAGATCACACACCTGAGTCTCTCTTGGCATCACAGCTGAGGCTTACGGTTTTAAATTTCTGGGTTGAACAGAAGTAACTAAAGGTCAAACAACTGAGCACACAATTACTTAGAGTCTATAGGCAATGAAGTTACTTGACTTGTACCTGTGACAAAGGCATCTTGCCAGGCGCTTGCAAGAAACACACCAAGAGTATGTTTTTTTTGTGTTCAAAGTGGCCACTTCATCGTGAAGTGCAACACCCACAAAAGAATGGCACACCATGACCCTCAGTTCTGAGCCTTTTCTTGAATTAAGCCAGAAATTCATCTCAGAGAAAGGAGTTACAGGATAATAAATACCTTTTAATATGACAATTTTTGTTCCTTAAACGATGCTCTCCAGGGTAGGATATTTTTGTTCTAAAAAAAGCTAGCTCTTAAAAGAAATTAATTGGTAGAGAGGACAATAACAAGCCATCTTCTCCCCTGGTCTCTTTAAAGGCACTACTGTTAGAATACAAATTTTGTCTGGGAGCAATCAGCATCTGAGCTGCTCTCAGAGACAAGAGGCTGACACAGGTAAGAAGCATGCAGCCATGATGCTGCAGGAAGGGTACCCCTAATTACAGAAGGGCATGAAGAAGCTGTATGGGTTTGCTGTATTATGACAAGCACATTGCTGCCTGTACTCAAGTATCAATATTTACTTCAACTTGAGAGAGCACTTGTGTTCCATGGGAAGATGCCTTCAAAGCATCTTTCACACTGGCTCTTTGCAATGTAATCCTCTCTGGACCGGCCTCCCCCCTTGGCTAAGGTAACTTTTCAGCTGAAATCCTCCTGGCATGGTGTATGCCTCGCATGCAGGTCTGCAGTTTGGGTTCTGAGTGTCTGTGTTATTTCAGCAATCTCCAAGTTTCACACCTCATTAGCACCTGGGAGCTGCACCCAGCACTTAAAGGGAGGCTGAAAGCCACCAGCTACACTCCCACAACAGCCTATCACAGTGAAAGCACCTTCTGGAAACTGCACAGCAAAAATCAAATACATATTTCAGCTTGTAATAACACAGGAAAAACTGGCAGTCTATATTCTGGAAAGGAAAATTGGGGTTTTATTATTATTATTACCATAAGCTTAGAAAAGATGCTGCTGGCCTCCAAGTGGTAGAAAACCAACCGCTTACCACACAGACACAATGGTACACATCTGCCTGCCACAGGCATATCCCAGCCCCCCTCAGACAGTGGCTTTGGGAGCGAGCCCTGAGCACATTCACACTGGCAGAAGGAAAACACATGGTAGGGTTCACCTCTCGCAGGTGAGGGCACAGTAATAACTGCAACAGATTTACTCAGTCCCAGCTCATGCTCCACACGGCCCCATTGCTTCTGCCAGCTGCAGTACTCCGTGGTCCTGTATCAGTAAGCCTCAGAGGCTCCCTAGTATCTTACCACACAACTTCTAACAGCTACAGCTTTGGAAGGAGACCGATAACGATCTGTTTAACCCAAAGGTGATAACGAACTCCATTGCTCTGAGGGAATGAATAACTGGGGCAAAATTTATCTCTGGACTAACTGCTGCTGAAGCCATTCCATTTGACTCCTGGTGTTTTTGTGAAATGAAGTACGGGGAGTGCATAATGCAAACAGCCACAACCTGATGGATGGAGGTAACTTCTGAAATCGTGAGAAAAGACGACACAGTCACAGCTGTTTCAGATATAATATACAACTATCTCAGCAGCTGAAAACAGCTTTAATTCTCTGTTTTCTTCATTCTCTCCAAATTACACTCAGCTCTCCTCCCTGTGATAATTTCACATGCCTGGAAACCTCTTTGGGAATCCTGGCAACATGACCTTATCAAGCACCTTGAGGATGCTCAAGGGTATCTGGTTTTGGCATTAGCACACAGTGAGATCTAGAGATAGGAAATGAGAGGCTTGTTTTCAAAATATTTTTTTCAATAAAGACCAAGTATCTTGGTTTCGCCATAGATGAGTATCATTTTGCAACACAGTGCAAATATATTTGCCACATCCTACTCCCTCGAACACAGCTGATTAAATAGTTGTTAATCTGCTGCACCAGATTTATACATGACATGATTCACGCTTGTCACACACCATTTAACATGAGAAAAGCTAAAGAACAGTTGTTTGTGAGCTATATAATCCCACTCACAGAAAAAGAACAGGGAGAACAGGAACTTTCTGACTGCATCATTTTTTGACACACTGTACCAGCACAGCTAGGTATAAACAAATCAGACCATTCTCCAATATACCGCTATTTGACTAACACAAGTAGCGTGATTTGACAGGTCCAGTTTGAACAAAGTAGTTTGATACGCCTCTAAAAGAGAAGAACAACGTGAGGGAGCTGCGCAAAAATTATTCTGTTTGCAGAAACTGTCTTTTCCTTGGAAAAGTATCAGCCTAAAACACTTGTGCGGCACTCAAGCAAATGCTTTCCCTCTGTTCAGTTACACAAACTCCAAAATACATTTTCATAGGGGAACTCAAAGAGAACTGCTAAAGCTGAGCTGGTTGGAAGAGTACCCATTCTCTCTTTAGAGGATAAGTTGCAGCCATACCTGGAAAATTTTCAAGAGTTGTACAGCTGATTGGAAGACTGGGGAAAGGAGGGGAAGTGGTATGAAAATTTCATGAGAAGGCTTCCAGAATATAGTCCCCTTTCAACACACAGCATGCGTCTGAAATGCCAACATTCAAAACACCAACCAAACCAGAGTCGAGACAGGAAACCAGAGGGCAGTGGAGAGAAACTCTCAAATGAACTTATTCATCCCAGGATTGTGCAGGAAACCACCAAAGCAGAGAAGCTGCTCACCAGTCTACTCAACACATCTCAAATGCAGTATCATGCTTCAGTCCCATCTGTCCCCAAAAGAAAAGGAAGAGAACAAAGCATGTGGGTAAACTTCTGCAAACGTGGGGATTCTTTACTAACTGTATTAGTTAACATCCTCTTCAAGTCAGCAAAATGTTAAAGCTGCTATTATTTTTTATACGGTGCTTTTTCATAGCAAAGAAAAGAGACACTTGGGGCTAAGACTGCGGGCCAAGCTCAAACTGCTAACTTCTTTGTCTGGATATAACCAACAACTTCCTAATCTGAATACTTTTGACCACTTCATCTAAAGAGAAATATAGAAATATATCCCTACAAATCAAAGTTGTGTCCTGACCTTCAGCTGTGATACCCAGATTTACTTCCACTTCTCAGAGTAAATCCATTCCCTTCCCACCCCAGGATTCCTTCCTGGTCTCAGCTCCCACATTTGAGCAGCCCCTAGCAATCTAGAACACTTTGGGATGTAAGAATTTGGTTTTCGCACTCCTTATCTATTTCAAGGTCAAAAGTAAGCAGCTTTCTACAGAAATTGGATTCAGAAGTGGATGTGGCTTTCAGTAACACTAAAAGAAATATCAACACATATAAGCATACACTTAATTTCTACCTCAATTATTCATTAAACAATGTGTTTACGCCCCCCTGACCCCAAAAATATTAAGGCCCCTTGAAAGCACAGCAACTTTGAGTCACCTGGCACTTGCTGACAGTGTTTGCAAGGAGGGAACAGGCCGGAAGAGCAGTGACACGCAGGTCAGGAAAGGTGCAGGCTGGCAGGACAGGACAAGGAAGTGGTGTGCTGAGGCTGAAGGCATCACCTCAGCCAGCAACGTGCTGCAGCTGTACCAGCTGGAGCTGATGATTGCCCTTTCACTTCCTCCTCCTTCAAGTGTGACATTCTCTTGCCCACACTCACACGTGAATTCTCCCCCAGCACCTTCACTGACACAAACTGATGCTCTTATGCTATTTTAAGTAAGTAACAAAATAAGTCTTCATTACTACTGTACATTTCTAATTTTACATCATGCATGGGTTAGTATTTTATTATGTACTCTGTATTTTTATATCATTTTATAATGCTACTGTGTATAACAATCTTCGTGTGATCCTTCCTTGCCAGTTTAAACTTGCAAAGGCTTGGCTCCAAAGTGAAGTACATAAAAAAGATGTAGTAGGCTTGTTGAAACAAATAACAGAACAGTCAAAAGCTCTCCCCAGAGAAAGACCAGTAGAAGACAAAGGTAGAAATATTTATGCAGTCACTAAGGGACTTTGGAAATGTGTGTTCTGAATAAACACTCATCTTCAGTATGCAAGTACCATTGCCTTGGCTGTCTCCCAAAGATCAGTGAGAATGGAAATCAATGATGCTGCCTTGTTAGAAGACACAAATCAAAGCATCAGTGACTTTGTAAAATCCCTTCTGTCACTTTGACCTTCTGGTGCCGGGCTTCTCCACAGATTCATTACCATTCATAGTAATGTCTAAAGAGGGAATAGCAGCACAACACTCTTTTAGAGTAGCACACTAGCAGCGGGGATCATAACAAAAGCTAGAAAACTCAGTATACCAAAAGAAATGATAATCCCATGAATGGCTGCTTGCAATGCCTTGAGGACTGCATCCTCTCTTCTAAAAAATACAAGTCAATTCTGCTGTTGTCCATCTGTATACCAGGTCCCCTCCTCATCATCTGCACATACTATTTCCTGTGAAAAGTGTGGCTCTCTTCTTGCCCCGTCAGTCATGTTGGGAGCTAGCACTACTGCAATTACAGCGGCACCTTCTCTAGGGCCACCAACATGGTCAAACATCACAGATGTGGTGGGCAACACCAGACCTGCCCTCTCTTTTGGATCGTCTCTTGTAAGAAGGAAATGGGAGAGGGGTGGTACTAACGCAAGTATCCAAGCTTGTGTAAGGACTAGGAGGTTCAATCTACAAAAAAGGCAGACGGAAACAGCCATTACTCTGGAATAGTGGAAAACGTGGTGACTTGGACCATTGTTGGTCCAACGTAGCGATGTTAGAACAAACACACCTGCCTGAACAGGGATGGCAGAGTTTTTAAATTTTTCACTTTAAGAGATCCCCCTTTTCTCGCATCCTACCATCACACAGAAATTACAAGGTCTCGATGAGCGAAGGAAGTTACAGTAACTGGAGTATATCGGAGATTAACTACAGAAAAACTCAAGCTCACAAGCAGGCCCTTGCATCTTTCATTTAATCCTCTGTTACATTTCGTTCTTAGATTACAATTGACTGGTGCTCTGGTAATTTCAAGGCATTAGAACCGTCTCAGAAAGTTGATGAGGAAAGGGCTGAACACATCCTTGGCAAAATTTTTCCTCCCAAAAGCTGTATCGTGGTTGTTTTGTTTTCCATTAAAATTTCATCCTGATGAATGTCTCTTCTCCAGCTCTGCACGTTTTATGTCCAAGTGCACTGTGCATTTTCTGCAGGCTGGCATCTTCCTTGGTGTCAAAATCTGAACTCTTAACTTGGTTTGGCCAGACAATTCAGATCTCATTAAAGAGCTTCTAAGCACAAAAGCATAAAAATTGTCTATTTAGCCAGCTGATTAACAGACTACAAAGAGATAACATCCCTACCTACAGGAGACTCCTTCATTAGTGTTCTGGGATTAGTGCTCAAGCAAGATCTTCAAAGGAACATCTTTCAAATCATAAGGGACATTTAAAACCTCAATCCTGCTGGTCCAGGTATTACTCTGCAAGGTCTCGCTTTCTACAACATCCTGTGTAATTGGAAAGCCTAACAGAGTGGAACCAGGTCAATGTTTTCTCTTTAATCCATCACATCTGTCGAAATTACACAGCTTTAGTTTAGTAGGGTAAATTTTTGTCTGTCAGATTATGGGGCTCCTGAGACTAATTTAGAGTTCCACTATCCCCAGATACACAGATCGCGAGCCTCACTTTAGCTAAATCATAGAAGAGGAAAAAAGAAAATTTAAAAATCTGGCTTTCCTCCAAAATACTATAAACTCCTTTTACTTTTAATTATGCCTACAAAGCACCTTTTGGTTTAATATTCACTGCAAATATACTCATGAAGAAACAAGCTATCAGTCCAGGGGAAAAAAGCTAAGGAAAAACTCTGCCTTGAAATCCTCAATACATCTTCCATTCACTCAGTAAATCATGGGCCAGGCAGCATGTTGTCCCAGGTGAAAAAGTCCCTGATTACCTCTGTCACACTGCTAACTTAAACGTAATTTTTACCAACATATTCTAACACCAGTGTACCATTATTATACATATGTAGTGGATATTAGGGCCAAATAATATCAAGACTGGAAGGAGACTGAGAAACATCCGTGAAATTCTCAATGTCATCAGCTGAGCTGGGGACAGGGGAAATCATCTGGTGAGAGAAGAGGCGAGAGGAATCCTGTCCTTGGATGGCTTCATCACATTTCTAAAGACAGATGGTGTCAGCACTCCCACCTCTTCTCTTACAGACTGTGTGGGGACAAACTCATCCACTCTGCAGCTGGACTCTAAGCAATGCTAGTTTGGTCACAACATTGTCCTACATTGTCCCACTCAAATTTGTAACAGAGCAGGTGTGCGTGGCAGACAGAATACAACACATATTTAAATAGAAAGAGCAAAACACTACTGTAACAAAGAATGGCCCAGCTGCACAGACTCCCCTTTGGGAGATCATCTGGATTCTCTCAGTCGTTGCCAATTTGATTGCAGACAAAAGCTTTTTCAGCATGTACTGTTCACTTCCAAATGACATTATTTCTATAAGAGGAAGTAGCTACTGTATGTATAAAACATCCTGGAAAGATCAGGGGATTCCTGTAATAGATAAGGCTTCAGACTATTTAAAAGCCAGACAAACTAAGTCTAATGCTTGCTGAACACAACATATTACTTATGGCAATTATTAATCTCAAAAGCTTTCTTGACTAAATAAAATTGTAAATATAAAATGGGGTTTGCATGGCATTATTTCACCATGTGGAACATGGTGCATCATCATGGGCCTGTAACTGTGATGCTAGAGTTTTTTCTGTTAATTTTCCTCCTCATTTTGGCTATTGTTATTTGTATTGACTTGTACTGTAGCCACTGTGCAGGGAACTGGTGCTGTAGCGTTACAGGGGGATCCATTTCTCTCATCATGAGGAACATACATCATCCATACACATGACACGCCATTTGCTTCCAAATTATCAAAGGAAAAAAGAAGCTTGGCTTCTATGAGCAAAAGCAGGAACAGAACAGGTAAATTTCTTCTTCCCTGTCTCACACTTTTTTGCATCAGCACAACTGCTAGAGATGGTGCAGGTTTGGGGTTTTTTTTTTCCCTTTCTCCCAACAGCACTTCCCACAGTGTAACATCACTTCCTCAGCATCCACTGACCGAAATAAAGATGAAGAGACTTTGCTGGGTTGTTTCTGAATGCCACCTCTGCCTTGCCCAGAGGCTACTTCTTTCACTCGGTTCCCAACTACCTGCTCTGCTTTTCTGTTTCACCCATGCAGTTACAGGTACTGCACTAAACATACCTCTTGGAGCTGACCTGAAGGTCCCCAAAACATAGCTGTGGAGAATGCATCCCAATTCTCCTCTTTAAGCAGGGCAATAAGAAAGCTGAGGAGGGTAAAGAAGGAGAGAGAACATAAACACAGTTAAATTCAACAATTTAAAAGGAAAACTTTCACTCTTACTGCCAGAAAAAGAATGTTCTTAAAATTATCTACCCATCACTAGTGCCAATTCAATATGTAGCATTTGAATCCCATTGCTCTTCTCCACTTCCTCTGTGTGGCCTGAAGCACAGTTATGTATGGTAATGTCTACAGGAATAGCCTGTGTGAGGGATGAGGCTACACACTTGTTTTTTTAAGGTTACAACCTCTTTAGTTTGTCCAACCTGATGGCTCTCATTGATTATTAGCTGCTAATGAAAAGTCTGAGTCAGAGAGCAAAGTTATCACTTGTCCATGTCTACACACAGAAATACTTAGGAACAAACAGCAGAACAACTGGCGCCATTCTGAGCAAAGTTTTGCTTGGCTTGTGCATGTTCCACTTACACTCCACCAGGCTTCAGCAGCCTGCCATAGTACCACAGGAGTTGTTACAACTAAACCCCAGGGATGTTGGCCATCACCCCATCTGAAATTTCAGACTGCCATTTTTCAAGTGCTATGAATCATTAATCTCCAGTGCTTGTGATCAAATGAAATCTGTAGTGGAATTGGAGTGTAAACAGTCTGACACTGCTGTATAAACGGCATGCCACATTTATCACACTTAAAGACCGATCAGGGTAAGACTCTGTTTACTATCGAAAGGTGACACCCAGTACAGCGACTCTGGCCTGGGTCTGGTTACTCTGTTTTTCACGAAGGGCTATGTCTTGCTCATATACAGAAAAGAGAGCTAATTTCACAGGCACTGCAACCTTCCCAAAACAAAACTAAAGGATGGGAAGACTCAGAGGAACTGAGGTACAGACAAATAAACCAACTATTCCAAAGTCACATAGGAAATATGAGAGAAATCCCTAAGTCACTGTCTAGGACCTTGCCCACAAGACATGTCTCTCTCCCATGCCACAAAAAATGTTTTTCTAGCACTGTTTCAAGAGCCATCAGGTTGCAATATGGTAACTCAATCTACAGCTCAAATTAATCACAGATATTTTTGGTGACAGTCCAAGACTGGCTGCAGGAAAGCCCAGCGCTTACACTCGGAATGCTGTTGGCTGCACTCGACCCATTCTGCAGACATGTCTTCGGCTTGCTGTCCCTTCCAGCACTTCTGGACTGTGCGTTTTCGGTTCCTGTGCAGCTCTGTTCAGCTTTGACAAGTACGGCAGGCACCTGAAAAGCTTTTTCACTCAGTTCGTAGTCACTTCTCTCCATCCCTGGAGGCAGCACTGACCTGCATGTGGCTCGGCACAGCACACTGGCTCCTCAGCAGCAGTGCCAGTTGCAGGTGCCCTCACCCCAGAACTCGCACAGCAGCAGCTTTTGAACCCACATTTTGTGCAGCCAGGCCCTGTCCTGCACAGGAGAACCAAACCAGACGGAAAGGTTGTTTGCTAATTTTATTTATTTGCTCTGCGTCATTTTACAGCTGAATGAGCTCCTTCACCCAGCTCATGACATGAGGCAAGGAGAGCTGTGCTGGCACTGCAGAGGGGTGCCCAGAAAACCCAGGAGAACAGAAGGAAAGAACCAGCAGTTAGGTACAGGGAAAGGAGGCAAGTAGTAGTAACAAATGCCAGCATCACCACCAAATACTTCCTTCCATGAAACTGCCATTTCAGACAAAGACAGAAAACATTCACCTAGAAGTGACATTTCACACGTCCTCTCCAACAGCTCAGTTGCTGCAAGGCAGGACCACATAACAGCAGCTCCCTGTGTGGGCAGCGCTGTTTTTACAAATTACAGTTGAGGGCTACAGTTATCCCAGAGCACTGTGGCTTCGTCTCTTCTGCTGACTCATTTTATGACCATGGGGTTTGTTAGCCTGCCAGCCTGTGGTTTTTATCCTATGCTCCAGCTTGGCACAAAACCTTTGTATATTCACAGAAACAAAAAAACCCAAAACAAGCAGTATTGGAAGGGACCTCCTGGGCTGCCATTTCCCCACATTTCTGCCCATCTCTCCTCTACCAAGGGGGAACACAGGTCAGGTAAGCTCGCACACACCACAGGGGCAGCAGTGGAATTTCTCAGCAGACGGAGGGGGCACAGCATGTCCCTGCAATGAAACCCAGCATCTTATTACAGGAAGTGTTCAGTAACCTTAATTGTCACCCTTAGATACAAGTCACATTAACAGCCGCCTCTACATCACCAGCTGGCTCACACATGATGACTTCTTTGGGGAAGAGACTTCCCGGCAGCACCAGCACCACTGGCCTGGACGAGAGCTGCCAGGCAGGATACAGGCAATCCTAAAGTCACCCAACTCACACCCTCATACTGCAAGGAAGAGGGATCATGGCAGCAAAATCTCCAGGGTGCTTAGGCACTCTCTAAGAGGCAGGGCTTGAACAACAGGATGCCATTTAGCTAACAAATATACCAATTCCCTAAAAATCCCAGCTTGTCATCCCAGGCCACATAAATCACAGTTTTATTATTTCTGCTGGACGTTTCAGCAGACATCAAGTGGCTTTAGTGCACAGGTGTAAAAGTGATTATTTGACTTCCTTCCAACTCCAAAAGGCAGCTATGAGAAAGGAAAAAGATGATAGGGAATGTTTCCTACTACAAATTAAGAACAAGTATCCAATGAAAAACTGGTCTTGAAATGTCAAGACTGGAAATTAGCGAATTTTCACCATTTCCCACATATACACACTAACATTGTTTGAATTAATAGTGGCTCTCAGGAAGAAATTCCTGTGTTATCAATATAGCAATCTCTCCACCATTTACTACAGCTGCAATGGTCTGGAAACAAATGTTTAGTGAAGACAGGATTTCAGTCAGTGCAGCAGGCCCTAGGCAAGTGGTGGCAGAAGCCAAGCCCGAAGCATGTACAAATTCAAGTTACACAAACTAACAGTGCAGAAAAGGGGCAGCCAACCTGTCTGCTCTGCAAGCCACACACACACAGATTTTCATATCACAAAGAGCCAGAGACACTTCTCACCTCCTTTTAAGGGACAGAGGGAGCAGAGGGGAGATGGAGCATGCAAGCAATGGTAACAGCTTCTGAGGAGCAGAATCACCTAAGGACGTAGTTAGCATGAAACAATCCCCTGAGACAACCAGCAGGGCAGGGCTGAGCCCTAGTTGCTGGCTGCCTTCCTCCAGCAGCGGGGGCTCGTGTCACCCAGTAACCCAGGGACAGCACAGCCCTGCAGCTGGTCATGCATCAAAAAGAGCATCCTGGGCTGCATCAAGAGGAACGTGACCAGCAGGTCAAAGGAGGTGACCCTGCCCCTCTACTCTGCTCTCGTGAGACCTCACTTGGAGCATTGTGTGCAGTTCTGGTGTCCTCAACATAAAAAGGACATGGAACTGTTGGAACAAGTCCAGAGGAGGGCCATGAGGACGATCAGGGGAGTGGAGCACCTCTCATATGAAGATAGGACGAGAAAGCTGGGGCTGTTCAGCCTGGAGAAGAGAAGGCTGCGTGGAGACCTTATAGCAGCCTTTCAGTATCTGAAGGGGGGCTATAAGGATGCTGGGGATGGACTATTCATTAGGGACTGTAGTGACAGGACAAGGGGTAACAGGTTCAAACTTAAATAGGGAAAGTTTAGATTGGACATAAGGAGGAAGTTCTTTACTGAGAGGGTGGTGAGGCACTGGAATGGGTTGCCCAGGGAAGCTGTGAATGCTCCATCCCTGGCAGTGTTCAAGGCCAGGTTGGACAGAGCCTTGGGTGACATGGTTTAGTGTGAGGTGTCCCTGCCCATGGCAGGGGGGTTGGAACTTGATGCTGTTAAGGTCCTTTCCAACCCTAACTATTCTATGATTCTATGCAGTGTCAGGGCAAGGTGACAGCTGCTTCTCAACTGCCTGACAGCCACCACTCACCATGTTTGGTACAGACCTGAGCTCAAGTCTCAGCCCTGCTCTCCATCCCATGCATGACACTGGTGAGACACTGAAGCCCCAGGAGAGGGGTGAACTTCAGCAGCAAAGCCAGCATGAGGAAGATACAGACACCTTCCAGGGGCTCCTCTTTCCAATAGTGCCAGTGGGAAGGTGTGACCATAATGGAAGCGGAGCAACCCCAGCCAAATGTGCAGCTTCTGTGAGCTTTTGGGATGACAGAATGTACAGAGGCTGCTCAAAACCACTCAGGTGCAATCAGTGCGCTCACTGCTAATAGCCTCCCTGGTACACAGTTTAACGAACCTGTTCTTCAGTAGCAACAGCAGCCCACGTGGCCTCTGCCAGGCCTTAATTTTGACAAATGAAGTGTTTGTGTGGCCAAATCAGAGAATGGATCCTGACTAAAAACAAACCACTGGGGGAAAATATATTTAAGCAAGGTAATTTCCTCATCTCGTTTGCTGAGAAACTGCAAAGAGTGGGAGGGCAGCTTAAGCCAGGGTATCCGCTAAAATTCAAGACAAACAATTTCATGATAGGCTCTAAAACAGTACCATCTTGGTCAACACCCTTATGCACACAATACAGTCACTTAGTCTGGATTCTTGCTCATAAAATCATAGAATCATTTAGGTTGGAAAAAACTTAAGATCATCAAATCCAACTGTTAACCCAATACTGCCAAGTCCACCACTAAACCATGTCCCTAAGTGCCACATCTACACATCTTTTAAATTCCTCCACAGATGGTGACCCCACCATCCTGGGCAGCCTATTTCAATGCCTGACAACCCTTTTGATGAAGAAATTTTCCTAATATCCAATCTAAACCTCCTCTGGTGCAGCTTGAGGCCATTTCCTCTTGTCCTGTCACTTGTTACCTGGGAGAAGAGGCCAACCCCCACCTTGCTACAAACTTCCTTTCACGTAGTTGTAGAGAGCAGCAAGGTCTGCCCTGAGCCTCCTTTTCTCCAGGCTAAACAAGCTCAGTTCCCTCAGCATCTCCTGTTAAGACGTCTGCTTCAGACTCTTCATCACTTCGCTGCTTTCCTTTGGTCATGCTCCAGCACCTTAATGTCCTTCCTGGAGTGAAGGGCCCAAAGCTGAACACAATATTCAAGTATTCATAGTTTTCCTGCTATTCGGCATGCTTGAGCTATTCTCAATATCCTCAGTTGTAGCATACCTAGGAGAGAGTCCCGGGTATAAAAACATTAAGAAGAAATGAGAATATAAGTACATTGAAACCAACTGTAATCCTTTAGAAAAAGAGGATATTGATCAAGTAAGGCTGGAGCACAGGTGGGAAGAAACAAACCATAGAAAAACACCTACTAAAAGGGTGCAGCACATGCAGCAAAACCATGGAGGAGATGAGCTCTGCAGATACCATTTGCAATACAAAAATTCAAGACTAAATAGCAAAATCTGAGATTGAGACCCCAAATGCTTACAGCCTTCCTCCATTTCCAAGTGCACTCTGGGTTCCATCTGGATTACAGAGGAGTTAAGATAACCCAAGTTACAGACAACAAAAATTGCATACAGATGAATAACTTTATCAACACATACCTGAGCGTGGCAAAGGCTTACCACCCTCTGCCACACCAGGGCAGCTCTTCCATGTGAAAGAAAGGGCATTAGAAAGCATCTGGATATTAAGCCTGTGGTAACAGTATTAGAAATGTGAAGAGGGCTGAGTTGCCAGGACATTTCTACTCAGCCACAGGGCAGCTGTAAGAAAGGGCAGTACTTTCTCGTTTTCTGAACTTGTAAATTGCTGTAGCTCCTTCAAAGCCAAAAAGCTGAGGGTCTGCCCAAGGCTTGAGCAGGGCATATATGTCTTCTGCCAAATGAACAGTCACACACCTGTTTATCCAGCAGTTGAAGGTCAGTTCAGTTATATCTAAGACCTGCTGGTTCCCTCCTTTTCCAGAGAAAACTGTTTTCTCATCTGCTGGAGCTTTACAGAAGACTACATTCAATTACGGAACCTGAACTGCAGCAAGACCTACTGTTCCTTAGCCTGCAGTAATAGTCAGTGCCCAGAAATAGCCCAGAACTCCCAAATGCCTCCATAAAAACCATTACCCAAAAATAAATCCATACCATCTTACCAAATACTTAAGCCACAGACTGAACCTGCTATTAAATCCTGAAATTCCAGTTACAAATGAAGCTAATACTATCCCCATCTTTGATGTCTTTCACCTATCTGCTGCTACCAGCTCAGCCAGACCCCTGAACTCAGCCAGGGCCAAACAGCAGTAGGAAGCTTTGCCAGATGTCTATAAAATGTCTGGCCAAGGAGATGCTGCTGTCCAAGTACAGTGTTGACATTTTGAATGTGTCAGCTACCAGGTCAGACATGCTGTCTCACAGGTACAGCTGAAAGACAGTTCATGTTTTAAGTTACTAACTCCAGGCAGGCTTATCTTTCAGCCTTGACACTTAGATACAGTACAGCTGCTCCAACACCACCTTTCTGAATCTGTGCTTAAGAATGATACATCTGAATGATTGAGAGCAATGGTCAGCTGTGCTGCTTTACTTTATTTTTTAAAAGCTGGCAAGAGCAGTGACTCTGCTGTGTTGTTCCACTGTCCTAACAAACTGCACAACTCGTTTCAGCATGAAATGCAGATGTGTAAAAAGGCAAGAATCTAACAGATCAATATAACCTGCTTATTTACAAATGCCAAAGTGTACCAGGTAACACTGAAAAAGATGTTTCTCCCCCCATGCCCCAGCTCATCTCTGAAAGCCCCGCAGCTCCTCACTGCTTTTTCGTGTAGCAGATGCTGCCGTGGAAGCATTCGAGAGGGCACCCCAGGAGGTACAGACTGGGTATGATTTTGAGTATAATTATCTTCAGACACATGGATGTGGGTTATTTGTAGTTCTAGTGATGGAAAGGCAAAACAAAACAACAATTACAACAAAAAAAAAAGAGAAAATTGCTACACGTCTTTATGCGATATTTTCACAACTTTAATAGCTAGAGGAGTCTATATTTATAGAGTAACCAAGTGTTATAAAAAGCTACATAAAAAACACACATGCAGGGAGACACTAATTCAGTTCAGAATATAAGCACAGCATTGAAAGCAAAAGAGGACAGTCCCGGCTGACAACTGCTTCCAGTCGTCATCTCTTAGGAGAACAACCCCAAACTGCTACTTGAATATTATTTGGAACAGGACACGGCGCAGAAAACCAGCAGGAAGGCTGTGAATGAATTCAAAGAGCAGGCTCATTTAAAGTTTCCAGACATGGAAGTTACCAGAAGAAAATGAAAGCCTGCACTAAAGAATGTGTTCAAAACTTAAATGAATAGCCAAAGAGAGACTTAAGGCATGACGCTTCAAAGCTGAGTTGGGCACTGCTCCGGTGTGAACAAAAGTCAGCCAGCTGGCAGAAGAGCTGCAGGTTTCACTTGTAGCTATCACAGGTAATTGAGCTGGAAATCTGCATCAAAGCACTTGGAAGAGATACGTGGTAGGTCAGCTGAAGTGGTGTCTGCATAACCCGAAAGAAAGCTCATTTTCACCAGATTTTGCACTGCACAGAGAAAAAGACACCCATGCATACCTGGTCTCAAAGAAAAGCATGGCTGCTTGATGACAGCCATGCTGTGGAGTTGTTTAATGCCATGAGCACTAGGTTCAGCTCTTCGCCATCTTGCACCCTTCTGCCATCACCCAAGAAGAGGGGCACAGCCTGGTACAGAGTCCTAGGTCATGTCCTGAGCACTTCCATCCTGCTATTCTCACGCGCAGGATCTTTCAAAAGAATAAACAGAGGACAGCAAGTGGCTGGGAACACAGCCCTAGGTCTTTTAGGGGGGAAAGGGAAAAGAAAAGGGGAAGTCAGCTTTGTTAGGAAAATCCAGCTCAGAATCTTCAGGGTAATAGAATGAGAAGCAATCTGTGCAGCTTTATACAGCATAAAGCATGCCAGACAAATTTAATTGCCTTATTTGTTCTTTGATAGAGTTACAGAGAGTGGATTAAAGGAACACAGCAGAGGTCATATTTTGGGAATTTTAGGACAGCATCTGTGTCTCACAAAATCCTAATTGAAGAATTAATTCAAAAAGACTTGGGAAGGACCAAACACAGCACTGGAATTGAGAACTGGCTGCAGGACTATAAACAAATGATAATGATAAATAGCATTGTATTGAGTTAAGAGGAGGTCATATTGAGCAAATTCATTAGTGACCTGCAACAAGGATTAAAGAGCACACTAACGAAATCTGAAGATTTCATTAAAGCCGGATTGTGCCTGATGGACACAAGCTTGCCCTAAGGAGAAGGGTACATGTCCACCATTAGAATGCTGCCCCCAGAGCCTTGGGAGGCACATGAGACACACTCCAGCCACAGCCAACTGCCATCCACCCCCTCGTCCCTCTCACACAGACCCATGCACTGTGTAACACCTCCTCCCCACCACTGGCCACCATGAAAATAAACATAACACTCTCTGTTTCCTGAGAGTCAAGTGGGATGAATCACAGAAACTCAGTCCTTGGCAGATGTCAGCTATCTAGAAGTCCACTGACCTCGACTTTGTTTCTGGCACAGCCAAAAAGCAAACAATCCCACCAGTACACACAACACAATGCCCCAAAGCCCACCAAGATTTGTTTTCCCCATTTCCCTGGTACAGCTTGAAAAATTATGGTTTTATGGAATAATATCCCTGATAAATCAATTTAGGAACAGACACTTCCTCTGCATAAGCTTACTACATTTCAGTCTTTAAGAAAGGGAAAAAAAACCCCAAACAGAACAACAAAGAAACACCCACAAAAAAAAAACACCACCACAAACAGGAAAAAAAACCCACATAAGAAACCCCCCAAAACTGGGTCTTCCTGGGAAATTTCTGAACACAGAATTTGGCAACACTCATCTTTAAAGGATAAAACAGGTAAATAACTTTGAGTACAGATGTTGATTTTCAGCTTTGGAAGTAGAGAAGGTTTAGCACCAGGCTTTGAGTTTAATCAACGTGCAACAGGAAAAGGTAAAGAATATGCAGGTAGAACAGTTTTGGCTCCTTTCTGCAGTTTTCATGCCAGAACTAAAACATATTTTTCCCGAATAACAGAACCTATCCATCATTTTTATTATCAACCTGGATGCAGATCCAAGTTTCATCACTTGGTAAGTTGGAAAAACTCTCATTAGCATCTGTGTGTGCAGGGAGCCCATAAGAACACCTCATTAACTCATTAAAGAGGATTCTCACAGAGATTAGCTTAGTCAATCCTTCATTTAGCTACCAATCCATTCATGTGATGCCATTAAGCCCCTCATAAACAGACAAGTACTTAGTAGTACACTGTCCAGTTTGGGCTTGTATCCCATTACCAGTATACACCACACTGGTATCACTATACTGGTATACACCACTACTGTATTTATGGTGCATCAGTGTGAAAATTACTGCAGCCCAATATGATAACCTATTTCCAACATACATGAAACATTCCCATGTGATCAAGTGATTAGCTGAAGCCAACACTGTTGTGCTAAAACAGGACACAAGATTTATTACTGCCCGATTCCAAAGATTTGAAACAATTCTTGAACAAGTCTTGCTTGCAAGGAATGGGCACAGATAAAAGAAAAGGTTGCAGTATTTCCCAGTGCAAAAGGACTTCATTGCTGCTCACTGGCTGAACAGAGAAGCTGTCAGCAAATAACCTCTCATCCCCATCCTTAATTTCCAGGTTTTCCTTCTTTTCTTACCTCGCCATTCCCCTCCTTTCTTCTGTGCATCACTGCTATCAGATCATCTACAATCTATTTTCTATAAGCTGTCTCTTCATAAACAGCACAGCTGCCTCTGCCAGCAGAGCCTCCCTCTCTCCTCTGGAACAGGTTTCCAGCACTGCTTGGCTTACTGCAGTTGTGACAGTGGGAGAAAGGCAAAGTCTGCCACTCCAGCATGTCAAGACAGGTAATCTGTGTTGGTAAACAGCAACTGTCATCTCGACAGGAGATGGCTCTATAGCAGCTTCATTTTGCATTGGCCTTCAGATGCCACAGTGATGACTGCTCATGTAAGAACAGAACAGAGTCTTGCAATTCCTGCCAAAGCATCCCCATTCAACACGCTGCAGTCAGTACTGCTTCAACACATGTAGGTGTCAGGAGATTCAGCCCATTTAAATTCCTAACTTTAATACAGATGCAGAATTTTATTTTCAAGCTGAATAATTCAAAAGAACATGAATTCAGTCCCACCTGCTTAATTAAATGAGATTTTTAAGATCCTGATTAGATTTCACATCCATAGTGCCCTTTAATGCACAGCCACAGGCAGGATTCAGACCTTCAAAAACAACTTAATGCTCTGGTTAGAAAGGCTCCAAAACTCTTTATTGCAATTCACTTTCTACCATTGCACTAAGCCTGCAAACTGTTCAGCTCAGACCTAGAAACTGCTCTGCTACTAACTGCACAGAGAATATGCCCATCCGATCCATCCTGGAAAACATAAACACTGTTATTGCAGGATAAACATGGCAGCTTGCTGGATGTGCAGGAGAGACCCTGCTGCCCTCAGCTGAGCTGCTCAGTCCTGAGCAGTCGCTTGGAAATGAAGCTGTGCAGTAAGTGGCTTTCCATATTTCAGGAAGTCAGACAAAAGATGCTATTAATGGCACTTGGGTCTGGAGGGGGGAAAATCCTTGAATGTAAAGTTTCAAGTGATTGCACATTGACGAAGTGGAGTAAATAGCAAGAAAGAGTTGCCCACATTAAAAGATTTTGTGAAAGGGAACTCCACAGCTTGATAATATCACAAGCACCCTAGGAATCTGGAGAATGAGATGGGAGAAACTGTGGGGAGACTGAAGTTAAAAACTGCACACTGCATGGTTCATTTTCCTGTAATTCCTTTTATTCATTGCTATAATCAACTTGACATGCAAAGCTGTTCCAAATTAACTGACAGCTTTTCAGCTGACATCTAGTTCTCAAGGTATTTTTTTTTTTAACTTAAATAGCTAATTATTCATCGCCTTAAACCAGGATATATAACAATGTCAGGAAATCATCTGTTCAAGTTATATCAAAAAGCCTTCTGGGATTTGTTCATCTCTTTTGTATGCTGCAGAAAACACTCACTTGTAAACAATTAAATCATCATTTGAGATCTGTCTACAGTTTAAGCATCTCTGAATGCAGCCTGAAAAGCCATATGAACAAGTATGCCATTGTTGCATTCAGGACCCGATGCTGAAAGGTTTTCCTGCATTTTATCTTGTTTGAGGGAAGCTGAAGGCCAAATCTTTGGGCTAATACAGGCTCTCTGTAAATCCCATAATAACAATACTAATCTAAATAAATGTAGTAACTGTTTAAGTAGATCACAGCTACAATATTCTCAGGTTATGCTAAGAGTAGAAGACATGTCATGAGGGCGATCAGCATATTCTCACACAGAGGCAGATTACCTCCATGTAACATGGAGTCATGCCTGATACAAACCCAGGCATTTAATTTAGCCATAAGGGCTCAGTCTTTGGTCTGAAACTACAGTAATCAAACCTCACAGTACCCTGCTTTCAGATGCAAGGCTCTTGCATAACATATATGTTACATGAGACAGCCGGACATCAATGCAGCAGAGGCATTTAAAACTGCCTTTAGATTTCTATTTAAAAATGAACATATTTCTCTTTGGTCTCCTACTGATGAATGCATTTTCAGGGGTTGTACCTTTGTGGACTAATACAAACTATGTAAGCAGAGCATCCTACGGGAAAAGAAATTCCTTTGTAAGTATGCCTGTGGCTGAGCTCTCTAGCAGTAAGTTACCAAGCCTGGACAGCACTCATTTGCACAGATGGACCTGTGCAGCACGCAGGCTAACAGCTTCCATCATCACCTCTCAAAGTGAACAGCAGTATTCCACCCACAGCATTTCTCAATTTTGAACATTTGCTTGTACAAATGTGTATCTTTACAAATACATTGCTCACCCAAGGATTTTGTTGTAGAATTTGACTCTCTATTCTACTTCTCTGAATGAAAAATCTGTACAATACTAAGATTAAAGGCCAACTTCCTGTTACCACTTCACCACTAATTGTATGATTTCATGGGTTTAGTAGCTTCATGAACATTTTTTTTAATTCATCTTAAATCACTGCAGCTATATCCTTTTCCTGATGTAACTGCTGAGCCAGAAAAGAAAAACCAAACGAAACCAAATTTCACCTTCTTTGTTACAGAATGAAAGGCAAGTAGGTCCTTATGAAACTACAACTTCCTTTCAATTTGTGGAAGAAAACACATGGCATTCATAACAGCATCCAGACAGAGAGGATGCAGACAGCACATCATTGTTTCAGAGGGGAACTCCTTCATAGCCAAGAAATCCGCTGAGATGGTATCATTGAGCAGTAAGGCACAGAGCCCTCACTCCCCTGGCACTCAGTATGCCTTTTGGCGACAAAAACAGGCCCTGCACACTTTCTGCCAGCAAGTCAGTGCTTATATCTGGGACAGTGAATTTCTACAGTGGAAATGAAAAACATGACAATAGAGCAAGAATGACTTACACAGATTTCAAGAGTGCCTCGCGACATCCTGAGTCCCCATATTAGCTGCACAGAAAAAATCAGACTAGAACTAAAGGAAGGGTGGATGAAGCCAGTTCATTCCAATCTCCCAGAGGACAGAACGTCATAGACTGGTATTCCACAAACTTCAAACCAAGCTCTTTTTGTAACAGGAGAAGAGGCTAACAGACAAGGCATGCTCTTCTTTCTGACACGCAACAGGTGACTGTGCTGCCGAGAATGTCATTCCTCTTGACAAAACACAAAGAAAAAAAGCAAACTCTTATTCCCTGGGAACAGGAAATTATGATGTAAGGCTAATCAAAGAAGACTTCTACAGACACTCATCTGTATTTGAGCAACTTCCATGGAACAAGCAAGCAAGTGCAAATTTCCCAGTAAGCATCACACTGTGTGTGTCTAGCACCTCTCCCTTTTCTGGGCTGAACCTCAGTGTCATATGGGGTTATTCCTATAGTTTGAGTTTTGGTTTTGAAAGGCTAGGTGCTGCCAGAAGGTAAGCATTAAAAGGACTAGGTGAGTTATGATTACCATGAGTCCTGTCTCAGGGACTGCTCTATACCCACGTGCACAACAATTTCTTTTCCACTGTCACACGAAATTCCCACTGTCCAAGCACCGCACACAACTGTTGTAGGACTCTCACAGAGAAAAATGTGGGGTTTTTTACTGTCCTGGGAACCATGAATTCCCTTTAAAACACAACAGAAGCTAACTTGAACGAATCTGAACACAAGGCTGAAATCTTCCCGGCAGCCTGCACTGGGCCAAAATTATCATTTTTTTTTCCTAAATAAAACTGAGGAATATGTACTTACGTTTCTGACATGATATACTAAAGTAAATCAACATGGAAACTCTACACTAATGGGATATTGCAGACAGGTTTTCACCCAACCATAAGGAAAAGCTTCCTGCTTTCTGGAACAAACCCAGCACTTTTGGAGATGAGTGCAGACAGGTTATTCAGGCTTAGCAAAAAGGAAAATCAAGCTGCTATACACAGAACATCTCTTTTCTTGAAGATACCATCACTGATCTAAAGCATAAATAAACACTCTTGCTCTGTCAGAAGCAGATAATTTACTGAACATTACATTGCTAATGGCAATATTATCCAAGCAGCAAGTGTTTCAGAAAAAAAATAATAAAAATCAAAGGAAGGTGTTTCTCATTCTAACTGTTCTGCAACTGACAGGTGACTGCCAGGCTGCAGATAGGAAATTCAGTTTTATCTAAGAGGAAACATACCTCAACGCATTCTGTCGGTAGCTTCCGTGAGCAACAGTTCCTTTAAGGCAATGTATCACAAACACCTTTCAAACTATAAATGACAGGATTCCTGTATTTGAAAAATAATGCAGTTTTTCAACATTATCTCTCACCTAATTATATTTTTACAGAAATAACAAGAAAGTTTTTCCTACTGAATGATTTTAAATACAAAATTTCCACAGTAAAACCTGTCAATCAAACCAAGGGCGTTCAGTTCTGAGGCAATAGCTTTTTGAAAAGACTACTAATACATCTTTTTATTTTTTAAAAAAGAAAACATTTAATGTATTCTTACTATTTTGGTTGAAAAGAAGCTAAAAGTTTCAGAGGAAATAAACCATAAGTCTATTTTAATATGAGCTAACACTGCTCATGCCAGATCAGCCAAGAATTTGACTGGCTGAGTTGAGTTATGTTTTTAATTTGGGTATGAAAAGAGCAAGTCACCTACGGGTGGGGGATGGTGTTTGTGAAGAAAGGATTATCAGAATAGCAGTCACTGGGTTTTTTTAAGCAGATGTCTTTGAAAGCAACCACAACACATGTCTGGATTCACTCATTCCTTAATGACAAGGAGAAAACCTTTCCCAGGGACCTGAAGTGGATGGAGCTCATGCTGTCTGAAGGACTTTCTCAGTAAGCAAGATGTACCATTGTACTAAGATAAGCAGAAATGTAACTAATGTACAGCCCTTTAGAGCTGTTTTAATGGACCAAAGGTTAAGGAACTCCATAACCTTCCTTAACATATGGCAAGCAGGATCTTTAAATAGTAATTCATGGGCTTATCCTCAAGTTCAGCTAAAAAAAGACAACACATTTCCAAAAAAGGCAGCAAGGAAATGAGCCTCGGAGTTTTTGATCGCTAGCTGAGGAAAAATAACATATAAAACCCTAAAAGGAAGGAATTAGAATGTTAAAGTAAGATCTGCACAGAACTGGGCAGGATGAGAAAACAAAAGTGATGAAGAGAAAAAAATACCATCAAGTAAGGTTTGAAACATGTAATTGATGAGTCCTTCACTGAAATGTGCTTCAGCAAGAGTTGGGGGAGCAAGGCACTGCAGAAGAAAGGAAGCATTATTCCTCCTGAGCACCAGAACACATACACTCAACAGTGATGTGCTGCAGCACCAGTAAGCCCAAAATCTGTTTACCATTAGGAAGTTCCAATACTTAGCTCTATCTATATACACAGGTATGGAAGTCTCTGTTTCAGAGCATTACTCTGTAGTAACTGAGTGTCCATACTCAAGGTGTCCACACTCTTCCTACCTGGAGATACACTGCGATGCTTTTGTAACCAATGCTCTCGCAAAACTTCTGATGGACTGGATTGTTTTCCTTCATATTCTGTATCACAAGAGCTTTGAAAACCTTTCTCTGAATTCACCAGAACAGGTCCTTTGTGCCTTCAAAACCTCTATTAAGGCTGTAATACTTCAGCTTGATTTCTCATGAAAAAAATGCAATTTTAACAGAAAGCTCTACATGCAACAGCAGGAGCTGATCACCTACTTGGGAGTCAAAATGTGGTTCTTTGTAAAATGCTTAACACTTTATAAATACCTTTAACTACTCAGCAACTTTGCTTTTAGCATTAACTTCTCCAAAATCTACTTTATTTCTGCATGGGATGTAGGAGCAATTAGGATGCCCTCTCCTTTCACATTTACATCCTGGAATGAAAACAATACCATGTAAATCAGACTTTGAGCAGGGAGATTATAATATCACTTTACAGCAATCTGTTACAAACTAATTCCTCCCAATTTAATGCCAAGTATGCCAGCTGATGGTGTCTAAGAAAAGAAAAAGTATCAGGCAATGAATAAACTCTAATGGCAATTCTGCTCACTGCTGCACAGGTCTTGAAGGCAAAGCAAATGCTTTCCTCCTGCACAATCAGTCCTTGTTAATGGCAAGGCAGAGATCTCAGAATGCAAACACTCGCTGTGCCGGCATCCTATAACATTTGGCACCAGAGCTCTAACTTTGTTATTTCCCAGAGGAGCAACAATTTTCTTTGTGCAACAGCAAGGCAGTGTGTCTTTCCAAACCCGCCTTACAGCCAAGTTTTACACTTAGTGAAAGAAGCCCATTGAGCATGCCTGCCAATGCGCAGCCCGTGCCCGGGCAGCGGCCCAGGGAGGCAGGGGCAGAGAGAGGGCTCCTTGTCAAACTGGACTCACTTGCAAGTGCCCAGAGTGACATGTTAACACTTGGGATTATTAAAAGGTGTGTTGGCCAAATTAAATTAATAATGATTATGATGTTTTAAATAAAGCGTTATGAAAGTTAAGGGGCCTCACTCTTCTTTTTCTTGGACAAAAAGTTACTTCAGCAAACCCCATGCAGAAATGCCTCTTGGGCAAAGCAAGCTGGAGCTGACTCTTCAAAAGTAGCAGTTATACAAAGATCCAACCTTCAGCGGCTCAAAATGCAGCCGAGACAGAGCTACACCTGAGACACCAGCTGAAGATCTGCCACGTCACCTCATTATGTTAATGCACCACTTTGTGTATAGTTCCTACAAACTACTAGCCAAAACTTTTCACTTTTGGCCATGCTTCATGAAACAACTGAAGTATTTGATTTTCAATTTTTAGAAGGCCATGAACAGTTTTAGTGTAACCATAAGATGCTATGTGGTATTTTCCAATTACTGTCTAACTGAACACACAGTCACAACCAGCCAAGCCCATTCAAGGTCACAATACAAGAGATAAAATTCTGCATAACAGGATATGTAAATATTTCTTAGCTGACATCAGACACCACCGCAATTTCATCCAGGTAATGGACTGACAGTCACAAATAGGTCTGACAAACTTGTTTTGTTGGTATGGCTTTTTTATTCTGTTACCTATTTACGTAACCAGCCTTCTCAATCGCCAGCAAAGAGCACGGTTGTATCTTGCCTGGATACCAACCTACGTTCAAAGTTTATAAAATGTAAACATTTAAGTGCAAGCTTCAAGACCTCCTATAATAAATATTCTGTCTGCAGAAAGAAAGTTCAGTGGCAGTACTATTTAATTTCTAGGTAAAGCAACCATAAATCTGTGCTCATGCTGCAAACCGAAGAAAACCACATTGTCCGGGTAACGCTTGCTAGAGGACACCACTTCTTGATATTGGTGAGGGAAAAAGATTTTTCAAGGGAAAAAAGTTCAAAGCGGGCAATACAATTCTTTTGCTGCCTCCCCAAGGCACAGGAATCTGCATCATTCTCACTGTTGGTCTTTCTTACAGCCACATATCCTGACATTTGACTTTATATTCTTGCATGCAGCCACAAAGTAAAAATGTACTTCCAGCATCTGAATGCAGATGAGCCCAGAAACAGGACTGTCTTGCAAAAAAACCAACACAACAACCAACCTCACAGCTCAGGACAATTTTTGTGACAAGAACAAGTTGCTAAGAGCAGTGGAAGGCAACCGGAAGCACATTCAGCTGCTCCTGAGCAGTGCAGGGAGATGGACGTGAGTGGAAGCCGTCTGCCCTGATGCAGGAGGTACATGGTATGGTGGGGTAAAGGAGAGGCACTTTGCATTGCTCTGCTACTCAGCTCCCAAAGGGACCAAGGGCAAACCCAGTCTAGTCAGCAGACCAAGAGTTACCCCATCCTGCTTGGTCTGGTGCTTCAAACATTTAATCAGATGCAAAAAAGAAAACAGTGGTATCAGGCATGCAGCACGATTTACAAGCCTTTTTAACTGTCAGGTGTGAATACCAGAAAAAGTAGAAGTCTTAGGCATGTCATCATGGAGCATTCTGAAAGTAACAACTGGTAAAAAGGATCTCCGGCTAAGAAGCAAAGCCCTCCTACACTTTAATATGTAATGCAAAAGCTCTTTAGTCTGCTTTGTACAAAAATAACAGAGCCAAGTTGATCACTCATAGGCTATCAATTAACATGTTCTTATTCATATCCTCCCCACAACAGCCAGCAGTTGCAGGCCAGCAGCATCACTGCCACAGATGAACCAGCATACCATGGCCGTTTTAACCATGAGGCCACCCCAAGGTCATACAGATGCTCTTTAAAAAATTTTGTACACTCCATAAAGAATTGTGACCAAAACCAATCTGGACTGTGTAGCTCACAAAACTGTACCAACTGTCTGCCCATGTACCAGTAAATAACAAGGATAAGCAAGTTCAGTAATAACCTAAGCCAACCTACACAGAGTGCTTAACAGGAGAGGACTTGTTTGGGATTTTTGCAGGGTGTACATAAATAAAGCTTAATTTATGTCCATTATGCAAACCATGGCCAGTTGTGATTTGAGTAAAATGAGAAATTCTTATTCTAATAACTGTATCACTTCAGGCATTAAAGTCATACTTCCACTTTCAGACTTCGTCTGCTTGTTTTTTTTTAATGGGGGCATTAAGACAATAGTGTTTAGGTGATCAAGTTAAAAACATGAGGAATTGAGCTGTTCCTATAAAGCAGGTTTGCTCCTCTGCAGCTGTATCCAGCAGACTCTCCTCTGGGACAGCTCAAGCAATGAGGCAGAGCTGCATCACCTGCCCCACTGATGGCAGCCAGGCTGGGACACAAGGCAGGGCAAACCCGAAAACGAAAGACGGCTCAGTTTTTGTCAAGATGAATGATTCACGCACACACTAAGTCAGTTGCTGACGGTGTTCCAACACTTGGTCACACCCTTGCGTCACAATTTTAACAGCCAGCCAGCAGCTCCAACACATTTTTCATTCCCTGCTGAGTCTTCCTGCAATGGCTAAAGGCAGTACTACCTGTGGGTGCTGTGGAAAGATATGTGTCTTCTTTGATGAAAAGAAAGCATAGATCCAGACAAATGAGAGCCAATTCAGGTAGTCAAGAGGTCCTGATTTCGTATTCTAGACCTGCCACCAACCCTTTGCAAGGCCTCAGGCATAACCTTTCTGTAGCAGTTTCCTCATTAGATGTGGGAATATACTCATGCACACTTACAAGGCATTACATCTGTACTAGGTCAAAGAAAAGCAGGAGTCTTAATTTTGCCACAGTGTTTACTGGAAGCTTTGAATAAAATGAAGCAGAGAAAAGTCTTACTACTCTCACAATTTCTTTAGTATGTGCTGCTGCTACTGCTGGCATTACACACTTGAAAGCAAATGAATGAAAAATTAAAAAATCATATCATAATCATTTTACAGTATATAATAGTCACTTTACCAGACTGGCAGCATTATTATGAAGGGCCTTACTCTAACATAATCCAATCTAACACAACTTGATGGCAAAAAAATGGGGTATTTCAAATTCATACTAAAGCCCAACCTCAGCAAAATATCACGGGACCAACAAGAGGTTCCTCCTTCACCTGAGGGCTCTCTTCCTTTTTGGACTTCAAAGGCTTACCACAAAAACAGGTGTGACAGCATTTCAAAAGAGGCTGCAACCCCATTTTCTCCTCAAGTTGCAATCTGAAGTCTACAGCGGAGCAACTGAAATGATGGAATTACTTTTGCCATAAACTCTGCATTCACCTGCTTTTTGAAAATCACACAATATGGCTTTACCCTAAAAGGGACGTCAGCTGAAATGAATATACACATTAACTCCCCATTGGCCTATTGCATCATAACTGTAGGGGGATAAAAGTCCATAATAAAAAATAACTTTATTTCTACCTGTAATTGGGTGGAAATTTAACAAGGTTTGTTTTCAGCCAGCCCATGCTCTCTGCCTTTGTAAGCTGCACCCTATTAGAACAGCACTGTGGGAATGAATGAAGTTATAGCACTACTGCCTGTTAAATGTTGACCAGCTCCAGCTTCCTGAGGCTGATAGTCACTCCACAGGTAACTATGTGTGTCTCAAACATTTGGTTTTATAAAAATGCAATTTTTCTAGAATGAAGCCATAAAACTTCTTACAGGTAATGCTGGCAGGCTATTAAAGGGAAAAACAAATGCAAGAAGCTAGGGGATCCCAGCAGGGGATAAGAGAGAAGCAAGTGGTGATACCAGCGTTAGCTCTGAAGGACACACAGTTGAGATTTTCAAAAGGAGCTAACTTCACTGAAAACTAATGATATCCATATGCCAAAGTGTCACAGATTCTTCAAAATTACAAGTGTTAATAAATACTCGACTAGGACCTAATTAAAAAGTGCCAAATGCCCTCTGGATGGTGCCAGAGACCTTCAGGCTTTACTAAAGTTCTTGAAAACCAGGTAGCTGGCACCCATAAGAACAGGGCTCCACTTACGTACCCCAGAAATCCCAAAGCTCATCTTGGAAGCAGTCTTTGCTTTGCATCTCTTAACTTTACCGCCTAGCATCACAGCATATAATCTGGAGGCAACAGACAAGAAAGAAAGAAAAAAATATACTATTTGCTTTTCATATGTGATATTGGTTCATCTTTGTCAGTAACAGCAGCAGAGATGCTCCTAATTGTGCCTGTGTAGCCACTGGCCTTTAAAGGAAAGTAGTAATCTGAAAATCAGTCATTTCATTTCAGAAGACTCACACAAAACCCCGTTCTGTCAACAGAGGACACATCATCACAACAAGCGGATGTATAACGCTGTAGGCCTCAGCAGCACCAAATGCAAATTATTTTCAGCACTACACAAACTATGCAGATCATCTGAGCAATTATTTAAGCAAAGCTGTGAGGCTGCTGAACCTACACCAAGGATGATCTGCTGAGCTGACTCCCGCCACTACAGGAATCTAAAACAGACATCAACCATCAAGAAAACCCAACACACACAGCAACCCTGCTCATGCTTACAGGAGTGGGAGACAGATTTACACAGCACTCTGGCTGTATACAACACTGACCTCATTGCAACACACATCTGTACAACAATAAAAAGGTTTCTTAAGACGATGTAGCCTAGTACAATGACATATGTTAAATATAGCCATGAGTGAGCCAGGAGCAGAAATCCATGAATAACTGTATTGACTGCAGTAAAGAAAACCTGAACATATTTGGAGTGGAGACATTTCCTGATGAAATTCTTTCCATTTGGTAAAAACACAGACATTGTCTTACGCCTTTCCACATAGGGAAATAATAAAACAAAACCCAGACACTACTGTTAGAGCTGAAGTATGTATCTGCTCAACTATTGTTTGCAGATGTGGACAGAAAATGAATCTTTCAGCGCAAACCAAGTTTGATGCTTTGAAGTTAACTCTACTTCTTAATATGAAACAGAAGTTGAAAAAATATATTTAATTCTATGAAAATTCTAGATAAAATTTCTTAAATGTTTTCTAATCTTTTCACTTTAAGGACGTCTAAAATTCTACTCTGTTTGCCCACATTATTCATGTATAGTTACTACTAGGTACTGTACATTCAGTCTATAATGTAATTATTGAGCTAGAATGGAAGATGACAACAATGGCAGGAGGGTGGCAATGTAGTAATGACTCTTCTGGTCTCTGGTTATTTAAAATCTTACATTAAGTTTTCACACATGCCTGAAGTGCTATCCTCAGCGAAACAGCAATTTCCAAAGTCAGCTGCTCTGTCAAAAAATAAGTAAATAGTCAGATGTTCTACACTGACTATCTAGTCTGTCCGTGAAATTCCTTATAGAAGACTGGCTGGGACATAGATTATGGCTGATTTTATCACCTCTGAAAATACAGGCAGTTACTTTATGCAAGAATTACTGGTTTCAAGACTTCACTCTATTTGCCAACAACTGTTAAGAAACTTCCCATAGAAAACTCTGCTTTCAGAAGGCAGAAGCAAGACCTTTCAGAGTCACCTTTCCAGGGGTCTATCACAGTAACCTGCCTGACCCATTATGCCTTAAGAGATAACTGTGTGTGCTGCTGCTGGTCCAAGTTTCTCCCAGACGCAGAATAACGAACTTGCCAGCACTCAGCAACTCCTCATCTGTGGTGTTTTGCGGCCACCGTGCAGCACCAAGAGAAAACAGGAACTGGCTCAGCCATGGCTGTGCCTAGGCTGTGGGTTGCTATGAGCACCCGGCAAAAGCCAGGCTGATGCTCCGCACAGAAACCCTCAACAGGAAGCACTGCAGCAGTGAGTACAGCACACCCGCTGCTAGGAGAGGGGGGAAAATGGAAAAGAAATAGTGGTTATAGGATAAGGAAGTGATAATATCCAGGCAGCAATTAGGAAAATAGAAGAAAGGATAGAAATATGAGAAAACCACATAAGACAGGAAATTTAACAGTGGAAACCTGAGAAAGATTTCTACAGGAAGCACAGATGTGAGCTCATCTCCTTGAGCATCTACCTGTTTTGCAGGGGCTGGTGGAGTGAAGTACCGAACACAAACATCATCACCGTGACAAGTACTTCAGCAAAAATAAAATCTTCCTCTTCCCAAAAGCTTAAGCTCTGCTCTGAAAGTTAATCCTCTGCTGCCTGCTTTTCTGCTCGTCTCCTTCCATCAATCATTTCAAGCGCTAGGAAACACGTAGTCCTAGCCATTTCCAACGTAGTTTTCATTAAAGATAACCTTGCTACCTTATCCAAAGGATTAGGATTTCAAAATCTCAGTTGTATAACACCTCTAAAACTCCCTTTTAAAAAAGAGATCTACAAACCTGTAACGAACATCCAATAACCTATATTGCTGCTTTGTTTGTCATAAACTTCTTCAGGGAATCCTCTGCATAACATTTACAATCCCTTTGCACAAGACTTTCAGCCATGCATGAATTAGATTTGCAGTGAAGAACTGTATGAGAAAATGATCCTTTTCTCAGCAGGCAGGTGAAACAGCAATGTTCCAGCACAGAACAGCTCCCCTACACCCAATAAAGCTCCTGCTTTGCCATTTACGCACTTGTAAGCATTCATCTTTTTGTTACCTAAGTAGCAGCATGGAAGGCTCCTGTTACATCAACCCATTTAGTATGAAATAGAGATTTTTAAGCAGGTAAGCAATGTTGGAAGTACTTCCAACCAACCAACACGGTAAGAAGTAAGAGTAGTAAATCTTAATTTGGGGTTCTGGACAATCACCTTACCTACAAGCCTGCTGCAACTGAGAAATCAGTACCAGCACAATGCTAGCCCATAACAACTAACGACATTAACACAGAAACTGCTTGCAATGTTCAGAGCACACGTGCAGGAGAATAAAAATAAAACTTGCAGGTGTGTACGACCTGTTCAACCTCAGATGAGATGAACAAAACAGAATTCTAAGATGCTCCAAAGGCAAGCTCAAGAGGTGCGGGCTGGGAGAGTGAACAATGGGGTGAACGGCAGGTCTCAGAGGATTGTGATCAGTGGCACAGAGTCTAGTTGGATACCTGTAACTAGCAGCGTCCCCCAGGGGTCCATACTGGGTCCAGTGTTGTTTAACTTATTTATCACTGACTTGGATGAAAGGACACAGTGCCTCCTCAGCAAGTATGCTGGTGGTACATAACACTGAGGAGTGGCTGACACCCAGAGTGCTGTGCTGTCATTCATAAGCATCTACAGATGGACAGAGAGGAGCCTTCTGAAATTCAACATGGGCAAGTGCAGGGTCCTGCACCTAGGGAGAAATAACCCCATGTACCAGTACAGGCTGGGGGCTGACCTGCTGGCAATTAGCTCTGTGGAGGGAGACCTAGGGGTCTTGGTGGATAACAATTTGTCCGTGAGCCAGCAATATGACCTTGTGGCCAAGAAGACCAATGATAAGACCAATGATATCCTGGGCTGCATTAGGAAAAGCACTGCCAGTAGGTCGAGTGAGGTAATCCTCCCTCTCTACTCAGCCCTGGTGGGCCATCACCTGGAGTACTGTGTCCAATTCTGGGCTCCCCAGTACAAGCGACATGGAGGTCCTGGAGTAAGAACAGCAAAGGGGCTACTAGAATGATTAAGGGTCTGGAGCATTTCTCTTATAAGGAAAGGCTGAGGGAGCTGGGCCTGTTCAGCCCAAAGAAAAGGCTTAGAGGGGATCTGATCAATGTGTATTAAATATCTGAAGGGAAGGTGTCAAGAAGATGGGGCCTGTCTCTTCTAAGTGGTGCGAGGCAATAGGACAAGAAGCAATGGGCCTGAACTGAAACACAGTAAGTTCCACCTGAATATGAGGAAGAACTTCTTTGTTGTGAGGGTGACTGAGCATTGGAATAGGTTGCTCAGAGAGGTTGTGAAGTCTTCTTCCCTGGAGATATTCAAGAGCTGTCTGGACACAATCCTGAGCAATGCGCTTTAGGCGACCCTGCTTGAGCAGGGATGTTGAACTAGATTACCTCGCTCAACCACTTCTGTGAAATACAAAGATACAGATGGAGACAGAGGCTAAGCACACACTTATCAAAGCCCAGTTAATTTTAATTTTTTCCATCAGCTATGCCTATAATATTTGGACAGAAAAAAAGCAAATTTACTTTTTTTTAAAGCTTCTGTTCTCTCTGCTCCCACACAAGCAGAGCAGACACTGTTTTAACACCCCTTTCCCCCTGCAGCACGTGCTCTGGGAGCACCACCCTGCGTTAGTGGCCATCCCCCACAGCTGCTGCTGATGGATGTCACATTAAGGTGCCTCCTGACCCCGATCGAGCACAGCATTAGGCACTCGCTGCTCTAAGTCACAAGCAGCAGCACTTGCAGCTCCATGCCATCCAACAGCGGCTGGCAGTTGGGCTCATTCAGAGCCCATTAGCATGGTCTGTCCAAGGCAGGTCCATGCGGGAGGAATACTGATGGGCTCTCCACCGCTCTTCTGCACCACTGGGCTTTGTAATGATATAATTTTGACAGTGCTTGGTTTTTCTGAGACACTGCAAATGAGCCAATATTTATTATTGTGATTTTTCAAGATGACTGAAGCATCACATCCCAGGCAGCAACTGCAAAAACCTGGCTGAATGCAGATAAAGCCACTGCATCAGGAATCCCAGAGGAGGACAAGCTGCACACCTCTGTCCACAGAAACCTTTCTAACATAAACTTGAAATAAAGCCTACCAGAAGCTCCTCCCTGACAGACTCCACACCAGCTCGCTTTCGAAACACTCTGTTCGTTTGCCTCCTGCAGACTCTGAAATCATGCAGTTATTCCGTGCAGGCATGTGAACCTCTGCACTTGGGTGTTGAAGGAAAGATTTATCCTTGAAGTAAAAATCAATCACATTAACAGAGGGATTTTCTAAACTCCTACAGGTTGACTCCAAAGAGAGCACTAATTCTTCTTAAATTTCAAAAGAGTTGGGTAAAGCATCTGCTCATGGCTTTGTTTGAAGGAATTAAACATTTATGTGAGATCCCTGAGAATTTTATGTAACGGCATTTAACAGAAAAATAACATCCCCAACCAATTCTTCCTTGAATTAGTATTCAAACTCACAGCGTTTCTCAGGAGTTGGTATTGTAGCAACTGCTACAGAGCTCCCAAACTTGTTCTCTTCCAAACTGGGAAAATTTGGCAAATCAATCAAAACTGAGGAGATATTTAAAACAAAAGGTTAAATGGCAATAGGAGGAGTTTGACAAGTTGATGAATAATCAGAAAGCTAAAGAAAGAACATCTTGGCAGAAAATGTTACAAAGAAGTAATTTATTTTATCACAGAGTAATAGGCCTCTAT
This sequence comes from Psittacula echo, assembly GCF_963264785.1. Lineage (NCBI taxonomy): Eukaryota > Metazoa > Chordata > Aves > Psittaciformes > Psittacidae > Psittacula > Psittacula echo. The sequence goes on from NC_137739.1 coordinate 9,848,435, forward strand.
GGGGTATAATTAAATTTTTAGAAGGTTTACCATCCCCACAGTTCAAGGATTGGTTTAACTATCATAGTCAGGCAACAGCGCTACACAAGTTTCTAACATGACTGCGTTTCTGGCAGCAGCAAACAGACACATGCATCAGTCAGTGTCTGTAAATCCATCTTCAGGGAGACACGAAATGCTAACTGAATCAAAACTCTTATTAGAGAGTATATTGTAGAATATTTCTATAGACAGAAATAGGATGACAGAGCTCTGAAGAGAATCTGAAAGAAGCATGCAAAGGTGAAACACACAAAGGAGACCACAAAGTTCTAACAGTCTTGCAGCCAAGCTCATTACAAAGAAAAACCTCAAACAACAGGAAGTTTGGATGAGAAGAAAGCAGTTTGCCTCTGATGATAGGGAGGGTTACTGGGCAAGCAACCCTCCCTTCATAAAAATTCTAGGAGCAATTGCATACTTCCAAATAGCAAAATAGTGGTTTGGAAGAGGCGTTTGCTTGACAATTTAGATACATGGAGGAGGAGGGGGAAAGAAAACTGAAACATGGGGAAAGCTATACCTGAGTATTTCTTTTGTGGCACTTCTGTTTTCTGAAGAACATATATTTATGCAGAAATCTGCCTTCAAATGAGAAACACATACACTCTCCTCTTTTGGTTTGTTTACTTTGCCTTTTATTCAATACAGACCAGTCATGACACGTAACACAAAAGCCCCCCAAATAACCCCGCTGTGAGTGGGGCCTCTCTGTGCTGAGCATAGAGTAAAATAACATTCCTGCTTCAAAGAAAACTTACAAGATCCATAGAGACAAAAGACTAAATGCTGAAAGAAAGAGAGGCACAGAGGCCAGTGAAGGTCACAAAAAAGGTCAGCAAGAGCAAAACTCATGAGTCCTGTCCCCCTGTATCCAGTATTACCCTGCAGAGTCAAGAGGTCTCACAGCACCGTCTGGGCCTTTCTACCACTCTCAGTAATGAAGTGTAACAGCCTCTGAACTCAGGAGGAGACACAGGACAGTGAGAAAAGCTACTCTGCGCTATGCAGAACAAAAGTCATAGGTATATAGTCTTACACACACGGCTTAAGTGTAAAGTTCACTTCTCTCCCAGAATCAAGCACAAAGATCACTCTACATTTAATTTAACCAAGGTAAAGTTACTGCAGAGGTGTTGGATAACTTCCATAGACTGCCTAAACTGCAACTTTAAACATTCATTTGAAATTATTGCTAAAACTCAGAAATTCAAGGTTTAATAAATTATTGATGCTTTAGTAATCAAAAATTTTAGTTCAGGCTCTAAACTGATTTGAAATTGTAACACTAGAAAGTATTCACATCACATTAATTTACGTATCTTTGGCTGCTTTACCATGAACACTGATTGATTCACTACATATTTTTACCCTAACATACAACATTTTAAGTATTGTTTAAAGCTCTCTAGAAAACACTACCAACTGTAAGGTGGCAGCAAGAATATTAAAGCTGTGAATAAATAATGCATACAGTGGTAGTTTCTGAAAAACTGCCAGATGACAAAGATAAACTAACAAGGTCAGCACCTCACTTGCTATGTCATCCTGTATTTCTCCGAATTTACTACAGGACTTAACTGAGGGCATAAAATACTATGTTTGCCTAACTGCAAGCACATTTTATTTTCAAAGAGAAGGCAGTAATGTCTTTGCAGGTTACACTTTGCTGTCATACCCGACCTTTCAATTTTTTCAAGCTAGAAAGATGCCAACAGGCAACTGGAAATACAGGGTCATAAAAAACAAACAAGAGACACTTTGTGCATCAGTTCCTGTGTGGTTTTAACTGGCATCGCAGCCCTACATCTGAGGTGGTACTTCTGATTAGTCATTACCTCAACTGAGGTTACTAAGTTCTGCCATATACCATGTATCCTCAACATGTTCCAAGAACTTGTTACTAAAAGGATGCTCAATCTCTTCTTAATAACAACATGACCCATCTGGTATTGAGAAGCAACTCATGCGTACAGGGAACAGACTTCTTGAGATGTCTTAAAAGTGGAGGGGAGGGGTGAGGGGGAAATCAAGCCAAGAAAGGAAGATTAGTTATTTCTTTGGCAAGGAGATTTTTAATACAGCTTTTAAAAAAAGTTACCATCTTGTTGATGAACAGAATTACTGGTCTGTATTAGAAGAATCACACCAAAAAAAAAAGGATCAACTCTACTTCAGACATCTTCAACGCAAACGTTAATAGTAGCTCCAACCGGAAGGAATGAGACTACTTCTTTGTTCATCCTTCTGGGGTTTTGCTGTGCAGGAACACAAAGTGTAAACTGAAAGTCAAACCTGTTTTCCTCTCCTCCTGAACTTCTACAGCTCTAGATTCAAACCTGGATTTTAAGCAGAGACCTAGCAATCCTTCACATGCAATAACTGGATGAGGAAGGCGACATGTTGGCTACCCACTGGCTCTGGATGTGGGCTGGGGAACATGTCTGGCACGGGAAGGGTACTCTCAGGGTCCAAGACCAGAGAGAGAGGGAGAGGAGCAAGAGCCTCCCCTTGAGCCCCTACGGATAAACACAAGTCAGAATATCCACAGGATTTTCAAGAGCATATATGAATAAAATTACCAGACTCATTACAACAGACAAGCTACATCCTTTCTGCCCTGGATTTCCCCCCACCCTCCCTGCTTGCCCAGTAACCCTCCCTCTTCCATACTTCTGCTGCCCACTTCCTCTCCCAGCAGCAGGAAGTCACTGCTTCAGGCTAAAGCAGCTGCTGGATGCACAGTTACCTTGGTGGGGAGCAACCCACGAAGCAACAGTGGGCTGTTTTTAAATGTTAAGATGTTTAAAAGTACACTGTTTCTCTGGAGTGGGCTCATGCACATAAGGACAGAGGAGCTGTCACATGGACTAAGGTGCGTGCAGACCCTCTCTCAGTAGTGCCTACCAAACTTATTCCAGGTTTTTGGACCTCAGAAAACCCTCAACAGATGTTTTGCAACAATAAAAATGGATTATTTATTTTTAATATTTATTTATAATCTTTCAGGCAAGTCCTAATCATGGTGGGATGCTGCTCCTCACTTCCTGACAACTTACTTTCTCTAGCAATGTCTTGTCAACGGCTCCGGAAAGGAACCGCTTATTACTACACTGCAGCCTCATAATTCTTCACCTCTTTATCATGTATTTTAATGATAACTTCTAGCAGATTAGCAAGACTTCATTTTCCTTTGCAGAAACTGAACTGTTTATGCTCTGAACTCCTGATAACACACACTGAGCAGAAAAAAACACAGAAATGGCAAGAGATGGGTAGAATCCCACTGTAGGATCCCACTGACGACATCAATAACCAAGGAGACTGCAAATAAATAACAAGATATCACACTTCTATGCTGTTAAAAAGGTCACCGGATTATCAACATTTGTTTTAGATAAAGGCTACTTTCCTTTCCAGATCTTTCCTTTATTGTGCTTTCTGTTCCAGCTCCACAGAGTTTGTGCCAAGGATGTAGTCTGTCATATTGCAAACATGAAACAAAATTTAGTTGGCAAGTTTTGTTAAAAATCACCAAGAAGAAAAGTTACAACAAGGAAAAAAAAAGCAGCAGGCAGACACCACTCCTCAGCTGAAGAAAATTTAAGTGTGTTGCTTTAAAAAAAAAAACCTGAAGGCTTTGCAGCTTTAACCTGAAATCAAATGTGACAGGAGGTTTTGGATGCGCTGCAAAAGACTAATAGCAACAATTTTGTTAAGAATCAAACAGCTAGTTTGTCAGAGCAGCACAACTGCGCACAGCCCATCCTCCCCAACACCTGAGCCCAGTGTGAATACATATGTCACCTTTTATCTTCTGCATTTTTCCTCAAGATTCACTCCCTACAGATGTCACGTCCTCATCTTCCTCTATGCAACAAAGCACAATATTCACTGGGAATCTGAACCTGCTTCATGCAGCATGAAAGTACTGCATCTGTCTCTTTATACAGTAACTGGGACTGACTGACACTCTACTGCTTTTCAGGGAAAGCATTAACCATTTGAGCTCTTACACACTACAAGAAATCTCCTCCCTCGAACTTTTGAACAGGCCATGAACAATGTGCACATACAAACACAAATATATATGTATATATGCATATACGTACCTATGCATATCTAAGTAAGGCTGGCTGATTTGTTGATAAGTGGGGCATAGGGAAAAAAAATTATTCTAAAGGTATTTGCTTATGCCATGTTTGGACAAGTGCATTTCATAAGCAGTGAGAAAAATCCATAAATGCTTTGCATTGGCAGAAGAACCCTAAACATGTCCATGCATCTGTCATCTTATAAATGTCATGTCATGGCACACAGCTTTAGATAAGGGCAGAATGTGTAATGCCTCTTTAGCAATGTGACTCAAAACTGAATTTGATTTTGAGTAAGAAATGTTAAAGGAAACATCAACTAGAGCTTAGAAAACAAATGTCAAACTGGTGAAATCCTCCAGGTGACTCTGACTGCAGCCAGTCACCACTAATCACTACTAAATATCCCAGGTCTCACAGCTGTGCCAGGAGTTTGTAACTCAAAGGACAAAAGCCTTAAGGCGAAATCTTAACTCCTTCAAAGTAATAGGGAGTTTTTCCACCAGCTTCAGAGGAGTTGAGAATTCACACTGGACACTGCACACTAAAGGACAGTGGACACTTTCATTTTAGTTTAATCTTAAGTGATCTAGGAAAGGTTAAAGTTAGAAGTATCAAGCAGCACAGTGTCCTTGAGCATAGCTAACAAACATTAGCACCTGGTAACGTTTCTGCTCAGTGATGTGGATGAATTACACACACGTGTACCTGGGGACAGTACTTCACCTCACGCCCGGACTCCACTGTCTCTGTCTGCCCTCTGACCTTCCAACACACCACCTGCACTGATGTGTCCCCTACGGCCAACCACAGAACTTTACCCTGTGATACCTGTACTAACTTCTAGTTACCTCTGGAAGACCTCTGATCTTCCTTTAAGAGCCACCCTTGTAGTGCACAAACCTCACCACTCTTTGAGAAGATGCACACCCAGACAAAGCTGAAATTTATTTTACAACATTTACAAAATATAAGAAATGTGCTATACCCTGTTCCCAATGGCTCTTTTAACATCCATATGAGTAACCACCAGCCTTTTCCTATTACTAGTATTGAAAAGCAATACAGAAAGATGCTTCCCCTAAAGCAGCTGGTATGATAAAGAACATACACATGTAAAAGAAGCAATTTCCAGGGAAATGGAGGGGGGAAATGTGCATGTTTTATCCTGCTTCTGCAGCAAGTTCACTCTGGACTTTCCATAGCCTCAGATACCAGGCCTTGGGTGGCATGGTTTAGTGTGGGGTGTCCCTGCCCATGGCAGGGGGGTTGGAACTAGATGGTCTTAAGGTCCTTTCCAACCTTAACTATTCTATACCTTCTCAGGTGGTGCTCTGACTGACTAAAAATATGAATGCAGCAGCTATTTCCTAAAGCACATTACTTTGGACCCTAAGACTTCAGTCATAGTGACTTCAACACATTTTCCTCCAGTCACCATTATTGTCAAACTTAATTTTTCTAACCAGCTGAAAAAGATGTGCCCCATTATGCACATTTCCACTTCTACTTACAGAGGCTTCAGAGCAGACCTCCCAGTGTATCTTCTATTTTAGCATAAAATTTCACCTTGGAGTGAAAAGCCATAACAAACTCCTTTACACTGCTTGTTCGGCTTTTACCTCACAGCATGGTTTGATGAGGACCTTTGCATAAGGCTGGCACAGGATTTGCACTGACTTTGTGTATAGAAATGTCAGTCATGGTGCAAAAAAGCCATCAGTGCAAAATGAAGAGTCAGACATTATAAATCAGCCAAAGTAAGCAAAGGCTGCATTACAGATGCAGCTAGCACAGTAACCCTACCTTAGCACAACATAAGACACAAATTACCTCCTAGTACTAGTCTGTGTCAGTTCCTATTACCTCTGACCCCTCCAGCTGTCATCAGAGGAAACTACAGTAACGTATTCAAGGCAGACAGAAAAATGTCATTTTTCTATTCAGATTTAAAGTTGAAACAAACAGTTTCTCTAGATAACATGTAAATACTAGTTTAAAATTACTCATGAAAAACATGCTTATAAATTGCAACTTTTTTGAAGATAAACACTTCTGTCAATCATTGACTTAGTCACAAAGAATAAAGGATAAAAATTATTGCTATTTTGGAACAAGTCATGCACTCAGGACTTGCCCAGAGTAACTAATCCTCACCTGTTTCCTATGTGATGGCTTTGAACCCATCAGCTGAACTTCAACAGTTTTGAGAGTAGATCAAGCAACCCTACAGAACAGCACCCTACATGCAGAACCAAAGTTTAGTATTAACTAAACTAGCAAGGGTTAAATGCACACCTTTGCTTATTTTGCCATCACTTTCCCATGTTGATAAGTCCTTATTTATACTGTTCAGTATCTAAAAGGACTGTGGGTTCCTACTGAGCATGAAGCATTTGCCAAGGTCTCTGGCTTCACAAATAAAAGCTACATGCCAGAAATGTGCTTCCAGAAGCAATATGCTAAGTACCAGCTAAAAAGACACTCATAGAGTACACAAGAAGTGCACAATGTGAATTTCTACAACCATTACTTTTACTGTTGATCAAAGTTGGTCTATCCCTGCAAAAAGGGAACAAAACTGAGTTACTCAAATGCTTAGAAACAAGAAATGTTCTTTGTTCAGAAAAGGAAAGGAGAAACAGAAGATGCACATCAGTGAGAATAAAAAATGAAAGGGGGAGCAGGGAAAACTGATCTTTAGAGAGAAAAAAGATGCCAGCAGAGAGGAACTACACACATGAACATGAAAACAAGTTCCCATCATGCACAGGGGGAAAATCCAAGAGAAAGTTCATCTCTGCACCAGTGATGAGTTGTCTTGCAGGTGAATCAGACATGCTGTGTGGGATGAGGGGTGGCTGAAGTTGAAGCCTCTGGCATTTCTGATACAACTCTAGCAAAGCACTGGACAACCTTGTACAATCAATGAGTCACATATGTGGGCCCTGGGAAGCAGCCATGCCACACTGCAGCAATTGGACATGCAACTGAATGTTTCCATGCGCTACTGCCTTAAGCCACAGCAAGCTCAGCCTGATGTGGGAATAAAGGAGTAAGTTTTCAATGAAAACAGAGCCGGGGATAAGAGCAACAACAAAGTTACCAAGTCAAGAGTTAATAGAGCAGTAAGAGAAATCAGGAGCTCTGAGATAATATCATCCCACATGGGTCATTTCTAACAGTTCATGAGCCAGGTGACTAAAGTTATCTTCCTTCCAATAGCAACTGGTACCTCTGAATTCCCTAAAACACATAGTCTAAACCAGTTATGAAAACAGTCCCTGCACACATGTGCCAAGAAGGTAGACTTTTTCATAATTACTGCTTTTAAACACAACAGCAGATCCTATAGCTAGAAGCAGGGTGTAAGTGGTCAGATTGCTCAAGCCTGCCTTAAAGCCTCAACACACACCTACTACACAAACCATGACCCCATCTCATTTCCCAGATGAGCTGGAAATGGTGCCTAAGATCAGGGCGTTCTGGAAGCACCTTCTGCTCCCAGGGCACATCCACTGCTGGGGCACAGGTTCACTGAAGAACTGGGCATTACTTCACAGTATCACAGTATGCTAGAGATTGGAAGGGACCTCAAAAGATCATCTAGTCCAATCCCCCTGCCGGAGCAGGAACACCTAGATAAGGTTACATAGGAATGTGTCCAGGCGGGTTTTGAATGTCTCCAGAGAAGGAGACTCCACAACCTCCCTGGGCAGCCTGTTCCAGTGTTCCGTCACCCTCACTGAGAAGAAGTTTCTTCTCAAGTTTAAGTGGAACCTCTTGTGTTCCAGTTTATACCCATTACCCCTTGTCCTATCACTGTTTGCCACTAAGAAGAGCCTGGCTCCATCCTCATGACACTCCCCCTTTATATATTTATATACACTAATAAGGTCACCCCTCAGTCTCCTCTTCTCCAAACTATAGAGACCCAGCTCCCTCAGCCTTTCCTCATAAGGGAGATGCTCCACTCCCTTAATCATCTTAGTTGCCCTGCGCTGGACTCTCTCCAGCAGGTCCCTGTCCTTCTTGAACTGAGGGGCCCAGAACAGGACACAATATTCCAGATGCGGTCTCACCAGGGCAGAGTAGAGGGGAAGGAGGACCTCTCTCGACCTACTGACCACCCCCTTCTAATACACCCCAGGATGCCATTGGCCTTCTTGGCCACAAGGGCACAGTGTTGGCTCATGGTCATCCTGCCGTCCACCAGGACTCCCAGGTCCCTCTCCCCTACACTACTCTCTAACAGGTCGTTCCCCAACCTATATTGGAACCTGCGGTTGTTCCTGCCCAGATGCAGGACTCTACACTTTCCCTTGTTATATTTCATCAAGTTTCTCCCTGCCCAACTCTCCAGCCTGTCCAGGTCCCGCTGGATAGCAGCACAGCCTTCTGCCTTCCTCATCCCACCTACATCCTCATCCTCTGTTCTACAAACTAAAGATCTTAATCTCCCCAAAAAAAATGTCCAAACAAGTAAAATAATTGGACAAAGAGAAGGCAAGAAGGCAGACTAGTCAGCATAGCAGCAAAGGGTTGCCTTGTTACTAAATACAGACTGCAACCAGTTCATAGTTATTCCTCTTCTGTTGTGTGAAGATTTTTCTTACAGAATTGTTAAAATTAGCATAACCTAAGTTTAGCCAGAATTAACACATCTGTAAAGGGCTTCTATACGGCATTGATTTTGATTGTGTTTTCACTCTCGTACGAGCCAAATAGGTGCTCCCAGAACTGCAGGCAATGCCTGTTCACACTGTTCAGCCCATTCCTCCAGGAACAGCGTACAAACTCAGTAGCACACCACAGTGTCCTTGTGGCATTCCCATGTGGTAAGAAAACAGCTTTTTGGCTAATTTAAACACATCTGGGTAATTCATTAAGTGGTTAATAAGCTGCTAACACAAAAAGCATTATTCAGCAAACCCATTCAACTTTGCAGGAAGCTTTTCTGAGCAAGACTGAATTGTCTGGTCAACAGATCTCTGCACACAAAAACTGCAGCTGAGTAATGCCTTTAGTGGTGTAGTCTTACGAACTGCATCACCAGTGAGGAAACATCCATGTTTATTTTGTTTATTCAGCTAGCTTTAGAGCATTAGAGATCATAGAAAAGCTTCTTCTCAAGGACTCGCTGCTCACAACACAGCAGCAGAATAGCCAAAGATTTTGGGGTTGGGTTTTTTTTCCCCTTCATAAACACATGAAAGGACTACTTAAGGAGACTAATAGTCCTACAAGAAATATTAGGTTTGCATTACATTAGGTATGTTCAGAAGATACTCATATTTATGTTCATTTGTGCAAACCAAAGGACTTCAAAATATCAAGTGCTGAACCATTAAAATGTGCAAGACTGTAGCAGTACAAGCTTCTGCTAAGGCCAAGAGAACACCAGGCTGTGGGAAACATCGCTTTCCATCGAATACCTCCAGGCTGAGCACATGTTTTATGCTACAGATGTGTGCAGCTCACAAAAAATTAACCTGATTACAGACACAGCAGGAAAAAGAATATGGGTTCCCTCCCACCAACAGCCCTAAAACAGAAACAGCTGCTGCCGGGCGAGCCAGGCAAACACTAGTAACAAAATCTAACTGCTAAGTGGTTACCATCACTGTCCAGACCTGGACCATCCATCCCACCAAAGCAGAGGCTATAAGAGAGCTGAAGCAGGAGTGCCTCTTCTCTTACAGCAGGAAGAGGCTAGCACAACCCACCTGGGGAGGTTAAAGACTAGCAACTGTTTTGTCAACAGTCATGTTTATTTTTGGCTCAAATTTACTCTGAAACTGAAACAAGGAGAGCAACTTGTCTGCTTCTGGGAAAGGTGCATGGGGTTATGGTGGGCAAACAACCTAACTCACAGGAGCTGTATAAAACAGCTGCTTTTGCACTGGTATTGCAATGAGAATTTGTCACAACAAAGCATGGATACACAGGCCCTTAGTCTAAGTACAACAGTCAAAACAGACACTGTGGCAAAAACCCATGCTTTTCCTCAAATACACCTTCCCTTCCCATTCTATCTGATGGGACACAGCCACCACCAACATTCTATCGCTGGGACACTGCCACCACAAGTCATAGAATCATAGGATAGTTAGGGTTGGAAAGGACCTTAAGATCATCAAGTTCCAACTCCCCCTGCCATGGGCATATTTTATCTGCTGCGACATGGCCACCACCAACATTCCATGTGCTGAGACACCACCACCACCAACATTCTATCTTCTGGAACATCACCACCAACAACATCCTACCTCCTGGGAAAAATGCATGCTGCTTTAGAACAGCCAGGAGTGATACATAAGGACATCTCTCATTGTACTAAATGCTTAATGCCTGTTGTAACACCTAGAATTTCACTGTCTGTTTGAGTTACTCAAGATTAGGTGAATCTCCATCATTTTTGCTGTTTCAAGTGTATATCCTTGACTGAAAGTCAACACGAAGTTGACTTCAGGGAGACCTCACGGCAGCTTTCCAATACTTAAAGCCTTTGGAACAGGTTACCCAAAGAACCTGTGAACAGCCAATCCCTAGCAGTGTTCAGGGCCAGGCTGGATGGGGCTTTAAGCAACCTGGTCTGGTGGAAGGTGTCCCTGCCCATTGCAGGTGGATTGGACTAGAAGGTCCATTCCAACCTAAAACATTCTATAATTGTATGATAAAAAGGAAAAGGCCCAGGACATTTGCCCCCAAAGACCACACAAAGCAGAAGAATCAGTTCACGAATCAGAAAAATTTATTTCAGGTCAATTTCACAGAGACAGTGAGTGGCGCAGAGCTCCCTTGTCAATGGCCTCCAGCTCCTGAGGGAACATGGTGAGGTGCAGGCTGACGCAGGCTGTGCTTCCTTGTCCTTAGGTCAATGGCTTCCTTGTTGTTGAAGGCTACAGAAATCTCTGGCTGAGCAGCTGCCCAGAGAAGGGAGCAAGCATGCAGTGGTCTGGTCCTGTCCTGTCTGGGTCTCCCTTGGTCAAGTAGTTACATTTTCAACTGTGTCCTGTCACTGTCAATGTCCTCATTCTTCCCAACAGCATGTAAACAAGCTGGTCAGACAGTCTCTCCCTCTGTGTGTCTGAGGACAGGAGTGCAGCATGGTCTGGTCCACTCCGGGTCATGGCTTGCGGCTGCAATTGGAAGGACAACAAGCAAAGGCAGCAGCCACCCTCATTCACATGGGCCACCCCTGCCCAGGGCTCTGACTGACTAGATCACTTAACTTTGCATCAGCGTCCTTCCCAGAATGAAGCGAATCTCATGCTGTGTGACTGAGGACAGGAGTGCACCACAGTCCAGTTCATTTGCTGTCTGGGCCTGCATCTGCTTTGTCCTTATAGAAGGTAGCGAATGTCTCTGCCTGAGTGGCTGAGGACCAGAGTGTGCTGTGGTCTCATCCTGTCCTGTTACGTGCCTGGGGCTGTAAAAGGCAACATAACTGCAGAGCAGCCACCTCTGTTCACCATGCACAACCCCTGCCCAGGGTTCTGCCACACTTAACTTTGTGTCAGCGTCCTTCCTAGAAAGAAGCAAATCTCATGCCATGTGACTTGAGGACAGGAGTGCACCATGGGCTGGTCCATTGCCTGTCTGAGCCTGTGTCTGAAAAAGGCAGAAAAAAATACACTGCAGCCACACTGGTGTACCATGGGCAACCCCTGCCCAGGGCTCTGCCAGGCTCCGTGACTTAACTTTGTGCCCGTGCAGCAGGTGGCAAATGTCTGGCTGCATGGCCAAGGTCAGGAGTGCACTGTGTTCTGGTCCTCTCCTTCCGGCAGCTTCTGGCTCTGGAAGTCAAAGGAGGAGCAGCCACCATCTGCCGCACCTTGGGCACCTGCGGCCTCCCTGCCCAGGCCCTGCAGCCTGGCCCTCCCCTCCCTGCCTTCCTCCTGCCCTCTTGCCTCAGCCCTTGCTCACCCGCTTGGTCGCCTCCAGGTTGTTCTGGCCCTTGTTGCCATGCAGCCCTTTATATGCCCGTCCTGGTGTATGGGCTATCAACCCTGGACACCACAAAGATTCTGCCTTGACAACACAACCACAACATTTGATCCTCTGGGAAACCACCAACAACATTCCATCCTCTGGGACACTGCCACCACCAACATTCTATATGCCTGCATGGTATTCCTCATGAGTCACTTGTCCAGTTATGAATGCCCTTTAAACCCTCAAACTCCTCTGTCTGACTGTTCTATCAAAGACAGTCACCTTTTCTCCATGCTGCCCCCCCAAAAAATGGAAATCTGACAAGGATGTTTGGCAAACATTGCCATTCAGTGCAGCTTCAGTATGCCTGTTTGTAGTCTGCCAGGAAGAGCTACACACACACCAGGCCCACTATCCAGTGACTTAGTCCTTCTAATTGACTAACAGGAGGCAGAGACAGCCAGCTTCATATTCTCCTCCATGAGGAGCCCACACAAGCAGTGTCTTCTAAAGCTGAGAGTTAAAATCCACATCCAGTTGCTGCCACACGGCCTTAGACACAACACCTTTTTTCCAGACCCTGAGATTTTGGTTTACTTTTCATCAAAGTTAGACTCATTGAGTCATTTAAGTTGGAAAAGACCCTTAAGATCATTGAGTCCAACCATTAAAAATACTGTTAAACAACAGTTAAAGCTGACACACTGTACAAGCTGATCAGAATACAACACAGTCCTTCAATATAAATGTTTGCAGTTCAACCTAACACTGGCTGATCCCCAGGCAGACCACCATGTACAAGTAAATTGGTTATCTCCTTAAGTAGGACCCAATACATTTAAATTCTAACACAGGTAATCCACTTGAATACAAAACAGACATCTTAAACCCATTCAGAAACCCCACCCATTCCTTTCAAACTGGCCCAAAAGTCCACAAGTAAACACATACTGAAGCACATGACTTCTTAAAAGCTGAGTGCCAGAGGTAAAGCATAATACAACACAGATGATTTAACACACCTTCCATCAACATAGTCTTTCCTTGCATCAAGCATAATGCAAAAGTCAGCATGGAGTCCTCGTGCGTGAGCACATTTAGTAATTCAGCCTGGGATGAAATCATTAACATTGCGCAACCTTTACATTTGAGTCTTTACAAAATCCTGAATTGTAAGTTTCATCACCCCTAAAATCACTAAAAATGGACAATAATTGTTAAATAATTCCACCACTGCCAACAGAAACATGCAGAAACTCAGTTGCACCAGGATGCGTGCCTCTGTTTGCATAAGAATTGCAAAATCGAGCCCTGAGTACATTTTAACCTAGTAAACAAGGAGGGGGGAAACCCAAAAACCACCAAACCACTAACTCTCTACTAAAGTGATAATTCAAACACCTACAGCATCTCCACATCACTACAAAACTATCATCCTAAATGTAGCAACAGATTTAAACATTTGAGGATCCTTTTTGCTCTCTGCAGGCAGCATAATACAGGTGAATGCTGCAGAAGTGTTTAAGTAAACCAGAAAGTCTTTCAAACTGGACAACTACAACTTAGGAGGAAAACAGGTTACCAATGACAGTGAGCACAGAACAAAATCCTACCAAGTTATTCAAAGGAATAACAGTGTTCCATAATGGAGTTACTATTTACCAATTTGTCCGTTAAGAGACCTGAAGTACTATTCTCTCCAATTCCATTAATACATTAAGCAACTGTGCTACCAAGGCTGCTTAAGTCCATGCCATAACTCCAAGTGACTTCAAAGTAGAGCTTATTCTCTGCAGGACTGAATTGTTCAAGAAGGAAGAATTTAATACACAAGACCATGTTAAAACTAACAACAAAATACAAACATTTACTAATAAGCAAAACAAACAACACCTTGCTCATTAACTACCAAAGGCTTCAAAGCACTGAGGAGGTTTGTTTAGGTGGCAGACTTCAGATCAAAGCTGGGCTAGGGCTGATATCTAAACTGGAACACAACCCAGAAGTTCAATCCAGGCCAGAATAAAATTCAAGGGCTTCCTTTCACTTACCCCTTCCAAGCAACACACACTCCACAAACAGAAAAGCATCTAGAATATAGTACGTGACTGTTGAACACTCATTACAAAATTACAGTGACACTTCAAAAGCAACAAAATGCTCCATCAGTTGCTGAAATGTCCACATTGCCCAAATATAGAGTCCTTGAAGAACATTTTGACCTGTAAGACTCTTGTTTTCCTCCACAATTACATTCATTCATAGGTCCTTGACATGAGAATTACTGTGAATTTACATCAGTGGAACTAGAAAGTTAAAATCCCCTGAAGGACTTAAACTACAGAATAAAATACCCTATAGATAACATCCTGACAGCATGAGATCATTGTTCAGTCTGACGCACTTGTGATGGTAATAAAACAAGCAAAAACCAAACTACTTTAAGTAACTGTGTCCAACTTGTCAAAAAATCAAGTAAAGCACGTTTTACTTATATATTTGGCTGTATAAAGGCAAAAAAAAACCCCACCTTGTAGCCTTTCACATAATATACATTCGGGTTGAATTCTACTGTGTGAAATATGTACACAAACCCATGGATCCCACGACAACTGCAGAACTGAAGACCTGGGCTACGTGAACCTACCCAAAACACCAAATAAATCTTGTACTTTCTCTGCATCAACTCCCTCTCAAAATGAGCACATGTTATGAAATTCACTTCTAGAAAATTCCTGTGCTCTCAAAGCATGATAAATGCATTTAGGTTTATCCAATTTTTAAACTGGTGATGCGTCCATACGTCCCACAGAGTTTTACAGCTGACCTCTAACTTTCTGCTGTTTCCCATACAGAAACTTGTCTTGCAATTTAAAACCTGAACTCTCCTGCCCATTTCATAAGCCATTTTGCTGAAGGCCAAAGCAAGGGGAGCAACCATCCCCAAACTCATACTCCAGGTGCACACTGCAGCTTTGTACAAAGGGGCAGGCAACGGCCAGTGCTGTTTGCTTTTCTTAGATATCCAAGGGTGAGGAAAATCAGCTTCAAAAGAAACAGAACAGAAAATGCCGTATTTTATAACTGGGCCTTGGGGGTGAGCAGGGGAAATCACTGTTCAGAGTCTGGAAAATGAGGATGTTTGAGACCATCTTTGTCTCATAAATAGTCATTAATCACTTGCAGTCACTTAGCACAGGAGGTAGTGCAGTGGCAGCCTGGCTACTGTAAAAGTTTAATACGGAATTAGATTAGAAATGCTCAAGAATGTGTCATCATAGCTAGAGTGCTACCTGCTAATGGAAACTTTGTTTTGGTTTCAACATTAACAGGGCCTGACCTGGGCTTTTGGGAGCAAGATGACATAATCTTGCTAAGAAGGCACAGACACAACAAACATTGTTAACTACAGAAAGCCAGCCAGCCATGAGCTTTTTACACCACTTTATCACTATACTGCTGTAGCATATTATCACCTATTTTGATCATATCTGTGTTATTAGAAACAAGACCACAGGGATGATGATCAGCCTGTAAGGCAGAATGCACAGGAATCTCCAGCTCCCTCCTATGAGCCGACACACAGCACAGGGGCACTGCCATTACTGGCACATGATGTGCCAGAAATACAGACACAAACATCCTCATCTGTATGCACAGAGCTAAAAGAGCAGGATTCAGATGGTTTTACAAGAATATTCATAATCCTCCTCCCGCCGCCCCCTACTCAACAGCTCAGTCAGAGCCAACTACAGTTATAATTATCACCATAATTATTATTTTAATAAGAACCAGTGACTTATCAAAATATTGCACTGAAGACTTGCACATCTTTTCTTCTAAGACTGCCAAAAAGCTAGTTCATTGCTGAGGTACTGCTCCATGTATGCTGCTAGCAGACAGCACCTCCAAGTTGCTATTTATGCAATTGAGTGACTAAACTCAATTCAAGTGAATGCCAAAGCATAAGCAATTTGAGGCACAGTAGCTGTGCAAAGTATTATTATTCTCCTGGTGTATACAAGCTAACAGCTTTGTTTACTACATTTACTCCTCTTCTGCTTGTTTGCTTGGGTTTTACATACTTTAGGCCAAGTTGCTGAACTTCGATGCCTTAAGGTAGCCACCTGAATCTGTATTTACATATTTAAACATCTGTGTCAGGCATACATACAAAGTTTTAAGTGCATAAGCAAGCCTGTAGGCATACAAGTCAATATAATTACGTGCCTAAATTTATCTCCAGCTACCCAAATGTGTACCTCTGCAGGCAACAAGTTGCTATTTTTCATGAGTGTATTTTTTTTCTACCAGGTACTATTAGCTTGACAACAGATTATTTTTTCTTCACATGCTGGTTGAAGATGCCCCCAGTCCCCTCTGGTAACACTCCGTTTCTACAGAGAAGTCCAATTTAAATATTCATAACCAGCAGATGTCCCTCCTTTAGCCAGGTGCAGCTCCAGGTACGCTGCCAGATTGAGGAAAACATTCTTCAGTTACTCAGATAACTGATGCCCCTGGCAGCTGTGAGGCTCGTCTTCAAGAGTGACCAGTCGTCCTCCTGCCAAGTTTACAGAACAACCCATGACAAGGACCCTAGTCACTGCTATGACTTGTGGCTGTATATTTCTGAAGAACCAAAAATTTGCCATGGAAATGTAATTTTTCAGGTTTGTCTGTTCATTCCCACCAAAGGGTCAATGGGATGAATATAGCTTCAGGGAATTTGCTTCATTTTAGTCGCTACATACATGACCTCTATTGCTTTTTCTCCCAAAAGATGATGTTTAAACTGAACCATATATCCTCCTGAATCAAAAAGTTCAATTATAAAGAACAAAGCTAACTACAAACAGGCTGAGTTTCAAGAACAGAAGACCACTGAAATTAAGAGAGCATGGAATCCAAAATTCGCCATTAAGAAGGCAGCGAATAGCACCAACTCAAAGAAAAATGCTCAGACTCCACCAACGTAACTGTAAAAGTACATCTGAAGGACAAGCAAAGGCTGCAGTATGAAGTAAAAATGAGTGTCCATGACTCATTCAACCAAATCCAAGTTAAAGTTTGCAGTGCCGTTCAGCTTTGTAGAATTGTTTTAAATAAGCATCCCACTTACTCTCTAATAATAGAACAGCAATAGAACAGTAGCTTGAAAACAAAATATGTGGGAAGTATTCAAGATCTGACCTCAGAGTCAACCACACGCTAGTGTGAAATCTTTTTAGCTAACTTTTTTTACTAAACTGATACTCATTTATTGTGAACTTTCATTTTATTACCACAAAAAAAAATTAAAAAATTAAAAAAGAAAAAAAAAAAGAAGAAAAAGAAAAAAAGAGAAGCCAATTATAGACATGCTATAAATAGTTCATCCCTTGGAGGAATCCTCTAATCATCTCTAAAAATAAGAAGTCACATGACTTAAGTGTCCTGCACTGACCCTTTTGGTACTTCACGTAAAAGTATGAACTCAGCAAGGTTACACCATATATAAGATTAAGCAACGTTAGAAGTTGCTCAATTTTTATATCCACACAATTCAAAAGCCTGGTCCCTTCACTTCTAGCTTATACTCAAACTCATTAAAGCGTTCAGTCCTGAATCTGATGCAAAGGTTGGGAGTAACTCCACAGGAAACATAGGCTTCAAGACCACTTTCTGTTTCCACGTGAAGCCTGGAAATCGCCTTTACCTGCCTGAAAACAGCTGGGTAGCCAATTTATAATACTAGCCTCTTCTTGATTTTTTTCTTGATCCATCCACACTAATCAATCCTTTGACTTATCCTACCCTTAGGCTGTACAGTGCCAATCACAGATGAATTCTGATCTGTGAGTAGAAATCAACTGAAGGAGAGTTTGTGGAAGTCCTGTGCTGAACAGGTCCCTGCTGGTAATACTGCAAGTTACACTTGTGACTCTTGTTAAGCACTAGCAGCCATACTTGCTATTCAGCCTGTAAGCTCTTCAAGGCAGGGACCTTTCCTCACATGACTGTAAAGCTTCTAGTGCCCAGATGGTGCCATACAAATGAATAATAATTATATTTCCATGTAGACCATTATTGTGCATAATGTAAATTACTTTCACTGATCCAAGAGGAAATCATTTTCTCATTTTGAAATGAAAAGAGAGAGTAAAAATAATGATTACTTGTTTGATGCTATTATTATAACAATAATTACATTTGTGGGTCCAGAATCCTCAGCTGGTCTGTACTGACTTTAATGGAGCTATGCCAATGCCTGGCAGCTGACAAGCTGGTCCCAGTCTTTGCTGAAGATGTCAAACTATTTCACAAAGACTGATTACTTCAAACCCACACCACTTCCGTGAAAGATGGGAAGTTAATTAAGCACACCTTGAGGACTGGAGAAGAGAAACCGCAGACCCTGCATGTGAAGGAGTGGATTCCTACCACAGCAGGGCCATTATCTGAGCATCACTGCCTTGGCCCCCTTCCCTCAGTGAGGCAGAGGAGGCTTTTGCAGAGATTCAGACCTCAAACAAGCAGAATTGCCTTCTGAAGGCACTCATCTCTCTCTATTCAGGCCTTAGACTGCCTGAATTTAGCACCCCACTGTTTGTGAGATTCAGCCCGGGCTTAAGTGCTCCAAAGGGGACAGCCATAATCATCAGCTCCAAACCTAAAAGGGACAAATAAAGCTGGAACCTGCCAGGACTTGGCTCCTCTAGAGAAAAAAAAAAAAACAAACACCAAGAAACCACAATTATCAGACTAAAGAGGACTAGTCCGGACAGCCAATAACTGATAACACCAAAACTACAGTTTGCTTTCAGCAATGTGGCTCTAAACACTTTGCTACAGACATCAAGAAGTTACTGATGGGAGAAGGCAACCAGGACTCTGCCTTTCCCTGCTCCCACAGAGCACTCTCCTGTTCAACATGTACTCTGTGGCACAGCATCAAAGGCCTACCATTACTTTAAAAAAAAAAAAAAAAAGAAGAGGGACTGAGGTTCTCAAGTCTAAAAATCAGATTCAAACCTTTGGAAGTGCTGCTCCTCAAACTGCACTAATCCAAGTAGTTACACATGCCAGCACTGATGCATCCTGCAAGTATTGGTACAGGGATGCTCCTGCATCTGCCAAATTAGAAGAAAAAATACAGGACATTGTATCCCATTTAAAGAGCTCCAGTGATGTGCCAGACATAATTTTAACACTGTAAAGAAAAATCAGGAAGTATCTGATTAAAATTAATCCTTGAGGTTACATAATTTGGCTGTTCCTACAAATTAAGTTCACTTCATGCTTTCATTGTACTCCTGTCCCTTGATTATGCACTAATAAGATGCTGTATCACATACCATGGACTTTCAATGCCGAAGGGAAAACATATTTAGAAAACTATCTCTCAATACAGCTGAGACATGTGGCAGGTAATGAGGTCCTTTTACACCAGAAAGTATTTGTTTTGCAGTGGCTGACTAAAAGTAAATGGGATTTGTATGCCTCCCGTACAACAGCTGGTCTTCCCTTGCTCAAAAAATAAAAGGGAACATCTGCAAAATCCCATCATACATTAAGGAATAAAAACCCAACACAACAAAAATACACCAGTGGCCTGAAAAAGACTTCCGATGGCATAACCAATTAACATAGATCCATTTCATATAATACCTTCCCACATCCCCACAGAGAAGATGCTTAACGAGGTAACTGCTGCAGGAGTCCATCAATCTAATCTGGTTCTAATACTCTTCTTAAATAATGCATACATTAGTTCCCTGTTAGTGAAAAGCTTTGTTTGTTTTATTAACATGTGCCTTGTTACGTGTTAAGACTTCGTAAAAATCGTTATGCAGCTTCTAGTTGCAGATGTATTGTCTCCCACCTTTCCCATTACAAAATGATTAGTTGACTCCACTCTCCTTTTCAACTGTTATTAAAGCTGTACTGCAGCATGATTAAGCCTCTGTTAACCAGCAAAACTGTACTTAATGGTCAAGTCAGTACTATGGACCCATTCTCTAGGAAATCTACATTTTTTGAGATCTAATACCTTAATGCCATTAATTTTATTCACAACTTAAGGTACCTTAACTAAGCTGATGCACTGAGACCAGCAGGTGAACTAACACAAGTGAGGACCCAGTTCCCACAGGTTGATTCACAGTTGACTGAAGTTTAACACATAAATGATTAGGTCACATTGAGCTCCCCTGCACCTTTCAGGTCTGGAAATTTTTCTGAAACCTTTTTTCCCCGTTATCTCTTGTGTTCATAGATGAGACAACTGAGGCCACATGTTTACATCAACAAGCTACTTCAAGGGGAAGATGTTTATAAACAGGTACCATCTGCTTGTGTCATCATATATGGAACCTCTACATTCACCCATTTAAGCAAAAAGCATAAATTAGGGGCAAAACATTTTTTTTTCCTTGAAATCTCTTGTTTTCTGGATCTTGACAGATTATTCTATGTTTAAGTGCAACTTTGCAAAGTGAACACCCAGAAACTATAGTGAATCTTCCAGTGGTAGCCCAGCTTCTTGCCCAAACCACAGACTGCTTCGATACCAACCTTGCTACCACTCCAGTGCAAAGCTATGCTTCAATGCAGGCACTGTACTGAAACTCTCTCATTAAATACCTCCCACACAGACAATATACACTGATGCTCACAAAGGGTAAGTCCCAGATATGTGTAGGTCCAGGCTGTGTGTGTGTTTCTGGCAAAAAAGCACTGGGAATCTACCTGCAGATCTAAACATTTGGGGGCAAATACTCTTCAAAAGAAAACACTGTTGTTTCCAAACCTGAAAACACACAAGGCTTCTACCTGATACACAAGGTGACTTCTGCACTGTTTTTACTTTGTGGAAGCATTTGGAGAAGGCAACAGGAAATATTTGATGGATGGACTTTAGAGAAATTGAGGTTTTCCTGCTGTACAATTCAGCATTACAGAGTTGCTGATACTTTTCCTCCAGTTACAACTGATCAGTTTTTATAATTGTTAGTGTTGGGTAGAGTAGCAGCTGGATGCCCTTCCTGGTTTCAGTAACCAACAGGTATTACAGAGCTCAAGCACACATTGTAATAACTTTTGGCTTTGGCTTCTTGTTCTTTGACCTGGTGGAGCTCAGCATGTATCTCCAAGAGGTAAGGAACAAGGATAAGAAGAAATGACAACAAGGAACAAGCAAGAATAAATACAAGCTGCTTGAACGCTTCCAGCTGATGAACCCATGGAGGAGTAGTAGATCCAATCTCATCCTCCACATACCCAAGAGAAGAAGAAATATCACATTTCCCACCACAGAAATTAAAATTAAGAGAGGAGGCACTATTGATCTTCAGGACTGTCCTTCCTTGATTAACTTTTGACTGGAGTTAAAACAGGTAATCATTACTGTTCCCACACACATGATTCTCTCTTTTCATTTTACAGTTTTGAACATTTTGAGCTATTGATAGTTATGTTCGGTTGACAGCTGCATGCTGAAAGAAACTCGCCATTTCTTTACAATGAATACACAAAATTTTAGACTACAGAAATGCTTTGATCCCACACCAGCAGGCAAAAGCTGTATTTCACTCAGCTGACACAGTAACAACGCACTGACATTTTTCCTTTATAGTAAACCAGGCAGCAATGAAAACCTAACGGTGCCAAAAGGCATTAAGGAGCATTATGTACCCACAGACATTGCCTTCAACACCTAATTCCGAGGCAGAGACCACAGCTGGGTAACAAAAGCACATCACCGCAACACATAACTGCCTCCATGCAACACTGGGTGTGAGCTAAGACCACGGCAGATGCTCTGCTGTCACATCGCTTTCATCACCAGCTACCCTGAAGCACGGATTTGCATTCCTTCTTCCTACCTTTTGGGCTCCCAACACGCAACACCCACCAACAAGTCCCTTCCACCATCGCTAGCAGGCTGCATTAAAACAGCCTGAGACTTAGCAGCATACTTATGGTATTCTTGCAAAAAGCTGTTTTATACTTACCAAAGATAAAGACCCTTACATAAAAATCAACCCATTCTCAGAGGGTAGCTTAATTCTTCCTTGCTTTCGATGCCTGAGTTTTGCTGAATGAATAAAGCTTGTGCAAAGGGTGATGAACAGCTACAAAAATGGTTGCAAGCACCTACTGAAATCACTGTTAACAATACACTTCATACTTCTTTAAAGCTATCTATAAGCTGGTTTAATTAAATATGGAACAACTGCAGGAAACTGCTTATGAGTAATGAAAGCTCCAGATGTAGCCAGCCAGGGGATCCAGCCCAGAGTGTTTTCAGTTGCAAAATAGCTCAATTCAAAATTGTTTCTTCCTGCCAAGTTGGCAATTCATATTCAATTACGTGCAGGTACAGTGGCAACATTTTTTACTATAGTACAATGTCATTTCATTTTCCAAATGGAATTGTTTATTACACTTATCTGACAGCATTTAATAAGAATCTAAATACCTCTTAAACACCTGTTTCAAAGGATTATGGTTTCTTTTCCCACTGACACAAATTACCAGACCCTCACACTACTTAACTTAGGTCCAGCTCAGCAAAGTCAAATACGCAGCACCATTTCAGTCATATACACAGATCAGAGACAAAGAAAAAATCCTAGATAAATAAAACCACCATAACCTCATCCAGCAACTTTCAGTCATACGTTTGAGGAGCTCGATCTTTTCCAAAGTGTCCAAAATCCAGTTCACATAACTATTTAGCATTAGGGCTCTTAGAAAGGCAGTTAGCTGGATGCCCATGTGTTAAAAACTTTTCAACGTGAAAAAAGTGATCAAGGACAAGTCACAGACACTTAGCAGCCTTTTGAGAAAATACTCCTCAAAGATGTATTAAAACACACCACTCCATTAACAGAGCAAAGACACATTAAAATTAATACTCTTTTTTGGTTAGAATGCAAGAATATTTGAAAAAATCCTTGGAGAGTCTCTCAGATGCACTTAACCTGAAGACATTTGGATATAATGGGACTGCTGTATTTACACCAGCCAGCTTCTTCAACTGTTGCAAAACAATCTGACACACACAAACTATGGGAAACTTGGACTGAGAAGGGTAACTTTGCTCATATATTACATAAATCACATTGTAATGTGGAAACAAAGCAACAAGGGAAAAAAATATTCTTTTACTGATTCTGTACTGTCTAATTGCATTAAACAGCAATCTTCCTCATGAACTGAGCTGAAATCAAAACTGGGCCTGCGCCAGAGACAGCCAACATAGGTAGGATTAGATAAATTTACACATCAGGAGTGCCTGAGAACTTCACCTACCAATTTAAGCAAGCTGCCAGGTTGTTAAGGCAGAAATCTGCACAAATCCAATTTCCCTCTCACTTCTCCACCAAGCACACATTTTAATCAATAGACGGATGCTTAAATGTGGGGTTTTCTATTCTGACAAAGTAATTTTAAGGCTGGTGACCACTTCCCCGGTGTGTAGATTAAGCAAAGCCGCAAGTACCATAAAGTCATCTTGAAGAAGTATTGCCAAATCACCTCTTGACAAAGCACTTTGTCAAGCACACTGCCACTTGTCTTGAGCATTGTTGGTTTTTTTACTACCAATGTCAGACATTGTAGGACAGCCCCATATGATCCACACTAGTCATTAGGTAACAAGGGAAAAATAGGTACACTCAGCATGTGTTTTAAAACACGTTCTATTCAGAACCCCAGTGCTCCATCTTTAGGTCTTCAATTGAATCTGTATGCACAAAGGCATGATTCATAACTGCCAGCATCAAAATAATCATATTCTGTGTCTGCATGTCACCAGCACACAAACAACCAGCTCTCAGCTCTGAACTTGGCGCTTGCTCCAGCACACCGGGCGCAAACCAGATGCTGTGCCAGGACATTTGTAAGACAACTGCTCACAGTACTCGCTCTGACACTGCCCTGGAGCCCACAGAAGAGGGTTATTTCCTAGAAAGCCTGGTGAGCTGGGGCTGGAGTGCCAGATGCAGTCCCCCTCCCAGCCCCCTGCCTGCCCAGGGACCGGGCACCGACCAACCTGCCATAATCGACAGTGGGGAGACCAAGGAAAAAAGCTGGAAGAGAAAGAGAAAAAAGACTAGACAGACAGGAAAAGAAGCTGAGAGCGCAGTACTGGAGAAAAAAATAGTGGACTCTGAGCAGTTACGCTTATGAACACAGCAAGTACCAAGATAAGGTTACATGTAGAGACAAAAATTGAATGCAGTAAGCAGAAATGTTAATTTTCACATCTAGAAAGCACAGCAAGATCTGCACACACTGGATGGGTATGTACTACCTTTCAGAAAAGTTGTCCCAAATATCAGTGATGGAGCACTCGTGTGCTCAGGGCAGGGTCCTCTACAGCCTTTCCGCGGCTGAAACACCCACAGTCATTTATGAAGGCAAGTCACCTCTGAGCCCCAAGCTCTTGCTTTCTCTCTCAAGACACAAACAGAAATACAGAACCAGGCAAAAATATGCATGCATACTTTAAGAGGCAACACTTATTTAATGTAAGCCTACTGAAAAAGAATTACATGAAAAAAACAAAGGAAGCTTCTCTTGAGCTGAAAAATACTACATGCCGGTAGTACACATAAACGCTCATTTCTGAGGTTTGCGTTAACTGACCAAGAACCTGTTCATTTGCTTTTTCACGTGCCTATTAGAAAATTCAGAAATGCAACTGGCAATAGGACCAGCTCTGCAACCCTGCTGCGGTTCCAGGCCTGAGTCAATTAAATGAAAACTGGGGAGTGTGCAAAAGGAAATGGTAAGAGATGGGACGAGACGGCAGTTTCAGTATCCTTGAGTTTTTAGCGGTTAATAAACCGATTGCATGAGATTTCATTGCCTGTCACCTACTGGGCCTGAGAGAGCTGTGCAATAAAGAATAGCGCCTGTGCAGTCTTCAGGTGGAAAAAACAAAGTAGCAGTAAAATAAACCCTTAGAAAGGTATGGGGCAGCGAAGTTCGGGGATGCTGAAGCGCCTGCCGCAGGCAGTGCCGGAGGAGAGCCGGGCAGGACGGGATCCTGCCAGGCCATTCCCTGGCCGCTGCACGTGCAGCAGGACCCCGGCCGTGGGTGGGAGCCCGCACGGCGGGACCAGACCCGCACAACGGCACCTGCGCGGCGGCGGGAGCGCCTACACGGAGCGGGGGGACGCGATCCCCGGGCGACCGCTTCTCGCTTCGCCCCAACTTCCCCGCGGCACCCGGGCAGTCCCATCCGCACAAGCGCGGAGAAATGCTGTGAGACCGGTGCGGAGCCGACCACCCCCCCTCGGCGCCCCCGCCCGCTCCTACCATCGCCTTGCCGTACGGGGCGGCGGGTCCGCGGCGCTGCGGGTGCACCCGCTGGTCTCCGCCGTGGTCTCGCTTCTCGCGGCCAGCGGCGCCGCCGCGCTGCTCCTCGCCGGCATCGAGGGAGGTGAAATTCCAGACAAGGAGGGTCTGCAGGAGCAGCACGGTGAGCGCCGCCACCAGCGCCGAGCGGGAGCGCCGCGCCAGCCGCCGGGCGCACGGAGCGGCCACCATCTTCGCTGCTGCTGCTGCTCCTCCTGCCGCCGCCGCGCTGCCGAGAGCCGCCGCATCCGCCGCGGCACGGAGTTTTCAGCCGGGCAGAGCCAGACGTCAGCAGGAGGAGGGCGGAGGTGGGGAAGGAGGGCGGGCGGGCAGGCGGAGGAGGTGTGCGCGGCGCGTGGGGATGGGGGAAGCCGGCGGGGAGCCCGGGCAGCGCGGCAGCCCGCGGCCGGGCCAGCCCGGGGCGAGGGGTGGGGTTGGCGGAGGAAGAGGAAGGAGGTGGAGGGTGGGCTGGCGACGGAGGAGGAGCGGCAGCGGGGGCTGCTCTTGCTGCTGCCGGCCGGCGGGCGAGCCCCGATCCTGCGTGAGGGGAAGGGTCCGGGGCGGGGCGGCTGCGCGACTCACGGCGGGCGGGAAGGCGCGGGAGGGGAGGGGGCGGCCAGCGCCGGGGCGCGCGGCGACTGCCATCTTCTGAGGGAAGGCTGCCGCGCGCCGGCGGGCGGGAACCGCGCGTGAGGCGACGGGCGCGAGGCGGGCGGCGGCACCTGGCGGGCGGGGAAGGCCGCCGGCTCGCACCCGGTTCCTGCCTTTCCCCGGCCCCGACTGTGCCCCCGGGGACGCGGGTGCCCGGGCCTTACTCTGTTGTATTTATATTGTATTCTAACCGGCTTGGAGCCCACTCGTGCCGAGCTGACCTGCGGCCGTTTCGGCTGGGAGCATTAAAAATGGCCGCAGCAAAAAGGTGGTGAGGCTTATGCTCCTTCATGAAAGGAAAATCTGTCAGTAAATCCCCAAACTTCCACAGTTTATCATCAGCGCTGCATATGCTCATTCATTTTCCTGCCAGGTAGCTGCTGAGCAGTTTTTACTTTTGACCAGCTGTTACTCCAACCCTTCAAAGTAGACCCAAGCATAACGCTCTGAGGGGCCTGAGCCCATGTGGGTGCTGCCTTGGCGGACCGGTTTGGTTGCTTGAAGCATTGGTCTGCCTTGACAGATACCATTTCTGCCATCTGAACAGCAGCCTCCATGTACTATGCTGGCACAGACCATTTCATGAGCAAAAATGGTCCAAATTCCCCAAGACAGACTTCTTTCCTGAAGCCAAAGGGTCACTGGCAGCATTTGGCCTCACTGGAGTGAAAGCGAGAGGAAGATGCAATCTCCAGAGCCCTGTGAGGTTTGTGGGTAGCAGGCACAGGTGCAACGTGACTGTAATTAAATGCCCACTGTCTCAAAAGTGTACCTAATGGATGGCTTCAGTGGCCTTTTTCTCCCATGCTAGCATTGGCTTTCTAATCTGAAAGATCTCATTATCTGATGATAGTAATAAAGTAGGGAGTTGGGGTTTTTTTAATCTGCCTGCACGGTGCCTCTTTGTGTAAGCCTAATTCCACTTTACAAAGCAAATACAAAGGTAAAAAATAGTTTCTTCTGATAAGAACAGTTGCTTTTCTAAATGATAGCCAAGTAGGATTTGCACAGACCAGGATTTTGTTTGCATTGGAAGTGCTTCAGTTTCTGATCTGGAGAACAATGAAAGAAGTAGCAAGATTCAGAAGCATCCTTTATTAAGGGAATGTTCCCCGTGAGCCAGTGAGGCTACAAATAAAATTTCACAGGATTTATCTTTTGTGGCAGTGTTACAGAAGGAGATGAAGTATGCTGCAGGTAGTGGCAAGAAGCACTGTGCAAGTATTTAGGTTTATAGAGGAGGCTTGGGAAGTTGACTGGTAATTTTTATTCCAAAACATCAAGTAATTGGGCATTATAAATACACTCCAGTAAATCTGCTGACAAATAGTAAGTGCCTTCCTCTTCAAAAGGAAGTTGTGGTATTAGCATGTGGTTGTCCCATGTAGCCTGCCCCTGGGCTTTTAGAGGGCAGGAGGTACTAAAGGAGCCAGAAAAAAACGGACTTTGAACAGGCCAAATCACCAAGAGCTCTGAAAAGCCACAGACCTCAGGGCCTGACTCTGATCCTGTGACCTTCATTGTGAAGTGGGAGACACATACGAATGGATGACCTAAAACTGGCAAAAAGCCCTAAAAGTAACATTCAAAATGGGCAGTGTTTCAGCACAGGACAACACTGCTGTCTATAAAAGGAGCACAGCAGTAATTATGATCAAATTGTGATCCATGTTCCTTAGAATTTTTATGACCTATTGGAAAATTTCCTACGCATATTAAAGAGGGAATTTTTATACTGGAAAATGTCTGAGGATTTTCCTAATCTCTGTATATAATTACTGTGACTGATAAGGCAGTGAGGAACAGCAGTGCATACTTAGTCTCCCGTGTGTCCTACTGAAAGCATGTCTGGAGAGAAGATTTGCATCCAAACCACAATAATTTATAGGCCATAAAAATCTGCGTCTTCAATGTAAAGTCAGCCCTGTGTATGGGTGGGAGCCTCAGCATGAGACGCTTCTGCAGTGAGAGAAAAAGCAGAGCTGGGAGAGGAGCAGGCTTCCTCTCTGACAACATCCTCCTTTCCTTGTATTTATAGAGGTTATGTAAAATCTGGAGAGTGCAGTAGGTATGGTATTCATTTTTAAAACCGTGCTACGACCAATGACTGCAAACTGCTCAAAACGTCCTTCTTCTGTTGCTACAGAAAACTGCCAAATAGAGGTAAGAAGGAGGATAATCTAACTAATTGTTTTTTTCTGTGCTGATTCAAACTGGAAAGTAAAAAGAACAAGGCTGAGCTTGAGAAAAGATGGGAAAAAAATCACAAAAAATGAAAACTGAACTGTACAAATCCTAAGAACAAACTGAAATCAGAAATTACAAAAAAGTTAAAACCATAAAATGAACTTTTCTGACTATCACATTCATGAATAACGGCAGCTCAAGTGAGCTATGCTGCATCAGAAAATATTTAATCTGGTTACACAGAGGACATTTGAGAGAGTTACCACTAAAAATTCCTTATGTTGTCCACATTACATGAGTCTATTAGTATCTAGCACAAAGTATGCAAGAGAAAAAACAGATTTGATTGTTAATAGACAGGTAGTATTATTATTGCACTAAACTGTCAAAGAGATGCTAGGTAACTAGTGTGACATGGCTAATTTGCTCTAAAATCCTAACAGATGATTGGCTTAAATATTTTTTACCTCTGCACAGATACGTAATTTCATCCTGGGTGTGTTTGAGAGGCACTGGGTATCAATCTTACTTACTTAGAATGATGTAAAAAAAGAACCATTCTCCGTTCCAGTAAAATTTTTTACTCTGATCCACTTTATTAGGTTTACCTGTTATAAAAATACATTTCCTCCCCCTTGCAGTGTAGAAATAGTCTAAAACTTCATCAAGTTACCAAACTTCATACAAATAAATAAGTGAAGTTGAGAGCAATGTTAATAAGCTGTATCTTTTCCTCTACTTTGAAGAGCTTATGGTCCATCTGGTGAGCAAACACTACAGGCTTATCAGAACTCCAACTCACAGGCTGACTCAGAGGCGGTTAAGAAGCACATTCTGTAATCAGTGAAAGACTAAGCTATTTCAGAGGGAAGATTTGTGCCGTGCCATTCTGTCTGCCCATCCGCTGGGACAGCTACATGCCATGGGGCTCGCCCTGAGCCTGCCGACCCACTCCACAGCCCTGTCACCATGAAAATCACCGGGCCTTCCCACTCCACAGCCCTGGCATGGTAGATCTCACCCAAGGCCTTCCTGGCCAAGAGCAGCCCAGACCCTTGTGTGAAAGGGGCTGTGCTGAACACCATCAAGAGGAGCAGGAAGAAGCCTTTGCAGAAGGAGGATGACCAGGTTCTGGGGAATGATAAAAAAGGAAGAGAAGGTGGAAGTGAGCAGTTAGCAGTTGAGCCACCAGAAGCCCCTGCCTCTCTCATACCAGATGCTCTGAAGAGGGACCTTGTCTTGCACTACCCAGAGGAGTGCTCAAACAAGGTCACGCACCTCTTCCGTGAGCTCCCTCAACAAAATGTACACTGCCAGGATCCCTGGCTCCAAGCCCAATGCCATCACTAGCTCCTACAGCTCCAGCTGGAGCCTCCCACAGTTAATGGACAGAAGTAGTGTGAGTGTGTCCCCAGCCCAGCATTCTCCTGCTCCTAGATGCCAGAGTGGCCTCTCAAGAAGGCCAGGGAAGAGCAGTTGCAGCATTTTAACACTTCCACTCCAGTAAAACTGGACAAGGAGCTGCAGACAGACAAAGCAGTGGAGACACCAGAGCAGAAACAGCAGAATTCCACAAGCCCAGCATATGATGATGGCGCACTAAAACATCAGTGTGTTACCAGCATCATTCTCAGACTAAAGCCAAAACACAGCACTGCACCAGCTACTAGGAAGAAAAATAACTGTTACAGCTGGAACCAGGACCCAGACATGTCCCTATCACATCAAAATTTAGATTTCAGATGTGTTATCAGGGTGAAGAGGGAATAATACGTATCTGGGAATGAACTGATTTGTCTAAGGATAGGTATCTTTATTATACTCAAAAGAAAATCTGTGAAGAATCCAGAACAATTAGGATATTTTTGTATATTCCTATGATTTAAAAAAAACACAGCACTTAAGAATGTACCTCAGAAACCAGGCCACAAGCATGAGCAGTGTTTTAGGAGTAATCTGTAGTAGTATTAGAAGTACCTTCGTGAGGTTTGGGCTTCTCCCCTAAAGTGCAAAATCTGTTTCTTCTTTTCCTTCTATCAGCAGCCAGAACAACATACGACACCTGATAATGTTGGCAAAGCATTGTGCATATGGAGGACATACACCAGCCTTGGTGGTCTACACATCAAATCTGAAAGAGCAAAACAAGTTAGAGAATTACTCTTTGAGAATTTCAACATCTTAGATTACAGTTCAGTGTCTGCTCTGCAACAAGCTCCCACATCTCTGATTCTTGTTTTTAAACACTGGTGCATTGCTGTAATTTAAAGGTACGGAAAATGTATCTTGATTTTTTTTGGAACCATAGCTCCATCATTGATTTACTCTCTTCTCCAGTTCAGTCATTTTATGGTTTACATATACATTCTTCACCATGCAGGTATACTGTACCATGAATATTCACTATTCCATCTCTTCTTTTCATAACCAAACCCCAAGATTCCTTGTTATGTACTCATTTTTATATGTAGCTACTCTCCAAGTGAGTTATAAAAGCCAGGTTCTCACTTAGCCTGCACCAGCAGAACTAAAGTCAACAGAGGTGTAACCGTTGTGTGCAAGAAATGCCTTTAGTTCTGGTGGGTTTATAAAATTTGAGATTCCAGCAAGCCATTCTTAACCCACTCTTGTTCCAGTTTGCTACCTAATGGTTTGCAATTGCAAACTCTGGTGTAAATGTATATGCAAATGCCAAACTTTTAGCACAAACGTTTCACATTTCATTCTGGTAACAGTATCTGTAGATTAGTAACAGAAATAATCTTTATTTTTCACTTCTGATACAGTACAGTCAAAGACAATACAAGCAGGTATTTTTCTGTGTTCAGTTTATCTAAAGTATGTAGTATGTATGCAGAATATATATTACTTCTTCCTTCTGAGAGATGGATTTAGTTCAGAACCTTGGCATATGCTCCACTTCAGGAAGGAAAGGAAAATGGAAGAATTATTTCCTTCAGCATCACACTAAAGCATCCCCTTTTCTTTATAATCTCTTGGCATATATAACCTTTTACTACCACTAAGCAGTAAAAGGGGAAATGTCTGAGGGAAAATGTCACGTATCTGTACTTTATATACAGCCCTCAGTGTTGCAGCAGCTTTTTCTATCAACCAGTGGTCAAGGATAATCACAGAAGGATTGCCCATCTGTTCTTGCCATGTGGCATTCTGTCTTCAGTAAGGAGATACTGCAGTTCACAGCTTCCTGCAATTCTGAGGTTCTCTCATTAACTAAAAATTGTATTAATATCCTTCTGAGTTACGACGCTGGAAAGTCTGGAAGACTCATGAAGGTGACCTGCTTTGGATTATTTAAGTTAGAACCAGGCACTGACCTGCTGCAAACAGCACTTGGTTTAGATGCAGAAGGAACTGGCTTTCACTCCGAGGTTTGTCCTCTTTTTTTTTTTTTTGTCTTACCACTCCATGGAAAAAGACGCGTGGTACCCAAAAAGGGAAAATCAAAGTGGAGGAGAAGGAAAAAAGAGACTTTTTCACAAAGTGACCATGTAGATTGTGTTTGAATGTTTGCCAGGTTTTCAAAACACCAACAGTTTTTTAGCCTGTATTTATTACAATGACATACCAATGCAAAGTTGTATGTAGAGATTTCTTTCACTAGTCACCTGCAGCATTTTAAATGTCTAAACTTTTACTGAGACATCACTATCATTTGATGTAGAAACAATAATCAGAAAGGAAACAAGAAGATTTCGAAACTCTTTCATTTTGCCTAACACTGAAAAATACAGTATTTTAAAGACAAATAAAGGGTTTTTTCTTAACCTTCTGATACAAGTTCATCTGTAAGAGTGAAACAGTGAGGCTGTTCTTCATAAACAGGGCCATTTTGTGGTAACTGATTTAATACAACTTTTTATGTCAGGGAACATTGTTTATGATATTATGTCAAACGTAGTACTGGCAGCTTCAACAGATCCTTGCACCCCAGCATGTACCTGTGTCCCCTGACCACACTGGGTAGTCCCACAGAAGACAATGTGTGGGTGGAGCTGCCCATGAGGGACAATGGAATTCTGCTGAACGTCTGCACAAATTCTCCAAACCCTTGAGCCAAGTTGCCATGGGGTGAGGATGGAGGGAAGTGTGAACGTGCTGTTTCCCCCTGGATGAGAGGAACAGAACAGGTAGCCTGCATTTCCTGCTGAGAAAAGCAGGTGCAAAAAAACTGCTCAGCTGTAATTTGGATGCTACAAGAAAAGGAAGTATTCAGACAAGATACTTCATGTGCCTTGAAAGAAATACAGTTTGGGGAGGAATAACATATAGTCCATGTATGGCAGAGATGACTGTCCTAAACAATAGGATTTCTCATTTAATAGCTTTTGAATTAATAGAACTGGTCACACATTGTTACTGGATCAAGGAAGATTTTATGTAAAGGTGTCCAATCTTTGACAATTAGCCTGATTTTTAACGGTTCAAGCACTGACTTTTATCTGTGCCCCAGATCTTCCATCACAATGAAAACTCCCCATAAGTAGGACCAAAAGATACAAGATTCATTGAGAATCTAGAAAACGTACTCCTCTAGGGAACGAGGTCCCATCTTTGCAAGACAAGAAGGCAAGTTCTCAAAATCCTATGAAGGCTGAGGAGCCAGAGGAGAATCCTCATAAACTAGCTAACGGCAGTTTTACAGTAACAAACAGCAGAAGTATCTTGAAATTATCTTCTCCATCTGTGTGGTTTTGGCCTCATAATGATTTCTGCTTTGATAAACTTAAGGACTGGGAGGAAAAAGAGCTGGTAAACCAATCTGTCCTCATCAGCAGCATCATACAAACCATACCAGCTGCTTGTGCTGCTGACTGTGACTAAGCAGTGGCTACAACATAGTGACCACTTGCACACACATGTAATCAGTGGTGTGTTTGCTGGTTTGCATGCCTGCAGCTGCACAAATTAAGTACATACAGAGATGGTTAAGTTACACCACAGTAGAGCACACACTGTTGTAACCACCTTTAAAGAAAACGTGTGTTTTAGTATCCATACTCTTGGCTCCATCAGTTCTGAAAACTGCTGTTTATCTCGCATAAGACCACTGCAGATGTGTTGACTCTCCAGCAAGGGTCACTGGAGGTAGTAGCTTGCTGCTCTGTGATCTCACTAAGGGAGATTATACAAATGGTACTAAATCCTGCTGCCTCTACTTTCAGGTCTACTTGCTAAAATTGAGACACTTGTATGACTGCAGGTCTACTTTTTGGATAGTACAGGTTCTTGCCATGACAACTTAGTACTGAAATAATTAGTTCCTCCCACACATTTATCATTAAATTGTGGGTACAGCACATATCTAACTAGAGAAGAGTCTGCTCTGAAATGCCAAGAGGTGTTTGCCGCAAAGGACAACTGCTCTGGCGGTGATGTGACATGCAGGGGATACCAGGGATACTCAAACAATACGCTTTCCCATAACCCACCACAGGTGTGTAATTCATGCGCTATATTGAAGAATTACTCTAATATCTAGATGTTTTTACAAGCAAAATTAAGGCATGTACATGTATAGGCATTTTTGAATAGACAAATAGATGGCATGGGTAAAACACTTTAGCTCGCAGAATACAGATTGGGAGCTGGAATTAAATTACAACAGTTTGCCCCAGGAGTGACATTAATAAGTGTTACGTCTTTTGTAAAGGCAGAGAAGATTTAGAAAAGAAACTAAATATTATTCAGTAAAAGGGAAAATAAGTAAGTAGACCCTACAGTGATTACACTGTGCTCGTAAAACAATTCAAATATATTCCTGTTGTATCAGGCTTTGACACTAAATTACAGTAAAAAATAAATTCTTCAGGAAGTTCATACAGCAAGTTATTTGTGTATAATGTGCAAGCCACCTTTAAGATCAAACAAAATGTTAAGAGATGGTGAATATTAATTCTGAAACACGTAGTAAATTTTGACAACGCATAAATGAGCCTATTCAACACAATCTATGTTCTAGCAAAGTGACTCGTACAATATATGGTTCTTTTCTGCCTAGAATGGTTTCTAATGTGTAGTTGCAATTTCGTGTAATAGTGGGACACACCTTTCTTGCTGATTAGTGAAACCAAAGTTTTGCATTAGGTTTTTCTTTTCCTGAAGAACTATTACAGTAAAATATTTCAGATGTCTTATGACCTAAATAAGCACCTGAAAATTCTGTAAATTAAAGAATTTGGCCACAACCCAGAAAAGCACTTACTGACTTGTATGATCCCACGGAATTGGTGGCATATGCAAGGGCTTCAAATAAAGCATGCATAAACTTTGATGAGTGAAGGCCTTACATAACAATGCTATGCAAATCAGTTTGAAAATACTCAGAAACCAATCTTAGCTTAAAACAATGTAACCACTGAGCAACAATGATTAGGCTCTTTTTGTTTTTTAATGTATTTGTAAAATAATTGTACAGGTTTTTACATTGTCCTACCTGCATATTCAAAACATTTTTCAGGTTGCTGTTCACTAGTAGGTGTCTGAAAATTCATATGCAACATGTTATTGTCTCTGGATGAGCTTTGCCTGTGGCTGAACTAGGAAAGAAACCGCCTAGCTCAACAAAAGCTTCTCTGCTTTATCTGAGGAGAGATTCACTTCTTCTCCACTGCAGATCTATGAAAGAAGACCTCAGAGAAGTGGAATAGGGAGGGGAATCAGCATCCCTGTATCTCCTTGCTTAGCACTGGCTTGCTAAGCTTTTGCTTAGGAAATCAGCTTCTATAATTTGTTTGGGTAACAGTAAACATCATCACATTTCATAAGAGAGGTGTATTTGTACCCAGGTCCTGTGGTGACATCCAGACTGAGTGCCAGCCTAGTCCATAGTTAGAACATTCAGAGAGTACTCTGGAAATGTTCTGATAGGCAGGTCCACAGCATAGCCATGATTCCAAATCTGTTCTCCAGCGCTGCTGCTGCTCCAGGAAGCAGGATATAGCTGACTGTTGACACAGATTTTATGCATGCATGTGCAAGCCGTTTGTTTTAATATATAGCTCTACATTTAATTTGTAAAACTATTGCTAAACCGTTGTTGCAAATAGAGAAAGAGAAGACTGCAGCTGGCTGGTAGCATAGGCTGACTGCATTTCATAGCCTTTATCTTTTCCCCTTGCTTTGCACACAACTGCCATCATCACAATTACCTGTTTGCAATCTCAAAAGGAATGCCAAAGATGAAGCTGGAGTCTGACCCCGTCTCCTTTTGGATGGAGCCTCCTCAAGTCAGTCCTTCTAAGTCACTGGGTTAAGGGCAAAGTTAAAAACAGACTTTTCCACTGGTTTTAGTACATAACTTTTCTGTGACTAAACAAAGAGATTTGTTTGATATACTGTCAATCTGATATCTGTTTTAAGCATTAAAGCATAAGTAAAAAGCCAAGGTACATTTGTTAATGGTCAGTTACTATTTATAAAAAATATTTAGGTGAAGGTAATGGCTTGCTAGCCAGCAGAGAGGCTCTAGGTTTCTTCTCAATCAGTTAGATACATGCAGATCTCACAATTCTATTACTACTTCTTCAACCCCAGTCCTTAACATTCACAGAACTGTTGATGAGATTGTAGTTGACCCTATACAACACTGAAACTTCTCAAACAGCCACGTTCTGGCCTGGAAACTGAACCAACAAATTTGGTAGCTCATTTTGCTAAATGTACTACATTGAAATACGTTCTTAGTCAGACTTGGATTTACCTGAGCACCGATGGAAAATGCAAATAGGATCTGTAACATTTATTTTTAAGCCACATGTTGTGAAGGAGGAAGCATATTATGCATTTCGTGCATTAGTCTCTCCTTGGTGCTGCACATAATTGGCAGAGCTTTTCAGTGAAAAACTATCTGGCCAAATTCCCTTACAGCCCCAAGCTCTACAGAAATCTGTCTTAGGTTAATCTATATTAGGAATAATATTCAAGTTGACTCTGTGCTCATATGAAAAATGTGTTTAAAAACCTCTAGCAGATACAATCCTTTTTGCCTGACTTCATTCCCTTCTGTTGTTGGTCTCTCAAGGGATTTCTATCAGAGGAGTTAAGTGATCTATACTGAGGTTTCAAAAGCAAAGATAATAGGAGCTCTGCTCGCGGGTTAAACACTTAGCTGCTTTAATACAAGATGTGTAGGAGCAGCCCCTAATGACATTCAAATCTTGTTATTGCTGTGCTTCAGTGTAGGATGTACTTGGTTTTGTGGCTGCAAGAAGCAATTGTCAGAGATGACTGTAAATCCCAAACAGCAAATAAATCCCATAGCATGTAGAAATGATGCCTGATTCTGTTCTTTAAGTAACATGTATCTTTGGACTTTGCGGTGCTTGCTCCTGACTTATACCAGTTTGAGTGAAATACTTCTATCAGTGGCTTGTACCATATCTGTCACTGTGTCTCACTATAGGGGCATCAGCTCTTAACATATTGGCAGAGATTTTCTAATCCTTTGCAAAAGTCTGAAGCCTATTCATAGTGTCAGTATTCATAGTATTCATAGTATTCAGTATATTCTGGTGTCCAATTTCTCTTCTGGCCTCCACGGCTTGCAAGCACCTCCCTTGCCTCCCCTCACCACTCTTAACTAGCAAATTTGCTAATACTGTGGAGAAAAGCCAAGCTTTCTTCCGAAGAAACACAGATTCTAGTCAAGTACACATTAAATAGTTTAACTGCTCCCTATGCCCCTGAAACCTTATAAACTGCCTTTGCCGCAAGGAAAAGTGGTAATAGACAGATCCAGAGGCATATCACAACAGGCTTGTTTTTACTCATTAATCCATCAAAGAAGTTAAGCACAAGTATGAGAAATCTAAGCAAAACATGAAGAGGGAGCTGCTTGAAAGCCAGACTCATATTCATAACACAAAAGCTAGCTAGATTAATGGATTAAGAGGTCTATTGATATTAGTTCCATTTGTTCCACACACAGAGTAAGGGATTAGGAAAAAAATTAAGACTAGATGGAGAATCACTGGTTGATTAAATAGTATTGTAAAGGTTATTGCTAATTAAGGCCAAAGTATTTAAAAGGGCACAAGTGAATCTGGTGTCCAAATTCCACTGAATTTCAGTGGATGCTGAAGCATGTAACAAATTTAATTCTCTGTGAAGACAATGATGTACACCTTGCTGCGTAAGCAATGCTAAAATGGTATATGAAATTGAAATACTAGCATTTGATAGCCATAGAGAAATTTGGGTGTTTTAAATGCAAAGTAACGTGCTGAATGACCATAGGCATTTTCTCAGTTTCATGTGGTACAGTCTAAGTGTTCTAGGTGTGAATAGCCTTCCAAAAGGCTGTGCCACCCAATCAACTGCAATCACTGCACTGCTTAAACAGCCCCAAGTGCTACATGATTTGATGATGATGAAAGGAATCATTCTACCATATGAGCTCCAAAATGCAGAGGAAGCATTCCAAGATGCACTGGATACTTGCAGATCAAATACAGGAGGAATTCATAGTACTGCATTTCTGTCCAATTTGTCATTTCTCTTTTACATCTATCATCACTAGCTCAGATTCTGATTAATTTATTTGGCATTTGTGTCATTATAAACAAAATATTTCACTAAAAATTAAACATGATGAAACTAAATATCGCATAGATTTTAGATTTGGTACGAGTCACAGTCAGTACCATCAACTCAGAACAGGTCCTTAATCTGGTTTTGCTGTCCATAGTGTAGTCAAAAGAAGTGATTTAAGTGCTTCTTCCCATCTCTCTCTCACCCAATTATCAAATTCAATCTGTTTGTTCAAATAGCAAAGTCATCTCCTTACAAACAATAGATGGGAATTCATTTGGAAACAGTTACAGTGCCTTTAAATTACCTGGTGTATATAGATTTTATTTTTATTACTGCACAAGTGAGATGGAATCGCCAAGTTTATCACACGCTAAGAGCACACATAGGACAAGTTAATGTAATTCAGCTGATGCACAGTAAGTTTCAAGATGAAAAGTTATGCTGGACTAAACTCAGGTGTAAATTCACATTACTATTTATAAGACTATAATTCCTGCAGAGATAACAGGGTCTTCTATTTAAGGTGTTTAGGGAAATACCTTAACCACACTGACAAAGTCAGCATGGATAGAGAGCGTGTGACTGATAGACTGATAAAACATTCACACACATAGAAGTCCCCTTTGAAGATACAGCCAGGGGCACACTGCTGGCCTTGGCGCTGGGCTGGAGTCATCTACCCATCCAGCTGTCCTAGTGGGACATCAATGTGTCATCAAAGCCAGTCACTTGTCACTACTCCCTGGTGGAGATAACTCTACTGAATACATTTACAGGAGCACTCCTACAGTTCTTCACGCAAATTTGTCTGAGCTAGCTCAGACCATCTATTCAAAAACAGTTTAAACTTGCCCAGTTGGCTCTGTCAGAAGCCACTCTCACAAACTTCAGAGTGGTAGTAAAGAGCATTTAAGGATGGTGACCTTGGCCTCTGACACAGCTGAATTGGGAAGGAAGTGTGTCATGGTTTAAGCCCAGCTGGCAACAAGAACCACACAGCTGTTCGCTCACCCCCACCCCCCATCCTCTCCCCGCTCCCGGAGGGATGGGGAGGAGAATCGAAAAAACATAACTCCCATGGGTTGAGATAAGAACAGTCCAGTAACTAAGGTATAACACAAATCACTACTGCTACCACCAATAATAATAATGATAAGGGAAATAACAAGGGAAGAGAATACAACTGCTCACCACCCGCCGACCAATACCCAGCCTGACCCGAGCAGTGATCTAGCCCTTCCGGGTAACTGTCCCCAGTTTACATAGTGGGCATGATGTGCTGTGGTATGGAATACCTCTTTGGTTAGTTTGGGTCAGGTGTCCTGTCTCTGCTTCCTCCTGGCTTCCCCTCCTCCCTGGCAGAGCATGAGACCCAGAAAGTCTTTGGTCAGAGTAAACATTACTGAGCAGCAACTAAAAACATCGGTGTTATCAGTGTTGTTCCCAGGCTGAAAGTCAAAAACACAGCACTGCACCAGCTACTAAGAAGGAGAAAAATGACTGCTACTGCTGAACCCAGGACAAAGTGGAAAAGAGTGGAAAGAGCAACTCCTCCCTGGGTTTCTAAATAATTGTGCAAAAGGGCTAAAAAAAGCATTTAGTGTTACTATAGAGAAATAAAAACCAGTACCCTGAACAAGGAGGAGCCCTTCTAGCTCTGCTGCTGTTTGTCTCACATTGCCATTTGGTTCCTCTTTTGGATTAGTCTGTGAAATATCATCATTGAGCAAACATAATAATAAGACCTGACAACAAAAGCACAAGTATCATTGAAGCTATCAACAATCTTTGGAGGAAAAAGCTCTGTACTCCTTGTAGACCCTCAGGAAATGACACCTACCTACTATCATGTTAGTCTTTTAGAGAAGCATCCGAGGTTGGCTTTCTTTACCAGTCAGACAAGATACTGTTTACACCACTGTAACTGCATGTCAAGTAACTTCAGCAGTGGAGCAAATTTACACTGACATGCAGTATCACAAAAGAGCCATAAACAATTAGAAAACAGAATCACATAATATATTTGCTCTTAATGCATGTAAAAGCATACTGAAAACAGGTAAAGTTGACAAAATAGGTCTGAACATCTCAAAATGGCTTTTCTTTATTTTATAGATTAATAGTTCAGCTGATTGAATTTTGAGATATTGCTGAAGACATAAGAAAGGTGAGAAGTCAACAAAAAGAAAGGTGGTAGGACTAAGGCAACATGAGGCAATAAAGACACACACAGATTATGAAACAACATGCTTAGGTGAGCTGCTCCACCTCCTGAAGAGATCTGTAGGCAGTGATGAAGCCAAGCCCTTAGGCACGGATAGACCTTACTGATGACTCTGACCTAGCTTCTGTGGTCAAGAACATACCCATAGCTTCATCAGAAAAGAGGGAGGAGGGAAGCAAAACTTTAATTTGCTACGTAATATTAGATAATGGCAAAGAAGATTAAGGTAAGTGTCAAGGCAAGTCTCTTGCTCACTGTGTACAGTTCCTCCACTCTCTGAACAGGATATTGCCTGGCCCAGCACACCAAAGACCTGTCTCTGAAGTCCAATTAATCTCCAAATCTCTCTCCTCCCCACTATCGCCAGATCTGGGCAAAAGATTGGGTTTTAATCCTTTCTGCTGCCAGCAACAAAGAAGCCACAATAACTTAGTTCCTACATCTGGGAAGTAACGTGCTAACAGCGTATAAACAGAAGCAAATTACTTCCTGACTGAAGCAATGAGGCACCCAAGGGGGCAGAACAACAAGAACTTTATCCTTAGCCTGTTCCTGAGCTGATGTACATTTATACCACCTCTTGATAAAAGCCAACAGGCAAATTCTTTATCTAAGTACTTATCACAGCATGGAGTAACACTAAAGATGATAATTTCCATGCCACAGCCTGGCTGCATGTCCTGCAAAAACTGAAAGATAAATTAAAATATATATTATGCATCTTGGACAGAATATTAGTAAATACCCTAATGGCCTTCATATATACATAAGACTGTTGCAGAGAGAAAGTCAATAAATTGTTCTCTGAGTCCAAATGAAAATAAGAAAACTGCAACAAAAAAAGTATTTAGAAGGACATTAAAAACACTTCCAAGCACTGGTAACATCATCTAGGAAGGTTGTGGAGCCTCCATAAAAACAGGTTAGACAAATAAGCTGTCAGGAATGGCTTGAGCATTTCTAATTTTCCTGAAGGGCAAACCAAACTTTAAGGACCCCTTCCCACCCAATATTCTGTGATTCTACAGAACATCCTAGAGGGTGAAGGAAAGTGTCAGGTACCCTGACAGTTCCGTATGGAAGCACAGGTGAACTATGTTCTCTGTTGCAGGACGCTAGAAAAACACTTTCACAGCCATACGTATTAATAAACTGTATACTTTTACTGGAAGGATCTAAAGAGAACAATTGCAAATAAAAAGGTCCAAATCATGGCTGAAGAAACTTTGCAAAGAGCATTATTTGTCTATCAGAAAAAAGAGACGTGAATTTGGTGTTTCTGAAAGGGTGGCAGCACCCGGTGA
This sequence comes from Psittacula echo, assembly GCF_963264785.1. Classification (NCBI taxonomy): domain Eukaryota; kingdom Metazoa; phylum Chordata; class Aves; order Psittaciformes; family Psittacidae; genus Psittacula; species Psittacula echo. Next base: position 9,889,777 of record NC_137739.1, read on the forward strand.
GCAAGTGCTGCATTTACCACTCAGTGGACAATGGCACTACGAGATACTGCTGTACTAATGAGCTTCAGCTTAAGCCTCTGTAGGTACCTCCTTAGAGTAGCTCATTTGGGAGACTTATTTAGCCTTTAACTGACCAAGATCATTCCTTTGGCTGACAACTGCTGTTTTACATGGATACCTGGCTGTTTCATGCATGCTGCACGCACTGCAACTGCTGGACCGAGATTGCTAATTCCCTTCAGAACTCATGGTGATCACAACCATTAGAGCAAACAGCTAAATACAGCTTTTGGCAGCCAAATTTCAGTCTCATTGCTGTCAGAACTTTAGATATCATGGTTGGGCTATAATTTTCGGGCTGGTAATGCCTCAGTTGTTGTGTCTGGAGTTTTTTAATGTTTATTATAAATGCACATGTTTGATTTGTGTAGAATGGAGTGACTCGCAGTGGCTCAGGGCTTTGGCAAAGAGCTTCGCATATTTCACCAAAATTCTGTTTGGCCTAGAGGGGTGTTACAATGCTAGATAAAGAATGTGCTTTTTCTTTGTACAGAAGTAATTTGTAACAGAGTATGTTCCAAAACAATTCTGTATAAAAGATGGAACTAACACAAAAGCAAAATGATCTTTGCCTCCTTACCACTGAAACTAATTCAGATTCAGAAAACAGGTGGAATTGGAAGATTCTGGTTTGACATGTTTTGCAAAATGTATTGTGGGTGAAAGCAGGGGAAGGAAGTAATTCTGTTACCATTAATCTTGAGCAGGAGGCCTAGAGGAGAAACACTTAAGTTTCCTTTCAGTAATCCTTTGGGCTGTCTATGATCAGTACCTAGTGCTAGGGAGCAAAAACATTGGTGTAAGTCATATCTATAGGCAAACCAAATTACAGTAAAAGCTCTTTGATGAACAACAGAAAGGAGGAGACTGCTGAAATCTGCTTCCTTTAAGTAGGGCAATTTGGATTATCTGGAAGCATCTGAGTATTTGGAAAAGTGTGTGAAGAATCTGAAAATGCCATATTTTCTAAAACAAAAGATAAAATTTTACCCTTTTGGGGCTATGTAATTTACACATGGTTGCACCAGTGGACAAAGCAAATACATTATGTGTGAGGTCCTGTTTTTACATTCAGATCTGGGGTTTGAGTAAATGCAAATGATGGAAGAAGCTGACACAAACACAATGACACCAGTTTGCAAGTTGCCTCATCAAAAGGAAGAGTGACTGGGGACTATTCATCACCTTAACACAGGAAAGGCTTCTGATGTTAAGACAGTCAGTTACTTGTTATGTTTCAGTAATGTTTTCAAACTACAAGCTCTGAAGAAGCCAAAGAAGAAATATAATATTTGAGCATGTTTACTGTAAAATGGCTATTTTATCTCAATCAAATAAAACAAGTGAACTGCAAATCTGATATTGAAATAAATCCAATTTACTCTCATGTAATTGCTTATTTGATTCTCAAATATGACATGAAGTTAGAAAACAAATTGATATTCTGTCACTTCTGTTTCAGTAAACTTAACTCAAACAAGTTGCCCTTTAGGTGCATCTTGGATGGAACACTGCTTGATCTTCATCCCAAGGAAATCAGTGTATTAAATTTGTTTGAAAAATTATTATCCAAACCATGACGTGTTTTCAGGCAGTGTTTGAACTGCATACTAAAAAGACCAAATTTCCCCCAAGAGCCAGCACAAGCACAGACATGATGAAGCAGTATATCCACCCTCTGCAAGAAAATGTATCAGCAGTAAAGGTACAATATAAGCTCAGATAAATACAGTAGACACAGAAACTGCATAAGTCTTGTGGGCATGAGCCATCATCCTCCTTCTTCCTCCCTATTCGCCACCAAAACAAAGAGAGTTTTATATGACCTGATGTGCCTCAAGCATCTAAAGAATAATAACCTATATGGACTCTATACTGTCTCAGCCATTGTCTGAATACTGCATCCAGCACCAGAATTCACAGTGGGTGAAGGTAATAAATTGCAAGGTGCTAAAAAAGAAACCAAATGAACAAATAACAAAAGGGAGTGGGGGAGGTGCAGGAGGACCACTGTGTCCGCTGGAAGTTTCCACAGCTTGACAATGTTTATTCAAATAAAAAAGAGAATTCAGGTCACTGGTCACAATTTGGACAAAAAAATGTGTTGTTTAGCATGGCAGACAAGGTCAGCAGGGCAGGCTGACTCTGCAGCTGGGCACCTTCAGGAAAGGGTGGTACCAGTGATCCAAACACCCTACAGAACTTCTCACTGTGGGCTCATAAGGAATAATCTTCACCATCTGTAGCTTTAAGGCCAAATCAAGGCAGGTGTAGGGAAAACAAAATCCCCCTAAAAGGTCCAAGACATAATTATTTCATGTCCATGCACGCTGAGAGTAGATTACAAAGCTGGTCCCTGTGATTCTGTTTAATTTATGAACATAGGAAAAATGTTGTTCTAGACTGATTACCATTTCTAGTGATATGTTCTGCTTTAATTATAAAGAATTTCACATTAGTTTGTATGTGTAAAGTTACAACTATTAAAATCAGTGCTACAAAAACAAATATTAATAAAATTATTATAAGGTAGGACAAGTTAAGAGTGTGGCACCAAGTACCACTAAATATGAGTTGTAGGAACTCATAACATTAGTTGAGAACTTCCAGAACAATCCAATTACACACTTTCAAGAATACCATTCATGTATATTTATACTCTGTATACAATAACTGTAACTACCTCGAAAACATTCAGATTTGATGTCATATGTCCTGCAATAGTACTCTTGACCCTTAGATAATAAATAACACTTGTTTTTTCAGGCTTGTCAAGACATATCTCTAGGAGGATCTGTGGGTAACATCCAGATGACCTTTCCTGCATCTTCCTTGAACAATAAGTTTGATGCCATATTCTTCACTGACAGTATCATTTCTTTCAGATTTCACTGTGATTCTACGTTTTCTGGCTTACATCTTGTGTTCTTCTGGCACATATTTGCCTCTAAATAAGTTTAGCCTATTGCATGCAGAGGGAGAATTGAAGACTTTTCCAGGCAAAATATTTGTAGACCAAAAGAGTGACAGAAAGCACTAGAAGAAGCTTTAATTCAGTACTTAAGTTTGTAGAGTAATACAAGTCAGTTAAAACTTCTGATCCTTGTCACCAAAGTCAGCATGACTGTAGAGGAGCGTAATACAAGAATATGTGGCTGCAGACACAAGAGATCCACCTCATCCAGCAGTTACTCAGCTTCGTGCACATTTTCATGACAAACCTCCTTTCTGAGCTGCTAATAAGTCACTGTCATACTTCAGGCTGAAACAATTCCTCAGGTTTGTAAGCTCTAAATGAACATAAAGCTGAAGTTCATACCAGAGATATATCCAGGCTTGTAGCTGAAGACTAACATTGATCAGTCAAGGGTACAAAACACAGAGAGCACAATGCTGTTACTATAGTGAGCACTGCAGAAATCAATGTGTTTGAAAAGGGAATCAATTTATTGAGGCCAGTAGATCGTGATGAGACCTTGTATTCTGCTTACAGTCCTGTCTGCAGGAGCTGGGGACGATTCAGTGAGCTAACTGTGGAGGGCAGCAAGCTGGGGGAGAGAGCACTCAGCAGCATGTTACTGTAAAGTTATCTAGAAGAAACAAAGCACAGACACAGAAGTCCGCACTGCGAATAAGCTCAGCTCTTAGCCTTGCAATTGCGTATTTAAGACTACTATGGGAATTTTTAATGTAAACTTTAGCAATACTCTCAATTGAAAAGTATGTGTTAAGCAGAAAGTAATTTTCACATTTTACTTCCTCTGGTGGAACTTAAGTGAATCCAAGGATACTGTGAAGACAGTAAAATCAGCCATCATACTTGATGTTATCTTGGTGATATATCTGTCTACACAGCAACAGGTCATGGTATGAAGACATTAGTTTTGGTTCCAGAAACAACCCTGTCACACCAGTGCAGTGACTTGTTCGTAGCAGTCTCAAAGGGAAGCAAGTGTCAATGCAACGTGGCTATCTAGCTCAGACTTCCACAAAGAAACAACACAGCCTTGAGGGTTTTTCTCCATCCATCTCAGTTGTCTCTGAGCATTCTCCACAATCATTTCCAGTGCAAGATCTACCCTATCAACCCCATTAGCTTTAGCTCCAACTATTCAACACTTTATGGCCAGAACCATGGTGACCACTTTAATCAAGCAACTGCAGCAAGGCTTATTTTGTTAATGCCTTCTGCTTGGGTCTCTAGAATGTGTTTCTGTAGCTGATTTGTGCCAGAAAGATTAACTAGAGGATTATGTGTCAAAAATAGATACTAATGGAGCATAAAGGTGCCAAAAGTGTCAGAGTGCTCACAGACCTAGTTACAGCTCAAAATATTCATCACAACGGTCATGGCACCTGTAATTCCCATGAGATAATTAGAGAAACAGCAGCCATTCTGTTGCCATCATGGCCTTCAATCCCCATACTGACCCAACCAAGAGATTCAGCCTGGAGAAGAGAAGGCTGCATGGAGACCTCATGGCAGCCTTCCAGTATCTGAAGGGGGCCTACAGGGATGCTGGGGATGGACTATTCATCAGGGACTGTAGTGACAGGACAAGGGGTAACGGGTTCAAACTTAAACAGCGGAAGTTTAGATTGGATATAAGGAAGAAATTCCTTACTGTTAGGGTGGTGAGGCACTGGAATGAGTCGCCCAGGGAGGTTGTGAATGCTCCATCCTTGGCAGTGTTCAAGGCCAGGTTGGATGAGGCCTTGGGTGGCATGGTTTAGTGTGAGGTGACCCTTCCCACGGCAGGGGGGTTGGAACTAGATGATCTTAAGGTCCTTTCCAACCCTAACTATTCTATGATTCTATTCAATGCGATAGCCCAGGGACAAATATGGGATCAATTATCCATAACTTTTCTTAAACAAAAACACAGTGGAACTTGTTTGATTGCATTTTTAGTATCTCCTCTGTATTCTTGTATCAGTGAAAGTGCTGATTTGTACATATGATACACTAAAAAAAAAAAAAAGGAAATGCAATCCAGCTTTCTAGAATTCATAGCAAAGCTCTGACAAGTTCCACAGATACGTGTCATTCCTATGAAACCAGGAAGTTAGCACAGCTTTACTTACTGTGAGGAGCAACATCCTGTTTTGCAAGATCTTCCTAAAAATCAAAAGCATTACAGCCTGTGAGTAAGGGCTTCAAAACCGGGTGAACCATTTTCAACAAATCTCCAGTTCCAAAACAGTGCCACTTTCTGACTGGGGGTTTTCTACAAGCAAACTACATTTTCTTTTGAATTTGCTCTTTGCAATTACTTAACAAACGGATTATTGCAACTTGTTTCACTGCCAGAATTTGTGCTTTGCAATTGATTACCTGAGTTGTGATTATCCCTGGGGAGAACATCCCCATGGGAGAGCCATGAGGCTCACTAAGAAGTTTCAATTCCTGTCTATGAGCAACTCCAGGGTGTAAGCAAGTGCCCATTAACATTTGTCCAATGCCCCATCTCTGGCAGTGTTCAAGGCCAGATTGGATGGGGCAATCTGGTCTAGTGGAAGGTGCCCCTGCCCATGGCAGGGGAGCTGGAACTGGATGAGCTTTAAGGTCCCTTCTAACCCAAACCAGTCAATGATTCTAAGATTTGCACATACAGTTATACCTGTTTTCATAAGGACCATGAATTTATATGGAGAAATAAGTATAGGGCAGCATTATTTCTGAAAGAAATCCGTGACTTGAAGAACTTTCTTTCCTCCACTTCATCCCACTGTGGATCTATAAGCACTGATGGTTACTTTAAGAATAACAAAAATTAAGAAAGAATGATTCCCAAAGAAGAATTAAGTTATTTGTAAAGCATAAAAAATTGTAAATCTGTGCAGCTGAAACAAGGGTTTGACCAGTTTTTCAGATCGGAATAAACTGATATTGCAAAGTCACAGTCAAAGGATTTTTGTTGGACTGATAGTCTTTCCTACGACTTGGCTATTGAAGGTCACTAGACTTAAATCAGCTTTTGCCTCTAGCTCAACCAACGTAGTGGCTGCCACCAGGATTTTGCATGCAATAAGGGGCTTCCTTGGGAGCGGACACTTACAGGTAGGACAGAGAAAATAGGTATCATGGAGAGTTGTGCCAGAGGGATAAGCAGAGTGGGACTGAGATTAGAAAGTTCAGAAGCTGGGGTGAGTTTGGTTAAACGACCACATTTTTTCTGTGTTTAAACAGAATTCTTCTGTTTGGAACTCAAGTGAAAAAAATCCTATGTTAGCCTAACACCAGAATAGACCAACATCATCTTCAGCCCCAGTGTGTACTTCTGCTTGCCTACCAAGACCTTTTGTTTTTTAAACTGTGGAATAAAGCCCCATCCTGATTTGTATCTAGTGCAGTGCATTACATTCTTAAGTTTTCTTCTGTGCTCACTACAGTTCTTTCATCCCCACTATCATTATGTTAAAGATATAGTGAAAACACATTGATTTTAAAGCTCTCATTTTCTGCCTGGTTCAAGTAAGTATATGAAAAGCCTACAACCTGATTTCTGCCCCCACAACAGAGCATCCCTGGCCTGCCCTACAACATGTGCACTAGGAACAAAGGTGAAGTCACAAAGCCGAGTACCAGGAACTCACATGAAATGGGAGTGGAGGGACAACAAAAAACCCACAAACCAACATGAATGACAACAAAACCAACAACAGAAATCTGAAGGAAGAAATGCAATAAAAATGGGTAAAATTGTCCCTTGAGTCACGCTGGATGAAGTCCAGACTAAAATCACTGAACAGTGGAACCGTTCCAATTTATGCCACAGTAACATCCAAATACTTCCTTGTCTATAAAGATCCTTTAGTTCTTCCTGGAAAATGGAAGAGCACCACGTGTGACAAGTGTTCTTAAGCAGCATGCTGAGCACCAAAATGTGAAGTACAATTCACAATTCGTGCTCAATTAATCATACTTTGTAAGGAATGGCTCTGTCAGTGCTCCCGCTCACTACCTAACCTGTTTTGAGAGATGCAGCTGAAAGTTTAGTTGTTGTGACTCGCTATTGCGAGTGACAGACTACACACACCTCGGCAGCTGTCAAAGGCTCAGTGAAGGGAAAAGCGATTCTCAGAATTAAGGCCAAGAAAAGCTCTGAATGAGAAGCAGAAATGAAAGTATGCGAGGGTGGAGAGCGTCATCTTTTCCCATGGAAATCCCACTGACAACCGATGGGAGTAACCTCACGTAATCCAGAGCCTTGGGTCAAGCTAAGACTTGAATAACCTTAATCTGGCAAATGAGCAATTTTCAAGTGATACAACTGAAAGAGGAGAGGTCTGGTACCTCCAGATATTGTTCTGGAGTTATCTTTACATGAGAGCCAGGCAGCAAATCCTGGGTTTAGGGAAAGAAGCTTTACCTTCGTGCATTGATGTGTTTGATAATCAGGAGGAGGAGTTAAAGACAGACTAGCTCACTTCTCTATTCAGATTCTGACAAAGAGAAAACTGAAGTTAGAATCACTAATGCCACACACAGAGCCCATGGATATGGAATCGTTCTCTGCCTCAGGACATGTTTATGGATAGTAGAAAACTCAACTTTAAGGTTCACAATTTCTCAGCTGTATAAGCTGGCAAGAAGAGCAGTAACTTAATGCAACCTTGAAATCCTCTGGCCTAATTTGAGTCAGGCATCCATCACAGATACGTGGACATACTTCAGAACTGTCCAGCACATATTCAAATGAAAGTTTATGCTAGAAAACATATCTAAAAGTACCACAATGAGAAGAATTATATGCACAACTCTCTAATGTGTTTCTACCAATAAAATTTGGCTTATTCATACCTGCGAATTAAAACTGAGTGGCAATATGGAATGTATTTTTCAAACTTCTTGCAATCTCATTCCACAGTCTCATTTCGCAGCGTCTCAGGGTTTTCCAGCCAGCAGCAGCTCAGCTCACTGTCATCGCTACAGTTCTTTTTCCCTCACATTCACCTTCTCGTTTTTAACAGCTGTTTTCTATTCCAAACAGTAAAACCGGCCATGGAAAGTTGAGCTCAGCACCAGTAGAGCACCGCTCTTGGAAAATCTCTTGGAAAACTATTAAAACAGGTAACGAGGTGCTCGTCTCAGTATCGATACCTGGCTGTTACCAACGTCACGAGAGTACGAACCGACTGCAGCCCAGCCAGCAGGCGCTGTGCGGAGAAATGACTGTGCAGGGGCAGCGCTGCTGCCCGACACCGAACCGTCGGCCCGGAGCTCTGGGGAACGGCCGGTCTTGAACCGCCAGGGAGGGTCCGCGCTGGTGCGCGGCCGGGCCGCACCCGCCCTGCGCCTAGTACCGCGTGCCGCCAGGTGGCGCCGCAGCACCGGCTTCAGGGGCGGAGCGGAGCTCGCGAGGGATGCAGTCGGTCCGTCCGTCCGTCTGTCCGCGCCAGGCCCCGCTGAGGGCCGGCAGCTCGGCGACCTGCCAGGGAACAGCCCCTCAGCCTGTGCCGGCGCTTCAACCAGGAGCGGGAGCCGCTGGCTGATGGTATTCAGGTGTTCAGCATGAAGTAGAAGGGAGTAGATTGAGATTAGATAAAAGGAAGAAATTCTTCACTGTGAGGGTGGTGAGGCACTGGAAAAGGTTGCCCAGAGAAGTTGTGGATGCCCCATGCCTGGAAACATTCAAGGTCAGATTGTACGGGGCTCTGAGCAACCTGATCAGATTGAAGATGTCCCTGCTCATTACAGGGGGGTTGGACTAGATGACCTTTAACAGTCCCTTCTGACCCAAAGCATTCTGTGATTCTATGGCCATATTCTATTTGGCCATTTCACTCCCAAACCTGAATGGGCAAAGGAAGCACAAAGCAAAACCCAGGGGAAAAACCGACCCAGGCCCCAGCACACCCGAACCTCCAGAAAGTGCCTGTTGCTGTTCCTGCGGCCTGGCAAGCAGCTTGGCTGAGTCACTGAGCTTGGGAGGTAATGCACTAATTCGGGGAGGGGGGAGAATGGGCCAAGGCTCATCAACAGCTCCCTTTTCCCTTTGGTGTAAATTAAACCCACATTTCAGAACAACAATTTACATTTAGGCAAACACAGTGCTCCACAACCTTCATACATTTGTGCCCTCGGATCCCAGACTATCACAGTGAGAATTATAAAAAACTAAAATCCCAAAGGACTTTATAAACAGACCATTTCTGTCAGTGTCCCTGCTCTACTAACAGAAAAGCTGGGATACGGGTAAAGGAATTTATCTAAATTACCCCAGACAAAGACAGAAAAATCCAGATGAGAATCCCACCCGGCCTTTCCTCACTCTTCCTCACCAAACATACTCTTTGCTTTTGCTCTGCTCCTCTCTGCCTGTTGAAAGGGGAAAATGAAACCTGCAGCTATTGTAGCATGTCTCTTATTTTTAATCCCAATACATCAAAAAGCTTTTGCCCAATGTAAAAGGGCCGTATCCACACCTAACATCCATCCTCTGTTCAACAATGAAAGCACTTGCAACAGCCTGATCCTGAAAAAATGCCTGTGGATGAATAAGTTTACTCAAATTCACAGTCCCACAGAATCCAATTAAACAACCCAAGAGCATGAAGTTATTCATGTATGCAAGGCTCTGGACAGCTGGGTCCGACATGTACTTTGGTTTGGTGCCAGTTACAGTAACCGTCCCTGTATCTGCATTTCGTTCCTCAGCTATACAATTAAAAGTTAAATTCCAACCATACTATCCCCAGCAGACCCTCAAGGATGAAACTTTTATAGGTCTTCAAATACATTATGTATCAACTCCTTGTGTCTGCTTTCGAGCAAATCTCCCATGGATTCTATGGGGAAGGCACAAACCAATGAATTATGTATTCAGGATTTTGTGCCGATCTCGGTGTGTAATTGTTACAGTGTTTGCAATAAAAGGAACATAGCTATCGGATCATTAATTATGCTCTAATTGCATTCACCTGGGAAAAACAGATAGCACTGAGGCAAATGGGGGTCAATAATATTAATATAGTTGATCACTAATCTTGCATATACAAGTACCAATTAGTTAAACAGAGTTGAACAGAGTCAGTGATAATTTGCATGAGGATTTCTGAATGTAAAGATAAATTAAACACGTAGAAAGTAAGAGAAATGAAGCTGCCAACTTAAACTGGAACAGTGATCTGTTTTCCTTTTTCCAGGTTACATTAAAGGGCTGTCATCAAGGTATGTCAGGTTACACTTCATGCTTTTGTCTGTCCTGAAAGCTGTACTCATCCCCACGTTACTTTCCCCTCAGTGTGACAAAAGGCACATGCTTGGCATGTTGTGATTCAAGAGAGAATGTGAGCAGAAGATGTCAATAGGTGTGAGGAGGAACAGACCAGAGCATAGCAAGGATATTAACTGAATCTGGATTTAAAGGCAGCAGTGGTGCCTACACCACTCTGTCTGTGCTGGTATTCCCACACAAGCCCTGCACAAGGCCGAACATCCAGATTCCTGGAGTGTTCAAGGCCAGGCTGGACAGGACTTGGAGCAAGTTGGTTTAGTGGAAGGTGTCCCTGCCTGTGGCAGGTGGATTGAAACTGGATGATCTTTAAGACCCTTTCCAACTCAAACCAGTCTATGATTCTATGATCTTTAACTTCAGCAAGATGATGGGACCATTAAACGCAGGCAGAGCTGTTTTATGGGATTAGAGCTTGAAGGAGAACAGATGGAGGCTGTAGCAGTTTGGTTTGGTCCTTCTTTTACATAACACTTAGGCAGCAGAGAAAGCAGAGAAACTGCCAAGGAAGGGTACCTGTGCTGCCAGGAGCCTCTCTGAGCTGTTCTGCAGGTGGTTCCCAGGACTGCACACCCAGCTACCAGGTGATGGGGGCCAGTCTGACAGGCTGCTTTCTCCTCCATCCAAACAGTGATTCTCAGCAGTAGTAACACCACTACAGAGCATTTTCTGTGGGGTCCAAAGCCTGCAGCACCAAGTTAACCCCGGGATGATGGGAGCACGGCCGCCTGCCCACCTGACACCACGCAGCCTGACTGTGTGCTACAGAAAGCAGCAAATTTCTGGTCTCACACTTCTGCAAAGAGCTGCTCTCCACGTTTTGGAGTCCAGCTGTGCCATATTAACACGTGTAACAGAGATGGGAAAACAGACCTATTCGCTTTTATATAATGACAACCAGATGTTGCAGTGTGCCTTGGGGTGGTTGGAAACTGGCTGTCTGCTGGGGGAAGGCAGCTGGTCCATTCACAGGCAGAGAGGAACTGCTGGTGAAACTTACTACTTCTGAAGGGTGGGGCCCTGGTCTTTCATCTCACAGAGGGGAAAAAATAGATGGAAACAGTCTTAACCACCACTGATTCATAGGATATTGCAGCAAACCGCTAAGAGAGGTAAATTTTGGGCTGCTATCTTGAGAGCTCTTATTTATCTCCAGCACAGCAGAGCTTTTCCCCTGCCATTAGCTCAGCAGTAATGACACAACTGAATAGTCTTTCATGGGTTTGATGGCACAGAGCTCACCCTGGACTCCTTGGCTTGTGCCAACAAGCACCTGGGAGTCACATGTGAACCCCATCCAAGAACAGAACAAAATCAATATCATGTATCAGCACTGCTGTTCACGTGCATTTAGCTTGCAGCAGTCAAGAAACAACAGCTTAACACTTAGAAAAATGAGAACATGAGATTTGCTACCCCTGATCTAATGCTTTCCCAGTTGAAACACTGATACTCTATTTCAGCTGATACGAAGTCCAAGTGTTCGTTATGGAGGACAATAGCTGCAGGCAGTCACATAGCACAGCACTTCCAGGGTTGCTGGATTTGGAGGAGCTGCTGCTCTGCCCTTGGCCTGTCACCCACCTTCAAATCAGATGTTCTCCTCAGGCATTGCCAGTGTATGGGAGGAGAAAATTCATCATGAATAGGCTTTGCAGCACGCAAAGAGCATCACACTCAGCTATTAAAGTTTTAAGTTCTGCTCTTGCCCATTTATGTTGCCATTTAGTTATCACAGACTGATGCCTCCTCTCTTCAGATCTGAAGCTAGTTAAGCACTACCATCGTCCTTCCTTTTTCTAACATGCAGCAGACACAACTACTGCCCACCCTGCTATGTGAACTTCATGCACAATCATGTAGTTCTATACAATATTGTTACAGTCCTGCTAACTACTGCTCTCATGACTCAAAGGCACTTGTCTCTCGGATGGAAGGTTGAAACCCAAACTTCTTGGCTGGGTGAAGACCCATTACATAGTATTCAAAGAACATTATTTTTAAAGTGAGCTATGTTTGAGCAGACCAACTGTAAAATTGTCTGTAATGAAGTTTCCAGACCTCCTAAGGACTCTGGAACTCCTGTATAGTAGTCAGATAAAAAAGAATGTGCAGGAACTCAGTCATTTCATAAACAGCAATGAGGAATCTGCTCCATTTGATTACAGCACATTTATAAAAAGACAACTTCTCATTAAAGGCCCCATCTAAAGTCCACTGAATGAAGGTCCCTTCTCGGAAGAAACAAGCAATAGGACAAGAGGAAATGGCCTGAAGTTGTGCCAGGGGTGGTTTAGATGGGATATCAGGAAAGATTTCTTCACCGAAAGGGTTGTCAGGCATTGGAACAGGCTGCCCAGGGAAGTGGTGGGGTCACCATCCCTGAAGGGATTTAAAAGATGTGCAGATGTGGCTCTTAGGGACACGGTTTAGTGGTGAACTTGGCAGTGCTGGGTTAACAGTTGGATTTGATGATCTTAAAGGTCTTTTCCAGCCTAAAGGATTCTACAATTCCAAGAGCAGACTGTCCAGCATGAGGCTGGGATCAGGCCAGACAAAGTACCTGAAATGCAGCTGGAAGTATTCAAGGCCAGGCTGGGCAGCACTTGGAGCAACTTAGCCTTGTGGAAGGTGTCCCTGCTCATGGCAGGGAGTTGGAACTGGATGAGCTTTAAAGTCCCTTCTGACCCAAACCATTCTGTGACTCTACGATTCCATGAATGACCTGCAAGAGTCCCACTACGCCCTTGCTGGTGGCAGCCATAACCGGAACTGATTACAGACACAGCCACCTACATCCCAGATCCTTGGAAGCATTATTCTCCCACAACAGTTCTAACCTTAAAGATAACTCGATTTCTCTTGCCAGTCATCTCCCTTACAATAAGTCAACATCCTTATGTATTCTCTCTGCCAAAAGGCAACTTTTAAAATGCTATAAAATAAAACTGTGTACAAATTAAACAGCCAACACATTTTACTGCTGCTCAGTAACTAAAATGTTTTCACTGTGCTATTCAATCTATAACTGCTGAAATTACTTTCATGTGTGTTTACAAGTCTTCCTATATTTTCTCCTCATTATTCCAAATACATTTTAAAAGCTTGTTAAGATAGATTTGTTGGTGTTTTGTATCTAGCTGACTGTGCATGGTGAAGGCTTTGAGTGTGACTTTCCTAACTTGAAACACACTATTTTTCATGCTGCTTGTTAAAACACGGATCATTCCAACCGTGTACATTAATTGGCTTGTCTAGGGAAACAGAACTCGGTTTATGAAGTCTGTCATCCTGTTCTGTAGCTCAATTATAAACTACAGTTATTCTCCTTTCCCCCAGTCAGACCATTTGCTCTGGGTTTTGTGGTTGGTTTATTTTTTTCTTCCTCATGCTGCTGTTTAAAATTCCAGTTCTGTGTAACTGACCCATTAGGTCCTACTCCAGTGGCTGCTCCCAGGGCCGGTGGTTAACACAGAGGTCATTAGTAAAGCTGCATCATTGTGAGGGTCCTAAACTGCACATGTTAGCATCTGAGTCCTATATGTGCTGAAAGAGAACCACATTTAAACCAAAATCTGCCATTTATAAAGTCAAATGACTGTTTAGGTTATTGCATGTTGACTTGTGAAGTCCTGTGTATACCCAGTCACTCTACAGCACAGTAGGGACTATTCGCAGAAATCCAGAAAACAAGAGACCTCAAACATGACTCCCAGGCAGAAAGAAACAACAAACCTGTAGCAAACAGAGGTGCAGTAACTCTTCCCAGAGCCAACCCTCCATGACAAGAATGACCTCAAGCTCCTGTGAGATGGACACTGAATAAAGCACCCACAACTGGAGACAGCATTCTTAACTCCTAACAGTTTTCTTGTTCAGTGACAGAATCCTTGCTCAATGGTCCATGGCCCAGCTAGAAGCCCAGAGCAGCCCAAATCAGCCTGTCCAGGAGCAGAGGTGAACCCTCGCAGCTCACTGCACACCACAAGGCTGAAGGACAGAGCCATGGGTCAGCAGCTGTAGTCCATAGCAGAACTCCCACTGGCTTCAGAGGCATCAGGAACTTCCCCAAGGGAAAAAAGGCCAATTTCTGCCAACTGAAATCTAAAGTACTAAAGGATTTTTAAAAGTACCCAGAACTATAAAAAAATCCATGCAAATTAACTTGATACGTTGAATCTAACTCAACCCTTCAACAGTGAGCGGTGCAAACCAGCAGGAAACTGAACCACTGTAAGATTTTTACAATACCTAGATCTGCTGAAACTTTCTTCCTTCTCTGATACACCGAGTACTGCACACGTTAGAGGTCTGATTCTCTACCAAGTCTTCTAAATCAGAAGCCAGAATCTTGACCCTGTGCTACCTAATCAATACCCCAATTATTAACAGCTCCAAAGTGCTTTTCTATAGCCCTTAGAGTTTTTCAGGATGGATAGAAAATGATAGATATCCTTTCCCAGTATTTATGCTGTGAAAAGCCCTCGTCATCTAGGAGGAAATAAAAAAAGGCAAGAGACACAAACAGACCACAGTATTCTTCAGATTTACGTAAAGTCCAAGTAATTTCAGAGAGAAGTCAAACTTATCAAACTTCACAACACACACGCCACTGTAAACTTTGCTTCTTATCACACAAAACCTGGTTTCCCTTCACAGAGAGATCCATTTTAACCAAGACACAGGTCTTCCAGCAAACAGACCCCTCTATAAAACTATTGAGGTAAAAATCCTTACTTTAAGACAGGCACCAGGATCATCAATTCTCCCTTCTGACTGAGTCAGCCCACTCCCTCCTGTGATGGCAGGAAGGCCATATGTGCCAAAGAGTCATTGGCATCATCTGCAACGAGGCGTTCTGTTAATGATTTAGGAAATCTGTTAATGGGAAATTAATTGGAATCGAGATCAGCCAATTGCACAGATTTTCCCCTTGATTAACACACCCACTTATCGACAGGATGAATTGCAAGTTGTGCCACTCACTGATGTAGCTGAGCCCTGCGGAACTTGTCAGTGTGTTTGCAGCATGATGGCATTTAACATGTCCAAGAATTGGCCTGTGCTAGGAGGGTTTGCAAAGCTCAAGGTACCAAAAGAATCACTGAGCAGGGAGAGGGAAGCTCCTTCCCATGCAGTGCCTGCCTGAGGCCTGCACTGAGCTAGGGATGGAGTTGATAGCTCTCATCTGCTTCATGTCAGGCTTCTCCATTCTGAACACTAGGACAAAACATGGTGCAAGGCTGACTCTGAGCTGGACCAGTGCAGCACCTGGACCAGAAATTAAAGCACTGAGTGGGTAAAGGTTGACTAAGTGCAGCCCAGTGCAGCAAATGGTGCTTCTCCTGCTGTTGCAAGGGCCAGGGCCATTGGGGCTTCAGCCTGTTACGGTGCCACCACTATTAGATCCTTGTGCCTTGCTCTGCCAACACTTCTTCTTGGAGAGACAGCCCACAGACATCACCTCTGCTCAGCCTTCACTCTTTTCTCCCCCTCCCTCTGTAAGCAACAGGCTCTGGTATTTCTGCTGTGATCATGGCTGGGTCACATTTCCCTCTGTCTTACATTTGTAATTTTGGAAGCCTCCTGATGAACTCAAATTAGTGCAAGGCAAGTGTCGAATCAAACCAGATCAGCAAAGACCCAGCAGAGGTGCTGGGCTGAGGGCACTAGGCTCCCCCAGGAGCACTGAGCACCCTGAGCTTTCTCCTTTGTCCCACTGTGTCTTTGAACAGCCTCTTCTGATCATGCCTGAAAATGCCTCCAGCAAATGCCAGCAGTGTGTGGATATTCATTTCCTCAGTCCCAAATGATTGCTGGTATCACCACCTGATTGCCACAAGCATTCAGATTTGGCCTAATGCTGCTCTGCCATCACAGGGAGAGCACGCCTTGCTCTGATAGCTTGCAGCTGGCCATGTAACTTAAGGCAAACTGGTTTTATCTAAGTTCAGTGTTTTACAATTCCACATTAAATACAATGAATAGTAATAACAGAGCCCTGTAGCTGCTCAGGCTGGTCTGTACCATGGAATGACAGGTCCCAAAGGAGAGGATCAGACTCTCCTCTAATGCAAGTCTGGCCATGTGATACACTGCTCTGCTGACACATTTCTGTGCTGCCTTGTGAAGGAGGACAGCCTTTTATCTCAGCGAAGAGGTAATGGGTTGGAAGCAGCTGATGATCAGCTTTGCTTTTACATGGAGGGGAATGAGCTGGAAATTACCTGCTGTCAGGGGAAGGCTGAAGCCACAGCAGAAGTCAGAGTCCTGTGCCTAGGCAAGGTGTTGGGCTGGAATACCAAGATGTGTGTTAAAAGGGGAATATAGTGCTTGAAGGGTACTGAGTCTTTTGATGCAGGAAAGATTTTGTAGAAGAGGTGCCCACGTAGCTAACATCTTTATAAACAGGGATATATGGAGATGAGAAATTGCTCCAAGAGCTCTGAGAAAATTAAGATTTACTGCTTTATGTAAAAAAGGAAAAAGAGGTGTCAGGCTGTGCCCCTACCCTGCAGGAAAAATATTCCTACTTTGAAGTTTTGATGAATAGCCGTAAGGAAGGCTGAGTAGGCTTTGCTCACTTGCAAACACAGAGATTGAATCTGAGCTCACTTAGGACAGAGCATGATTGATCTCTGTTGTGAGACAGCAGTGGGGTGATTCTGTCTGTGGCAGTGTGTCCTGCAGCAGCCTGGCTGCACATGGGACTGAGGCTGGGCAGGATTCGAGCACTGAGAGATCTCCCAACACCTGGTTTCATGGGATGGGGAAACTGCTTGAGATAAAATCCAGGGAAGCACTGAAATTCTTTACTCTCAGGTGTAACAGGAGTTCTAAAACACCAGACGGAGCAGGACAGCGTGGTAAAGCTACTGGTGACCTGCAGTCGGAGTCTGCAGCATCTACCCAAGAGGGATGAGCTGACATTAGACACAAAACCAGTCTTGGGAGGCCAACACCAGTCCACTGGGCACACGGCATCACGGCACATTGCCTGGCAACCACTGCTTGTCCCAGATACACACATAAATCATGAACTTTGCATCCAGTTCATACTCAAAGGAGTGAAGCTTTTTCTGCATCTAGAACTTACTCAGCAATTAATCTCCAAACCACTTGCTTTCCATTTAATGCCTCCTGAGGGCTGGGAGGGTGGTTATTTGTTTGGATTTTTTGTTCATTGTTGTCAGGCTTACAGTGAATGCCAAGCTCCTGTTGATTTTACCTGTGTGTAAGAGGATATTGCAAATACCAAAGACTACAGTTTTCCTTGCAGGAGTCTGGTGCCTCCAAGTCAGTGAGGGCAGACACGACCCCACAGTCTGCACAGAGAGCGCTGTGAGTACATAGTGATTAAAACTATGTCAGCTGTGACAAAATAAAAGTCTTTGAAGATTAATCAGAGAAAAAAAGTCTTTGAAATAGATACTGAAAAGTTATGTCATCTGTTCACTTACCTCGCTCTAAAGCTTCTGACAATGGTCTCTCAGAAAAGAGCTGACCAGGCATTCCTTTATCGTGCCTGAAATTATTTATTGCATCTGCATGAAAACCATGCAGAAAATAGTCAAGTTTTAAGTCTGACAGGAAAAAAAAGGCAAACAGAATGATTTACGCGAAGCTCAGAAATAGCATCCCTCCTCACCCACTGACCATCCCAAACCCTGTCTCTGTGTGGAGGTATTGATTAAAACCGGATCACACTCCATTCAGTTTGCAGGTATCAGAGAGGTTTCAACTGGAAAAGATTAACCCCTCCCTTCCTCTCATGCCACTTACATAAACAACACAGTGCACAGAGTCCCAAACTAAAATGGGATCTTATTTTGCTGTGAGACAAAGTTGCACAGCTCATCTCCACTCAGTCAAGCCGTTAGTAATTACTAAATGAGTGGTAGCAGTTTTACACCTTAGAAAACTTCACGAACCACACTACACAAGTGCTCAACTCCCACTGTTAACAAAACTAACAACTCACATCCACTGGTTTGGTTTGGTTTTTTGAGACTGATGGTTAAGGCACCAGATTTTTAAGACACTGCAAACGAAATCACTTTACATGATCTTTTCCACTGGTGAGGAGGTAGGGACTGCGTTTCTGATGGAGGGCTCATATATGTCCCTTATGCCCATGGCAGGGGGGTTGGAACTAGATGATCTTAAGGTCCTTTCCAACCCTAACTATTCTATGATTCTATGATTCTATGTACATAGATGCACCCACCTTTCAGAAAGATTACTGGCTGCCTGCACCTACAGCTCCTCTTGTGAATGCCCCTGCCTCAGCAGGAAACAGAAAGCAGCTGCCAGTCTGCTTGTACCACCCACCACAGAGTGCCCTGAAGTCACATGCAGGGATTGAGGCACCTTTACTTCAGTTTAGGACAAGTCACTGGTTGAGAAATCCGGAGCCTGGAGTTCATGTGAGCAAACCCTTACTGATGGAGTGTGTGTGCTGAAGATGTGGTGACATCTCCAGAGCAGCAGAGTAACTTCCCTCAGCCACAGGTGCATGTCCTGTGTGGAGGGTTGGGACTCCCAGGCTCTGGGGCTTATTCTGAGCCTCTCTCAGTTTTGCCATCTACAAAAAACCAATCTCCTCCACCTCAGACATAAAGAAAATAAACAAAACAACACCAATAATGAAAGTACCACCTCAGATTTGCATTTACCAGCAGCTGTGAGCACACCTTCCCCGAGTTACTTTTATTTTACCAGAGGAGGCAAGGATTTGTTAGGGCAGCTGTTCTTGTTTCAGCTGTAATGCACCACTTACATATATCCTACATAGATATATGACTCTTCCTGCTGGCTTCTTTCCTTCTTGCTTCCAGTTTATCCAGTCTTACTCCTCCTATAATCCTATCCTGTGGCTGCAATTGCAGTTCCAGAGCATTGCACCCATGGAGGTGGAGGAGATCTGCCAGTTTTTGCTGCCTGAGCATCAAATCACAGGAACACATAAGGTTTAGAGAGCTCAGATATAATTCCATGGGGAGTATAACATCTCCTACAATGCCAGCTGGTGCTATTTGCTGCAGTGGATTGTGCCTTCAGGCCCCAATCTTGTCAGTCTTTGCTGGCTACAATGTCAGAAATGATTCAGCACTGTGATGCTCTGAATGCAATGAACACTGGAGGTCCCTGGGCCCACTGCTCCACAATAAACTGCTCCATTTTCTGGGGCTCTTGGCAATTCTAATGAAAGAATCGTGATTCATGTCACTGCTCTGAGCAGCTTGTGGGCCCAGCTGAATCATGCCCCACCAGTGCTTCCTTAATTGCCCCAGGTCCTCTCCTCCAGCAGCCACCACGCACTCGGGAAAGTGCTGCACGTTACCAGCCTGTGTGGCTGTGTTTGGTATCAAGCCATCTAGACCAACCTGTGCCATATCCGGGATGTAACAGGGCTGTCCTTTCCCTTCCTGCTGCTTGGCACCAGAACAGACCCCCAGGGCCCTCAGATAAAACTAGTACTCTACCCTGTCCTTTGCTCAGCAGTGTTGGGCAGACCCACAGGACAGGCAAAGGACCTGTGTTTACTGATCTCTCCTGCTGGCTTCCATGTTAAGGTACCTCATTTATAGAGAGATATTCCTGCAGGGAGCCACTGTGTTTGTGTGCTACGTGCAGCAAAAAAGAAATGTTGACTGTTTGTGTTACACCATATGCAAAGTTAACACTAACACTGGTTCATCAGCATCATCAGCTGATGATCTTCTTTCCTGTTTACACACTTGCTGCTGTTAGAATGACTGAAGATAAAACCATGTACTGAACTATCCTGTATTCCCCAAGCACAGAGCCTTAAAAATTGAGTTTCCAATTCTAGCTTACAATTGCAGCAGTAACTAAACAAGGAATGAAGAGTACTAATCACCTCGAGTTTTCAAGGCAGTTGGCCCAGAGCTGTAACACCGTACACAGTGCCCTGGTGCCCTGCACAAGGCCAGATGTAGCCCCTTCCTTTGCCAACCTGGTGGGTCCATCCAGCACTACCACTGCCTCATGCCTGTCCCAGCTGTATGGTGCCTCAAAGCCAACAGTGTCATGCTGTCCCCAAGCTCATATCCACCCCAGAAGTTCCTGATGGTGTCTGACCCCAAGAGCATCCTTAGGGTGTCCTGGGGAAGAAGAAGAGTGGGACACAGCACTCCAATCCAGCACACAGTCTCCATTCCCTTAGCCCTTTTTTGCACACCCCGCTGCCCTCCCATGTACCCTGCCTTCAGCCTCTGCCTTCAGCTTCATCTGGGAAAGAATTCAGCACCAGCTCAATCTAAAACCATCAGTCTTAAAACAACATCTAAAACAACATTCAACCAACCATAACTCCCATCATCAAAATGGAAGTGTCTGAACTTGAAAGCCATTAGACCAGTAAGCATAAAACTCACTTTGAATTAATCTGAGAACCTTGAACTGCAATCTTGAAATGCACTGTCCCAAACACCTGTGGGAGTAACTGCCATTGCTTTGCTCATGGGAAACAGAGGAGTAGAGGAGCAGCCCTGTGTCTCTCCAAGGAAAGACATGCAGTATGTGCATAAGGTTGTTACATACAGCACTTCCCGGGCTGCTGTTTTGGCC
Source organism: Psittacula echo (assembly GCF_963264785.1). Taxonomy (NCBI): domain Eukaryota; kingdom Metazoa; phylum Chordata; class Aves; order Psittaciformes; family Psittacidae; genus Psittacula; species Psittacula echo. Next base: position 9,910,668 of record NC_137739.1, read on the forward strand.
ATTTGGAGGCCACAGTGAGGTTACTTAACCTTCTCACTAAGGTCCTTGTGTACCTTGTCTTGGCCACAGGTCTCACACAAGTTAGAAGAGGAAGTGGCCCTTGGTAGGCACTGCTCACGTGTTTCCAGAGCATGGTAAAGGTCAGTGAGGCTGGGGGCTGGATGAGCGCTGGCCTCAGGGACACTTTCTCCTCCCACATGTAACACCAGCAGCTTTTGAACTATGACGAGCACAACACAACAGCCCTCCCTCAGCTGCTGCTTGGATGTTGAGTAATGGCAGTTCGTGTCTGTCTCGGTTATTACAAATTCACCAGCGTACTTAATTACTTACAACAGACATCTGTTTGCACTACCATTTATGACTCCAGGTAAATCACACACTCAACCTGAACTCTGCATGTGAATCTCAATGTCAACCTTCATGTCTGAACTGACTGCTGCCTGGATTTGCTGTAACATGTCTGACAGCAGCAAACAAGGGACATGTCAACTCTGCTCTGCCAGAGGATGACATCCAGAAATGGCACTGATGTTAAACCAGTCAGGTTCAGCACAGGCAGCAGCCGAGTCCTCCCAACAGACTCCCAGGCAGGAGAAGGCTGTCACCATCAATACTTGTATTGCCATGGCAGGGTTGTCCCCAGTCCCTGAGCTCATGCGTTACCCCTGAGAGCAACTCCAGAGTATGCTCTCCCTGTGAGAAGGTGAGTTCTTGTACAAATATGAGTCTCTCTTGAGACCTACAGTGTATGTGAGCAGCACATTCCCTTGACAGCAGGTTTATCTGCCTGAACACATGCTCATGTCACACCTTTCCCACTCAAGGAGTGCTACCACAGGAATTTCATATTACATTTAATCTGATGCAACTGTAGGTTTCTGTCAGAATCAGCAGTCTGCATTTCCTCCAGCAGCTTGTCCAGCCCAGGTTCCTGCCCCCTTGTTTGTGTTAAATTTGGTAATCGGGCTGATCGGAGGGAAAAGGCAGGCTTGGGGATTTTGTAGGGGTCTTTTAGTGAGTTAGTTTTCTGTCAAGTTCAGCTAATCACCTCTGCAAGATCCAATGTAAAAGGGACAGCAGGAATGTCCAAAGCCAAGAGTGGAGCTGGGAGCACTTCTTATAGCAGCTGCCATTAACTAGGCTTAGGTGTAGCACGAGACTATACCTTAAAGGGACTAAGGATATTTATATAATCAGAAAGCCAGAAACAGTGCTGAGGAAGAGAGTGAAAATTGGAGATAACAGGAAAAGGCATGCAAAATAGCTGAGAGATTCATCAATACACTCCAGTTCCAGGCAATAGATCTGATTCTCCTTTTGCCCATATGGAGCAATCCCATCTGCTTCACTCACATTGCTTCAGACTAACTCTGAACTTATGTAGGATTTGTTCGAAATGCCCCAGCCTACCTGAAATCTGGGCTGTCAGTCATATCCCACTGCCAGGTTTCATTGACTTGTGTTCTTGGGTGAGACCAAACACATGTGATCTTGCAAAATTCAAAAGGCAGCTCATGTGCAAAGAACTTTCCAGATATGCTGCCTTCCCATGATGGGTGTAGGTGAGTTCTTAAAGTTATTCTGTATTCAGTTATTTGCTCCTTTGAGGTCCCCAGCTCTTAGGTGGCATTTCCCTTTTAGACTTCCTTTAGGCAATTGTTTGGGGTATTTTAACTAGAAGCAGCAATCTCTTGGATTCTTTTTGACAGCTGATCTCCACTGTCACCCAGAGAATAACAATCTCTAACTTCAAATCCTGCATTGTTCATCTTTTAAACTAAAAACTGGCAAAATCATCTGTTAATGGAGGCAGAAACATTTGCATGTTAATTTGCTTCTGAGGGATTTAGAGAGGATGTTACTGGCAGCTTGGAGAAATAACTATTTGAGATGTCTACCCAATTTAATATTTTTATGATTGTCTGCTATTTATACAACACCACAGCTGTCCCTGGTGTTTAATAGGGATGCTCATCATTTATGTAGCACTTTACATTTTAAACACCCACAGAAACATTAACTGTCTTATCCTAGCAAAATCCCTGTTTGGAAGCTGAGTATTGTTATCTTTCCTCTACAGATAGGGACATTTCAGTGCCACATCTCCGTGTCTTGCCCAAGACCACAAAGCAAGAAGCAAGAGCTGGCTGGCAAGGGGACACCTCGTGCTTGGGGCCAGCTCTGGCCATGCCGAGTGGTTTTCCTCAGGAAGAGGACAGTCTTGAGAAGAGCACTAACAGATGCCTGGTCTGCTACTCATTTCCATGAGCCTTCCTGCCTCTCCATTTATTCATGAATACGGATCAACCCCACCCTCCCCCCCAAAAAAAAACCAAGAGTGCACTTTGTGTTCGTATGTGGTATTGCTTATTTGTGACACCGTGTAATGCAACTCCTCTAGGCGTGAAGAACAACCCAATCTCTGTAACTAGCATTAGAACTCCAAGGATGAACAGCATGGAAGCACAACTGAGCACTTCACACCTGACTCAACTACTAGAAAACAGCACTAACCTTCAATATGTAATTATGACCTCCATGAATGCAAAATACCTTCCATGTGATCATTGCTTCAGAGCAAGGTTCAGAGCCAACCTTCAGCTGACAGTGTCATAACTTACCTGCTCACCACCTAAAACCTGGGGACTGCTCCTGCTCCATCGTGGGCTCCCAGGCTTGATCCACTGCTGCCTGCACAGGAAGCTCACTTCACAGCACAACAAGTACCCAAGTTTTTATTTGTTTATTTTCAGGTATAAACTGGGGAAGACAAACCCACAGTGCCTCTCTCCTAGAACTGTTGCCTTGTCTATTAAACCAACAGCAAATGGTTTCTCATTTCATATAGATGCTACTATTTTGAATTTCCCAGCTGTCACCTGACAGATAGGAGCACTGGGAGAGAATAATAAAACAAGTATAGTGTACAAACAACCCTAGGGGCTAAATTTTGCAGACTGAATATCAACAATGTGCAATTCTTTGTTTGCTGAGGTGAGCAAGTACACAGGGAGAACTGTACACAACAGTTATGTTAAAACACTGCACAGCACTTGAACTTTAAATACCTCAGAGGGACAAAACATAAGTGCAAGTTGCTCTGGAAAGAGAAGAGATATTTTCGGCTGTTTCCTTAATAAGGGGAGGTGAAGGTTATAAACAGGCAGCTGGCCTGCGTGAACAATGGTAGGTAATCCTGTACAGGGAGAAGTGCAGACATCCGTGGGATGTCACCACAGACCTCAACTAGAGACCCTGAAGGGATGAAATAGAAGCATTGTTCCCAGGATTTCTGATTAAAAAGCTAAAAAAGAAGAAATAAATGAGTTCCATTCTGCACAGTATTTCTATCAGAGCCAGTGGGATGCTGTAACATGAACAGATGTATAAAAGACAATTCATACTCTCAGTGGTGGCCACTGCAGATGCGTGAGGTTTGCTCAGGAAGGAGAGCTCCTGTCTTGGGGACATCTTTGGAGAGGCCACATGCTCTACAATGACAGCTTTTAGGAAAATGCCTCCCCTGCCAACATCTATAAAGCCCACAGCAGTATCTGGCCTCAGATGTATGCCTGAGAGACAACCCAACCCTTGGTAAAAACAAGATCTCAACAGCTGGTTATTTGTAATTTTTTTGAGAGAAGCGTCTGTCAGCAACAGTACCTAACTTCTCACCAGCATTCTCCGCTCTTCCAAATTTCTTCAAATCATTTGACAGATGTCCTCCTTCTTCCCCAAACATGGTCTCTTTTAAGGCTTACATTGAACAACTTACTGACACAAATTAATCTCAAAGATCTCAGTTCACTCTGAACTGCCATAGACCCTTTTCCCAACCAAAAGCCCTAAGTGTGAGTTAAAGAGCTAAGTATAAAGAGCACAAGGAAAACAACCAAGAAGGCTTTAAGTAGCAGAGTAGTTCTGATAATTCCTTTAGCATAACTAACATTTTCCAAACCATGCCTATTAATGTCTATTTGTAACACCAAAGGAGGAGAAAGTACATTACATGTAGATTATAATGGCACCAGAGTAATTACAGTAACAGTGTGTGCTTACAGGAGTGACTCAGATGTGACACTAATGCTTCCAGTAGGGAAACCCAATCTGCAATGCCAAAACACTGCCATGGATGATGTCAGGAGAAACTGTAAGAGCAGCACATGACAACACAATAAAACCATCTTTCTGACCTCAAAATCAATTACTAAAAATTATTTTATGGTTCCATTTAAACAATGGCTGTTTAATGCATGTCATGGTTTAAGTCCAGCTGGTAACTCAGAACCACGCAGCTGCTCGCTCACTCCCCCCCACTTCTTCCTACCCCGCTCTGGGAGGGATGGGGAGGAGAATCAAAGGAATGTAACTACCATGGGCTGAGATAAGAACAGTCCAGTAGCTAAGGTATAACACAAACCACTACTGCTACCACCAATAATAATAATGATAAGGGAAATAACAAGGGAGGACTTAAACTGGGCAGATAAAAAGCCACAAATCCTTTGTCCTTCCCAAAACCCTGGATGATGATGATGATTATCGTTATTATTTGTCTTCCCCTGCATGTTCGATATCATGGCCCACACTGAGAATTTCATTCATCAAAACGAGAAACTCACTTCCTGGTATTGAAATGCTGGTATTTCAAGCCAGCAGTAAATAATATATAAGCTAATAAAAACAATAGTTAAGTCTCTTAAAGCGCTTGGAGAGGAGTCCTAGCTCCATGCATGGACCCTTGCTTACATAAAAGGACAGCACTGCCCTTCAGTATTCCCACTCAGATCTGGAAAACTTGCCTCTAACCCTTCATTTCCAGCAATCCTTGACCTCAGGTCTCACTGATCCCTGTGGCAGGTCTGCTAGACAAAACAAAATGCTCAAAATAAATGAGCAAAATTAAGGATCAGAAGAAAGGCAGAAACCTGTTTATTCAGATAATTGTAAAGACATACACCTCATTAAGCCTGCTCTAATCCCCACGTGGAGAATATGAAATACACCATATCACTTCCACCAATGAAATCCTTGGTGGCAGACAGAAGGGGCATATGTTTAGTGACTAGAAAGGAGAGACCAATATTTTTAAGACAAATTGTGGCAGTAAGGACTACAGAGCAATCAGATCTATTTAAAGATCAGCTGGGAGTTTTTACAACTACAAACAGAAAGAGGATTTTGCTGTAATAATGCTATAAATGTAGAGCCTCAGCAGACAGGAAGACAGTTTTGCAGCATTTATAAAGACATCAAAGTATGGAGGATAACTCCAGAAATAAGCTTTAGTTCTCAAGGAAAATATATTAAGAGGCTGGAAAAACTTGTGAAGTTTCACAAACAGTCAAAAGGTTTGGGGTCTTCTCATCTGCTATGTAACAAAACCTATGTAACAAAAGCACGATAAGGTTATAAAGGTATTCTTCCTAAACAGAGTGGGAGTTCCATTTCATTGACAATCACCTGCAAAATACCACAGGTTGGAAAACCTGTCTGAATTCTGTTCTCATGACATCTCACTCTGCCAGAAGCGATGGCATTTAGAAGGTATTGCGACGAGTGCAAAGCTTCACGAAGTTCAGTTCTGGAAAAAAGGTGTTTAAAGTTTGCTGCAGCTCCTACCTTGCTTGCTGCTGGCAGGTCTCCCTGCAAAGCCTGACATCTGATGATCAGTGCTTTAACTCAGTCACCCTGCAGACCCCCATCCCCTCCACAGTGCCCTGCTGCATCACACTGCCAGGGCAAAAAGAAAACTAAATGTGATTGCAAATATATTAACTATTTATTTAAAAACCCCTCAGATACTTGTGTCTCCCGACATTCTGTAGACAGAAGGCCAATACCATACCCTGGTCTGCTGCCTATGCCGACCTTGTATCATGCTAAGTTCTGCTCAAGAAGCCCAGAATCAGGCCCTAGCCTGGGTTAAGCAATTCAGCGCTGGTCCAGCACCAAGTGATTCATACCTCAGAGCTGGCACACATGAGAACTGGTGACCAAGCAGCACAGTTCAGAAGGCAGGCTTCCAGTAACATGTTGCAGCATTCAGCTGTCCCTCAGTCGCTAACATCCCAGCTTGCTTGAAGGTTTCTCTCCCTGCCCTGATTGCAGACAACATCTGAACCAGCTTAAAATGCTTCCTCTAGCTACATGTGAGACTGTTCCAGCAACAGCAAGAAGCCATGAACTGGAACTCCAGACACACAAGGTATCATTTTCTTAGCTCCATGTGTCCTGCCACTGGTTTTATTCACACTCTAAAAGCTACAGTAAGAAAGCATTAAGGTGATAATGAGAATCCATAAAGGCAAAGAAATTCACAGGCAAGGACAGAACAAAGTGTATTTCCTCAAGTATCTTGGCACAAATAGGTGCGGGAAAAAGCTATCAAGTAGCACTCCTCCGTGACTGGGTAATGAGGGACACGATACAGCAAAATTTATTTCAGCCTTCACCATGATTTTAGTTTCTTCCTCTCTCTATTACTTGGCTTCAAATGGTTTTAATATGATCTTAATGCAGTATGTGTTGCATGAATAAAACAGTGCAATGGAGGTATGGGCTGAAATCCTCCCTAATTTTCAATGGATTAGGAAATAATAGTTCCTGAGTGGTTTGTAATGCGCAGAGTTTACACACATCTGCTAGTCTCTTAAAGAGGACATTGTATTGATGCTAAGAGTTTGACAGACAGCTCTTCTTGTCATTGTAGAGATTCGACCTTGGTGTCTGAGACTTCCCCCTATTCTTCACTTCAGGAAATAAACTGCTTCCTTCCACATTAGGAATTGATTCCTGCAACTGCTGTGTACTCCAGCAAAGAGTAAAGACCCTCCCCACACTGCTGCAACCCAAACCCCACAGCTCTGAACAGCCACAGCACTGCAAGAGACATCTGTCATGGTTTAAGCCCAGGCCGTAAATCAGAACCATGCAGTCCACTACCCCCCCCACCTTTCTTCCCTCCGCTTCTGGAGGGACGGGGAGGAGAATCAAAAGAATGCAACTCCCACGGGTTGAGATAAGAACAGTTTAATAACTAACGTATAACACAAATCACTACTGCTACCACTAATAGTAATAATGATAAAGGAAATAACAAGGAAGAGAATACAACCGCTCACCAACCGGTACCTCGCCCCCACCCCGCAGCCTTCCGGCCCTTCCGGGCACTCTCAGTTCTACATCCTGGGCATGACATGCTGTGGTATGGAATACCTCTTTGGCTAGTTTGGGTCAGGTGTCCTGTCCCTGCTTCATCCTGGCTTCTCCTCCTCCCTGGCAGAGCATGAGACTCTCAAAGTCCTTGCTCAGGGTAAACATTCTGACCAGCAACTGAAAACATCGGCTTTATCAGTATTATTCCCAGGCCAAAAGTCAAAACCACAGCGCTGCACCAGTAGAAAAAATGACTGCTACTGCTAAACCAGGACAACATCCCAGCCTCTGCAAGGCTACACATGGGGTTTATCAGGCATTGTCCCTGATGATGGGAGGGATGAGAGAGAAGTCAAGAGGGGTACAAGATGTCACTGGCTGGGAGAGATGGCAGATGACAGCAGTAGGTCAGAAATCTTTCCCCACATAGGGGCAGCTGAAGCCACTCATGACTGTAAGCCATAATGTGGTGCCCCCTAGGGCAAGTCACTCCGGTGCTAGACGAGGCAGCTTTGCTGTGTAAAGTAACCAGCTACAGAACAGCTTGCTGAGAGCCATCCCTGTTACTTTTGATTCACACTCTATCGCGCTGCACAGAGATGCCTTTGCTAGCCGCATCCTCTTCCCTCCTCCAATTTCTTCTTCCCAGTCAAAAGCTGGGACAGGAGCCAGCAGGCTTTTAACTTTGTTCGACTCACTGTTAGTCACTTCTCGTGACAAACCCCATCCTGGCTCAGGCTGTGCACGGTGTGTAGCATCATCCCCGCATGCGGGTGTGAGTCCGTTACCTGCTTGGCTCGCTCTGTATTAACTCCTGCCACTCATTAGAGGTCATTAGCAAAACGCCTACACCACAGAATCTTGCACCAAAGGCTCCCAAAAGCTTAGATAAGGCTGTGTTAAGAACAAGCAAGGGTGCCATGATAACACCTAACCAATCTGCAGTGTATTTTTGGAAGGAGAACCTATATTGAAGCCACCCTCTGCAGCACTCGCTGCCTAGCCAGACGCTGAGTCCAACTGGGGCAAGATTCCCGAGTGAAATGTAGGATGACGTAACATCTCTAAGTGGAGGCACAGGAACGCTATTGGTGTAACTTAGTTAATAATTATTTTAGGTTGCACTCAGAGCTTTGAGGAAAATAAAGGTCTTGTTATGCTAAAGAGCTGTGATAGAAAAGATATCGCTTCATCCTTGTAAGATCTACACAGAGAAACTGAATGAGGTGTATAACACAGAAAACAACCAGCAGAAGGATGTAAAGTGTTTCTTACATTTGCATTTTTCTTGGTTCACCTTTTTACTCACTACCTGGGAACTCTTCTAAAAACCTTGAGAAAAACCCACATGGGCCATCAGTGGCCCCGTCACAGCAGCCTTAACACATCTGGAACTGATGTCACGCAAGCAGGGACAAATGAATGTGCGGAGGCCAAAGCGATCCAAACAATAATTTACAAATTTCTGTCAAGAGCTACAGGCAAGATAACTTAAAACCTGAAAAGCAGGAGCGTGGGGACACAGCTACATTTTTACCAAAGTTAACTAACCTTTCCAGATGCCCCAGGTGATCTCGTTTCAGCTCACTTTGAATTTTGCAGAGGTGCAGATGTTTTGCTATTTCCCCCAAAGTTGTTTCCACAGACTTACTTCTACTGTCATGTAGAAGAAAAAGAGTGTGAGATTCATTACTGAACCTCCCTGTGTATCATTTGTAAATCTTAAATGCTATAGGCTACATCTAACAGCATAACTGCATCTACATTTAACATATGACTAAACTATCTGTACCCCTCAACCCTTGCTATAGCAATCCTTTCGTCTTTGAACAACTGAACCAAGATTCCATGAGTCACTCTGGCATTTTTAGCAGCCTTTAAGGATCAACAGCACATTTTGGGTTTGGCTCTTTACACTTGGCTGGGACAACAGGGACAGGCACAGATATCCAGAACTTCACTATGCCAGCACAGCTGTGTCTTCCAAACAGAGGTGACTTTGCACAGCACATGAAATAGTTATTCCATAGCATTCTGTACTATAATCTTTGTCTTCTTCCAGGAGAAGAGCCTGGACATGAAGGACCAAATAAAAGTGCTAAAGAAGCAGTATGTCCAAAGAGATGTACTGCACCATTCTGGAAACCCTGCGCTCTGCATCCACACCAGGCAACCTGAGCAAGTCTCTGCCACCGCCTCTGCTGCCACTCAGAAAGGCCAAGGAAGGAATATGCCCACAGAGAGCTGCATTTTGCAAACCACATAAATACAGATGGCCACCCTTATGCACTTCTGTTGTGCTTTAGTATATAAACAGACAAGTCTCCTTGCCAGCACATCACCTTATTTTTTCCATGGTGAGCTTCTACTGTTTCTTGCACATTACAACACTCCCAGACACTTGGTTCCTCTCAAAAGCTTCTTAAGTTACTCATTCTGGCTTTCATTTTTACTTAGTGAAGTGCAATCTAGGAAGCCTTACTTAATTCTCCCACTTGTGCATCTTGATGTGAAGAGACTCCCCAGGCAGAGGCGGGGAAGGAGCAGTTCCTAGAGCACGTTAAACCTCCATGGTGTTACATTGGTGCAAACTATTGTGTATTATAAATGCAGATTTCCTGTGGTTTCTTACTGAAGCTGGTGCTTGCTGAGACATGAGTGACAATGGTTCCCTTCCCAAACAAATGCCTTTAGGAACAAGCAGGCAGCAGCCAGGCTTTTAAACCCAGACCTGTTAGCCCCTCATTCGTCAGCCCCGCAGTGCCTGGCTTCAGTGGTGTTAGCACATGGAAGAGCACCAGGATATTTATTTTCTACAGCTGAGAACTTTGATAAATAGCAGCAGGCAGCAAAGGCCAGTCAATTTATATTTCTTCCAGTATATATTCTTAAGAATGGCAGTCACCATTATGGAAGCTATCAAAAACCTAGCTCTGACCTTAAATAAGTGTGCTCCTATGTCAGGCAGTTCCAAGAGGGAGAATTTATGAGGCAGATTCAGGAAGGAAGAAAAGTTGGGTTACTCTTGTAGAGCTGTAGTCCAAGCTCACATCACGGGATGCTGCTATTTTGTTCAATTCTTTGTGCCCCTTCAGGATAATAACTTCACCATTAACACCTGGGTCAAAATTGCTTCTGGTCTGTTCAATATGACCATCTGAACAACAGCACACAAGTTCACAGAGCTCCAGGCCACTAGGTATACAGGAAGCAAGCCTAGTCTTAAGTGTATGCATTAACTTTATGTAAAGAGCAGAGAGGAGTACAATTAATTCTGTGACTACAGAGACAGGAAAAAGTGCTGGAGGAGCAATTCTTACAGTGCAGGCTGGCCACCTTTTCCATATGCTTTCCTCACCAAAAATTCTGCATAATAACAGAAACTCTTTCATATCTCCTGTGCTACTTCAGAGCATAAAATCATTCATTAATAATTTTATTTCTTTTGCAAAAAATGGAACCCTGGCCATAGCACCATGTGTTGATCGTCTTATTTGCATCTCTTCCTGCTTTCATAGTGCTTTGCAGAAAACGCTTATTTATTTTTATGAAGCCAGCTGAAAATTACATTGCACTAATTTATTTTATATAGTAATTTGAAAAAAAATCACTAAATTACCTGTACATCCCTTCAGCTCTATTGAATTTTTTTATCTTTTATTAAATAGATTTATTTTAAGTTCATTCGCAAGCTAAGTGGCGTTAACTTAAGAATCATCACCAGTGTGCTCCTTGTGCCCGGCTGTACCCCCCCTGCCACCACAGCCACGCTCTCAGAGGTGAGGCCAGCCTATCAGTGCTCTCCTAACACCTGGCTGGTACAGAAAGAAGCAGGGTTTTCCCTACATACAGCTCTTTTCAGACTTTCATCCTTGGAAGGACTGCCTGGGGGGAAAGCAATCAAGGAGAAAGTCCTATCTTCCTTCATTTTGCACAGAGTCAGTAGAAACATTTGGATTTTGAAAAATGGGAAAATGGCAAAGTCAGAAACGGCACTGGTTGTAGTAGGAAGAAATGAAAGGAGAAAAAGGCAACGTTTTTCAAGTCTTTCCCTCCTGGTTTGATTAATTTAAAAGCAATTTAAAATACAAGTCAGCTTTACACATAGCACAGTCACAGCAACACCTCCTTCATATCACGTCCCCATCAGCATAAGGAGTCATTCCCTCTGCCCCTTGCCAGCTAGCACTTTACTTTTCCTTGTCTGCTCACACTGCTTCTGCTGCCTCCCCTCCTGACTTTGTCTCTTCGTGAAGCATCCTGGAATCCAGCCCAGGTTGTTCAAGCTCCCAACACATCCTGAATTTTAATTCACTCTCATTTTAAGTCATTTATCTCTTTTTTAAACCAAGTCACAGGGAGAATCAGCCAATTTACTATTAATATAAACCAAAACAAATCTGCAGAGAAAGCCTGGTCTGGCACTCTCAGCACATCACAGCATGTCCAGCTCTGTGGGAATACTGACCTGATGAGGTGCAGGTTAGAGAACTGGGGGCACAAAACTCACTGTACAGCAATAGCCCAATTTGGAAAGATGCTACATATATTGTATACATCAGTGGTCAAATCAACAACTCAGTGAATAGGTCGATTTGGCCTGCAGGTCAATGAAATACTAAATAGCCTTCTGGCTGGTCACCACTGGCATGCCACGTCCCCTTGTCCTCAGTCAGCTGCAAAAGAAACTAGTTACAGCTGGTGAAGCGCAGCTCTGAAGGACAGTGCCTCCAAAACCTCCAGTGGGATGTTCCCTGTCTGTCGCCATGGTGTGGCCATACATCTGCTACAAACCTTTCTACTTCACCAGCTTGGGATTACTCGCTTCACCTAGGAGCAGCATGTATCAAGTGAAGTAGGACCTGGGTTATGAAGGATGCACAGAGAAATGACCCAAGTCTGGAACTGGTGTGAAGCTGTTGGGGCAGAGTCTAGTCCATATTGCTCTGTATCCCACCAGGACAGGAGGTCTAGTCAATGAAATCTCCCAGTCCAGCTTTCCTCCCTCTCATGCAACATTTTTTCTCGGGCCTTATGTTGCTTCAACCATCCTTATAACAGACAGCTCTTCCTTATAACTTCCTTATCCGTATAACTATAATTACTTTGATTTTGATGGGCTTTGCATCAGAGTTACCTTAACTCAACTCAACACTGTCAGTGATGACCATGAATGAAGATGTTAAACCTCTCTGGTTCCAGTATTGACACCAATGGCACACAATTAGTGCCTGCTCTCCAGTAGGAGGTCACACTCCTGATCACAACCTCTTATGACCACCAATAACTTTGTAAGACAGTCGCCAGAGTACTGCAACTGGACTGAAAATGAACACAGGCTTCGCTGAACACTATGGCTGACTATATATACTTTTTGCCAAGTTACTTTTACCCTTCCATACAACTGCTTTCATCTCCTCCCTGAATCTCCTTTCACAGCCTCTGCACTTCGCAGTGATGCTTGTATTCTATTTTCCAGCACTCTTATTACAGGCTTTTCTCCATCCCACTGACAACCTGTCAAGCTAATAAGAATGAAGAAAGTGTGGAAGTGAATGAGTGTAAAAGCATGTGACAGGTTTCTCCTTCCGTTTCCTCATGCTCACCTGTAAGGATGGAGGATAAGATAATCTCTCATCCTGAGATAAGAAGATACAAACTCCAGCTAATTAAGCTACCCTCAGAACGTAGTAATTAGCAACTGTTCCAGTGGGCAGCACCACAGAGCCCCTCAGCATCACTGGGACCAAGAGGCAGGTACCACGCTGGAGCTAGCCTGGGCAGCGGGACCACAAAGGCGCCAGCACTTGGGGATTTCAGCACCTCACAGACACATGGTGTGGATCTGAGCACGTGATCCAGGCCAGCAGTCCACTACAAAGGACAGGCAAGCCTCAAACATCCCCGAAGCCTCATGGTGCCACCTGGAGCAGCCAGAGCTGCAGCTCTGCTCAACAGACCTGATTTCCTACAGAGACCCCCGCTGTCAGCAAACATCATCCGCCATCAAACTGGGTGTTTGGCAGGATCTCAAAGACTGCTAGCTGGCAACAACTGATTTCACTTACACTATGCAAGAGGTGGAAAGGTGAGCTGTAGTTTACCCCACTGTTTCCCTGCTTCTGCTTTCTCAGTGGGAGTCACGTGTGCTCTGTGGCCAAGCACCCAGGGCAGTGTAAGAGCAAAGATAACATCATTTAAGAGCACAGGTGACAAAAAAAGGCATAACAGCAGCAAGCTCTCCCGCCAGTTGATGCCATTTCCATCAAAGAAAACACAGAATACTAAAAAAGAAATTAAACCATTCCAAATAAACACACCTGGAAGTAGGAAAGGGTGCAATTAAAGCTTGCCACTGGCTGCCCTGTAAATACTCATGTTAGCATGATCTATCCTGCTTTCTGCCTCCTGCCTGTTCTGTGTGCTGCCCATCACTTTTTACTTGTAAATGATGGGCAGTGAACATAAATTTTAATGCAGGTAACCCATGAAAGCAGTTTAAATCACCAGCATAAATATTATTTTAATGCATTATGCTTTTAATTCTTGTTGTTTAATCATCTTAACTGGCGAGAAGACAATTGGTCAATCCTTTTCCATTTTACTGCAACCCAGCAATCTTTCCTCATTGCAGCTCTCTGTCATCAATACAGAAAATGCAACTGCTTCAAGTGTTGATTGCAGAGCCAGATTTCATGTTTCCTTCCATGGGAATGCATTTGTAGGGATGCTATATATATAAGAATAATAATTACTTGTTGCATTTCTTTGATCTATAAATAGAACTTCTCTGTAAGGGATATTTTTACTGTATTTGGAACAATTTGGATGCATTTATTCTAAAGTGCAGCCAAGTACTTTTCATCTCATTTTAAAGCTCTGTGCCTGCAAGAAGTAACTGTACCAGAGTGAAAGGCCAAATGAGAAATGACAAGGACCAAGTGATCCAGGGGCTCGGTAACAGGACACAGAGCTGCTTCACTTTGTTTCATTTTATTTACAGCTGTGGCTAAAACTTACTTCCCTTGTGGTTTTTCTGGTGGTCTGCAGGGAATGAATTGACAGTGGAAGAACATCTACTTGAAGCTTTTAAGTCCACAGCTCATATAAGATGGGGTTGGGAGGCCAGTGACAGGAGACCCATGACTTGTTTCTTCCTGCCACACTTGTGAGAGGCAGATCCCTGGGCAGAGGTCATAACTTGCAATTTCTAGCCTTAGAAAACTCATTTGTTTGGACAATTTGGTTAAAACAACCAACCAAATAAAACCCCTCAAGGTTATTATTCTCAAAATAATTAAAAAAGGCAGGTGTGCACAGTGGAACCATCACATAAACCTGTCAGTTCACCACCAACACAAAGCACAACTTACTGAACACGATAAAGGGCACATATGCCAGCTTTCAAGATAATGCTGCAACCATAAGTCACCATTTAATTTTGCTGCAAAAATACAAAGAAAAACCTGTACAACATTCAAAAGGACAAGAGACTAGCTCGCTACATGTATTGACTTAGTATTTATAGCTGCAGCATTCAGGAATGCACATTGGAATGAATCAATGCCAGTAGGGATGCCTAAAAGACATAAGTGAGAATTACTGCAATTAAGAATGTTGTCTCAAAGGAAACTAGAACAGTCCATTAATTACAAAGCCTTAAAGGAAAAATGAACCAAAATGAGAAAGAAATAAATTAAAATATCAGGAAATTAGCAGAAAAACTGGGGAATAGAAAAGATACTGAGCACAGTAGGTATTGCCCACCCTCCTTTTATTAATGATGAAGAAATGAAAAAAAGAAATGGTGATAGGAACTGAACCGCAATGAAAAACGGAGCCAATATATTCCACCACAAGATCAATGGGCAGTACACTCAAGGCTTTGCTGATCTAAGTCCAATTTGTCATTAAATTCTGTAGAAACTGGTTCCATGAAAAACAGTGCAAAAAAAAAAGTGCCAAGCTAATAGGTACAGCAAAAGTTGTATTTGTGATACAACATAGCTGGAGTCTCAAATGGTTGTGAGGAGAAAAATGTTTCACACCCTCCAGATTAAGAAATGTGACTGGTTTAGTCCAAGGACCACATGTTCTCTGTCTGTCTCAGATGCAGGTTGTTGCAAATCCTGCTGAGCCCTATGAACTCCCAATCTGGTATTCAGAGATGGCCCTACACAACTCTTTGAAACTCAACTTATTTTTGATATACTATAGAACTGACACATTAAAAATTCCTGATGGACAGCTGGAATGTAAATATGCTGGAAACAGACTCAATGCAGTATGTCTCCTGGCCCTGTATCAACAGCAAGGTGAAACACCAATGCCCTGTTTCAGAGTCTATATGGCGTCTTGATAAACAACACACCGGTATCTATTGCTTGTGTACTTTTAATTCTTTTTTCAGAGAATAAAACCTAACCAGGTCAGAAGCAACATGTTACAGTTGTATCACAAGCAGCTACCACTGGTGGCTGGTAGAGGAATGGTAACAACCACCTCTCAGAGAGGACTCTTACAAAAACCTATTAAGCTTCCCCTTAAAACACCAGCTCCAGACAAAAATACAGGCACACACGCCAAGTTTCCATTAGCAGCTCTTCCAAGAATTTTTGCCCATTTGTGTAAAAGAGGCAAAAAGAAGAACAAAGTGCAAGTGAGACAAGATCCCAGTGAAACTGTGCCTTGAACAGGCATCGGCACATCACACAAAGATCAGCATCACCTGCCTGCATGACTGAGTACAAAGAGAGCATGGGGAGACTCGACACCCAACTCTGCATCCCAGCTGCCTACCTAAGATCACAGGGTGTAAAATTAGGGCTGCTGTGTTCCCAATTCTTTGTCCAATCCGCAGATCACAACTTTTCATGGAAGCAGGAGCATGCCAGTGACACATACCCCCATAACCTCTTCCTTCCCTTAAGGAGGGGCAGTTCTGAGACTCCTCACTTTGCTTGTCATCGCTGGCAGAGTGGGCATGGTGAGGTATTGTCTTGTGCTCCTGACTAGTGCGACAGCAGCGAGCCTGCTGTGAAACAGCCAAGTGTTTCTTTGCAGCTCCAGGGACAATACCAGATGGGAACAGTCTGCTGGAGAAAGTCCTTCCTCCAGGACCTGAAATGGCTGGAGAACAAAACTTGTCAGGTTTATACTAGGGTGTCTTTTATTACATCTAAAACTAAATTTAAAAATACTATTTATAAATCAAACTGACTTATAAGGATGTGATTTCCATCCCCAGCTGAACGTCAAGTACCACTCACAGTCTCTTGTCTGATGACTTCATTTCACAGCAAGCTTCTGGACAATTCCTCCCTTCCCCAGAAATGCACCCAAGTGTGTATTTGTGTGCCTCAGACACCACATCCAGGAAGACACTGAAAACACATAAACCCCAATGACAGGATCTGAAGGGAATGGCACATATGGCTTGCAAAGCATAATCACTGATGCTTCTTGCCGATGGTATCATGCCATCATGCTGATTTTCATGTTCATGAAACACATTTATGCAGCTTCTAAACCAAAACCCACCCCTGGCTGTAGGAAGATGTTTCTGCTTTTCTGAATTACAGTACCCTTTCCTCCTTTACGCTCAGGCAGACAAATCCTGAAGATCTGGCTGGAGCCAGCTATGCTGCTTGACTGTGTTTTAGCAGGAAGAGGTTCAGCTCTGGAAACCTGCAGAAACTCATGACAGAAGTGAAAGAACCATTTCCATGCCAGACTCCTGTTAGGATAAGCTGACATGGCTGTGTTCACTTCACTAGAGTTGGGCCTGAATCTTTTCTGTCTATTTTCTGTCTGCACTCTAAAACGTCCTTTCAAATTATTGAACGTCAGTGACAGTTGAGACATTCAATTATTTCTTTAAGTGCAGATTCTGCATTCCTTTAGCTGTTAGTTATATATATTTAGTACATATTGAACAGCACCTGCTGACTGGATGAATCATTTGCATCCAAGTCACAAAATGGGAACTTAAGGACCTCCAGTGCTGTTGTTGAAATTGATGCTACTGATGCTGCCAATTCAACTCCTGTTGCTGCTACTAATCAGCATCTCTTTAAAATGATTACAGCATTCAGATAGGACCATAAAACTACCAGGTGGGCTGTATTTCGTACTGCTTCCCAGTTTTTCTGCCGTCTTCCCTATGGGAATGGATTTATTGGTCCTATCAATTGCTCTTGCAGTCTTTAGCAAAGGGAAGGAGATGTCACGGAGTTTTAACGTCTCATATTTTTTCTTCATTACACAATCATTATAACCTGCTTGGCAAAAATACTGTTTTCATCAAGCTCAGTATTGACGGCAAAAATAGCATTTATTAACTTACCTGCAGATAAACATAAATATATATGCATGTATGAAATAAAAGCTTTTTATTATTTAAAGGTCTTCTAAATTGCATTTGCACAAGAATTTTATTCAAAACCACACAACTTTTATCAGGACAGATTGCTCTCTAGCAGAAGCTGGCTCAGTGAATACAAGTCAGTAAATCTGAACCTGCTGAATCCAGCTCCATTGCATGTCAGGGGACTTGATGAAAGACAGTTTTTTGAAGGAGAACGCATATGAACTCAGAAGTACAAAAGAGTTCCTTGGGTTTGAGGCATTTTTAGTGTGTTTGTTTATTTTGGGGCACATGGAAATTATAACTGGAAGACAAAGGCAGCTTGTCAGATTTTTGTGATTTCAAGTACAATAAATCACTGAGTCTCATCTAACTGATTTTTGGTAAAAACACTGATAGTGTTTCTTTACCCTGTTTCAGACCAACACACATTTATTCTCACAATGCTCTTGACGAGGTGGCAAGTTAGAGTTTCCCTACTCTGGAAAGCAATGGCATGCCCTCACCATAGAGATGGGCCGCAGTGTCAGACCACAGTGATCCAGCAGGAGGTGCCCAGAGCCTGGCATGGCTTCCCTGGCCCTGCAGATCCATGCTTAGCCAGGGCTGAGCTTGTTCTCCTGTCTGCTCCTGCAGATATTCCCTAAACAACTGCATCAAGGTCTTGCCCCATGAACCTGACAGAGCCATCTTTTTACTGCTGCCATTTACAGCATCGCTCAATCTTGAGGAAGAAGATGAGGCCTTCCTTCATGCCTGTGGAGACTTGTTATGTTTTATGATAGAGGGAAGGGAGAGAAGTCAAATTCTGATTTACAGTATCCCTCTTTCTGTTACTTACAATGCATATTGAACACACTGACAAGTTTAGAAGTCCACATATAAATGAAATAGAACTAAAAAGCAGGAGTAAATACGACCTGCTGCAAACCTTGCGTGTGCAACAAGGAAGAGTTGATTATGAATTTCAGGACCGACTCTTTCACAGCTGACATAAACACGTTTGGGTCTTTTACATATAAGACATATATAAAATACATATATACGGGAACACTTGTTCAATCACAACAAAATCACAACTGATGCTCATTGAGAAACCCCCCAAACACTTCAATCTCTATTATCAGAAACTCCTATTAATAGAAATAACTGCCAGGCAATACACCTAATCCACCTCTAGCAGCTGGTGTGAATGACTGTCCACAGATAATAGTTTAATGGCGCTCTCCTTGTAAACAGCTGGGCCACAGAGCTGTGAAACAGGCTGAAAGCAAGGTGAACAGCTGCCAGAGTTTTCCACTCTCTCTGTGCGAGGTAGGGAGAAAACACAGCAAGTGCTCTTACACTGCAGCCATGAGATGAGTTTTGTCTAGATGGGGATGGACCTCTGGAAGGTCACACTTGACACCACCAACACGGCTGTGCTGTACTTGCCCCAGTGCCACCTCAGCCCCAGCACAAGCTACATGGGTTATTTGTGGCACTGGAATTGTTGCTGAGTATAGGACCCTGCCCATAAAACAGCTGAGGTACATCCTTCTGCTGGAGGTTACTTTCCTGTCAGACATGAAAGAGCAAAGAAAAATGGACCAAATAGTCCAGCTGAACAGTTACAGACAAAAGCTCTTGCCAGTTGCCTGATGCAGACTTCGGGGAACTTCAGTATGTTTGGAAAGTTCATGAGTCTGGCTTTGGTTTTCTAACCATCAACTGTGAGTTTAAATCATTCATTTTCTTTTAATTAGGGAGGGAAGAACAACTTCCTCTTTCAACAGAGTATTTCCCCAGCGCTGCTTTGGCCTTTCAGCATCATGATGTAAAATCATGTGTCCTTGGTGAAAAGGACAGCAAGGCAGATTTGTTTCTGTGTTCCCTTTTTACTTTTCTAAAGTTCAGCGAGTCAACACAGTTCTAATTAATTGATTCAGAATTTTAGCAATGCTTTACTACAAATTACTGAATGATTGCATTTCAGCTCTAAACACTGTTAGGAAAATTGACCAGAGAATACTTGCCCTTCAGAAGCACAAAGAATAAAACACGAGTTAGCTTATTTTCCATGAAACATTATTACTGGCCCCAGGATGAGTATGTTGTATTTATAGCTCATGTAGACTTTCACACGCATTCATACATAAGAGGTCCAAATATTTCTATAAAGATTTTCATACAAATTATTGCTTCTCACCCTTTACACTTTCTTCATCCACTTCAAAATCCCTCAGGCCTGTGTGTGCCACTGCAAAGTCCTCAGCCCCCAACCAGAACCTTGATTGCCATCTTCTAACAGCAAGCACTTTCTAGTTCCTTCTAGCTCTTCCATCACTGAGTTCCTGCTTCCCCATTGCAGCATCCCGGTCTCCTTCCCACCTCTTTCCCCTATTCCTACATCCACACTTGCTTTTTGCCAAATCTCCCATGGCTTTGTGCTAACCTCTCACTTCCCTGCTTTACAGCCTTTGTCTCTGATGTGGCCCTGCAGTCACAGCACCCCAGCAAATACACAACGGTCAACAAACACACACTTCCAAGTAAGAGAGTGCAGAATGGGGTGTCCTTTAACCAGAGCTGTGAGTGCTTAAGGGGGCTCAGGCTGGGCCCACACACTCAGTTAAGCAAAATCCAGATACCTGAAAAAATCTCTTCCCTAAAAAAAATTATTCTTCCCTGTGAGGGTGCTGAGGCCCTGGCATAGGGTGCCCAGAGAAGCTGAGGCTGCTCCATCCCTGGCAGTGCTCAAAGCCAGGCTGGACAGGACTTGGAGCAACCTGGCCTAGTGGAAGGTGTCCTTGCTCATGGCAGGGGGTTGCAACTAGATGAGCTTTAAGGTCTCTTTCATCTCAAACCATTCCATGAGTCTATGACTTTGCCTCAGACTGCAGGCACCTCATCTTTGCTACAGCTCAAAATTCAGGCCTGAAATCCTCCCCTGAATTCTGTTTTTTCCTATTAGAAGCATCACAGAATGATGTGACGTGATCCAGGAAGAAAGTGACATTGAGGGTGTTAATTAGCATCAGTGGTGCAGCATTCCCTGGACGTGCTCGTGAATACAGGCATGTGCCAGGCAGCCGGCTGAATGCACAGTAAAAGAGTGAAAATTAACAGCAGCCTTATATTCAGCAAAAATTCTCTGCTCATAGAATTGATTCCAAAAAGAGAGAGGAGTACAAATGAAAACAAGGACATGTCAGCTGTGAGTATTCAGGTCACTGGGTACCATTCTTTCCTGTATGGGTTAAGGAAAGGTTTTCAAACCCTTTGAAAGTCTTGGCTTTGAATATCAATTTTTTCACGCCTTTCTGTAGTCAAGTTTTCTGTAAGTTATTTAGTGTGGGAATTTAAACCAGCCAAGACCATATCCATGAAGAATTCTCAGGTCCAAAACGATGACGGCTTCTACCATTCCTTCCTCCCTCATAACGCCAAACGATGAGGCATTAGTGTTTAATTACTGTCATATTGAATTTGGGTTAATTTGCTTTTTCCACACGCAGAGGAAGGTGGAGGTGGGCAGAAGGAAGTTCTCTCTGACTGCCAGAGATCTCCCTCACTTCCTCTGCCCAGTACCCGACACAGGGTGATACTGCCTGTTGTCTCTCAGACACCTTGTGATGGGAACAGTCAGCTAAAGAGCAGCTGGCCAAATTAACACTCTGCTATTGTGGATCATTGATCTGCAGTACCATGTACTTCAGTACAAATGGCAAGCAATTAATTAACTGCCTAGCATTAATTATTAATTGCAATTAATTACAATATTTCATATTCTGGGGGTTTTACAGGCACAGCTTTCAGTTAATTTACCAATTTTGGAAACTGCTTATTTTTTCATGCAGTGTGTTCAATACTCCCCATGTTTATACATCATCCTTCCAGCCAAGCTATTCTACTGTCTTCTTTAAATCAAGAACTGATGGAAAGAGAATTGGTCTGGCAGTAAATGGGATCCAATATTCAGGAAACCGGGGTCCCAGTCCTGCTGCAGCCAGCTGGTGCCTGCAGGACTGGAGACAAAGCTCTGTCACAAGTCCCTCATTGAAAACAGAAGCTCCAGTCTTTGTGGTGTTATGATAATTGAAGCTTTTTGAGCTGGCCTGATACATGGGAGACATAAGACACAGGCAGAATTTCAAGTGTTGTGTGTTTTCCTGATGACCCTGTTTCTCATTCACCTGCACCTTCTGCTGCCGCACCAGAAGAGGCTGTGTGTCAAAGGAGAAATGTATTTTGCCCTTTTTTTTATGCTAGTAAAAAAGCCTGGCACGGCTGCAGGTAGTGAAGAGTGAGGTGCACTGGTTTTAGATCAAAGCCTAAATGTATTCCCTTTCACTTTGCAATTTTTACTCCTTCCTTTCATGCAATGGGATTTCCTGAACCTGGATCAATATGATGGCCTCATCTTGAGGGACAATAGCCTAAAGTGCTGGAACAGAAAGACTTTCTCCATAATTGCAAAGCCAAAAATACCCTAGACATGTTCCTTTCTTTTCTTCTTTCGTTCATTTTTAAGTTCTAAAAAATCACACTGGTCATCTTTTTCCAGCCTGTAGCTTTTGATTTTACTGGGAAGGGGATTTATCAGATCTCCATTCCTTTGCTTTCATTGTATAAGTTTCTCAAGTGTATGAGCTCTGACAGCCCAAATGATTTTGTGGAACTTCAGATTCAGAAGACATCATTTGCTTATCAAATCTGACTTGCTCTCATTCTCTTCCTTCCCTCTGTAAAGCACAAACTGTTAAATACTATATGTTTACCCCTCAACTGAGCTCAGTAACTGGGGGTGACTACACACTGCTACAGTTCCCCTGAGATCAATTATCTGTGCACGGAGGTGCAGCAGCACCAGAGCCTTTGCAATGGAAGAGAACTGATTGAGAGATGTTTTTCTAGCACATACCATGGGCAGAGAGCACCCACAAGGTAGGCAAAGCAGCTTTCTTCTGCTGAAAACTTGATTTCTTTATTACATGGTGGCATCTTGCATTTATCTCAAGTAGCCAGAAGATAATTTGGAGCATACATTACTTCAAAGCTGGAAGAAATTATTTTAATGTTGCAAGGATTTTCTATGAAAATGAAGAAGGAATAGAGGGGTGGCAGATCTGGTGAGTGTTAAATGCAAATTACTGACTTGATACGACAATAAACAGAACTGTCTTTGCACACTTCTGTTGGCCACAGAATGCAGTGGAGAACATCTGTACACTGCACCTGTGCACATTTTGCTCTTCACTTCCTGGCATTCCTCCAGCTAATATTTTGAGATGTCCATAGTGGCTGTTCTTATTCCTTTTTGATAGCAAATGTTTATCTAGTAACAATACAGTTAATGGATAGGAAAGATTTGGGTTTGAGTATTCGGGATAATGTAGCTTTTCAGTTATTATGAAGCCATATTATTTTATAGACTCACTATCCCAGGTTTTCTTTTATGTCCCTTGAATTTGTGTGCACAGCATCCTAGAGCACAACAGCACACAAGCTCTTTACCAAACACATGGAAATCATTATCATGTGAAAATATCTGGAATAATCTTCTCATAACTTTTTAAAGATTTATGCTTCCTGTGTTTTTTGAATGTTTTGTCTGAAACTTGGGCAAGTGCTGCAGAGACAAAACTGAGACGGATTAAATATGCAAGAAAGTGCTAATGTAACATGAAGTTTTGACTGACTAAATTTATAATGTCAGAAAAATGTCACGAAAAAAATGTTAGATTTCAAGAACAAGCACCAGTCTGCAGTACATTTAACAAACAACAATCCAGTACAGCTCCACATCCAGTAATAGCAATGGCTGATGCCATCTGAGACATTTAAATAAAGTCTATATAATAACAATTGAACTGAACTAGAAAGAATGAAAATAACACATCCAAATCCCCTGAACTGTTTTGAAGTCCCCAGAAGCAGCTTCAGTGAATGTCAAACTTTGTTTAAAGTCTTTTTTTTCACCACTCTCTGAATTTTTTCACCACAGTTGCTGTCAGGGGTAGCAGCAGTGGGAGAAGGTGACATAGTGCTTCTGTAAAGGAGGGCACAGATCAGACTGGTGGAACTAGAGACGCCATATTCCCAATTTGCTCTGGGGGAAACCCCAGTGATATCACACTAGATCTCTCTGAATGCACTCAGCTGGACATCTGAGTTTCAGACAACAGAACTGTGAAATGAGTAGAAACAAATTCTTGATCTGCTGAGCTGAAGGAACAGGCAGTCTCCAACCATGTTTCAAGCAGTTTGAAATAAGCAGCCCATTAGCTACCACTACCATTTTGAAACCCAGGCTTAGCAGATCTACTCTAATTGCTGTTAGACACAGTATCTCCAGTACTTCTGCTGTCGGGCTATGTTAGGACCCAGGTGAGCACAGGTGGAACTGAATGTTTCTACCATGACAGTTTCCCACAGCAGACAAGGTTTGCCTGAGTCCCACTTTCATGGTGCATATCTGCTCCTCAGCAAGGGGAGTCCCTCGAATGCCTCCTCCCAAAGCACAGCAGGTACCACCTGGCAAACAGAGAAATAACCAGCTCTGTCTCTTCTCCCCTGCCTACAAGCACAATGGTGATAGTGCCCTGTTTCTGTATGAGACTGCCCACAGAAAGCAAAGATGCTCACAAGCTGTAATGCACAAATCCCATGAGTGCCACTGCTGTTCTCTGCTGCCTGCATAATACAACACTGCAAAATATATACCAAGATTCTTGGGAGAAGGCCCTGTACCAACCACCAGGTCAGTGTGCCCGGAATGTGCTCCTCCTGCAATCCTTTCCTTCCTCCTGCCCTCCCCTGGGGAGGGAAGTTCAGTGCTCAGCAGCTGGCCTTACAAGTTAAACAACGTCTGTTTAGCAATGTCACACACAGCAAGGGCTGAGCGTAGGAGCAGAAGCAATTTAAAACGTTATCCGCTCCTTCTGTCTGCTGCCAAGAAGTTCTGAACCTTGCCCCAGCTCCCATCGGTCCCTACCCATTTGCTGTGTGCGAGCACAGAGCTCTCAGGCACTGCCTGCAGCGGCACCAGAGCTCCTCACTAGCAAAGGTACTTCCAACCTGTAAGCTGGGAAGGAGACTCCCCAAACAGGGGGAAGTTGGGCTTTCAGTCAGGCACAGCAAAGTGTTGGCAGCCTCATGCTTCTGGGTATTTTCAGAGACAGTCAGGTAAAATAGGAAAAAAAAATAGTGGTTTAGAAGTCATATATTAGGTCCTCAGAAATAATTTCCTACCTCAGCACTCTTGGGCAGTCAGAGCAGGAGGCAGCAGTGACCAGCATCCTTCCCACCAAATGATGTGTTATTTTTCTCTATGTTCTCTATTTACTTGACACAAGCAAAATCAGCTCCATTAACACAAGGTTACTCTTTGGAAATTTTCTATCGTGAGTAACTCCATTTTTGTAATCTATTTTGGTCCTCTGATTCCTATTAGTGGGATCAATGTTAATTTAAATCAGAACCCTGTGTATTTTCTCTTGCTCTATTCATGCAGATCAGGTGCACTGCATGGCTGACAAATTAACCTCAGTCAGGATTACCAAGATCAAGTAAGAAGAGTGACTGCAATCAGTTTTTCTTTTCTCTTGCTGGCAGGGATCAAATGGTTAGCTCACAGCTAAACTTCTAAAGAGCTTCTGTCCTGGGTTCAGCAGTAGCAGTCATTTTTCTCCTTAGTAGCTGGTGCAGTGCTGTGGTTTTGACTTTTGGCCTGGGAACAGTGCTGATAACACTGATGTTTGGTCTGACCAAGGACTCGTGAGTTTCATGCTCTGTCAGGGAGGAGAGGAAGCCGGGAGGAAGCAGAGACAGGACACCTGACCCAAATTAGCCAAAGAGGTATTCCATACCACAGCATGTCATACCCAGTATATAAACTGGTGGCAGTTACCTGGATCACTGCTCGGGTCGGGCTGGGTATCAGTAGGCGGGTGGTGAGCAGTTGTATTCTCTTCCCTTGTTATTTCCCTTATCATTATTATTATTGGTGGTAGCAGTAGTGGTTTGTGTTATACCTTAGTTACTGGACTGTTCTTATCTCAACCCATGGGAGTTACGTTCATTTGATTCTCCTCCCCATCCCTCTGGGAGCAGCGGGTGGGATGGAAAGGGAAAGAGGAAGGGAGGGGAGTGAGTGAGCGGCTGCGTGGTTCTGGGCTGCCGGCTGGGCTTAAACCATGACAGTTCTTTGTGGTGCCAAACATGGGGCACAAAGAGTTGAGATAATGACAGATCTGACTGAAGGGTGTCTAATCGTACTTGTGATAAGCACTTATTGTTTCAGATTAATAGTCACTCATCACAATGCTGATTTATTGGCTCTCAAAGCTGTTGCTCTTGATCTCAGAGTTCCAGCATGTTGTACCTTACCTATAGCCGGTATTTTCTGGTTTTAACGTTTATCAGCTGGGGGGCCTGGACTAAGGTTATTGTTTCATTGTACTTTCTGGTAATGACTTATAATACAATAGACTCATTCATCATGAAACTGGTCTGGCTTGAGTTCCCAATATGGTCATCACCTCTATACTTTGGGAGGTATATAATGGAATTGTTTAGCAATTACACATCTTTCTTTTTCTTTTTGCCAGGGGTCAACCTATGGAGACGGTATTCCCTCACACCCTCTGCTCCCCCACCAGGCTATTTACAGTGGGAGTAGATTCTGGAAGAGTTAAAGATCCTGAATATCCTTTCAATGCCCTTGAAAGCATCCTGCTCCCCTTGCTGGGAACGAGCTTGTTGCTGCATATGCTCTCTCTGTTTTGGCTACGGTGTGACCACCCTGAGAACACCAGATCTTATTCCATCGTGGAAGCTAAGCAGGGTTCAGGTCAGGTCTTGTCTAGGGTTAAATGACAATATAGGAGGACCACCAAGAGATTTTCCCTGAGGCTGGACAGTCATGAGTGGCAGGGTGTGAGGGATTGTATGGGCAAGTATCTAGTCCAGTGGGCCCCTCCAGTGCTTTGGAAGTATTGGAGATGGAAGGCAACTGTATGGATTCCCCAGCGACAAGTTGCCCAAACTGCTGAAGGAGAGGGTGATTCAAGTCAGTTTGCCAAGGTGAAAGCCATCCAGCTGGCCCTGGACATTGCTGAACGAGAAAAGTGGCCAGTACTTTATCTTTGTACTGACTCATGGATGGTGGCAAATGCCCTGTGGGGGTGGTTGCAGCAATGGAAGCAGAGCAACTGGCAACGCAGAGGTAAACCCATCTGGGCTGCTGCACTGTGGCGAGGTATTGCTGCCCGGGTGCAGAACCTGGTGGTGAAGGTACGCCATGTAGATGCTCATGTACCCAAGAGTTGGGCCACTGAGGAACACCAGAACAACCAACAAGTGGATAAAGCTGCTAAGATTGAAGTGGCTCAGATGGACTTAGATTGGCAACATAAGGGTGAATTATTTTTGGCCCTGTGGGCCCATGACACCCCAGACTTGGGGCGTGTGGAAGAGGGCACAAGCTGAGGTGAAAATACAACAGGCAGGCAAAAATTCAGAATCAAAGCTTCCAGACAGGTAATAATTTAGGAAGGCAGAAAATGTACTTACAAATCAAGGAGCAGGATAGCGAATCATCTGCACACTACAGCAGAGCAGGGCGCAAACATCACATGAACAGCGATTCAAAAGGCAGAAAGTAAGACTTAAACAGCAGCAGAGAAAGGAGGATCATGGACAGCCTCACAGGCATTGCTCTGACCAGAGGAGGCTGTCAGGGATGTGGGTGCTCAGATCATCAAGGCTGATTCCTAATAGCTCCCAGCAGCTGATAGGAAATTAGCAGTGCTGTCATTGGCCTGTGCTGGGTTACTCTAGTGCTGAGTAATGTAAGCAGTGAGCTGGAGCTCCAATTAAATCTGATAAAGGGTCAAAGACCAAAAATATTACATTGTAGCAGCCACTACAGGTAGCAGCTTGGGGACAAGATGCTTTCAGTGGCTTTTGGTGTGATTTAGAGCCGAGGACTGTGCTTTAAAGGGGTCCATGACATTTGAGTATTTCCTAGTTAAATAGCGTGATGCTGGAAAGTCAGACCTAGGAGAAGCGGTAGTTTGGGAGTGGACACATCTGTTAGCTTGTGCACAGAGAGACTCGCACACTGCAAAGGCTGGTTTTGCCAAAAGGCGAGATTAACAGTTCCATGCTGAGTCAAACCACTGTTCATGCAACTCTGCACTCTAGATTTCAGTGGGTCTGTGTCCTGACTACTTAAAGGCCTCTGACATCTGCTTAGATGCCTTTATTGTACTTGGATTCAAAAGTGATCTGGAGGAAGAGTTACACTGAGCTAACGAAAGTGAAGCAAGTCTTCTGATTTATTTTTATAACAGCTTTTACAGCAAAGTTAAGTGAAAGATGTAAAATGCAAGGCACAGTCTGTTCATATCAGAATTCAGCATCATTATCATACGTGCTAAGTTAATTTCCTTCTCTGAGCAAAGCCAGGCTGTCTTGTTCAGCTTCTCCAGGAGCTTAAGCCCTTACCAGAACAATGCTATTGACACCATTCTCCAGCAACACAGACACAGGGTGCATTGTAGCCCAGTGCAGTAGGTTACCACGCTTCGCCTCACAATGATTACTGTGGGCAAAAGCCATCTGCACATTTTACCTGGCTGGGGTTTCAGGGATGACTTACGACAAAACGCAGCTGCAATACCAGCAACTGCTGCTGGTGGAAGGACTGACAAGGGAGGCCATGTAGCTGCAGAAGAAGCAGGATAAAAGCTCATTTGACC
Organism: Psittacula echo; assembly: GCF_963264785.1. Taxonomy (NCBI): domain Eukaryota; kingdom Metazoa; phylum Chordata; class Aves; order Psittaciformes; family Psittacidae; genus Psittacula; species Psittacula echo. Next base: position 9,938,940 of record NC_137739.1, read on the forward strand.
CCAAATTACTCCTGTTTGAAGCCACACAAGTCTGCTGTCACTTCCAGTCTCACTCTCTCAGCCTTTGGCACTAAGACTCATCACTTAGGGTGGCTGCTGTCACTCTGACTGACTGAATGACACCAAAACAAATCAGCTTCATATTCTAGCAAACACTGAGTTCATTCTTGAGGTCACTAGACAGTATAGGTTAGACTGTCACTGAAGTACAGCTGACTTTGGGGCCCAGAGGCAGACCCCACACCAGACAGTCAGAGTTCAAGGCTCACCATCCCACCCACTGCTGGCCATGGGGTGAAATGTGCCCTCCCATCTTCTGTTCTCCATCAGACAAGCAAATCTCATCCAAGCAGGGCTGACCTTCAGCCTAGGCACACCCATGAGGAGATCCATGAAGGCTGTGGTGATCACAGATGTGTGGGTACACCTGGGGAGGGGTGAGGCTATGAGCTTAGATCAGTGCTTTCAGGTAACACCTAACTATTAATCCAATCCAGAAATACCTTTTTTCTAACACTATTAAAAATTCACTGCTTGAGAGAATTGCTGCATGTAACAAGTGAGTGATTTGCATTGCCCAGGAGTTCCAGAGTTCAGTGAGGTATTTTCAGGGAAGAGATGGACCGAGAGGGAGCATGTTTGATCTTCCAGTTATTTGGAAGGCACAATGAAAGGTCATAGAGAAACTGCCATCTACTCAAAACAGTGACTCTGCCACAACCTCCCCAACAGAGCACCCCAGATGTGACAAAGCTGATCTCATGCATGGGCAGGCATCCAAAGAGTTGTGCAGTCACTAATTAATGATCACTGCAGGCTGATGCTCACTGCTTTGAAAACCAGAGTCGCTGCTGTGGATCGCAGTGGTACACCTCTTGCAGCTATGCTGCTGCAGAAATGAGCTCCACAGCTCAGCAGCTCACTGCTTAGTCGCTGCTTCTACTTTCTTCTTGGCAGCATCCACTGTGCCAATGTTTCCAACTGCCAGATCTAAGCTGGCCTTCAACAAGTTTCATAGCTATAGAGCAAATATTTCCAACCATGCATCACTTCACTGAATTCCCTGGCTTTAGTTGCAATAGAACTAAATGATCTTTACTCAACTCAAGGCTCCCTGATAAACTTTCCGCCACTTTGTAAATCTGGGCCCTCACTTTTCTTCTTTACTCCCATGAAAATTGTGGGGTTCCTTCATTTGAGGGCAAGTGAAGAGAAAAAAGAAGTGAAAAGGGGAAGAGAGAGACTGTACTTTTTCCTTTTTATGTAGATTTTTGCACAGAAAACTTCATGCATGATAAACACAAGCATCTCCCCATAAAATTGCTTTGTCCCGAGGAACAAGGCAAAGCAGCAAAACTGTCCTCAAGTCCCACCAACCTTGTGCCCTTCTGCCTCCTCCTCCTCCAAACATGCCCTGGGATGCACCAGCCCTCTCAGTGAGAGGCATTTCAAATGTAGCCGTTTCATTCCCAGTGCTCTCCCCTTCATGTCTGCCTTCCAAAACTGGGCGTCGTGGGAGGAATGATGAGTAAGGAGCTTGTGTTAACCTTCAATTATAAACCATGACTGTAATATAGCTGTACTACCATTTTTATTATCATCAAATATGTTTTGATTAAACATCTATTCCGTTACAAAGAAAGAAGCTAACACTGACTCACGGACACTTGCCACAGTCACTGTATTGCTAATGTTTAGTCACCAAACCTTCTCTCAAATACAGCACATCAAAAGCAGATGGGGAAATGTTACTCCAGTGGAGAATGCTACATGCCTGGTCTTGAGAGCTCTGATCAGGACAATACTGCTAAATACAGAGACTGCTGTGTGGAAGAGAGAAGCAATGTTTCTCACAGCTATCCATCAGGACACATTCAGAGTGACCTAAGGGACACCATCTGCTGCCTTGGGGACTAAGAGTGTGTAAACCCTTCACCGACAATCAGGATTTAAAGCAGTAAGTATAGTTGCAGGGGTCAGCTGAATGGATTCATAAAGAGTGGCTATGCCTGACAAGTTGATAGAAAGCAAACTGTACATTTTGAAAGCTTGGTAACAAAAGAATTATGGCAGGGAATTAACATTTAGCATGGGACAGAGAATTCAGGCTGTCAGTAGGGGCAAAAGTATCTGACACAGGGTGTAGCATGAAATGCTGGTAAAGCCAAGATCAGAATCTGTTTACTTTTCTAGACATGATTAAATTATGTTAACAAAACTCTAACAGAAAAGCCTTCAAATGCAGAAAGAGGATTTAGCTACATTTACTTTTAATGGAAGCTAGAAGACAGATTCTCTGTGCATTTCTGAAGGCTTTTATTACCATGAGATATATTAAGTCCAACATACAGACACACTTGAACCAACAAGAGCTTTTGCAATTCTAGACTTGGTTTTATAAGTAATAAGGGCATGCCAGAAGATGTGACTGTGAATATGAAACTGGCATTGAGTAACAAGAAGTTGGTTTTGTTTAAATTAAAGGGAAGGAAAATAAAAACCAAGCCTGTAAGGGCAATCCTTGATATATTAAAGAACCTAGAAGCCATTTGGGTCAAATGTGTTCAGGGACTGTGGGTGTGTGACAGCCTGGAAGTTCTTGAATTGAAAATGAACATGAGCCAGCAGTGTGCACTCGCAGCCCAGAAAGCCAACCGTATCCTGGGCTGCATCAAAAGGAGCGTGACCAGCAGGTCAAAGGAGGTGATCCTGCCCCTCTACTCTGCTCTCGTGAGACCTCACTTGGAGCATTGTGTGCAGTTCTGGTGTCCTCAACATAAAAAGGACATGGAACTGTTGGAACAAGTCCAGAGGAGGGCCACGAGGATGATCAGGGGACTGGAGCACCTCCTGTATGAAGATAGGCTGAGAAAGTTGGGGCTGTTCAGCCTGGAGAAGAGAAGGCTGCGTGGAGACCTCATAGCAGCCTTCCAGTATCTGAAGGGGGGCTACAAGGATGCTGGGGATGGACTATTCATTAGGTACTGTAGTGATAGGACAAGGGGTAACGGGTTCAGACTTAAACAGGGGAAGTTTAGATTGGATATAAGGAAGAAATTCTTTACTGTGAGGGTGGTGAGGCACTGGAATGGGTTGCCCAGGGAGGTTGTGAATGCTCCATCCTTGGCAGTGTTCAAGGCCAGGTTGAATGGAGCCTTGGGTGACATGGTTTAGTGTGAGGTGTCCCTGCCCATGGCAGGGGGATTGGAACTAGATGTTCTTAAGGTCCTTTCCAACCCTAACTATTCTATGATTCTATGAATTCAGGATGGTGAAATTCCCAAGAGCTTTTGTCACAGGCATGAGAAAAAACCCACTATGGGGTGCTCCAAGTCTACATGAATAATCACTCCAAAAAGCATATCATAAGTAAACAGAGAATGTACAAAGAATGGGGAAAAGGTATAATCAGCAAAGAAATCACACTCAGGCTAAGAGATAGGGATAGGCTGAGGATTCACAAATCAGTCTGAGTTACATCTTGAAAGGGACATAAACCCAAATAGCTACAGGGCTTCAGCAACGTAGTCATGAGACAATAAAAAGCAGAGCAGCTAAGCAATGAAGATGAAGTAAAAAAATAAAAACTGTTCTAATTACAACTCAATTCTAAATGAATACTTTAAATCAGTTTTCAATCCCTCTCTCTTTCTAGCCCTCCACTCCTGTTTTATATACGCTCCCCAGCTTCGGAAATCTCAGCCAACTGATGCATTACTAGTACAGTGCCCATACAGTGCTCTTAGCTTCAGCCTCTCCTGTCTTCAGTGCACTTCTTCCCACAACCAAGAACAAAAGGAGGACAAATATTGCGCCAACTTCTCATATGTGCCTTTGGGAACCTATCAGAAACTTCTCTGTATCTTTTTAGGCTTCAATTCCTTTTTGAACCCAGATATTTATCTTCTCCCAGTCTTGACAAATTCCCCCTCTTTTCTTACTTGATTTAGCACCCTTTGCAGGTGCTCAGTTCTAGCACAACAAGGTAAGAAAGATTTTGAGACTGTGGTTTCCTCAACTCCTGCATTACAAAACCCATGGTGCCCTCATGTTTGCCCAAATAAGTAAAAAGACACTGGCAGCTCTGCCTGGAACTGAGACAATGAAGAGCAAACGACACGTGATAAAGTGCTGCAAAAGGCACAGTGGAGTCCAAGTGCTTAGTTGTTCTGATGTCTCACGAAGCCATCAGATGGGCCAGGTACCAACACCAAGATCTGGATACTGAAGACTAATTTAAGGCAGTGACACCGGACAACGCAGAAGAAAAATTCACTTTCTGGCCAGGTACTGCTGGAACGCAGCAGCCTAGAAAGGATAAATTTTTAAGTGTGCCAATTCCTTTGTACATGCCAGTAACAGCTAGGTACATCTGTAATAAAACACCCATTTGCCTACGGCTGCAGGACACCCTGCTCCTGCAGATCTTACTACTGTCTTCAGCCCTGCAGTACCACGACAGACTGAGTGCTCCCGGCCCTTTTCAGCACAGTCAGCTGCAAGTTTTTTGCTTCACAAACTGATTCAGCCAAATCACAAGTGCTGATGCTCCCAAGGTAGGTGAGGATCACAACATGCAGAGAGATCGAGCTGTGTAAAGAATCTTGCTTAGTCACCTATAAATCAGTTTAGCATAACCACTTGCCTCTCTTGCATTCAGTGTCTTAAAGGATTTGTCTGATCTCCAGTCCCACAGGGAGCTCCCTGGTCATCAGATGGGAAGGGAGAGCCTGCATCCTGCTTGGCTCCCCTCTGCTCTTCCTTTCATTTTGCTGTTCCAGGAGAAAAATAGTGAAAAAACCTGCTGCTTTGTAATTCAGCTTATGTTGACCTTTTCAAAATCATCAATAAATCAGAAAAGAGCATAGAAAAGATTTGGGCCACAAGTTCTCTTTCTTATCACCCAGAGTTTCCAGCTATCAAGGTCTCCTTTACTGCACAATTCCGAATAAGCGCTGAAGTAGTGATCTGACCAAGCAGCCCTCAGTGCTTCCTGTGGCTCCCTTGGCTCTTTTTCCTTTGATTCATTTTAATGAACTATACAGTGCCTAAAACATAAATTGAAACCTTAATTTTTTGGCTAATCCCATGATCAAATTAAAATCTTGGCTTCAAATACACTCAGCCCTTTCCGAATATGGCTTTTATGTCTGGATCACTCATGAATTATGAACAACTCCTAACAGCTTTATGCATGTGTGATTTTTTTTCACGCTTTCTTTAAATAATGAACTAAAACAATCAGAAGTCTAAATGAGCTAAGGTGACATCCTTTTAGAGTAGAAAAACACACTCCCAGCCCTCTCCATCTTCAAACCTCTCATAATTTTTCACTGTCTGCTAGTCTTTCATGACTTCATCAGCCAAATTCCATACATTTTTCTCTTTCACACTGAAGGTCTCCAGGAATTACACGAAGTACATTAGATATGAAAGGCTGTATTTATCCATGTGATGTATAGGGCCAAAACATCATGTTATAAGAACTGTGAATTGAGTGTTCACATGGTATAGCATGTATCTGAACCAGTCCCAAAAGACCCACGATATTAAGACCCCAGTTATTAAACCTCAGACTGTTTCTCTGAAGCTTTAGCTTTTCTCATAGTACTCACAATGACTGGCCCACTGAACTTGTAGAGATCTATCTGAAATGAGCTGTAAAGAAAACCATCCCGGAAAAATCCATCCTAACCTGTGTGCCGTTATTGTCCCCTCATGCAGCAGGCCCACTGTCATCTCTTCTTCCTAGTGGTGTTACCAGAGTTCTCAGTTAAGAATAAAACAACTCTCCATCTCTTCAGAAAAGTCCTTGCACAGCCATGTGGGAACCTCCCTATGTTGTTTGACAAACTAAGAACCCTTTTACCTCCAGCTGGTTATTGACTTTGGCTAACAAGCTTATTTTCAAGATCTGTTTTATCTAGAAAAGATTCTCTTTCGTTATTTCTTAGCATACAAGGCAACTTTTAAAAACAGTGTTCTTCTGCCCTTTGGAAGAAATAGCATGGTTTTAAGAAAAAATTAACTAGCCAGATAGAAAATCTGATTTCTGTCTAGAATATCTATATTAGCTTGTGACATAATCAAAATTTAAATAGACCTCTCAAAGCTGTATTTTGAAATTGGATCTTCTCTTTCTATACCTGACTGTTCTCCCATATGAACAGCATCAGCCATGGCAATGTGCAGTGTCACAGGGACATCTTACATTCCCCAGTCCCACTGCCTCAGCCAGGTTCTCTCTGGATGAAATGCAGGTGTTTCCCAAATGGGAAGACAGGAAGATCTGGACCCATCAGGCCAAGGGTAGTTCTCAGTTCATAAAACAGGGTGCTCAGATACAGCTACAAAGTGAGTTAAACTTTGAGGACACAGGTCTTCAGGTTCATAAATGCTCTACTCTGTGGCTTTAGGAGTAAAAAGCTGAAAGCTGAGAATTAGGCAACAATTTCAGTTCAAACTAGGTGATGCGTCTGTTTTGTTTCCTTCTGGAAAAGTGCAAAGCCAGGACAGCTATGTATCCCAGAAGAAGCATGCTCTTGTCGGTGGTTTGGTTTGTACTCTGAAAAGGTCCAGGCCTTCAAGGGAAGATCTTTTGAATTTGACTACACCTCTACGAGCATCTGTGGCCTCAGCTGCCCTTGCAGTCTTCTGTGGTGAATATGCAGAATCTTCAGCTTCCACAACCATTTCCTTGTCACTCCTGACAGTTAAATAGCTTCTCCTGAGAAAATCTATTAATGAAAGATGAGAGACTACATTTCAACTTGAAATATTAATGCTCCACCAGTAACACCTGAGAGTTCACAGTACGGAAAGGTGAAGCAGCAAACCAGCTTGCATCCAAAGAAACAGTCTTTCCAAATATTTCTGTCTTGGGACCATTCGTATCTTCCTGAAACTTTAAATTACACTAACCTCCCAAGTCCCCTGTGTTCATAATCATTCACAAGGAGACACATCTGGAGAATAAGTTTGTACACTGAACTCCTAGAGTATCTGACAGATGTCAGGCTATGTAGTCTCCTTAAATCTGGACTAGTGACATTACTGAGACCTCTTCTTGCTAGGAGTGTGTGCTAGGAACCTATGCCTACGCTGCACAAGTTTAGGGAGGATTTAGGCTTAACAGAGACCAAAAACATTAGGAAAGTTGTATGGGATGATTCAAATATCCAGGATACCTGTGGGTAGAGTGCAATTGTAAGACAACCACATAGTTCGGTGACACTTCCCTGTTATATCTCCTGATTCACCAGTAGCTCAGTGTCTTGTAGAGCCAAATGTGATACACACACGTTCAGTGGCCTTTGCCAGACCAGTCTTCTATTAATATACCTAATTGCTCTGAGAATTTACCTACCTGCTCTGACACAATATTAACTTTTAAAATCCACAATGATACATGGTGGAGTTTCACAGCTCAGCTGAACTGCTGTGTGACGTACCACCTCCTTTTAGATGCCCTACATCTTATGTGTGATCATCTTACTTGAAGGTGGCTTGTTCTTACACTCAGTTCCCATGCTCCTCCGAGACACTCTCATGTCATACATCTCAATCATACCCCACCTCAGCTATCTCTTTGCTATCATAAAAAGTATGAGTCCATTTATCCATTCTCACATACCCTCTTTTTTACCACTAAAAGACTGTGTTTTTCACAGTTTTATGTTCCTTTTTGAAATGGGAGGAGATCGAAACTGGATAAGGTGTTCAAAATGTGGGTGCAAAACAGATTTACACATACTCACAACAATGTTTTCTACTTTATTCTCCGGTCCTTTCCTAGTAATTCCTTCCATTCCAGGTGGGTTTTTGGTTTGTTTTGCTTTGCTGCTGAATTGACAATATAATGGATAGTTCTATAAAACCACCCAGTAAAGAGATCTTGGAGTTAATAGCTGGTTCAGACACCATCACCGAGTGTGTTTTTACTCCCATGTGCATCACTGCGCATTTATCAACAATGAATTTCATCTGCTATTTTGTCAATGTTTGACAATACGAGCTTGGGGATCCATTCCTGCAAACTGACCTTGCCCTGCAGGCTTCGCTCTGCTGAGTTCACTGATAGGCTGCATGGAGCAATCACATCAGCACAGGGGCAACAAGTCTGCTTGCAAACTGCACCCACAGAGAATAACTAGTTCCAGCTGAAGAAAAATGTCACCTAAAAGCAGAGGTGCAGTAGAGCTGCCCCTCGAAGTTATGGGAATTGGGAAGGACTGGTGGGTTTGTTCCACCTTCTGTACTCTCAGTATGGGAGAACAGAGACTTGGAAAGCACATGGTCCTGAATCAACACTCCTTTTACAACCTCCAAAACACAGTGCACATTAAGACAGAATACAAATGCACAAGCTCTCAAAGAGGTAATGTATCGTGTTGTTATGTCTGCCCTACAACCCCCTTTGACACGATTTGCTGTACAGAGTAGGCTGCTTTTCTTGTTCAGTGCATTTCCTCTGTAACAGTCCACCCACTCCCCCAGCTTAGCAAATCAAAAGTGACTCTTGTGGTTAATCTGTTTCTCAAAAAGATACTTGCTTTCTCCTTTCCAAAGGACAGCGCCCTGTGTTTCTGCTGAAGGCAAGTACAACTAATGTGAGAAACAGTTGCTTCTGGAGTGATGATTCAAAGTACCTCAGAGAGAGAAGTTATCTCAAGGCAGTGAATAACACCACAGTTACGAGCCTCTATAACATAAAAACCCTGCAGTCTGGGAAAGGGGTGTTTAGTCATGTCACAGCTCCATGGTCTCCAACATGACAGAGTTGTTACTCATGAAAGATAATGTTTTCAAACATGAGTGCTCTAAACTCAGGAATTAAGCTTTGCTCCAAAACCTTAGCAACATGAACAGAAAAACTGGGTTTCATTTTGGTGGAATTTGGGTGGTTCAAGCTCTCAAATCGTATTTGTGGCAGTTATAGAAAGAGGCCTTATTTTAGCTGTGTCAGGTATCTGCTGTACCAGGTAAATTGTATCAAACTTGTCTGCTTAACAATCAAGACTGAACAAGAGACTTTAAAATTTAGCCCACAGATAGTCTGGGTTCTCTCTCCTGTAGGAAAGGTCACAGCAGTAGATATATGAGAAGCCTATGACCTTATCAAGGGCTGAATCACCACTGATGCAGACATCCCTTAATTGCGAAGTATTCAAGATTCAGGTAAAATTCCCAAGGCTTCCTTTGAGAGGAGGAGAAGGCATTAGCATTCCCCCACTGCAATCATTTGGCTGTCTGCAGAGGTGCTTGCTGTAACATTTACAATGAGAAGCATCTATCTGGACACCTAAAAGCTCAGAAGCAGGGCCTGACTTCTGGAAAATCAGGCTTTCCCAGAACCGACTGAGCTGAAGGCTTTACAGACACCAACCAGTGCCTAATAATTCTCTATTATTTTTTTTTTTTTTACTGTGAGCATCTGCAGTCAGCAATATACAGGATAATAAAATGCAGCTAGAGAGCATGACTTTCGAAATGGAGAATGCTATCGCTCATATGGCATGATTCATATCCTTTTTCATGATAATTTCTAACAGTAACCATCCTATTCTTACATTTCATTAACCTTCTTCATTTAGTCTATTAGTTAAACAGCACTGACAGTCTCAGGGAAGCCGCACTCTTTTTGTGCCGTGCTATTCTGTTAAATTAGAGATGTCTGACCATATGATGCTGCAAATGATACAGATTAGATTATAAGAAAACAAGGATACAACTCATAAATCGGGCAAGATATTTAATGATCTTTTCAAACACAATAATTTATCTAGTAATAATTGCCTGCATGAAACGTCATCCAAGGCTCTGACGGTTCCATTCAGGACCACTTTGGGAATAGATCTGGCAAGACAAGGCAACTGGCAATTTTGCCTTATGAGCTTTGTCAGTACAGAGGGGTAATGGGTTTCACAGAGTCTCTCTGACACTTCCTGCTTTCAGAGCCAACTTCCCTGTGCCGTTGATCTTCCCCTTAATCCCTTCCCACCAACAGCTGTTATGCTGTCCTTCAAAGCATCTGCTTGAATGGCAGTCTACAAAACATCACTACAGGCAGTGAAGCTGATAGCACTATGTGAAAAGGGCCATTAAATCACCATTTAAGAAATAATTTTTAACCTACACTATTGGGGTCACTAATTAAAAATCAATTCCTTTCTGTGTTGCAAATCTGACAGTAATTCTGCCTCCAATGGGTACAGCAAGATTAACAGCACGTCAGGTAAATGCAGCTGGGAAATGACATTTTCATTAGTGATTTATTGGGTGTGAAATTTCCACCATGGTGAAATATTCATGAACAATGCAGGTTAGAATGTCTCCAGAAATATCCACATTACTAATTATTGCTGAAGCCCACACTGGATTAAATGTTCACAAAGCAAATCGTTCACAAGCCACAGGAGAATTATCTAGGACAAGACTTTTAGGGAGAAACCAAAAATGCACAAAACCCAATAAGCAGCAAAGAGGTTTTCTGCTAATCACAGCATATCACCTTTCCCATCCCCAGAAAACAAAAGCCAGGAGAAAGCAAAGCAAAGCAGTATGTTCTCTATTAGCTGTTTCTCCTGCTAACGCACAGTGCCAGGGACTGATCCTGGGCCTGAAGACAGAGTGGTAGAAAAGGTATCACCTATTTTGTCTCCATACCCCTTTGGGCTAGAGCAAAACATGTCAAGGTGAGTGCTAGTCAAAGCTGCATGATCACCCAGGGTCCAGTAGTCGAGTATATCCAGTTGCTGTCTCTTCATTAGCAGTGATGTCAGGGCTGGGTAGCCTCAGCCCTGTCCCCTCTCACTTTGCTCCTACTCAATCTAATGATACTCACAAACCAACTGTGGCACCAGTCACAGAGCACAGCGTGCCTCCTTTTAGCATATGGCTTCAATTAGTTATTTCTTTTGGACTGAATTACAAGGAAGTTGAATTGTCCCAACATCCAGGAAGGTTCCGCTAGGCAGTATAACCCCAGCAAACAGAGACCTCCAACTTCTCCAGTGAACCTCTGTGTAACTCGTGAAGTCAGAAAAGCAAGAGGTAGTAACTGTAACAGACCATGCGCTGCCTGGCTGCTGACTGCAGGTAGAAAAGGTGCCTGCTCTTGGGATCATCAGCAATTGGTATGTGAGCTCATGCCAGCTTTTACGGAGAGCCAGATCAGGGCCTGTGCACTTCCAGAATCTGCAAAGGTGAATTTAAGCCACACTGGCTTCTAGTCACTGGTACTTTGATTTACTTTTTTTTTTTACTTTTAATTAGATCACATCATAGATCTGCATTAAAGCGCCATCACTGAAACACTGCCATAGAACAGGCACTCTCTTCAGTGGGAAAGACTGGAGAGAAGGCCATCAAGGAGCCCTTGCGTTGTGACGGAAACCTCATGAAATACTTACGCTGTTGACACACTGGTAACATGGTGCTCCAGACATAAACATATTGTGTCTTAACATGAACATTTGTGGGCGGGAAGCTAAATCTGCATTGTTGATTCTTTTTTTCTTCCCTTTTGCCCAAATCTTCCACACAATAAATTGCTAAAGCCAATGTAACTTCTCTGTCAAATTCGGTACTCACACACACGAAGTCTCTTCTCATGCTTGATACTTTCCAAATGGTATGGCTTTAATAGTATTCCTTTTCAGTGGAATGAGCTGCATGGGGTAACGAGGCCCAGAATTGGAGAATAAATAGATGGCCACAGTTAATAATCTGTTAGGTCTTCTCTGGTATTTGATAGCTCCTGAATAACAACATGCAATATAAAGACATTTAGAGAGAAGCAGAGTCCTCAAGTACTCATGTTTTGAAGACTGGAAGCTCCAGACTGTTTAAAAATAGCTTTCTGAAATCTGATTTTGAACAGTTTGGACTGAATAGAAGAAACTAAAGAAGCTGATTAAAATGCAAAAGCATCAAATTTACGTGATTTGAGCCTCAGAAGCTGTTGAAAGAGAATGGCTTCAGGAGTGATCCATTCTGGTCATTGTCAGCCTTACACCAGGGTTTCTATATCTCTTTTTGAGCTCACTGTTAAAAGCTTCACTACATATTACCAACATTGTTGTTGCTAACTAAAATGCTTAGTAATGACACAAGCATCACTCAAAATCAAATTATCAGATGTACAGACAACATACTCTAGAATTTAATAGTGTGTTAAATGATTGTAGGGAAATGTTCTGTGAAGTCAGTGAAGCAGCAGCAAAAACTAATTCAATTTTCAAATGAGTAAAAGTGAGAAACAGTTCTTATAAAACCAATATTGTAAACATACATGCTGGCACACTCTGCTGACTTCTAGGGGAAGGAGAAGGAATTTCTTCCTTTAGCAAAAAATAACTAATTTTGGTGACTGATGTAGTTCACCTTGAATCAAAAGCGCCCTGTGTGCCTGCAATAAGAGTGTCCAAAATTTTATGAGGAATGTCATGTGTTCAAAATACCAGTCACGATTCAGAACTATTTATCATTGATCACCATCTGATGAACATATGGATCTCAAGTTAAATGAAAGTCATATTAAGTTTCTGGAAACTACTAAAGAGCAAGAACAGAGTGTTTCTCACAGCTTCTGGAGTGAGAAGCACCCTGGCATAAAACTTTCCTGGAATGTGCAGGGCTTCACATTGCCCTAAATTAGTTAATTTTGTACTGATTGTCACTTTGCTCTACCAGACTTGTGCTGACAGCACATTTCAGGTGAGCTGCCAGGTAGGAGAGAAACCCACAGACATTTCCTGCTTCCAAAAGCCTCACATCAACAACAGTTTTGATCATACATCATGGGAAATCAGCTACAAGTACACTGACATATCAGCTCCAAATTTCTTCCGTTACAACCACCACAACATTTTCTGTTTCTTTCTACTGCCTGAAAGTTAGAACTTGTTCATGCTCAGTAGGAATGTCCTTTGAATAACAGCTAGTACCTATCCTTCCACATTACCATCTCATAGGACCAACAGCAGGGCTGTTTACAGAAAAGTCGGGGTGGATGTGGGCAGTTCACTCTTCGCAATGCAGATCTAGTTTTCTCTTGACCATTTAACATTACTAAGGATTGCCTCAGGTTGAATGCCAGTGCCTAAGACTGTACATCAAGAGGATTTATCCCTTCCATTTCTGTTGGTGCTCATATATTAATGTTTCTTCCTTTCTTACTTATTATTTGAAGCATTTATAGTATACTGTGTTACTTCATTTGAAATCCTTGAATCCAGTGTTCAGATTTTACAATGAAGTTGCATCATGAGAAATCTTCTGGCTTATAGGGCACTGCTCCAAATCCTGAGCAGTCTTAATCAAGTCAGACTGAGGCTTTAACCCCTTATTTGAACCTCAAGGGCTGAACTGTTTAAACAGTCATTGTTTAAACAAAAATTCTAAAGAGTTGATTAAGGAAAGGCTGAGCTGGACCCCAGATGCCCGTGCTAATCTGTGGTGCCCACATAGTCAAGGAATGCTTCTTGTGGCTGTCACTGATTTGGGGTAAAGTGGAAGTACAACCCATGGTAAGATGGTTGTATGCTACTGAGGTAGAGGTGGTGAATTAGGAAAGAAAATGATCGTTTCTAGATTCTTCACAGAAGAAACTGCTCAAATTAGAAGAACCAGTGAAGAGCAGCTGTTAATCCCCATAAGGTTTCACCACCTGATTGTGTGATTAACAATGTAAAGAAGCACAAGCGGAAGTGATAACGAAATAACTAAGCAGCCAGGTGCAAAGTGCCTGTGTCACTTGTGCCTGCTCCCCACTAGTGCATTAAAACTATTTCTACTTGTGTACCCTACATCTAAAGGTACGACACCACCAAACATACCACTTACATCTGACCCCATTTGCCAGCATTTGTGTCCTAATGAGAATATCATTAGAAATAAGCAACTGTCCACAAGATGATGCATCCAGAAAGAACTTCTATAGCTATTATTTACATACAAAGTGAAAACTGCTCCTGGACTTTAGTATTTTTGGAATTACATCAACTTCAAAACCTACAACTTTCAATTGTCTCAGAAATATATCACTGAATGAAAGAAACCTTCTTCTGTATTAGAGGGATATAATACATGTTATTCTGGGTCTCAGGTCATTTCTCTTGGAGATGGGTTATAATGGTGCTTGACGTTCAGTAGTATGTAATTGAAAAGACAAAATCAAATGATGAAAGTTTGAATAAAAGACATGCCAAAAAAAATTAGAACACAAATCTTGTTCTAAACAAGAAAGCACAGGATGGAACTTTATGCCTCTTGTGTGCTCTTTTTTTTATAAATGTTTTCTTTGCAATAGTCACCATGTGCTTAAAGCACTGAGCAAGCCACAGCATTCACAGTGGTCCTATATATTGGTTAGGAATGGCTGCTGCAGTGTTCCCTGCCTGTAACAGAAATGGAGATCTATAAACAAATAAAAAAGGTGAAAAAGCTATAAAGTTCCACAAGTGCATGCTCCCTAGTTTATACAGAGTTGGTTTCTGTGAATGGGCACACAAAACCAGAAATTTCACTCAATCTATGCATTCAGTCAAGCCTGCAGATCTGATGCTCTGTGCTGAATATCCCATCTACAATTTGATTTTAGGTTCCTGCACTAAGCAACAGAAGGCAGCACCCAGGAGAAGAACTTGTCTTCCCCTGGACCCGATGGGCTATTGCAGATTTGTGGCCCTACTTATCTTCCCCCTCCTCCCCACTGTTACGGGCAGATTTCAAGCTCTGAAAACACAGGGCAGGAGCAGTTCCCATGCTCCCCTGGATGCAAGCATCACCATTTCAGCTGTGAGACATCAAAAATCCCCCCTTCCCTTATTTCTGCACTCTCCAAAAGTGACTATTGCAGAGTATCTAGTGCAAGTCTCAAACTGAAGAAATCCTCCAGTACCTGGTGAAAAGATTACAGTCCTGGATCTGTGGCTTTGGCAAGCAAAATGCCAACATCTATGGAAAGACATTTATCACTGTGGTACAGAATGGGAGCATGTCATAAACATTAACAATATTCCACCATTGCCCAAAAGCATGGAGTTGTCACACACAGGCCTCCCTCTGCGTCTACTAGTAACCGAGGTGCAGATACAGCCAGGATCTGAACTGACCACACCCCAAGTTGGAGAAGAGCCCAAATTCATTTCACTTATTGCATACTGTACTCTACATTTAGTCTTTCTTGCTTCTAGCTCTTATTAAACCATTATTTAACTTCACTGGCCTACTAATAGCCAAATTCTAAACCTATTTTGCTGAACTGTCCAGCTTCAAAAATTATCCCAAATGAAAAGTACTCTCTAGCTAATTTTCTGTATTTCGGGGAAATAGGCAACATGATTCAACAGGTACTACATGCAACCCTTTTGATAGGATGCTGTAAACCATCTTCCCAGAAACAGAGTTCATCTGCTCTCTAGCAATGGCATCTTTTATGCCATTTATGGACTCAACAGATAAGATTTCAGGGATTTATCTCATAGATATAGATGTTCTGGTTTGGGGTTCTGAAATGGAATACTCAAGAATATTGACTTTCATAGTGGTTATGTCATGATTCCTGAACATCAAAACACGTTCAAATGTTTTTAGGTGGATACCTGAAAACAGACATCAAATGCCTGCCAGCTATCTTATAGAGACTAAGCTTTTCTAAAAGTGCTCAAGACAATTAGGAACACAAATGCTAAGGACTTGTAATTACACTTATAATCCTGTCCCTGTCTGGCATGTTTGAAATAAATAAATAAAGCATGGAAAGACAAAGAGAATGACAATTCAGGAGGGTCAGTCCCACAGTCAGGACTCAATGTCTTCATTTAATTCCCACCCCTGCCACCCACTTTGTTTCTAGCAATGGGCCACTCTGTCTTTCTCTCTCTTACAACAGGTATGACATTTGGTAAGGGGAAGCTGAACAGGAAATACCAATTAGGTACATCTGAGAAGAAGCAAATACGCTGGTACCACTACTACATATTTTCAGGGTAAGAAAGATTGAAAGACTGCTTTGGGAAGCAAATAGCATATTTAAAAGTTGAGGGTGCAGGGTTAACTCCAAAAGAGAAGGTTGGGAGAACACGTGGTCCTTCTAAAGCTAATGGGAATTCTGCTTTGACTTTACTGCAATCAAGATTTCCCCATTAAACACACTTGTATCCTGTATCCAATCTCTAATCCCACTAATCCTTGTGCAGCATCACAGTTCTTTTTTTTGCACCTTCCCCACTTATTTCACAACAAGATGAAAGGAGAATGCTGAAAACCTGCAGTCAGTGTGCTGCAGAGGAGGCCAAGGTGCTGGCATGTGTGAATCACAGCTGTTTCAGTTCATAAAATAATCTTTTATAAAGACAGGAAGACAACTCCTGCACCACTCACATTTCCCAACACAGCCAGAATCCTTCAAAACCCAGCATGCCCAGAATGGGATCCCAAGTTCCATGTATTATGTTGATTTTATAATTGATTATATTCCCAGAGTCAGTATCTGGAAACCTGTAAGACGAATTTTTTCAACTGACTTGTCTCTCCAGACAGCTGCTGCTTACAACCTCCGACTTTTCAATGGGTGATGACAGCTTGGTGAAGGATGGCTCAACAATTGCGATCATTCGTTTCCACCCTGTGGGCTGCAATCCAAAACTTCCCTATACTTCATTTTTTCCATACAGTAAATCATTATTGGGAAGAAAGTGTGAGTGCACTTAATTGCTAGCCAAAATGTTGCAATGGGGGGATTCAAACACATCTGGTTTGAAGCAATGTGCACTGCCACTACCACTTCAGAAGTTGATCTGAAGACAAATCTTCCATTTGTAGCTCAATACTTCCAGTACATTAGCTCTTTAAAGCCTGGGTTTTCTTCAGGCATTTACTGCCTTGTAACTATACAGATAAGAATCCAAAGTCCACTAAAATCAATGCGAGTCTTCCCACTGACTGCAATTTTAGATTTAACCCCCAAAACATTTGGCAAGACCAGGCTTTCACACAGAAGTATGGTCCTTCTTATGACCTGAATGCCAGTTATTGATTAGAAAGGTACATTTATTAGTCAGGGGAAATGGTGAGGATGTGGCATTGCCATTGCTCCATGAAGCAGTATTTGTACATGGTGCAAAACCCTACATCAGGATGAATGACGAACTGCCTGCAAGTGTGTTACCTACTCCTGCTCATGTCTCCCAAGGAAATCCATACAGGCAGTTCCCATGAGTCACCTTCACACATACGCCCCAGCAAGCCATTGCCAGAACTGCATGCTGCACAGCCCTAGAGCAAGCAGGAGCAATCACCACTGCTTGGGTTGGGAAGCAGAATGAAAGAAATTAAAACCAGCAGTGAAAGACAAGGTAAAGCTAAGAAAGGAACCAATGCAAAGAACAAAGACTTCTTGGCAACAACCTTCACATCCCTCCAGCTGCAGGACAAGCAACAGCAACATTCCCTCTCCCCTCCCAATGTGCTTGCAGCAAACTAGAAGGAACTAGTATTGCAACCCACTGGCAAGAATACCTGACTTAGCCAGTTTTACATGTTCAGGGATCTCAGAGGCCTTGCAGGTGACATCTTCACTTGGCAGGGAAAGTCTTCCCCTCCAAGCGTGCCTCTGCATGTGAGAAGGCACCAGGCTGGTGGTTCCCTTCACAGTGCTGGCTCCTGCCCAGGAAGAGGATTTGTCTCTCCAAGTGCATAGGGAACACTTTGTAATTTTTAGTAAACAACGCCACCCTAACTGGCTGTAATTCCTGACTTCTTCAGAGGTTACCACTTCATCTTAGCTGGCAATTACTCTGCTGTGATTAATTACTGGCTTTAAAAGCACCAACTTTGCATTTATTGGACTTTATGATAAAGAGCTTTAAAACCACAAACCTTAGCATTTTATTCACAGTAGGACAGAAGTCCAGTTATAGCCCTCTAGTGCAGAACACATTATACAGACCTGCCAGAAACCAATTCCTGCTCCAAGGAGTTTATAATTTAAATCTGTGATTGAACACTCGTTCACATCCTTATCTTGAGGGACGTAGTTTGTTCCAAAGACTCTAAAGAGATTATTAACCATATTCATGAATTCAAGAGCATGCATATATATTTGCACAACTGGAAAAAGCTACAAGAACTGGAATTACAGCAGGTGGATATAAAGAGATATAATTGGGACTACTGCAATAAGCAGTGGATACAGAAGAGTAGCTGCCTAGCTGCTGCTCAGTGTTTTATTGGCAGTACACTAGGGGCAAAAATCAAGGAGAGATTTGAAAAAGGACAATGTAGTGTTTTTCAGGCTTAGGAAAGCTTTTCTTGTGCATTATTATAGGAAAAAAACAGAAAGGTCTGATGGAGATTGGATTAATGGCTTAATTTCTAAGGAGTATTAAATTACCTGGCATACTGTAGAAACGTTCATAATTTATAAGTAAAATTATATTAGCAATTTCCACAAATCTTAGAGAAAGAGTCTAGACAAGAATAATTATATTAAAATCCAAGGTTCACACTTGAGGACCATGTTTAACACCCATATCCTGTAATAGGATCCACCACACAGAGGAAGACATCCATTTTTCTACTTTCTCTGCTTTCACGCAGGCAGGACTCAGACTGACTGAACAGTAGGGCTGGGAAATAACAGCCTGGGGAGCCACACTGCTACTGAAGGTGAATGCAGTCCCACTCCAGCTGCACTGGCTGTGGATTATACAGCACCATCAACTGGGCAGGATCCTTTTGCAACATCATCCATCACTAAAATGCATTAGAGAGATGGAAGCTAGAAACCAACATAAAAATCTCTTTCTGCTAAATGATCTTATGGACTGTAGGTTTCCTTCAGATGTGTCACTGTTTTACTTTCAGAGGGATGCTTCACTGTTGTGGCTAAAACAAATGTTGCAAGCAACAAAAATATTACAAGGCTACAAAGAGCCATTTCTCAGCTGGCAGAGGCCGCGCAGCTGAGATCTGCAGGCACAGGAGTCATGGTTAGCTCAGAATTACTTCAGACTCAGGGGTAAGGGGATATGTTTTGCATTTTCTTCTCTGCTGTATTGATCATTGAACATTCACATTTTCAAATTCACTTTGCTTCTCAGTTACCTATTTTCTAACCCTCCCTATTTTTATTTAGTATTTGAGGTTCTCTTATTTTTCAGGCCATCAAGGGGTACAGACAACAGTGCCTGCCCCCTTAATAGGTGTCCTGGGGTTTGGAGCTGTGAATTTTGTCCATAGAAACCTGCACTAGGGTGAAGAGTACCACTGTTAAGTGTGTCTAGCTGTCCTACAAAGATAAGAAGACAAGCTAGCAAGAGAGTTAGAATGGCATACAGGCATTATCACATAAATAGTAGCACGACTATTTCTTTAAGCCATACAAGAAGGTCACAACCTGCCTCAAATTGCTCTGTGACACCACGTGGCTTCTTAGAGAGTATGGCACTATTGAAAGCAAGCATGGGGGACAGAATCTAGCTGTAAGTCATAAAACCTGAAGACCAAGTCCTACCATCAGAACATAAACCAAACCCTGAACAGTCTTCATGCACAAAAATATGTTTGGCAGTGCCCTGGGCAGCTTGTTGGGCATGTTGAAAGGTGCCCTGTCTGTGCCTGCAGCAGGACAACGTACCGTGTCAACAGCCCTCTGTCCCACTGTGACGTGCCAGGGAGACAGGGAGCAGGAGGAGATTTCAGACCTGCAGATGCTGGAGCAGGACATACTGCAGCACTGTCACTGAGAGTTGCAGCAAGGCAGGGCTGGAAGCTAGAAACAATACAGTAGAAGGAAGGGGGTAATAAATACCCAGTGGAGAAGAATTTCCAGCTGTTGGTTAGCTGCTGAAAAAAGGCATCAGGACTGTCAGTCTTAAATGTCTTTATAGTCAGCTGTGGCTACGCAGTGCAGTTCAAGAGCTGCTGATACAATTTATTTTAAAATATTCTGTATGCAATGCTGAAAATAATGGAAAACAGAGTTATCCACAAGGAGTGCCCTTCCTAATAATCCTTAAACACATTCACATTTAATGCCACCTTTTTAAATTTCTGCAAAGCAACTAGAGCAATGGTTTGTGTGCAGTAGGGAGGTATTAATTTAGCACTTTAGCGTGAGTCTGTTTTTGCTCAGTTAACTTTAGGCTATTGCTGTTTTATTGTGTGAATAAATTAGTCAGGTCCTATTTATTACATATCTTTATTTGCCCTTACATCATTCTTCTGAGCACTGAGGGTGAACGGAGGCAGCTGAGGCTCAGAGACATAGTGAACTGTTTGACACATCAAGATGTTTGACTCCATTCTGATCCACTGGCCAGAACCATGAACATCACAGGCTGTGTCTTACCTCCTAGGAAGTTTGCGATGTGCAGGGGGAGGCCAGCATCCTGCTCATGAGCTGACTGATCACACAGGAGCATGGCCCCACTGAGCAGCAGCTTACTGTAATGGTTACTACTGGCTTGATAAGGTCTTTTCTGCATGAAGACCAAACTGATGTCCCAAAGGGAAGTCTTTGGAAGCTCTAAAATGAAAGAAATGTAATACCTCACTTGGTAACTTTAAATAAAACACATCTTTAAATGCTGAAGAAGCCACTGACTTTTCTCATTCTTTAAAAAACCTGCCAATTTCAGCAGCATTACTTCTGTCTCCCTTGACCTAGAAGTTATATTGAAGCCCAGCCTCTGTCTTTGCTCCACACTGAAACACTCTAGAAATGGAGGAAACATTAAGGTATTTGGGCACTGGCAGCACACCAGCAGTAATGCGATGCGAGCATCTCCTAGCAATGAAGAGGGGCTGGCTGTCCCCAGAACCACTGCATTAATTTTGACGAGGAGGCACAGGCTAGGGGTCTGGGTATGCCACAGGCCTGGGGAACACGAGCAGCTCCACAGCAATGATATCTGATCACCTTCTGGTGAGCCCCACTCCCACCCCGTTTTTCTTTTTTTGTCCGATTTTCGTGGTTTAGCCAAGGCTATCTGTAAGGAGGGGCTAAGCCCTTCCTCTGCATTAGAGCACCTGAAACTGGCGTGCTTCAGTGCCATATCCAGTGCTGGCTCTGAGTAGCTCACATTCAGGCAAGGAGTCCTCCCTCTGTCATCACTTCTGCAGTGTCCTCAGGGAAGGCAGCCTGGACACAGGGACACCATCACACCTCAGGTCCTACGAACTGTGCTGGGCAGCTCGGGCTTGGCTACCATGGCACTGGGTACCACCACTCAGGCATTTCAGTTCAGCTTTAGATTGGAAACGTGCAGAAAGCCAACACAGTACAACATGGGAGTAATGGTGGAAATGTGGGAAATTTAATGACAAGAGGTTCCAAGTCCATGGATTCAGCAATGTGAGTTCAGGATCAAAGGTCTGCTCAAGACTTCTGGCTCCCCTACTCACTTCTAGCACACCTCAGAAAGAAGTAACAAAACCTTCTGTGCATCTTTTTATGCAAACATGAAATGGCTTAATCCTGGAAATTCTGGAGCAGTAGCAGCAGGTAATGTCAGATTGGAAGAACACAACCAACCACAATATAACTTCTGTCTAAAAACAAGGAGTCTTCTGCAGTGCCAGAGCTCAAAGCTGAAACCACAGGATGCTTTCCCTTTGTTTCACTGGACACTGAATCTCCTACTTTTTATACCTGGCAGTGTTTCACTGATCATACTGGCAGCAGGGAGATGGGAGAAAGGAGTAGTAAAACCCCACCTTTTAGACTACATTCCTTTATTAAGTCACTTAAATATGTGATTTTTTTTTTCATGTATCAATTGAGAGAAAAAAATCACTTTGGCAAAACCTCTGAATTCCGCACATTCTGAGCTTCAAATAGAAGCCCTAAGTAAATAATTTTACCTGTAACTCCTACCACATAAGCAAGAAAAAAAGCCTGCTCTTGTACAAATCCTGGGCTGCAGCAGCTACTAAATCCCTCTTCTAACAACTGCTGCTGCTGAAGCAAAGTGTTTTTTTTTTTAAATACTGCTCAATACTTAGCAAAACTAAGCTAAAGATTAACGGTTTATAGTTTTCATTTGTATCTCCATTAGAAACAGGGAAAGCAGCCAAGCAAATATCCAGTTACCTCTGTGCACAGCTTTCCTCCAGTATGGTACAGTCTGACCAAGCAAGTGTGTTCTGCGCTTTTCAAAGGAAAGCTGTCCTGCCATAAACCTGCCTCTATCCCTTTGAATCTCAGCTGTCATGAATTTTCAAGCCAACAGTTTATTTCTTCTATTTATAGGATATAAATCAAATCCAGGGATGGGGATATTATACACCCAACTTTTCCACAGGGTACAGTAACTAACTGGGTGTCTCCTGATGCTTCTTCACAGTTCTATTTTGTATGTACTAATGAATAATATATGTAAATAGTATCAGGTTTTTATATAACAGAAGTTGAATTCTGTGTTGATCAGAAGATCTGGCCTCCTTGGCCTCTCAGCCAGCTTGGATCTAGCCAGGAGCTGGGGTCATTTCAAGGTTTAAAGGAAAATTTCAAGACTCCCAACAAAAAGACTGCTTGAAGCAACCGTTCATGCTTGAGATGTCTCTGTGCTTGCGTGACAGGGACTGGGCACAGTGATTTACTTCCAGTTGACATTTTGCTATTGTTTTACATAAGAGGCGAAGTTGGAAGAAACACAGTGCACACAGGTGACACTTCTATTTTGAGAAGACTTCAACAACTTTTTTTCAGTTTATGCTATTACTCATGAAATTCATACAGGACTTGGCAAGGAGTGTTTCATTCTTGTTAACGTGATGATGCAGGTGAAGGGATCACCTCATTTCTGATACAGATGACAGCAGTTACTTAATAGAAAAGGGAAATTTCATACAAACATCATGGGGAGAACTGAACACAAATACTCCACCTAAGTAGAAGTGCCATTTATATACCTGCCTTGCAACAACCTCAAGCAGCGTTTGGCCAGAACCAGTTATCAGGTAACAATCATGGGCCCACTGATGGTCCACACCTTTAACGCACCACCACCTACTGCAAGTCCACGCAAGCTTCAAGTGTTGATTCCAGAGGTAAAACCAAGCAGCAGCTCCTGGGATGCCACCAGCACTCCCTGCAATGTCCCTGAGTTTCCTCAGGAATTCTGTCTCAAAAACTGACTCAATTTAACCTCCAAACTTCAAGACCTTTTCAGTTAAGTTTAAAATTGTGAGCGTGCATTTGAACCTGACCAAGAGGAAAAACACTTGACTAAAACACAACAAAATACATAGTGTTGCATAAAATATGCTACCTCTAAACCACCAGTAACGGTTGTAAGAGATGAAACCCCTGCAGTAGTACTTTGTCCTTTTTCACACCAAAACTACCAAAGTAACTCCAACATAACTTTGGCCATTCTTTTTTATATTTTACCTCCCTACTGGCACTGAACTTCCAGAACTCTGAGCCATTATAAAACTGATTCATAAAACCCCATTGCCATGGTCAGCCTACCTGCAATTACCCTCGACTTGACAGTTGCCCTGGTGTCCTTCCCTCCTCCAGCTCAGCCCCATACGGTATACACGAGTATTTCTGACTAACCAGATGAGAGGCTCTAGTTTTTTATAGAAATTATGCAAAAAATTCTCATATTTTCAGAATTTAAAACAATCTCAAAATCTCATTCCTTGACATTAACTTTATATTCAAAACCAGAGATGTACTATAGAATTATGATGAACCAGTACTTTCCACTGAATCCTAAATTAGTAAATGCATTGCTTTCAAGAGATATTTTAAACACTAACTAGGAAAATAAATAAAACCAGCTTTGCACAGCCTCCCCTCGAGGAGCACGGATGCCCCAGGCTCTGTGCTCCTCTCCAGTCATTCTCCAGAAGCACAAAAGTATCTTCTTCAATTCAAAGAGCCCATTTCAAAGCTGTGTCTTAGTCTAGCAGAAGTTTCCAACACCTTACACAGTTCTTCTGAAACAGAGATTGATAAAGGCAGTGAGAACAAAACAGAAAATGCAGTTTAAAAGATGAATCAAGAGATCAAGTTTCTAGGCCAGACTGTCTTTTCTTGTCTACGGATTGCTTTGATCCTGACAGCCTCACAAACACCAGCAGAAACAATACATCGAGACTAAAGTTTTGCCTTAAAAAAGAAGCAAAGAACTTTGGTACAAATATTGAATTCTGTGAACAGATTTCTCTTCTATTAACTGCTTCAAAAAGTCATTTTACAGCAAGCATGTTGCATTAGCTCAGATTTGTCTCACTGGACAATACCAGTGCTGATATTGAATTTTCCCCCTCCTGCTCACTGTAACTACGAATAAGATGTTAACCTGTCCTATTTCAGTCTTGCTCCTACTTTTACTCTACAAGCACAAATAAACAGATGTGAATAAATGTTCTTTTTCTTTTTTTAAATATAAAAATATATTTTGCAGGGAGATGAATGTAAAACATAGCAGGGGTTCTATTAGTGCCCTTACTTGTGAAGTAACTGAATCACCTATTCAGGCATTCATATTTTCAGAACTTCAGCTATTACATCTATAGATAATTATTATACAAAGCATTATCATACTTGAGTACTTAAGTAGATCTTGATGCAAACATTTGGGAATCTACTCCCAAATTCTGTCTGGGTGTGCAAGGGCAGCTGTGAAAACTTTCCTGACAACGTGTGTCCTTAGCAAGCTCTTTTATGGGTCAGCTAGGATGTGAGGCTCCAACTCGTGTGGCATTGCATGCGTGATGCCATAAAATGTCCAATTTTAGGCTCAGGACTGCAGAATCCACAATGAAGTTTATATTTCTGAAAATACAACTCCTAAAGTCTCTGGAACTTCAGAGATAACAGAGGAGTAATGGAAGGAATAAGAAAATAATAAAACCAAGAGTATGACACATTCACAGATGCCTGTAAAAATACTGAGCTATCATTACTGAATACATTTCTAACACAATAGCACTACCTCTGTAACACAACATTTCAGGATTCCAAATAAGAGTAGAATAACTTTTTCTTAGTGCCTCTCACAAACATACAAACTGGAAAAGGTGATATTTCCTCTATAGAGGGAGTAAAGTCCCTGCTGCCAATGGGTGTCTAAACCCTCCTACCCTGGGGCAAAGCATTCAGGTGAGAGAAAAGTTAACTTTAACCTGACAGGTAAGTAAACAACTATTTTTCAATGTGGGAATGTATGACATTGTTTTTATTTTGATGCCAACACCTTCTCTATGATTATGTCTGCATAAGGGATATAGGATGTAGGAGACAGAGTTGCTGTTAAGTGAGGATTAAAAGCAGCCTGTGGTTAAGGAACTGAAGTCAAGAAGTATAATGAAAAAGATAAACTCTGACTCAGGTCTGACTTTCAGTTGATCACGTAGGTACAAGGTAACGGGGAAGGGTCCCCTTAAACACACAGTCATCAGAAGTTAGTGAGTCATAAAGAACTGAACTTGTTGAGGAAAATTAGGTTCCCAAAATAGAAAGAGTTCATTAAAAAAACCCAAAGCATTTCACACCCAGTGACACTAAAGTAAAGGTAACTCATTCTGCACATTAGGCACTATCGTTTCAATAGGCTGGGAGGGAGGGAGTATTTTAACAAACTAATAAAGAGATACAGATGATACAATTAGGTCAATAAAACCAGAAAGATGGAGTTTCATTATCCTATCCAATACTGCGTGCTGTGCAATCAAGTGTGTTAAATGAAAACTTTCAGCTTTCATGGTTTCAGGATGTTAAAAACAACATAATAACAACATGAACTTGGATGCTAATCATGGCACTGTAAACAGACATAAATTTTAGCAATCAAGGGCACTAGAGCACAGTTGTCATTAAATGCATAATAAAAAAACCCAACTCAACAGAGTGGGAGCAAAAAGCAAATCAGAACTGCCTGGCTTGTTGTGCTGACACCATGCAGAGCGTTAGCACATAAAATTAGGTGCAGACTTGTACACTCGCAGTGCATTTTCAGCTCCGTAAAAGTTTGTCAGTGCCTTTTGGAGATGACATAGATTCACATTTCATGTTCAAGCTGATCACTGAAAACATTCATTTTTACCAACATAGAAGCATTAATCTGAGGAACACGAAGGGACTGGGAAAGGATACATTTAAGAAGTGTATTACTTTGCTGTGTGAGACAACGTCAACTAGTGCCATAACTGGTGATAGCCCAAGAAGTCTCAACAGCAGCATCAAAGTTCTAAGTGTTAAAATACATGTTTACATTCTGCTTTCTGCTAATGTTCTACAATATTTGTACCACCTGTAGCACAGCACAGTATATTAACTACACATTATTGGCAAAAAACCCATTACCTGCACAGATGAAAGGCAGGACACTGTGATAAAAGCAGCTGCTCATAATGACAACTCCGCTCCCTCTTCCAGTTAGTCGTATTTTTTCATAGGCAATTCTAATTTTCCTTGATATTAAATGGTGGATATACTTCCAATAAAAACAGAGATATCTTTTGATAGGTCGTTCAGGTTGACAACTTGACAAGTACCACAAATTCCTGTGCCAGAGACAAGATAGGAGATCAGGTCAGCATCTGTCTGAACAGATTTTGAAGTGTATTGGAGAAACCTGCTTCTTGTGTAGAAGAGAAACACAAACTCACTGTTCAGAGTATTTCAGTTTGGTATGGTTGTTTGGAGCAGGAGAAGGGACTAGATGATGACTGAAGGCTCTTCCCTTCTCTATTTTCTGGGTCAGCTCTCCAAAATAGTAAATAAATGGCACGTGGGTCCTGTGAGGATTCCCTGCACAGAGCTGAATTCCACCTCCATTCCATTGAAATCAACGAGGTGAACACTTTCAGGGTGACATTTATATATCTTAACTGATATTATCCACATGATTTAAGCTATTTAAAATGATAAATAATTCTGATGTTTTTACTAAAGTTCAATTTTTCCCCAAGATGACTTAGATTTTGACGCGTGACATGAGCCTGCACCACTCTGCCACATTACACAGCATGATGAAACGCAGAGAGAGAAATCGCAGCACACCTAATGAGCCATAGAAAAACCAACATCAGAACGAAAGTAAGCTCAGACAAAGATCACTCCATTTGGCTTTGACAACTTTCTAAACCTTCCCCCTCCCTCTTCAAAACAAAAGAGAACTCTTCAGGTACTCACTGGCTGGAAGCAACACTGTAATGATGAAGCAGAGTTGCACCATGCAGCTTTGGTGAGTCCTTCAGCAGACCCACCATGGGTGCACAGTAGCTACGTGCAAGTGCAATAAGGTATGAGCATGCATTAAAGTCATCCACACATCTAGCATCCCCGGCAGAAGTGCATAGGGCAGGGGGCTGTGAGCTCCCATAGGGTCCCTCAAGCCAAAGTCCCTGGTATCTGGGGATTTGCTGATGCTGGAGCTGAAGAGTAGGCCAAGGAATCTGCCCTGCAGCATCATCAGGAACTAGCTGGGTTCAGCAGTGTACAACCTCCCTCTCTCCTAAGCCTGGCACTGCCAAGGATGCCCATTCCTGCAGGTGATCAGCACCCACTATGTTCATTTGGGTTAAGAAACTGACTTAAAGCCTCAGAACCTGGCTATCTCTGAAGCAGGTAGAAGATGTCACACGAGCAAGAGAAAGGAAAGATGGTGCGATGAGGAAATTAACACCAAGTTCTGTCCATCTCCTTTCCCAGGGATGGGAAAACGCACATAAAAGCAATTTACCATGGCACCAGTTACACAGTTGCAGAGAACTACCCAAAGGACTGGGGTTTTGTCCTCCTCACTCACTAGGAGAAACTACCAATCAGGAAATGTCTTCCTATCCAATTTTTTGCTTCATATTACCAAGTACAGCAAAAATAAACAAGGATAAAATTATTCAAAACACTCGGCAGAATAGTCTATTTTCAACATGCTTTGATGAGGCAAGTCACCATCAAGATGTTGTTTCAAAACTAATTTGTATGTTAAGTACAAATCAATTAATATCATCCTAAAAGCCACACAGAAGTCCTTGCTTATGAAGAAACTGCTGCTGTGGCTGCTACAACTCTGTGAGTGCAAATCCTCATGTCCAGAAGTTTAAAATGAAATTCCCATGGGACTAAAGTGAACCTCACCCCTTAAAATACTGCCTAAACCAGCATCAGCAAAAGATTCAGACTGAGCAGAAAACTGAAGAAATTATAATGACCTTTTTGTACTGACTGTGGATGTCATGTTTCCCAATGCCTTTCAAAACTGAAGGCTATTCACCGCAGAGCATATCTGAATCTGATTCTACGAGAGTTTGAACAAATTATGCAAACTGCTGATCACCATAAATCCCTTTCATTATACTCTCTGCCACACATTCTTCACCATTTTTAGATGAGGTAAAAGGAAGGACCATTGCCAAAATATCATTAAAACCTGGTCTGAGCAGAATTAAACAATGCTGTATATAAAATACCAGAAATCACTGTGGTCTGTGTTTCTAGTTTCTGTAGCACAGAAGTAATTTCTATTACTTCTTTGCATCCTAAACTTCGTCTTTGCAGTCCATCTCAAACGTTGAGATTTTAAAAACTGTGATAAATCATCTTTTTCTCTACTAAATACACTCTGAAGCACTAGGAACCATTTACAGTCACTGCAAATTCTAAAGATCCATTTATCAAAGGTAAGATCTTTTCTCATAATGCAAATCTCAAAGAATGTGTTAGACATGAATGGAAGACCAGTTTTATCATACAAAATATTAACTGGCTCATCACATACTCTTCTTTAAAATACACCTGTCTGATATGAGATCTACTAAATCTAAATGTTAGATCATACTTGCATAGGACAGGGAAATAAAAGCTGACACATCTCTTCCTAAATTACAAAGAAACTCAGATATCTTGTCATTCAAAATGAAATTCATTACAGTGTGGTTTCAGCCACACCATGTTAAAACATATTATTATAGGGTCCTCTTACCCAAATGTAATTTCTGATACTAGAAAATTTTCACCACAAAAAAGAAATCTACAGAATCATCACGCTTGGGGCTCCGTGCTCCTGTACTCAATTCTTACCAGATTTATAAGGCATGAGGGATGCTACTCAGAATTAAATACAAGAAAGCTTTGCTTCCCTCTGCAGAACACACCACTAATAGAAAAAGAGACTGTGAATACCACAAAGCCTCGTAAAGGAAAATGGGGACACTTTGCTTTACTATAATCCTTTGTAAATGGTCTTTTGAATTTGCAATCCAGCTATGTCATTTACTTTCTCATCTTATTCAAAGCCTGCCACAAAAAGTTATAAAGGCAAAGCAACATAACCAGTACCTAGATGGAGATAAGAGGTGTGCTGTCTTATACTGGCAGACTAGTAATCCCTGCTTCTAACACAAGCACCTAAGTGTGATATCAAGTTAGGTGGTATGAACATCACATCCCTCCTAAAAAGTTAAGACAACTTTTTTGTTTCTTTTCCCAGAATTACACATCTGTTTGATTCTTCAGAACATTCATTTTATTACTTACTACTACTTAAACCTGTGCACTGACAGCGACTGGATGAACGCGGGTATGATGGACCGTCTGTCAGAAAGCCAACAAAGCTCCCTGCAGGGTGCCTGTGTAACTTCTGTTTACTGCAAAGTGTATTCTACAGAGGGTACACAGGTCTGGAAATATCAAAATGTGGTGTTCAAAGTTACGCAGCATCATCTGAGTGTGTAACACTGGTGAGACCATAAGAAGAGCTAACACCAAAGGCATAAGGACCAACAGACTGAGTCCCTGGGCTGCTGCAGGGTTTGACTCCCATATGGCAAGGGCACTATTCTGTTAGCCATCTTCTCGGGGCAAAGCCTCTTATGGTACATGTCTTAAGTGAGAGTCAGTGCTTCAAGCCATTCTCCAGACTGGCATTTAACAAGCTGTCAGGATGACTTAAAAATAGTACAAGGACTAAAGCAAAAACAACATTCTGATTTGCTTGTTCTGCTTTCCCTGCTGTGATTTTATCAGGAATTGGCCAGCTTAATTTAGCTTTACAAGTTGCCAGAAAATGGCATAATTCCATTTTAATTTTGTTTCTTGGCTGGATTTGCCAAACTAATCCACCACTGATGGTCCATCAATGACTGGCTCCAGCAGTTCGCACCAAACCCTGGAGCAGGAGTCCTGGGCCCTGCTCTCACCCCTGCTGCTGATGGCAATGTGGCCACCACGCAACGCATTTGCCTCCTTGTGCTTCCTAGCACTCATTTGTGACAGCAAGTTACAGTTACTGCCCAGGTTGCAGTGAAGGAAAGCTGACACTTTTATAAATGTTTAGAACTAGAAATACTTCACGGCAGTATTATTTTGTGAGGATGTAAGTTTTCATTTTTGGTTTGAAGGAAGTGTGAAATAGAAGAAAATAAAGCATCTGCAACACTGAAACTGAAGCTGAGATATCTTCAGACTGCCTCTGATCTTTGCACTGCTTTCAAGACTGAGATCCTTCTCCAGCTGAAGCAAGGGCTGTGTTGTCTGTCTGAAACCAATCTAAACAAGGTAAAAATGAAGCTTTAACTAGCCCAGACAAAATAAGAGTGATCATACAGCTCTCCAAAATGCAGTGCAGTATTTTCTTTTTTGTAGATGTCTATCCTTCATTACCTTGCTTAAGCCTTAATATTCAGACATAACAATAACGTGGTGTTCAACAGGATTTAAGATTACTGGAAATAGAGAGGCCATTTGGAAAATATCATGGCCTTGGTAAGAAGATCCAGGGCTGGCTGAGAGTACCCAAGGGCTTATTAAAAGATAAACTTTCCATATTTAGGATTCAGCCAAACAAATACAACTGCCATTTGCCATTAGCAAGCAAAAGACAACTCTTACACCTTCTCCTGAAATACCAAATGATTGGGGTTTATTTAGCTCAGGTTCCACTGAAGTCAGTAATTCATCATTCCCAAGCAGTGTAACAGCTCCTGCAGTATTTGACAAAATCGGGCAGCGAAGTTATCAAAGCAACCTTCTCCAGAGGATGGGGTGGACATGCCTGCAGGACTTTGTTTTAGGATACCAGCTGTCTTACTGGTTGGAGAACCACCAGAGCTTTCAGCGTCACCAACGTTTCAGACTGCCCGCACACCTTTCCTTATGAGTAGAGTTCAAACTAGTATTCCACATTAACTCCCAACTCACCTCGGCAGATTTTGACAATAAAAGATTCTACTTTGCATTTTAGTTCTTTTCTAATTCAATATCGATTTAAAATTATTCACATGCACAATGAAACAAAAACCAAACGAGAATCAATACTCTGGCCAAACATGCATGGCCCCAAAGTGTTATAGGAACCTAAAAAACTGTCTGTCTCACCATCTTGCAATGTTCAATAGTGTTCAACAGCATCTGGTGTTCTCTAAAATTAAAGGGAGGAGCATATTAATGAAAAATAGAGCTTCCAAGACTGTTGATTCTTGCTAATTCACCTTACAGGAAAAGAAATTTCAAAAGATCAATTACTGACATGCAGGATTTTAGGCTGACTAGAAAAGCCAATAAATCAATCTCTCGTAGACTGAAAAAAATCTATCCTAAGGTATCTTGATATCAGCACCTCTTCCTAGTTTTAGAGCAACAGACAACACTCCTGTAGTTCAGATGAACATATATATGTATGCTAGCACAGAGGTTAAGTTTAAGAGATACATGTGTTTGGAAAAGATTAAATCTTCATTCCAGTAAAGCAAAATATTTTGGATTTGACTGGGTCAGGCTGAGTATGTGGCAGTATGTGGTCAGGGAAATGTCAGGCTGATCTAGACAGGTATCTGCACAGAGAGGAAGACAGGAGCTGCACTCTCCCCGTCCCTCTCCCACTTTAAAGACTTCATTGTACTTAGATATATTCTTTAAAGATTTTTGTAATTTCCTTGTATCAAAGGGATATTTAAAAAGAAGGCTTAACATCTTTGTTATCTTTAATATTAGTGTAGGAATACTACTTCTGTGAAATCAATACAGAATTGTTTTCGAAATCATGCTGGCCCCCCCATGACAGCTGAATTGCAACTGAAGTGTAAGCACAGAGCATCCTTTTTCCCTTCCCCGTACCTGCAGTTACTGGATGTTGCTGCAATATAGGCATGGAATAAACCTATAAGAGGCCAATGGTCATCATCTAAGGAAAAATTAAAAAAAAACAAGCCTGGAATAAAATACATGCTCACTCCTTAGGCTTGGACTGAAGAGGCAATTGAGGATCCCTTCCTGGCAGTGTCTCTTGAACCTCACTTGAGTTCTCAGGGAGCTGAAAAACTTTCTAGATGGCTAAAGTTATGTGAGAGGAATCCCATTCCAGTCACTGGGTTGGGAGCCTCATATAGATGTGCTCTGCAATGAAAAATAGTCTAAAATACTTTTACCTAACCAAAAACTGCTAGCAAACTGATCAAACTGATCAAAACCTTTGTCTGAAACAAGAAGGTAAAGAGTAACAGACCTGCTCCTATGAGATAAAGTGCATGCATATAGATAAGCAGCATATAGTACAAAGATATATTGGATTTCTGCTTTATAGGGAAAATTTCTGTCTCTGGCTTTCAGTTTGCCTTTCTGGATTATGCTATTTCAAATCAATATATTCTTCAATGTCTTCAACTTGGCTCCCCCCATAGGATACAGATGAAAACGATCCCCAAAGAATTTACAAAATACTTCTAGTTAGAAGGTAGAATATAACTCTGCTTTACAATCAGTGTGCAGAAAAACCCCTAACACAGCTAGTCTCTGGGCAGCTTCCCTTTTCACCTTCCTTTAGGTGTTCTGTGGTTAAAAAAACATTTTCCAATATTTTCTGAGATCAAATTCTCTTGTTGCAATCCTATTTTTACTTTGCTTTCATAAGACTCTGAAGAACATTGCTTGGTCATCATCCAGCACTGGATTTCTTTTCATATATCAAATTCCATCTGTGACTGTTATCCAACTGTGTTAAGACTATTCTTTGGCAAAGCAACCTGGAAATATTGCTTTTCCACCATTTTCCCTTTTCAGTCCTTCCAGTTCTGTAACTGTCTAAATTTCTCTTGGTAAAACCTAAAACTGCCCCATCCTAGCTTATTTCTTGTACCATCATATAGGTTAAGTTATTGGAAAGCTCCTTCGCAACCAAAACACCAGTTTGTGAACTTGTGATGGTCTGTAACAAACAGAGCCTGACCTCACTTCCCGGTGAGCACTTTCTCCACCTCTCATGTTCACATGTGCCTGGCCGCCTGTTCAGCTCTTCAGTGCTCCATGGCTTCCCAGACTCTGACAGCAACTGCCTACATCCCACTTTCAAAGATGGGAACAAAGACATCTACATGAAAACCCCAAAGCTGACCTTGCTGCTCTGTCTGGTTCTTCGAAATATAACCTGCCTAAAATCCCAGCAAGATCCATGGATCCTGCTTGCGTATGCTCCAGGTAAACTTCTGCTGTCCCCTCCACACACAGTACTATACCTCAACAGCAAAATTTCATCTGTTTTTGTATATTTGAATAAACCCTCCCCTAAACAATCCAAAAGCATATAGCCTTCCTGGATTATCGACAAAACAAATTCATTTACTCATGAGAGAGGATGCTGCTGCTTTTAAAAAGCATCTCTTGTGTATGTGAAAGAGGAAATTGAGAGAACAGTTTTCTCTCTTCTTGTTATTCTCATATAACCACCCCAAAACAAAGAATTAGAAAACAAAATTCTCCAAACCCAAAGTATGGACAGGAAATGTGGGCAAGGAAGTATGTTTTTTTTAAGTTATAAGAAACTGAATTTGCATGTCTTAAATCTGCAAGCAGTTCTGCAAACACGTTTCCTTCTCTTTTGAAAGCAACTGCTCTATGCATTCACAACTCAGACTAATAAATTCCATAGCAACCTTGTGAAGTGCACAAGTAATAGACCTCAGTAAGTCATAATGAGAAATTTGAGAGCCGTGGATAGAAAGAGGTCACAGAGCTGCTTTCAGATACCTGATTTCCCAGGATACTTATCACCCAGCATTCCCACTGCCTCTACAAATGAGCCAAATTCAGTCTGTGTCTCAGTTACCTACAAACCCCATTCTCCTTCGCAGCAATACCACTCACTACTCCACTGGACTCTACAGTCCCCAAAGGGGAAGGGCTTCAGGTCATTTCTGGTTGTCACAGCATCATTAGAGGCAGCTGTGTGGACCGACAGGACCAACCAAGAGACAAGAAAGCACTCATCAGAATACAAGCCTGAGCATAACCAAAATCTTTCCTCTCAGTCTGTCCTTTAGCCCAGAAGGCCTAGGGGACTTCAGAACAAGTCCTCTGGGCCTTCTGCAGCAACTGATGTGGAAATCCCACTGCTTCTACACAGCCAGAACAGTCAATTCTTTCTTGCCAGGATTAGCAGTAGCCATATATATTTGTAAAAATAAACAATTAAAAAATAATCAAACTCTGCTTATTGGCATCAGTACCATTTAACATTTTCTTTTACATATGCTATATATAATTTATATAGTAATGGAAATTTGTGAATCTTGTCACAGTAACAGATATAAGAACAGTATATTTTTGGCTGCAACAACAACTGAAGTTTTTAATTAAGAATTGCATGAATACTTATTCTCTTTCATCCTCTCAGAACTCCCCACCTAGCTGCAAGAAGGAAATATTTACTTATATATGCACACTGTCTGGTCCAGCTAAGTCAAAGAAACAGAACATAAAAAAAAAAAACCACTTCAGTGCTAAAATCGTTTCTTTGGACACTAAAATAACTCTGATTGTTCCTCTAACAGCACTGAGCATTGCCAGGGATAAACCCTGCAGAAGATTGTTGGAGTTACCTGAAGAAAAGGCCAGGACCTACTGTCCACTTGGAAAATTGCAACTGCTCAGGCATGTCCATACATCCTCTTCTCATAATGCTAAGGGGCAGGGTGAGAGGGGCATGGCAAGGTTTAGCAGTGGTTTCCAGGTGTCTCTGCTGTTGGAAAGATTAGGAACAAACTCCACTGCGGATGCAGGTGGAGAGCTGGGAGGACAGTGAGAGGACACAGGCAGCCTGGCAGGTGCCTCAGAGCTGACTAGGAGGGCAGCACTGGCCAGGGCACCTACTGGAAGGGAGCAGCCACAAGCATACAAAGGTTTTAATCTCCAGAGCTGTTTAACTAGAACACAAAATCCTGAGCAAGAACAACATAACTCTTCAGATACAAAATACAAATCTTCTGATTTGAAAACAAAGCCTGCCTCCCTTCCCACCCACTGTGTCCTTGCAAAACTGTCCTTCCTGTCAGCTTAGCTTTCCAACACACCCACTGTGGCTTCACAGGCTGATGCATCTCTTTTGATCTCTATAGACCTTGTCTGTCTGGCAGCAATCTGTTTTCCCTTCTCCCATTGCCACCTGCACCCCACGCTCACTCCCTGTGCTTCAGGAGGGTAAGCACTGAGCTCATCCATGGGGGTCGCTCTGGCCAGGCCACAGCTCTTGAGCCCAAACAGACTGATAAAGCAGTCCTTGCAAATGATTGTCCTGATCTGAATCAAATGATTCAAAGCAGGGGAACAAGAGCATCACTCATGCTGTACAGATCCAACAGCGACAAGAAGTCCAATGACCCCTTGTGTTTCCCCAGATGTCAGCATCAGGTCAGGAAACTGAGCCAGAGCATTTAGGAAGGAGCAGTAATTAATCTGCAGTAGCAGCTCACAGGCAGAAGGCCCAGCTCTGTGGCAGCACTGTGCATGGAGATCATCATCCCATCATAAAGTATCCCATAAAAAAAAAAAATCAGAGCTCTGCCCCTACAGAAGAAGGCTATCATGTGCCTGCTGGGGAGTTCCCTTGCCTTACCTGCCACTGCTCCCACTCCTGCCCTGGAAGAGTCCAGACCCATCACCTTCAAGGAAATGTGATAGTTCCAATGCCTGAACCACTCCTGGTTTACATGATTTATGTTTTCTTTTTCTCTATTCCTCTGAAAACTGTCAAGATCCTCCTTCATGTGACCAGCAAATGCTCAGGAATACACACACCTAATATATGAATTATTTGCTTGAAACCACACTTCTTATTAGCACTGTTCTGAAAAGCAGTTCAGAATTTCAGCTGTAAACTCACTTTTTCCTACATCTCCTGGCACGACTATTTTTAGTATAGGACTAAGAATGGGAAAACACAAATATGCAAATGAATATACTTCCCAGGGAAAAAAAAAAAAAAGCTTTTCCTCTTTGAATTTTTCTCTAGCAGCTAGCAGAAATCCAATCCTGTTGTGCTTTTATCTGTCATTTTCACTGGAAGGTTTTATTAGCTCAATTAGCAGAGCTACCTGTACTGAAATGTCTCTTTCTGTCATTACTTTACAGTTCTTGAATGTAAAAATCAGTATGCAGAAAGACTCTGAGATGCAATTTATGGCAAGCTTGAGAAGCTTTCAGTCTTTTACCTTTTTACCATACACTAAGCAGTGTATATAGAGTCTTACTCCAGGCTGTGGTAACAGACCTCTGCAGGGCTTGACTGTACCAGTGTACTCAGTTCACCCTCAGATGCAAAGCCCACGGGGGACAGGTGGGCCAAAGCAAAGTAATCTCATGGAATAAAGCAGCCTTGCAGTGCTTCTATCATTATTATTCTATTAACACACTCTACCTTTTATTCTGCCTGAAATAATATTGACTTATTCCTTTCCTTAAGGGCAGTTTTAAGATGTGAGTGAACTATTATCTCTGCATTATCGGAAATAGAGCAAATGTTTTCTATCAAGTCTTCACCTCTTGGAAAAGGAAGCACCTCCATTTCTGTATAAGCAGTGCTGTGTCTGGGGGGGATCGTTGCCCCAGTCACAGCCGGAGGCTCAAAGGGAAGCAGACTTCAGAGGCTGCCTGCCTGGATGACGCTCACGTTTAGCAACAGCATCAGTCAGGAGCAAGTGCCTGACATCTTCTAAAGCTACGTTTTGCCACTGCAGAAACTGAGCACTGAAGACCTTCCTTACATTATCCTGTAAACCCAACAGCAAAGTGGAAACTGCCACATAAGAGAGGACATGCATTTATTCTCAGTCTCCCCTTCCTTCCAAATCCATCCTCTTATAACCTTGTACCCTATTCAGGACAGGAGGATGTTGAAGGATCTAACCGAACGACTCCCAGTTTTGATGCACCCCTAAAACCAGAACTCTGCAAGTACTACACCAAGAATGAGCTTCTAGGAGAATCCCAAATGCTGTTAACAGGCTTGCTCAACATGTTTGAAAGTGCCAAAATATTAATAGAGTCAAAAGAGATCAATCAGATGAGTCAAACTGGCCTTTGCTAAATACATAAAATATTTTTGCAGAAAACAATGCAAGAGGGGAAGCGTTTAACAGCCCAGTTTCATATCATCAGCAGTTACCAGCATTATAGGATAGTGGTCACCAGGATCTATGAATCTATCTTTTAGAATAAGGAGGCAGTTCAAATATTGTTGGTAGACTGTATATGTAAATACTCATTTTCAATAACAAAGCCACAAGAAATAGGTGTTCATTCTGTATCTTTATTTAAGAAACTGGTGCAAAATACAGTCAAAACCATCTCTATTTATCCGAGATCTAGAAATCTTCTATTGGTGGACTGAGATCATTGCTGTTTCTGTAAAGTGTGAATCAACTTCCCACACCTTAAATCAGCAAATTACTCTATCATTTCCCTTGTGTTTGTTATTCAGAGCACTTCATCTCTGAGGGGAAAGAAAGCATTTGTTTCATTGACAGTAGCTGATAATTATACTTGCAAAAAAGCACTTTATAAGGGTCAGTAGCCTGTAACAGGGGGATTGTTACACAACTTTTCAGCACAGAGCAAATGGAGAACGTGCTTTTGCTACTACTGAATTATATTCATTCCTGCAAATGACTGTGGTTCCTCTATTTACAGCGTGATTGAGACAAAGAGAGAAAAAGATCAGGTCAGTACTCACAGCACGGATCAACAAAATCAGTATTACAACAATACAAACATTACTAATATGATACAGCACTAGAAAGCTTCATGTTACCATGTATTTCACATTACCACCTGCTGAGGTATACAGTAATGGAGAGAGGTCAACAGCTTAATTTCACTAAACAGATCAATCCACGATGATGAGGCAATTTCTGTTGCATTATTCTAGCTATGTTATGTCTTCTGTAAGTTGGCCATGACTTTATTTGGAAAAGCAGGTGTACATCTCTAACATGGTAAGCAGAAATACTAGTCTTCTATGCAGCAATTTCTTTTCTATTATACAACAATTGTTGAATGTCTCTCATTAAACCCTAATTGTGCAAATTAGTAATTTTTCCTGTCCTGAATCTACAGGTTTTCCTATCAGTGCCTCTACTTTCAGAACTGAATTTCTGACTCTAAACCACATTTCAGAAGAAGGTGAGTTTTGCTGGCAATTTGTATCATGTTATCCTTGTTAAAAAATGGCCTTAAAAAGAGAACAGTATCAAAGACTTCTAGTTTTCAAAAGCAGAAGAGCTGACAGGAACACAAAGAGCTCGATTTCTAACCCAGAAATACACACTTAAATTGACACAGTGAGTGTGTTACCAAAACAAAACAATCCAGAAGAACAGAGATTAGAGAACAAAACAGATAGAAAGAACTGATTAATTCTATTGAATCAGAGCAGCACTATGTGCATTTAACACTACTCCAGAAATAAGACTCTTCCTGGTTTAGAATTTACATGTCTGATGGAAATGCCATTACCTTAAGGACCAACATATACTGGGAAACAGAGAGCCATCATCCCTATATCCAAACAGTATCGAAAACTTTCCAACTCGAAGCCTTAGTTAGTTGAGACCAAGTATCTGAGCAGCTTTTTCTGATACAGAAGCATATTAACCTCAGGTATCAGACCTGCTGAGAATAACAGCCTGATTTACAGAAAACAGATCTTTCCATCATGCAGTACTACTTTTTCATTTCAGCAAGTGCTAGTGGGCAAGGTGGCAAAATGCTTGTCCCCAGGGAAAAAAATAGCATTAAACTTGGCTTGCCAAGTTCTTCAAATCAAAACCAATCTGCAGACACTAAACCCACACCCACAACGACCAGCTGATCTTTATAGTCTTTTTTTCCCTTTGGCTGTCATCTTCATCCACCCCCTTCACAATGCTCTGAGATAGCCACATCCCCAAGGCAAGCTCCTGACTACAGGCAGTAATCATTGCCTATATAGAAACAGTGGACATTCAGTGCAGATAAGGACAGACAAGCTCCGTGTTTGGTCTGAAGCTGCCACAAAAAAAGGAAAACCAGATTCCATAAGGCTAAATTAATTTTAAGTTACTATCACATTCACATAACTTTCCTATAGGCCCATTCCTCAGTAACTCCAGTTCATGGCCTAGGATATTTAAACTGTCATTTACGTTCAAGTGTCAAGCTATGAATGGTAGGAGCAAAGTAGAATAACAGATTTGCCTCCAGCACTTCTGCACACAGGCGTTAACCTCCAGCATCAGGACAGAGCAGGCACCCAGGAGCAGCAACAGCTGAGTCACTGCAGCTCCTTGCTTCAGCACCCATATGTCATTGCCATAAGAGAATTTTAACTAGGTCAAAAAACATACCCAGAATCACGACTGGTGTCATGCAAGGGTCTTGTGGCTAGGGATACCAAAACTTATGACAACAGATATTTAATGAAAGAGAACTGAAACTGCAGCATCAATTGTCAACTAAATCTCTTGCTGTGAATAAAAATCAATGATAATCTTGTCTCTAACTTTTTAGGATGTGTTCAACAGATATATTACAAAGACTCTGAAAGCTAATGGAGCTTGGAATATGAGCTTCATCCTTAAAATGATATGTAACATAATTATGCATAATGTTCTTCTACTGTGTCACAAATTTACAGGAGAAGTTTGATTTCTGTATAATTGGTTATTTGACATTAGTGTCTCTGTAACTGAAATCATATTGAGCTTTCAGCTTGTCAAATATTTTGTGGTTTTCCACCTGTGAAACATTAGAATTGACCTGACTTTTTCAAATTAATCCAGCCCAAGTAAAATGTCCCTTCTGGTCTTCTTGGCTACAGGTATTGCCTTCAGCCACTCACAGCGGCTGAGTGTACCAGAGCTTTCACAGTCATCATGAGAAGTAAATGTCCTTTTCAAGGATATAAGGCATAATCAGTACACCTACTCCAGAACAGAAAGAAACACGTTTCCCAGCATTTCCCATGCAGTAGAGGAAACTTCATTGCACATGAACAGTATTTCAAGCCAAAATAAAGGGTAAGAAAGAAACCCAAGTCCCACCTCTAGGATATAACTTCATCACTTGCACATATGCGATCAGTATTCCATCACCCATGTACTGGATTTCCTCTCTTACATATTCTATTTTCATCACATTGGTGATTATTGGTATCCAGTCAGCTCAAAGAACCCACAACAGAATGGTGCTAGGTAGATGCCTGAAGCAAGCTAAAAGAGCATGTTCAGCCAGCCATTAGCTCTTTCTCCCCAAGGGACCTCTTTATAAATGCACTGTCCCCAAATAATCTAGCTGAAGATCAGACAGACTGGTATTTTACCTGCAGTCAAAGATGAACACATTCTCAGCACCCACTGAGATTTTGTGGGGCTTTTTTCCCTACCAGTAACAAATATTCAAGAGCCAAGAGGCTCTGAGCACTGGAATATGAGCACGTTATACCATCAAAACAATCAGGCTGTTAGTATTCTGAATTCTTACTTGAATGCACTCCTACATTGGTAAGGGATTTTTATTTTAAATTAAACCCAAGGACAATATGAATAAAGATGATTTTGAATTCATAAAGATGAACTTAGTTGGATTAAGGGAACAAGCATGCAAACATCTGACACAGCTAAGTTTCAGCTATCTTGCAGCAAAAACAAAGCCAGCACCACAAAATCACTGGAAAATAGGTTAAAAAAGACAGTGTGAAGAGAAGATTGAAAAAGATGAAAACCAATAGCAATGAAGGTTAAAACCCAGTCCACATACTCTGCCTTTTCATGCACATAACTCACTGCGCAGGAAAAAAGATTATCTCCCACCACGGGAATGGCTCAGTGCCTCAAGGAAATGCAGAACAATTACTGATACAGAATAAAAAAGACCACAGGATATGAGGAGGAGTACTCCTCCCCAAATGAAAAATTAAAATTAAAAAGGAAAACAAGCGGGAAAAGCCTCACTGCATACAAATGAAAACACACAGCAAAAGGACATCACATCAATAGGGAGAAAAGCATAAATGTAGCCAAGCAGACCCTGGGTGAAGCAGGTAATACAAAGACTTACAGATCCAAGTTCTCCCAGGAACAAAGAAAGTATTCTACTGAGCTAAAATCTTGCCTGCTCAAGTGATCATCCCCTGCACAAAGCCAAGGAACATCTCATTAAGCTGTACCTGTGCCTCACACAAAAGAAATTAGTTTTATAATGCATGACAACAAAGGAAGGGCTGATCCTGATTTTTCACTGTTATTATAAATTAGGAATTACTTCACAGCAGCCACTGAAATTACTGTACAGAGACAAAACCTCTGCAGATGTAAAATGAAGTTCAGGCTCAAGAGGAAACATAGACTCCCTATTTTTAATCCTCCTGCAGCAGAAGGCCTTTTGTTATTGACATAAGGAAGGAAAATACAAACAGCAAATCAATTTCACCAATTTTTCAGGTTATGATCAACATAAAGCAATTTCCACACCTGGGTTTTTTTTTTGTCTCCATCACTGTCTTGGTGCTTATATCACTTCTTCCACTGATCTAACATCATGAGATGAATATTTTAAGGAAGAAGCAACACTTGAGTGGCAGCACAAAGTTTGTTTCTCAGACAGGCAAGCTGCCATCCCTCAGAAGGCAGCTGAATCACACAGTGTATAAATAACTCTGTCAAGAGAATTACTTAGTCTCACTGTGAAATCCCTCAGAGAGGCAGAAAGGTGGGGTACAGAGCAGTCCTTACCAGTCCACTAGCAGTTCCCTTCCCCCTCCCACATCATCTGTAACAGCACTGCCTCTTTCAAGCAGCAAAGCTATGCATGAAGGCAGATTAGAACGTCCTGTTCCCACCTGCAGACATCAGGTTTGTGAGAATTCATTAGCTATCCCAATTCTCAAACCCTAGCAGTGCTGAAAGTTCACTCCCGTGTCCACGTGCCAATAAGAAACAGCCCTACCAATGGTGAAGAGAAGTGGTGAGTCACATACCACCCAGCAGGATTTCCCAGCCCCCAGCCTATACCTGTCCCATCCTGAGTAGCCAGAACACACCAAATAGAAAGTCAAGGTCATTCGCAAGAATGGCAGCAGAGAGCCACAGCTTTTATGGAACATGTTAATGGAAGCACATAGAAATGCTTGCCTGCACCAAATCCTGCTTTGAGGAACAGGACTCTTTTAAAGTAATAAAGCTTATGCATGAGTATTGGTGGCATTAAGCTACTTATAACTTAACTCATGACCTCAGCATCTCGAAATTAAGACATACATACACACACTCTTCAGCTAAGATCTTTCTTGTACCATGACTCTACTTCTTCTTCACATCCAGCAGTAACAAAAAACATTTAGGCCTGTCCCTAGCACTGCATTTGGCCAAACCCCCTAGTATAAAGACTAGGGAAATCCACTTCACTTAGACAGACATACCACTGCTTTCATGATTACACTGTCATCTCAAATCTTGGCATGCTCAGGGCCCCAGGTACAGAAGGCAGCTGTCATTCTCTCCCAGGTGCTCTCCTTTATACCCCATTATATGCTGTGCAGAAATGACACCAGGGCAGTATCACAAAACATGTCCTAATGAAGCCTACTCTGTTTTCACTGTTCCGTCATTGGCTTTTTGATGACTTTGGCAAAGTTTCTAGTACATCAGGAGTTAACATAATCTAGACTAAAATCAGAGCCTTCCATGGGCAATTTCTAACTGTCTTCCATTGAATAGCTTAATTTAACTTTCAACAACTGCAGGAGTTCTGCAGCCACATCTCCCTTCAGCAGACTATTTGCATGCAAAACAGAAGATCACAATACTCTATACAACCTCATAAAAATATGCAGCATAAGACACTAAGCATCACTTTGCAAACTGTTTGCTCTTTTGCTCCTTGTTATGTTTCTATCCTGGCTATTTGCCTCTCAGAAACTCCAGTCCTCCAAAGAAATCTTGAAAAAAGCACACAACCTAATTGCAAAGTTATGTCATGAACTTGTCAGGTGAAAAATAAGGATACTTTGAGTCCCATTCTGAAAGCTCTGTGAAGTCAGCATTTCCACTAACTTCAGGGAGAAGCAGCTCAGAAAGCTGAGCCTTACTATAAAAAGAAATGTAAAGATCCAAAATAAAGATGCAATTCCTGATGTATTTTTGCTCTGTGAGGATGACTTGTACAGGCTTTGATGGTAAGTGGAATTTCCAGGTATACCAAGTTCCTTTAATTAGGAGTAAATGTGAAGATTAATATAATTCATGGCCAAATATTATTATATATCTTACACTGAGCCAGACAATGTAAAAAGGCACGTGTAAGTAACAAATATCTCACATTCCTGAACAACCGCCTTCTCTCAAATTTTCTTAATCTTTTTTATCCTCTGCTTATGGAGCATGTAGTTTTTAGCTCACTGCAAAGAATGTTTCAGAAAATGCCCATTGTTGCCAGAAGAAAAGGCAAAATGCTCAAAAAATAAAAAAAAAAAGGCCAGACTAAAAAATAATCCACACTTCCCTGTGGGAGCTGTCAGAAGAGTTCTCTCTCCTCCTTATGAGTGTGGTAGCTATAGTCATTTATCGTAAACATTTTCATTTTCCTCTGCCTTTTCATTCTCTTTTGACAGAGGTGATAGCTAAGGTCAAGTCATCCATTGCATAATGAAACTATCGTGTTTTAAAAACAAACCAACCAACCTTTCTCTGTGTAGAATTGGTTATTATTCTTTCATCATCTCCTTTGTCTTCCTCTGTCCTCTCCATTTACACAGCAGGTATTTTCTCTATTTCATACTTTATTTTACACTCATTTTCCATCCATGTAATTCACGGACTCAGGTAAGTAACAGAAAAAGAATACTAAAAAAACCCCACATTGCTGATATTTTCTACTTGATTTTTATAAACAAAGAAATGGGCTATTACCTAATGTCATCACATCATGTAGGTTAGGAAGTACTTGTGGCATGTCAGCAATCTAAACACGGTAAATGGTAGGTGCTCTGCCAAGGCTGCTCCTTGCCAATGACCTGTGAGGCTCCTCACAGCCAGGATGCCAGCAAGCATGCCTCATCTCACTGCTGCATCTTGGCTGGAGAGCAGGACGGCTGTAGCACAATACTGGCTTTCACATTTATCACCCTTTCACAGATGTCTGATGTCTGTGAATACAAATGAAGGGTTACGATGGAAGTAAGTTTGTTTGGCATCGAGAGTCAACTGTGAATGACTAACAATCAATGAATAACCTAGTGGGTGTTTGATTACATGGTCTCCATGTTAGGTTTTTGAAGGCTAACCTCTCAAAGCATATTTCCATCCCTTTGGCTCCCTACAAGAGGATAAACATTTCAAAGTAGCCACTGTCTTTCTCAGTAGTTGTTTGTACAGTGCCCTACCACAATGGGGCTCTCTTCTCCAAGCAGTTCTTAATGCTAAGTTCAGCACCCATTTCCTTTTATAATCACACAATAAACAGTTTGTGTTTAGTCTTCTATTTTCCTTGGTAGGGAAAAGCCTTATTGATCAGATCCCCTGTTAGCTGTTCGCCTTGGCAAGAATCCTC
Organism: Psittacula echo; assembly: GCF_963264785.1. Classification (NCBI taxonomy): domain Eukaryota; kingdom Metazoa; phylum Chordata; class Aves; order Psittaciformes; family Psittacidae; genus Psittacula; species Psittacula echo. The sequence goes on from NC_137739.1 coordinate 9,983,758, forward strand.
TTGCTAGATAAGAGAGGAGGAAAATTGTTTTCCCCAGCAGCCACACTCTTGCTTCCACAAGTAATTTCAGCTAAAGACTATTTATTTTTAACCTCCAAAAGAGATGTTTCTCAAAATCCAGTTTGAGAAATGGGTTGAAGGCAATTCTTAAAGAGCACTTCAGCTTTGAATACCAGTCTCTGCCTTGTATCTTTGAACACACATCTTCCTGAGCTACCAGTGATCCAGATTCTAAACTGTTGAACACTTACTGTTTGAAATGAGATAGTATTTTGAAGAGTGAGCACGTCTCTGCAGCCTCAATTTAAATGGAGCATTCTCAGGCAGTTCTGAGTTGGCTCTCAGAAGTACCTACACTAGCTAGTGCACTTTGTCTCATTGGTCTCATAAAGGTTTTTTTTTAACACAGTAGAAGTAACTTAAGTAACTTAAGTCCTGACTGAGCTATTGATTTTCATTCCTTTTGAGTAACCTCCAGCAGCAGAGCCCTCCACAGCAGCTCCACTGCACTGGGTACATCTGCCAGCAAACTCCCAGACAGCTGAGCTCTGGCAGCCTTGCCTCTGTCCCGGGCAGGAACTGTCCCAGATCTGTCAGTGTGAGTTAGGGCACCAGCAGAGACTAATGATTGGTGTGAAGCTAACATGAGAGAGGACAGAAACAGTCCCCAGATAAAGGCAATGTTCACTTCTCATATGCCTTAGACTCATTGTCTAGCTGAGACAGCTTACAGAAGTACCAATTTACAGTCACCTATAAGGGCAGTTTTCACATGATGGGCACCTGGTCTATTCCCAGTGAGGCTGAGCCCACCAATTTATTTCATGAAGCTATCAAACATTAATGGGTTTCTGGTTTTACCTGTCCAGACCTGAGATGGTGACTGAAAGAGATAAAGTTGCATCTCATCACGGGGCTTCAGAGCCAGCCAGGAGCTTTCATCCTGCAGTCAGCTTTTTGGTTCTTAGGGTTTTTTGGGTTTGGGGTTTTTTTTGGTAAAAGGAAAGCTGGAGTCTGTAAAAACTTTAAATACTTTGCATTTTCCAAACAGGAACTTCCCTGTCAATCTATCACAGATTTCAGCCTCTTGATCTTTTCTATACATTTCATGATAAGACTCAATGCCAAAAGATTTCTCTTAAAGAGCTATCCCATAAAAATAAGCAAGGGGATTTTATTTTATAACTTCAAATTAGAAATGCAATATTGATGGGATCATTAATTATATATTTTGGATTTATAACCAAGGTTTGAAGGAAAGCACAATATTTGAACGTACATAATTGGTCCTACAGCGTACAATCTCCCTTTTCTTATTAAACACAAACCCCATTTCCTCCTTGTATGAATATTTTATTCTGGATACGTGTTCCAGTTATTTGGCAATATCTTCTATTCCATTTCAGCCCTTATTTTGAAAGAAGGCAACTAAGATGTGAAGATTTCCCACTGATATAATCTAGTCCTAAATTAATATAAATTTGAATTGCAATGTCTTTAAAAAACCACAACTCCCAACTCCCTCCTCCCTCAAGGGCTTAAACACACAGCCTGGGGGAACTGCAGGCACTTCAGTCCTGAACAGCATCTTCCCAGCCCTCTCTAAGTCACAGGAAAGGCCTCCCTTTCCTGCCAGTCCATGGCTTCCTCAGATTATACGCATTACTGAAAATTTTTGCATTGATGATCAATTCATTTGTAGCCCTTCAGAGGGCTCTGTGTGTGTGTGCATGCACACATACATGTGCATCCCTTTTAGACTGGGAGCAGAAAAGTGCCATCAAATTTTCAGCCACCCTAAATGAACTACATTGTTTTCTATGTGTATGCTTGATCTGAGACTCCAGAGGGATTTATTGGATTATAAGCCAGGGTGGCCAACGTTGAGGTACATGGAGGAAGATTAAACAGCTTTGTGGACATATATCCCAACGTTTTTCCCTTGTGTGCTACCACATGCCTCAGGAGCTGTTGCAGTAGTGCAGGAGAGGCTAGGCTGGTGAGTCTGAGCACACGAGAGGCAGCAGATCAGCACTGCCATGGGTCAAGGCAGCCTTGATTTCCTTCAATCCCACTGAGTTCCTTGTTCTGTGACAAAAGGCAGCTCTTCCTGCCTTGTACAGTAAGTGTATTGGATGTGAATGACAGCGTATGTCAAACTTTCTTTCCATGAAACTATAATCTTGCATTAAAGGATCTTTGGGTTATTTTTTCCTTACATTGAATAAAGAAGCTGGTTGATTCCCACAAACACACACACAATCTCCAAACTAAGGCAAATACATTAGTGATAAGAGATGATGAGCCATGCTCTAATCTTGTCAATCACTCAGCAATGACAAATACATATAAATCCTTAATTTTCAGAACCAGACCCCCCAAGAGTCCAAGCTCAGCTAATACAGTATCTCAGAGCAGGCGGTAGGATGCTGGCCACATGCTTTAAAGACCGTGGTTCAGTTCCTCAAGTTACCACTCAGTTTAAGAGTGGTAACATGGTCCTTAGTCTTCTTGTGTTTCACTTCCCCATTGGTAAAACACGGAAGCCATGACATGCTGCACAGCAGCCCCAATCTGCTCAAACCAGGTCATTGAAGCAAAGAGTGACTAAAGAGTACAGTCAGCTGTAGAAATCAGTTAGTTGCAACCAGTGGCTGCACTAAAAGTAACTGAGAGCAAAGAATCTGATATTCTATTATTATTTTGTATTTGATTTGTATAGGTTTAACTACATTATTTAACATAAAAACTTTAAAGCTACTGAAACTGAGAAAACAGTCTTTGGTGTCTTTTATGCTTACTTCATTCACAGCGTAGATACTAAAACTCCTGCTATAGAGACTGAAGACTCTGCTTCATTATTAAACATATGCGCATCATGGCCCTTACAAATCTCTATTAAACTGAGGATTAGGCAGGGGCTGGAACAGATAAGACAGTATATTTTCATTCAATCTCCTTTAAAATAATGATGCATGCAACTTCATGTCATTACTCTTTAACGGTCTTAAGTCTATTTAATAGCACAGTAATATTCCAAAAAGGAAAAGCGAATTATTTCCACATTTAATTTTCATCACAAAAGTGAATGTGGTTCTTTCCATGGCAGATAAGCAGCTAAAGCTGCTTGGTACCTTAACTGGGATATGACTGCATTAGCTCTGCTACATTACAGCTGAGCTAATGAAACAAAGCAAAATGATTAGCTTCAGACCCCTTAGAGTATCGGAAAGTAATGTTTGTCTTCCTCCTAGGGACCTCCATAGAGGCAACAGAATTGGCAGACGCCACACCTGAACGAGCATCAACTTTGGCCTGTGTGACCAAGCTGGTTACCTACCCCATCCTCTGATAGCACAGGTCCCATACTGTGGGCACCACAGGGAGCAGTGTGAATATCATGGGCTCTTGTCCTCAGCTTCTCTCATCTGCTGTGACAAGGGAGGAAGGAATGGCTAAAAGCTGAGGACAGATCTGCCCTAGCATATGGTCAGCTGTGCTAGTCCCTGAAAAAGCAGCACATCCAAGGGCTGATCCCACTCCCTCACCTGAAAACAATACAGGTTTCTTCCTCATCCTGCAGCAGTGCAGGGACAGCTTCAAAGAGGCAGGGGACACAATCCAGCCCTGGGCCAGCCCAAGCTGGGAGACTCCAGCATGAGCTCTGTCCACATCCTGGCTCTACTGCTTCTTCAAAACAAACACAGGAGGAACTGTCTTTTACACCAATAAGAAGTGCAGTTTTTAAGGCAGGGACAAGCCAACGTAACCACACATAGCTCTCAGTCTCACTCCTTTGTGCTCACAGCCATGCCCATGCACTGGCAACAAGTTTCCAGTCATCTGCTTGCCATCAACCTGCCTGACCATTACCTGAACACTGCGGCCAGGATGGGGGTGCAGCAGAAGTTCATGGTTGGGGAGGGATGTGACTATCCCTTTTGCTCCCAGAAGCAGTTTCAAGTGGCCATAGCACAAAGCTCCACTCTGAGCTCCTTTCTCCAGCGATACCTCTCACGTCTTTGCCTGCATCTATCGTCCATTGCCTTAAATCACCCCACCCCAGCAGTCATCACCTTTGTTCCTTTCTTGGTGGAAAGTATTGGACTTGCCTCTTGAATGCCTGGAAGTAGTTCAAAATTAATACAGGTTTTAGCACTTACTGTTACGGCATCCCACCTAAAAATTCTCCACCTTTCCCCAAAAGTTCTGCAGCCTTGCAGTTTGAGCAGCAAGCATACTAAGGATAAACTTAGCACCAGTTTTGCATGGTCAGAGACTCTAAGGCGTGTTAAATTAAGCCTAGATTTATGAATGAAGAAGAGATGCTGATGGTCATATATTTACAAAGGTAACTACAGGAAAAGATGACTGGGTGTTGCACAGTTTTTCTGTGTTAGACCTATGCTTAGAGCTGATGCCCATCACTTAAATTTCTTCTCCTGTTAATCCCAAATGAGATATTGTGATGTCATCAGTCCCAGTGTCCATACCTGGTCTAATCAAGAAACAGGGATATTGAGAGATCTGGAGAGGATGCTCATTTATTTGACAGTCTTTTGAGGCTTTGGGACATACATATTCCAACACTTTAAACTGAGGCAGGTTGTTCCAGGACGTGAACAAAAGTAAATTAGCAGTACTTTCATTTTACACTTTGTCCATTTCTTAAAGTTTGACTGTCTCAGGGACAACACTTGCACTGAACAGGATTTTGATCACCCTAATTCACCTGTTTCCCAAGTACACTGTTCTCTCCACAGTTTTGCAGGCTTTCTGCTCATTTTAGGCAAAGCCAGACATTAGCTGGACAAGGAATCCCGAAGTGCATCTTACTGATCTTCAGTCTCACATAACCTGTTTCTAGTGGTGGATGCTGCAGAACTGAACCCAGTCTAAACCTTCAGCATTTGGAAAATTCAGTATCACTCACACCACGGTTTAACTGAGGTTCTCCTGCCAACTTCTCCAGCTTGGAGTTAGACAGGGGGACCGCAGGCAGGCGACACAGGGAACTGCAGGCCACAGAGAACTAATTCACCAGGAATTGCAAACATCCTTTATCCCCCTCCTTTTTTCAATAAAAAAAGCACAGGAAGGACTCTCAGACCCACTATATCCAAGCCGCAATCTGAATGGCTTCACAGGCTCATGCTTAGACATGAATGTAAATCTATGTATCTTCCAAATGATGCTGGATGTTGAGCTGAGCACATGCTCAAATGCTTTACAGAGCTGAGACTTGACTGCTCAGTGATTTGGGGAAGGGAACATGAAGTCATGGCACCTCTCATGCAGCGAAAGCCATGTATTGCCAAGGGAATATTTACCCCACAAAAACCTTGTTCTTCCAGTATTTCATTGATGTAACTCTGTAAATGTAGATCCATTCCTGCTATGCATCTGTGGAAATGCGCTGACACTGCGGCTTTTAACTCAGAGAAAATCAGATTCAGAATAAAAGGGTATCTGAGTTCAGGTTCAGAAACTTTTTCTTTCAATGTAATAATGCTACTGATTCCCCTCCCCATCCCCCCCCAAGCGGAAGGTGTTACTATATTCATATTTCATCTTTAATTAGCTTCTCCAGGATTGTTAGCTCTTCCGCAAGATTCTTTCCTCTAAGTTCTAATTATAGATACTGGATAGATTAGCCAGTGTTTGATGACCTTTTATAGCCAAATTGACTTCAGCTTCATGTGCACAAAAATCCTAGCTGGGGAAGGAAGAGAATTTATACCAGATGACTAAAGCCAAGTGAAGCACAGCAGCCCTGACCCTGTCCTCCCATGTTGGTATGTTACATCATATGAGCTCCACTAGAGAGAAAACTCACATCACTTATGGAGCAGAAAAGAGACCACTTATATAAACAGAAACCAAGAGCTATTAAATAGATATTTAATACAAAGTTCAACTCTTTAACAGAAAAGTTGTCTGTTCTCAAAAAAGAAAAGATACATTGAGCAAAAATTTAGGCCTATTGGTACCGTAATCTGGAATATTTAAAAATGTGCCTTGCCAGGCCGCACTAGACTTCAAAAACTGAGAGCATATCACTGACCAGCACAGAACTGTTCTTTAAACACTGCCTCAATCTAGTTTTAGGGATGTTCCTGAAGAGAACAGGGCTCCAGCTGCCAGAGTGTTATTAGAGGGGGGAAAAGTGTGTGTGTGGGGGTACAGAACTACCTTGGAAAAATACTTTGTCATCGCACAATTTATAGTCTGTCTCTCAACCATTCCTGAATAGGCACCTCCTACTCCTTCCCGGATCTCCAGGGAACCTGTGGACACAGACATCTCGCACAACCAAAGCATCTGCTGGGAGGAACCTTCAGCACCATCACACTTTCTGCCCACGGAGAAGGTGTGCTTGTACAAACCTCTTGGTCTCTCTCTCATACACACTTCTTTCCTAGGGATTTGTGATATGTGAAGGACAGTTTCAAAGTTCCTCTCCTCACCTACCACAACTAAAGAGTACTAGAACCATGGAGTGACTGATGTTACTACTGCAGACAAGATTTTCCCCAAGGATCTAAGAACACAGATTTCATTAATTTTTAAATGGATATGTGATTTTAAACAACCTTTGAAGATATTATAAAAAGATTGCACATGTACACAGAAACACATAAAACTAGTTGGGGAACTTTGTTAGGTTATCGGTTATGTATTAATAGTACATAATTTTGCTCCTCAGGAATAAAAATCTGGTAGGTTTTTTACTACTTAACCAGTAATTAATAAGGTTGCAGCAGTACAAATGATTGACAGTGACATGCTCTGACAGGTTATACATAGCAAGTAATGCCATGTCAGACACTTCAGTATTTATATTGAGATGAATGGCACGTAATGTGATGCACATGCTAACAATGAGCATAAATATTTAGTACTCCCAGCAAAGCCTACTGGTATGATTAATTTGGCCTTAACTCTGTATCCCTCTGCAGTCTTGCCTATCAGCTATTTAGTTAAAGGCATATTTCTAGAGAACCCTTATCAAGTGTGTTTACACATCCTCCCTGCAAGAGCAGCTTTTGGCAAGTACTTTTTCTTCTCAGAGCAAGATCCTGGAGTCCATAAAGGTCAGTTTGGCCTGCAGCAGCTTGGTAAGAGCCCAGGAACCCATCACTGTCACTGTCACACTGTCAGGGCTCCCCTACATACCTCTGCCATCTCCTGCAGGTAGCCATGGGCCCTTTCTCCATTCATATCTATTCCCTTGTGGTAGAAGGGGAGGATAGTGCTGCACCACCCCTCTCAGCAACTGTGAAGAGTTACAAGGGAAGGAAAAAAAGCCTCCTCCCAGCTGCCCACCCCCTGCTCAAACCACTTTATACATCTGGGACCTTCAGAATATGGTTGAGAAATAATTACAGCAGCTCTTACCTGTTCTTCCCTTAAATCATTCACAGTGCTGGTTATTTTTTGTCAGCAGCTGTCAATGCAGCAATAACCATGCTGTGACTGGCCTGTGTAGTGTTTAAGTTGTGGAGAGGGAGGGAAAGATTTTCTATCCCTTATTTCTACCCAAAGAGAGCCTTTGCTCACCAACTAATAGTTGTGATAATTCACTCCATTTTTAATATTAACACTGTTTATTGAATCAAAGGTCAGGCTCTCCAGGTATTCCTCCAGGCAAAATAAGAGTACATCTTAGTTTTGGAATGTTTTCAAGTGTTACCTTTGAGATTTTGCACCCTCACTACTTTTTAATACATAACACTCAACTCCAAATATTTAAGTTCCTAAGACAAACAACTGAACAACTGATCATTTCCAGTGTGGTAACAAGGAAACCACAGACACGGTACTTGCCCTCTATTCCTTCAAAAACCTGGAAGGCAGGAGAGATTTGATTGAGTCTTACTACCCAGAATGTCACTTTGCCCATAAGAAGAGGAAGAAGTACAAGCTCATTCATTCCTGTGCTTGCCTTTTACCTGTAAGTGTGGTCTCACTGGCTCTTCAGACACACACTATTTCATAGCATTCCTACTTGTCAAAGGAGCACAAAAACAAGCTTGGGGTGCCACCTATTATCAAACATACGTATTATATACTCCAAATATGATTTTATTTCAAACCCCAAACTAACCACAAATTAAGCAAGACATTTTCCTTGTTTAAACAAGAGCATAATAGGGAAACCACAACTAGGTATCTACTTGATTAGGGTAGCAATAAGCTAGCAGAGGATAAACCTCTACTGCCAGAGGCCTTTTCTCATTTTGAACAGCCTCTTTACAATCCAGTCACACCTATGAGCACATATGAGCAGCTTATCCCTGTATTTATCCACCAATCTGTAATTCTTTATGAACTGAACTCTCTCTCTCTTTAAAATTTTGTCATTCCTATTGTCATATGAATAAAAGAAAGACTCATCTCATGCATGTGCATAAATAAAGTCAATGTTCATTTACTCACCTCATGTACTGAACTATTTTATGTCTGTCAGGTCTCAGAAAAGTTGTCAACCTGCCATTCAAGTGAACATTATGGTGTATCCTACTCTTTCAAAGATTATTTACAAGGCAAGATATTTGCATGAATGCAAACCATGAGATGTTTGGCCTACATTTATCTAACACAGACATATTAAACTCTTCCCCTCTCTCCTGGCACTGACATTTTTTCAGTGTAAGATTTCCTACTGGCACAACTAACAGCCATTACACATGGTGCTGCATTACACTGGAAGATTAAGGAGCATCACAAGGAAAACCAGAAGGTTGCAGGGGTATGGTGCACCTCTGCAGGGAGAAAATATCAACAGCTGTTCAGTGCAGAGGAGATGAGCACATGGTACACTCAAACAACTGGTGCAAGCACACTGGGATGCCCAAACAATTGGTAACAAAAGCCAGATTCAAGTGAGAATTAAGCCAAAATTCATGAACCTGAAGTTCACAACATTTAGAGGTTCACTGCTGCTAGCGCTTCAAGAGCAGGACTCTTTTTAGGTTGCAGGAGGTTCCTCCCTCCCCGAAAACTACCTTATAGGTAAGCAAAATCCCCACCATCTTCCAGACTGCTCATACCTCATCAGGAAGAGCAAATTCAGGCCAAATTAGCTCTCTACTCATACCAGAGTACTCCACTATCTTCTGCAAATGAACACAGCTATCACCAATGCTTATTGGACACTTCAACACATGTGGAAGGGCAGAACCCATGTACCTTGCTTTCACCTGCACGAGCTCTGCCACCCACACAGAAGGTCTAAGGTCAGCAGCACTTAGACATTATACTCAAGAACAGTATGTTTAGCCATGTTGAGAAATCTGATTTTTTGTTACTAAAAATTAGCACACACAGCAACCAGCAAGGTTGCTGGACAGACAGACGCCTCTTACATTTATAGACCTTCCTCTCCTAACACCCCCCCCATGGCAGTTGGGGTTGGACTGGTAAAGTCCCCTTCCAACTCAAACCATGCTGTGATTTCCCTCAGGAAAGGCAATAAAGGGAAGTAAATGTATTTCTGATAAAGTGGTAAGGAAGGTACCTTAATGCCTACTACTATTATGCAAACCAAACATGAAACATAGTCAACATCTGTGTCCCTCTCCATGTTCTTCCCCACCGCCTTGCACTGTTGTTTCATGTCCCCCAAGTCCCTTTCATCCTGTGATGATGCTCCTATTCTTAGTGACTGGGCTCAAAAACCTTACTGCTTTCTATGGTCCGAATTGACCCCGTAAAAAATTCTTTGAAAACTACTATTAGGATGATGTATGGCCTAATTTTGGTTGCTATAGCATTTAGAGTCAGACTTATGACTGGGGAAACAATCTCCCACTCACTTGAAATGCAGGGAAAGGTTTCAGTACTGCAGGAGAAGGCTCTCTGGCTGAAAAGTCGTATTTTAAAGTTTACAGCTCCTGCTTCTGGCTCGGCGTTGCTACGGCAGTGAGGAGAGAGCCTGGCAGGGTTCTGCAGATGCTGCCGAGCTCTGGATGCGGCCACTCCAGAACACTGTTTTAGCTGCTCTACGGGAGGAATCTAGCAGCAGGTTATTACCATAAGTACCAAGCTGCCAATCCACCCTTTCTATGGTTTTAAAAGCAGCATGGTTTTATTAAGATAGAAATGACCACGAGAAATCAAGTGCATTTTAGCTTAGGCAGTGAGATATAAGGCAAGAATGCTGTGTAGGCCTCTATGGCTGGCAATAGACACCACTGCTATCAACCTTCTCTGTTGCCTTCCATCGTGTTTCATGTGCATAATCATGGCAGCAGCACCTCATCTCATCTCACCCTGGCCTTGGGGCCACAAACAAATAAATAAAGCTAAAGTCGACTCCCAGAGCAGACAGGAGAACGCCTTTCCTCTCTTCCTTCTACATATATCTGTTCACATGACAGAATCGCTCAAAGCACTACTGTAAATATGCATTGTACTCTGTATGAAAACCAATGCCGATTTTACAAATGAAGACAGGATGGCTGAATCTGCCTCCAGTTCTGAATACTTCAGTTTATACATCTATATAGAGGTTTTTATATATATTTCAGCAGGATTTTAAAAATGTTAAGCATCAGTTTCAGAAATGGCTTATACTTGGACCTAGCTTCAGCAATGTTCAAACACACTGTTAGAAGCCATGAACCAGGTTCTCCAGAATTAGGAAGTGGCTTTAAAACATGATTTTCAAGGCAGGCAAAATGTCCTGTTGTTAATTATATACCTGAGACAAATCCAAAAAAAGAAATCAAAATAAGCTAACCATTGTTTAGATATGTGTCAAATTCCTTTACATACAACCACAACTTTTCAGCACGCGGTGAGAATGCACATGCAAGTATCATTTAGTTTAGCTTCACTTCCTTTCAAGGTACCTTTTCCAGCTAAGGAAAAGAATCTCTTTTTAAACACATACCTATGTCTGACAGATACAAAACTAACACGTTTACCACTGCTTCTGCAGATTTTTAACCACCCTCAAGCGTGTGGTGACTGTGGCTTACACAACGTGTATGGTTGATGAATTTTAAGCTAATCTCTGGTACTGTTCTTACTCCAAGCAATTTTAGAGGTGCGCACTCCCATTACTACACTGAAAAGTCACTTCCTGACTGCAAAGCAGATGCTTGGATATCATGCAAAGAATAGAAATATCCTACTCTGTGCACTACCAGGGCTGCTAATGAACTTTTAATTTTCTACCAAGGAGACTGTATCTTGCCACAAAACCTTACATGGGTGAAACTCTTGAGTTCATACATACAACACACCCTGCTTCCTAAGAGAATGATGCACTTGTTTAGTTGATACTAGAACCTTTGACCCAGCCAACCACAGCACATACATGATCTCAAAATGTCACATTTCATAACTCTTTACCATTCTCACCCTCCCTCCCTCCCCTCTCAACACCAGCCAGCTCTCTGCTGTGAGCAAGCCATTACTTCCACAAGTATTTTACAGGCAGCTGGTGCAACCACACAGTGCTCCCAGCTCCAGTAGTATGGGCAACACAGCACCCCAGGTGACAAACAGTGCATTTAAAACCCCTGAACACACAATACAGCATATGTTTCTTCTCATCCACTGAGAAGATCCACAAAGATAAAATCATTTCCTTGTAGAATTAGCACAAGTTGGCTTGGTAACTTGATGAGTTTCAGTGCAGTCTGCACATGTTCCTTTCAGAACATTATCCAGAAAGTCAGTACTGACTGGATTGTTAAAACAGACTTCAGCCTTAGAGAGCTTTTTATTTACTGTTTTGTTCCTTTCTTGTTTTACTTCAAAAATTTTCCCAGCAGCTCTAATCTGTGACAGAATATTAAACTGCAAAACACTTCCTGTAGCTTTGCTGGTCACAGTTACTGATAAGATTTGATTCCTACTGTTCTTAAAAGGCAAGCGATAGGCTTCACCAGGGCGTACATGACCTTTCCAAAGCAGTGGCCCAGTAGGAATTGTGTCGATTGCTCTAACCTGTCAATGAACAAGAGCTGCAGAGCTAGCAGGAGAACAAGTTCTGATGCCTGTAGTTAAATAACAGCACCTCAGGAGAGCACATTTATGAAATATCTGAAGGGCTGAAAGGTCACTCACAATGAATCTCCCCTCTCTCAGGAGCAAGAACTGCCTTCTCCCAGATGCTGCTCTGGCTGGGGCAGGTTATACCACAGCAGCCTGGGTCTAAAGGGGTCCAGTGCTTTGGAAGAGGTCTTTTTATAGATGAGGGTTTTTTCCATAATTATACTTCAAGCAACACTAAACTTCTGGCAGAAATTAATAAATCCCAGGGGTTTGAACTTCTTTAAACCAGTAGCGCATGAGGCCCACTTGCCTTCTCACACAGCTTCATGGAGGTCTCACACACTGTTTTCGAGGACCAAAGGTCCCCAAACACCACCCACAGCAATCAAAGCTTTTGTCCCCTCAAATATCCCACAACTAGAATTTGCAAGCCTTCCAAAACTTACCACGCCATGCTAGGAATCAAAGCATTCTTCCCACAGGTTTAACCAAGACGGTTGCGTACAATCACAAAGCTGTCTTCACACCACACAGCACTGGCCTAAACTTTGACAGTGCTGAGCTCCCATCAAACTCACTTTGTTGCACACTTCACTGCTAACTTCTGCAAACCCTTAGTAGCTCCAGGATAGATCCATGGGTTGTACGCGAGTCAAATAACACCTTGTTGAGCAAAACCTGACTATGAGAAAAATCTAAGAGAGTAGAAGTCCCCAGCTGGAGTCACGTGTGATGCCCTGAGCCTGCACAGCAGGTAAGAGAGCATAGGCATAAAAAAAGCTGTTGCATATTTAAGCCTTCTGAGACACCATGCTGAACATCACAACAATGAAACACACACTGGAGCCCTTGCCCTTGAGCAGAGTTTTATCTTACCTTTCCTGCACGCTGGTGCAGCAGCCCGCTCTCCACATGTCTCAAGGGCCATAGCGTGAGTCCTTCAGCCTGTCTCGTGCTTTGTGTTTTCTCCTGTTTTCATGCTGCTCTCCTGCTGCTTCAAGGTGCCTCCCTACCTGTTCGAATGACAGATGAAAATCAAACTGACACCAGGTCTCTGTTTACACACATTCTAGTCTTTAGATACTTCAACAGATCTTAAGAAAAGGCATATTTAGCCCTTCCTACACTTAGTCCAAAGGAAAGGAGCTGGGATGGATATCAGTATCAGTACGTCTGGTGTGATGCTTCCTGAACTGTACCCATCCTTCAGCATAACAATAGGAACTTCCAAAAGCTGAACAGTAATTTCTCTCTACCATGAGCTGTTTTACTGCCAGCTTAAAGTGCAAGTGTCTCAAAAGTAGATCTTTTACTACAAGCAATATGAGCTTGAAGTAACTCAAATCAAATGTGGGGTTTTTTTGGGTTTGTTTTTTGTGGGTTTTTTTTTTTTTTGTTATTTATTTTCTCAAATCTGCCATCTCTTGACAACTTCCCTCCCTTGTTTAAAAGCTTTTCTAATCCAGAACAGCATAGGAAACACAGTGCTATGAAGTGCAGAGAGTGAAGTCTAGCTGGGTAATTTGGCAATAGTCTTACAGTAACTGTTTTTTCAAACCCACATGTACACTTTTCTGATGTTCCAGTTAGTAGATAAAAAATAAAGTAAAGCTTAAACTGTATAACTTTTATAAAACCCTAGAGCAGGTGATGCACTCCTTGGCACAATCACACATTTCAAAAATGGGATTTTTATCACAGTATTTCATTTTCAGTCAATCGAGGTCTGCATTCATAGATCATTTTTCACATACATTACTCAGCCACTGCTCTTTCTATCTCCAGTCTGGTAAATATTTTTGCCTTGTGCAAAGGATGTTAAGGGTAATGCAGCCAAGATGAATTCTTGCATTAGTCTCGTAGCTGACAGTGACATACAGCAAGATATTAGAGCACTATAGTATCAGGGATGTACAGTAAGCCCCAGTAAAGGATGTAGCCTAGAGTTTTATAGCCTCAGTCCCAGGAAAACAAAGATAAAAGGTACACTTCCACTGTAACATACAGCCAAGTTTAGTAATTCAGAAAAATACACCACATCAATTAAATTTAACCTACCGATTCATCATCTTCCTGGAGCCAGGCCAGGTGCCTTTGATGACAGCTTGGCCTATTTCATGCAGTGCAACACAGATCAATAAGGAGGTGGTGCAGCGTAGTAGATGGTGCCCATGTGTCTACCTAAATAAAACAAAATATAGCTTAGAGTTATTAAACTGTTCTACTGCTTCCAAACAGACATCAGTATTATATAATGTAATCCAGGTGACGTAGGAGAGGAGTTTGGCTATTGGAAGTGCTGCGATTATTTTGCTGCTGAAAGACTGCTGTGTTTTTCTAACAGGCAGCAGGATACAGCTTCCAGCAGGTTTCCCAGTTACAGGGAGCACGCTGGTGTTAGTTTTATGGCCAGACTAGATACAGCTTGAGAGCAGTGCATAACCAGTCTCTTCTGAGCAAAGAACATTCTGGTTTTGTATATTGATGGTAAATCCTCATTTCTCTTTACGGGTATTAATCCAAACTCTATGAAATCACACACATTTAGAACACAGAGAACAGGTTAAACCATTCTTTCTTCCTTCCATTATTTATGCCTACTGCCTTATCAGCATTCAAAGCCACATCAGTTTATCTAACAATACAAAAATTTTAAACAGCTAATGAATTCTGTGCATGGCCAGAACTACTTTAATTCAAATTTGCCTTATATTGAGTTCCCTTCAGCTCAGCAAAGAAGGCAGCTTAATATGCAATTAAGGCCCTCCCCACAAGTTGATCTACCTGCTACGTAAGATGTTAGTATTATATCAAAAATCATAAAAAAGAAGAAATCATGCAATGAAGGTGATGGAGAGGCAGAAAGTTTATGCAAAACAGACTGCATCTAAGTCTCAGAGTCACCTTCAGGTGCCAAACAGCCTATGGAATATCACGTTAGTCAGGTCGCTAAATGAAACAGAAGAACTACTTCAAGACACAGAGCTTTAGCAGAGTGACTACTGAAATCCCTTCATAAGAGACCTGTACTCTTCTGTTCTTATTTGTACATTTATAATAGGTGTCATAACTGTATATATAAATAACAAAGAAACAGTCTTGCAATGGTAAGTAATCCATACAAATTCTATCACAGTAATAAACTCTCTCAGAATTTTATCCTCAGGGCTCCAGATAACCTCATCCAGTGAGGAATTCAATAACTCCCTCAGTCAAGAATCTGCAAGGGGGGATGTTAACTGAGTTTGGAAGTAACGCTAATGAAACTCTACAGATGCAGCTTCTCAAATGGAATTAATTTGATGAGAATGGAACTCTGAGAATCATTTCAGGCTCATTTTTTTGACATCGTTCAGAGTTAAAATACTTCCAAATTGATATGCTGGAAACCCTAGCAACTGCCTTGATTTTCTAATCTAGTATCTTTGAGGATACAATCCTGGAAGACAAAAAATTACTGGCACATGGCAGTATTACTTAATCTAACTTGGTCTGCAGGCTCAAAACACTTCATCTAAATGCCTAGGGAATTAACCATACTTAGTATTACTATGACTGAATTTTAATAGCCTGATATTAAAGCTGGGAGGGTTGGAGGAGGGAGACATGAAAACTGAGCTACTCTTTTTCTCTTTCAAAGACTTGCAAGTTACTCTGAGTTTTTAACACAGTAAGGACCTCCATGCATAGAATCATAGAATCATAGGGTTGGAAAGGACCTTAAGATCATCTAGTTCCAACCCCCCTGCCATGGGCAGGGACACCTCACACTAAACCATGTCACCCAAGGCTCCATTCAACCTGGCCTTGAACACTGCCAGGGATGGAGCATTCACAACCTCCCTGGGCAACCCATTCCAGTGCCTCACCACCCTCTCAGTAAAGAATTTCTTCCTTAGATCCAATCTAAACTTCCGCTGGTTAAGTTTTAACCCGTTACCCCTTGTCCTATCACTACAGTCCGTAATGAATAGTCCATCCCCAGCATCCTTGTAGGCCCCCTTCAGATACTGGAAGGCTGCTATGAGGTCTCCACGCAGCCTTCTCTTCTCCAGGCTCAACAGCCCCAACTTTCTCAGCCTATCTTCATACAGGAGGTGCTCCAGTCCCCTGATCATCCTCATGGCCCTCCTCTGGACTTGTTCCAACAGTTTGGTGGGGGTTCTACAAATAGGATAAAGTAAAAACGAAGATGTTCCTTTCTTCCAAATAGCTTCCAATTACTGCATGGAAAAAACAAAAACAACACCTCCCTCCCAAAAAAAAACCCCCACCAAAACAACAAAGCAAAACACAGAAACAAACAGTTTGAGGCATCAAGAAATAACACAGTACTTTGCGATGAATACTTTTCCAAATGCAGCCTGTTCTGTAAGTGACAAAGACAGCATCTTTCCACGTGGCGGTTAAAGACCTCTGAAGGCTGGTGAGATGGTGAGCCCTGAGTTAGCAGGACCATAATTGCTTTACCAGCAGATTACTTCTCTAACAGCAACAGAAAATAGTTTGGCAAAGGCTGGCAAGGCCTCAAAGCAGGATTAATAAACTCTGAGCAGGTTTTCCAGCGTATGTTGCCATGCTAAGAAGCAAACCAAACCAAAACATTGTCTTTGTGCAACTAAGAAAACCATATAACTTCAGGCATTTATCTTTGATATGAACGGCCTATGGGAAGCAAGTCTCACATATCTATACAGAAAACACAAGCTTCTAAACTGAGCCGGTCTGAATGTTACCGTCACCTAATGCCATCAAACAAAACCACAATAAAAGTACCAACCTATCTTGATTTCTTACTGATCGGTCTTCTGCTGAGAATGGGATTATTTTTTTCCTTGACCTCAGTACAGGGAGTTATTTAGAAACTTTTCAAAATCTATCATTCTATTATTCAGAGACAGATTTGAATTTATTGAACAAGAACTGGTTTTTACAAATGCTTTTTTCTGGATATTTTTCCTTGCATCTTGCTTTGCTGTTCTTTCCCTCCCCTCCCAAGGTGGATGTGAACCTCAGGCTGCCTGAGCAGGTTACTAATGTTAAACAAAACACATCAGCTTTCCATGTCTGCCTCAGCAGAAAGTCAATATCCACTCCAGGAGCAATCAAGCACCCAAGCATGGAGGCTATAAGCAAAAGCCTGTAAAAAATGTAGTAACAAAGCCTGCAACTGGTGTGAGTAAGGGTTTTCTTGTAAACCTGCAGTTGAAACCAACTTTATCTAAGAAATTACAAAGGTTTTGATCACCCTGAACTGAATTCTGGGATAAAGAGCCCAGTGCATGGCTAAGTGAAATTTTGAACCATGCAATACACAAGCATCTTCTACTAAGTTTACTGAAACTCTAGCAATAAAGTACTTCTGTAACTTTTGCAGCTCCAAATCTTTGATGCACTCAGAATTTTAGCTGAACCACATCTTAATATCTTTTCTGCTTCTATAAATGTAAACAGTGAGAAAAACATTCGTTTTCTAGCAGCACAGCTTTGAAAAGCTTTACCCAAAATATAAACTCATTTCACATGGGTCACTGAACATACACTGGATGACAAATGCTTTTTATCACTACCAATCTCATGAAGTGTCTCAATGAAGAAACATCTACATGCAGAACAACACTATATGCACTATAAATGGCCCCCAGATAGACTGAAAAATAATATAGCCAGCCCAGCAAAGATTGCACCTTCACCCTATGAAGGTAGAAATGCTTTCCTCCTTGTGAAAAATCTACAAAGTGACTAAAAATGCCACAGACTTAAAAAATAATTTGTACAGTAATAAATATTCCAGATAAGTACTATATAATGACTGGAATATACTCATGGAGGGCTATGTGCTTTTCAGGAAAGACAGGCCAGCCAGGCGGGGTGGTGGGGCTGCTCTTTATGTGCGAGAGAAGCTGCAATGTACTGAGTTCTGTCCAGGGACAGAGGACGAGCGAGTTGAGAGTCTGTGGGTGAGAATTAAGGGGCAGGCTGGCAGGGGTGATACTGTTGTGGGTGTCTGTTACAGGCCACCAGACCAGGGTGAGGAAGCTGACGAGGCCTTCTACAGGCAGCTGAGATTGGCCTCACAGTCACAGGCCGTGGTCGTCGTGGGGGATTTTAATTTCCCTGATGTTTGCTGGAAGGACTACACAGCAACCCAGCCACAGTCCAGGAGGTTCCTCCAGTGTATGGATGATAACTTCCTCATGCAAAAGGTGGATGAGCCAACCAGGAGAGGAGCGCTGCTGGATCTCATCCTCACTAACAAGGAGGGTCTGGTCGAAGCAGTAAAGGTTGAGGGCTGCCTTGGTTGCAGCGACCACAAGATGGTGGAATTCAGGATCTGATACTGAAGAAATCAGTACAATAGCAAGTAGAATTGCAACCCTGGACTTCAGCAGGGCAAACTTTGGCCTTTTCAAGCAATTGCTAGGGGAAATCCCATGGGCAAGGCTGCTTGAAGGTAAAGGGGCCCAAGATAGTTGGTTGGCATTCAAGAATTGCTTACTCCGAGCTCAAGATCCCAACACATGGGAAGTCAAGGAAGAGGGCCAGGAGACCTGCGTGGCTAAATAAGGAACTGCTGGGTATGCTCAAGTGGAAGAGAAGAGTTTACAGGTCATGGAAGGAGGGGCCGGCGCCTTGGGAGGAATATAAGGCTGCTGCTAGAGGATGTAGGAAGGCAGCTAGGATGGCTAAGGCCTCCTTAGAATTAAATCTGGCAAGAGGGGTCAAGGACAGCAGAAAGAGCTTTTTCAAATACATGGCTGATAAAACTAACACCAGAGGCAAGGTTGGCCCACTGGTGAACGGGATGGGTGCCCTGGTGACAGAAGATACAGAGATGGCAGAGTTACTGAATGCCTTCTTTGTCTCTGTCTACTCTGCCGGAGGCAGTCCTGAAGAGCCCTGTACTCCTGAGACCTCAGATGAAGTCAGGTCACTGGAGCAGTTTGCCTTAGTCGATGAGGAATGGGTTAGAGACCAGCTGAGCAATCTGGACATCCATAAATCCATGGGTCCAGATGGGATGCACCCGCGGGTGCTGAGGGAACTGGCGGAAGTCATTGCTAGACCACTCTCCATCATCTTTACCAAGTCTTGGGAAATGGGAGAGGTGCCTGAGGACTGGAGGAAAGCAAACGTCACTCCAGTCTTCAAAAGGGCAGGAAGGAGGAGCCGGGTAACTATAGACCGGTCAGCCTCACCTCTATCCCTGGAAAAGTGATGGAACACCTTATCCTTGGTGCCATCTTAAGGCATGTCAAGGATAAGAGGGTTATGAGGGGCAGTCAACATGGCTTTACCAAGGGGAAGTCATGCTTGACCAACCTCATAGCCTTTTATGAGGAAATAACACGGTGGATGGATGATGGCAGAGCGGTGGATTTGGTCTACCTTGACTTCAGCAAAGCATTTGACACAGTCTCCCACAGCATCCTCATAGCTAAATTGAGGAAGTGTGGTCTGGATGATCAGGTAGTGAGGTGGACTGCAAACTGGCTGAAGGACAGAAGCCAGAGAGTTGTAGTCTATGGGGCGGAGTCTAGTTGGAGGCCTGTATCTAGTGGAGTGCCTCAAGGGTCAGTATTGGGACCAGTATTATTTAATATATTCATCAACGATTTAGATGAGGGAATTGAGTGTACTGTCAGCAAGTTTGCTGATGACACTAAGCTGGGAGGAGTGGCTGACACGCCAGAAGGCTGTGCTGCCATCCAGCGGGACCTGGACAGGCTGGAGAGTTGGGCAGGGAGAAACTTGATGAAATATAACAAGGGAAAGTGTAGAGTCCTGCATCTGGGCAGGAACAACCACAGGTTCCAATATAGGTTGGGGAACGACCTGTTAGAGAGTAGTGTAGGGGAGAGGGACCTGGGAGTCCTAGTGGACGGCAGGATGATCATGAGCCAACACTGTGCCCTTGTGGCCAAGAAGGCCAATGGCATCCTGGGGTGTATTAGAAGGGGGGTGGTCAGTAGGTCGAGAGAGGTCCTCCTTCCTCTCTACTCTGCCCTGGTGAGACCGCATCTGGAATATTGTGTCCAGTTCTGGGCCCCTCAGTTCAAGAAGGACAGGGACCTGCTGGAGAGAGTCCAGCGCAGGGCAACTAAGATGATTAAGGGAGTGGAGCATCTCCCATATGAGGAAAGGCTGAGGGAGCTGGGTCTCTATAGTTTGGAGAAGAGGAGACTGAGGGGTGACCTTATTAGTGTATATAAATATATAAAGGGGGAGTGTCAAGAGGATGGAGCCAGGCTCTTCTCAGTGGCAAACAGTGATAGGACAAGGGGTAATGGGTACAAACTGGAACACAAGAGGTTCCACTTAAACTTGAGAAGAAACTTCTTCTCAGTGAGGGTGACGGAACACTGGAACAGGCTGCCCAGGGAGGTTGTGGAGTCTCCTTCTCTGGAGACATTCAAAACCCGCCTGGACACATTCCTGTGTAACCTTATCTAGGTGTTCCTGCTCCGGCAGGGGGATTGGACTAGATGATCTTTTGAGGTCCCTTCCAATCTCTAGCATACTGTGATACTGTGATAATTTCACCCTTAAATAAGTAAACTTGATAAACAGTTCCAAATCTGGGAATCAGGTGGTGACCGCCAGCGCTACATGCTGAGAATCAGAATGAACAGGAAATTGTTTCTGTACTTATTCACATATATACAGTTCTTACCACTGAAGGATACAAGCACCTGTGCTCTCAGGTACATGCTGAGGTACAAGAAATTGATTTAATTTCTATTTAATAGTGTTTTGTTTCTTCAAAGGGAATGGCCAAACTAATTCTGATGTAATTTTTCTAACAATCCAGCCTCCTCAAAACACTTTCCATTCTTAGTCATGCAGTGCTCCCAGCAAAACAGTGGAAAAAAAAAAGAAAAGAAGGAAGCACAGAATAAATGTCATTATGAAGAATTTGACAAGGAAATTCATCTCAAGGAAACACCAATTCCTCATGCTTTCAGAATATGTAAGTATTTTACACTAAGAAAATCTTTAAATTGTTTGTAAATTCAACAGGTACTTATACCCTCCATGCTTAGGTAATTGAGGAGCACACACGTCAAGAGAAAGGCCTGTTCAAAAGTAATTTCAAGAAATTATCAAGAACAGTAGCTATGGTAGAAACAACATTATATGACAGCAGTTATAATGGAAACACCTATCAGCCCAAAATGATATCACCAAAAAAGAACAACTTCAGCACCTTAGATCAGGGTTTACAAGCAATCACAGGCTCCAAATTAGCTCCAAATTATAATTATTAATCCCAGAATTAGACAGCCATCTTGCACACATGCATGATGATTCTTGAACTTCTGATTTTTTAAAGCCAAATTTCTGTCTCAACAGCAGAATTTAATCTCTCTTATTTATGGCTCTCTCAATTCCCCAAACAATTAGTTCGCAACTGAAGGAGAGAGGCATCTACAGAGGATGATGTATCTTCCCACACAACAGAGTGTCGGGCACCCCTTCTTCCTGGCACACTGGCATCATGGCAAGGTCATGTTGATTTGTAGCACCAGAGGACTGCAGAAGCCTCAGGTAGTTGAGAAGCCTTAGCTTCCAACTAGAAGCTTGTTGAATTATTTCCAAATTTACTACTATAGCAAACAGCTGCCAAACAGTCTCACTGCCCACAGCCCAGAAAAGCAGAGAACAATGAATTAAGTATAGAAGAGATGCAAAGTTCCTGTCTTGCTAGGTGGGGCATTATCATTGCATTTGCAGGTTTATTTACTTTCTAGTGACAAAGGTGCCACCCTTGCAGTGCCAGATGACTCTGGAGAACGTGAGAAAGATGACAATTTTCCAAGAACAGGTTCATTATGAATCTATATAGCAAGTGACAGAATACTAGAATACCGATAGTAAAGATCAAGATTCCCTTTAAGACTTATTTTGAAGAAAAGAAAGGATATTTCTGAAGCTTTAGAGTCAGCAATTGTTAAAAGGATGCAAAAGACAAATCCTGAGTTACATTACTTAAGACACTGAGGGGCTATGTAATGGATCACTTACAGGATACATACCTGGAACCACAAATACCCATTGTTAGTTCACTCCTCTACTAACCTCTGCCTTTGCTTACTCATCTGTAAAATGAAATTGCAATTTCTTACAATCTTAATTGATACGTTTTGAGAATTGAGATGCTTGAGAGATATCACATAGTTTTGGTGTGAGTCGTGATTGTGACTGTACTGAAACATAGTTTGCGAGGACAAGGAGTGAATGGGTCACCAATGTGTAAGTAATGGAAGCCAAAATGACTTGCTGTCCTTACCAGCTCATTTTATTGCTAATGTAAGAGGATGTTGGAAGTGTGCTTCACAGCGCAGGCAGGGAGCATGGCCCCACCTGGAGGCCTTTGGAGAAAGCACCCTAGGGACACAAGGGCAACCTCCAGGACTTCGGAGTCAGGGGTACTGGGGGTCTGAGACCCATGATACCCCCACAACATGCTCCTTTCTCCTGCTATATGATGCCATTACATCAAACTTACCAATCTTTTTTAAATAATTAGCTGCCAAACTTTTACAAAGTAATTTATTTTTATTTAATATACATATATATTATATCATATATATTATATTTTATTTATATATACAAAGAATTTTATTTATATTAGATATTTTTGATGGGTTATGAACAACAAACCCCCAAAAATTTAACTTGAGTAAGAATATAACTACCCTGGAAATGAACAAACAAATAGAAAGCCTGCTAAAAGCAATGTGTAACTCTTTAAAAATCTTCATGCAGAATGGAAACCATGTCATTTGGTGCTCCTTAAAATTCTGCATATCTACTAAAAATTACTCTGAATGTTCATATTTTTCTCACATTTAAAAATTATACTAATAAAATATCAGTTTTGATATATTTATACGGAGCTCAAATCACTAACGCATCTATTAAAAATGGAAGTGCTACTTGGTTGGGTTGTTTGGGTTTTTTTAGAAAAGACTTTTTTCCCCTTGGCAAGCTGAATTAGCAGTCTTACAGAGACTGCAAGAGAGTGAATTTTATGTGTGAAAGAAATTAATACAGGTCATATTTGCAAATAAAAACCTGAAATGGACCAAACAGTAATTACTCCCCAATTCAAAGTCATGAGACAGAATTGAGAAATAACCCAAATTATCCAGATAACCTCTCTCATCAATTCTCAGTATTGTGACAATTATCTGAAATCTGCAGCTGTTCTCACTAAAGGAAAACTGAGAAAGGAGCAGGTCAGGCCTGTGAAGGGGCCTTAAAACTAAATTTAAAGGTTTTATTCTCCCATGGAGTGTGACTGGTCAATGTTCCACCGCAGCAATGCTTCACTGTGCCATCAGCAGGGGCAGCCTCTCCAGCTCCTGCTTGCTCCTCAAACTGCAACTGCTTTATTTCCTCTTGCTATTTCCTTTTGCAATAACCTTTTCTACTGTGAGATGGGCCTAATGAAAACAGCACAAACTCCAGCCCCTTAGGCAAACCAAAGTCCATCCCAGCTAACTCTCTTACAAACATTTCATATTTACCAAATTCAGCGATGCTGTGTACTGCAGTAATAAAAGCTTCATCTTTTGCACCTTGCTTCCAGCATGCCTATTATGTTACCTTTTGATATATCATATTCTTCTCACCTACAATGTATTAAAAGTCTCTCCTACTACTGCTGCATTTTTTCCTCTTAAATGAGGTGCATGAAACAAAGGACATCGGTGACAGTTATCTGGTAGTTTTGCTTTCTCAGTTATAAAGGAAGTTTTCCAATATAACTCAAATCTCTGCTCTCAGTAAGCCCAGATCTGCAAGTTATGAATAGCAGACTTGTCTGTCCTTCATTTGTCCTACAGATTATCCACAGCTGCCTGGAAACAGTTCTTTCTCACCTGCAGTACCCCTTTCCCCATTCACTCTAGTAGTGTTTACTTCTTCCCTTTTTCTGCTACTTATTTGGAGGAATTAATTAATTTTTGACTCCGTGTAATTTCAAACACCTCTTCTTTTATTATGCTCTACTCACAACACATTTAGTTTCTTGCTGCAAACAGTGGGGAGCTGTACAGCTACTTAAAACACACGGGTTTTGCAGGCTTGGCTGTTTTCTCCTTAATCTAGGGCAAAACTACATAAAGCCTTTGCTTGTTTCACCATGGCCAGCCTGGGTTGCTCACTCCCACTACAGAAACCAGCCCTGGGAGCCTTTTGCCTTTTTGACTGGCTACTCTTATTTCTGCCTCATTCTTCTAAAAGATATTCCCACCAGGAGGATGTTTCCCTATGCCTCTCGCCTGCCTCTTCAAAGTGGTTTTTCCTCAGTTCCCTTTCCTGCTTGATCCAGGTCTCTACAGAGCAACATGCTGCACTGGGGATGCAAAAAGCCCATTCCCATGACGGAGCCAGAGCCTCATCTGGAAACTTCCAAGCACGACCAAGAAGCACAGCAAGGATGGCACACACACGATCCTGTCTTTTTTTAGGCAGCACTGACTGACCTTAGTGACACCAAGAAATAAGACAGAGAACTCAGTAACTGCATGCAATACTGAGAAAGCACACTGCAAACAGTTGGGACAAAAGAACTGTGTGTAAATGAGCTTTAAATGGCATGAGCTTTTCTGAAAGCTTTCTGTAGCATGCACTGATCTCTAAAAAGGTCTGTAAAAATAAGAAAAGAAAACCCTCTTTTTTCCACAATTTGTTCAAATTAGATAAGTAAATTCTTTAAATCTGGCTGGACATATGACTTTATCAGGCAAAATAATTTGAGAGAGATCTTCAGAGATTTATGAACAAAAGAACTGCAATTTTTTGCAGGTTCTAAGGCTGCAAATTGATGGCTTTGGACCATCTGTTTTTCTCCAGAAAGCTTTCCTGCTTTCAGAAAGAAGCACAAGCACATTTAAATAGAACAAGAGACTTAAGGTCAAATCCAGCAAAGGAAGGTATCCATAATGATACAGTCAATTCAAAAGAGGAGACTGCCGAAAGTCTGTGCGAGACAGAAGAGTTCCACTTCAAATGACAACATATCAAAACAGGTGCTGAGATCCTAAATATGCCAGAGAGATTTATCTTTAAAACCACTGAGCAAAGAAAGAGAGGAGGCTCCTATGATGGAATGTGCAGGAAGAAAGTGGTCTTAGGGTACAGGTATTAGCTACTCACAAGGAGGAGGAAGCTGGATCTATATCCAGGGATGACATACTCAGTTTAACAACTACAACAGAGCCACAGTGACAGGCAAGAAGCCGGATATGCTAAAGATAATGGATGGAAAACTTCTAAGGTCTAGTGATCATGGTAATATTAGCTTTAAAATTTTGAGGTTATTATTTCAGAAAAAGCAATTCAAACGCATTAAGGCTTTTAAAAAAAATCAGCACTTGAATGTGAATGACAGAAAACTGATTGTAATCAATTATTTTCTACAACAGTTGGGAATGGAGCAACAAAAAAGCATTTAGGTCACAGTTAAAGACTGAGAACTACAATCAGTGCACAAACATTACCCAAGTAATTTTACATGAGTTAAATCATGCAGACCTTAGTCACAACTCATGCTGAAAGTTCTGGGGTTTGAGTTTTGTAGCTGTCTCAGTGTACACCTAATGCTTCACAAAACCTGTGAAAACCAGTAGTGAATAAAAGAACGTACACATAAGTATCTGTCATAAAGGAGAAAAGTTCTTTACTAGCATTTAGAACTTGGATGGATGAGGCCAACATCAGACAAAATAGGAATGTGCAGAAGAAAAGCAGAATTAAACTTTAATTTGCAGACCACTTGTAAGCAGTGCTCCCTCTTTTCTTCTAAGAGGGCTTGTAAAGCAGAAGCCTGTTCCCATTTAGATTCTCTGGGCCCAGTTCTCAACACCACCAACCTCTTTTGCAGTGATCTGGTAGATTTAAGGACCTCAGCAGAAAACAGACGTATCACAGACCTCTCCTCAGTGCAATATACCCAGCTACGTTCTCAGATTTGAGTCATAATATTTAATACCTCATCCATACATAATATCTGTGAAAGGAGATTAAAATAAACGCAATAGAAATGGAAAGTCTTATTTCTATGGCAGCACTGACGATAATAGAAGCCTCACAAATAATTGTAACATCGTTCTCCTCTGCAAGCCCACTCACTGGTTTTTGTGCTGCTATCAAGGACAAACAAATAAGAGAAACCAGGAGGAATCCAGTTCCTAAGCAACGCTGTATTTCTGTACCCCACTCAGGCTCTGGCAGAGGTTTATCTTGCTCCAGGCTCTGAAATAGGATACAAAAGGTCTGTGGCACTGTCTGGGAAGCACAGTCCAGCTTCTGATGGCACCTTCTTAAATCACACTCCTCTCAGCCTGCTATTACTTTCCTGTGTGATGAAAATCATTGCTCTCACTTTTTTTCAAACCTTTGTGTTTCTCATCTATCTGCCCAACAGAGCCATCAGGGCAGCAATCAAACCTTTCTGCTGTTGTACAATGCCAGGCAAAAGGAAGCCCTGAATTCAGAGGGAGGGTCTCTGATGCTACTGTAATACAAAAGGTTAACAGCAACAAACAGCTGGGACACACACCCAAATGATTCTCCTCCTGCCAGCACCTACATTTGGTGTTTGTTTCTCTGAACACTCTTAACCTGCAGCAAACAGAATTTCTCCTGCAACCAGAGCTGGGCTGAACTGCAGCACTGCTGCAGACCAAGAGCATACATGGGGCCATGATGTGAAGAATCACCCTGTGCACAGGAGAATCACCCAATACATCCAAATTTATCAACTGCATGATGAGCTGATGTACCTCTTACATGATACTTACATGGACCTATAGAAACAAGAAATCTGCCATCTGCCTAGGAAGGTATGGCATACCTGAAAACATCCAGATGACCCAAACCCCCTAAAAATCACATTTTCATAGTTGTCACTACAGTATTTCTCACACCAGACACCAAAGTAGTGGTATCTACCACCATACAACACTGTTACAGGACAATGAACCAAACAAAAAGTTGGGTTTTGCTAATAAATACACACACAAAAAAAACACAGCCTTTAACTGCATAAAGTTCCATGAGCAATTTTTGCAGAAAGATTTTTTATTCATTGTGCATTCTCCAGTGGTAATATTTTTCCATCTGTTATAGAGCGTATTTCCATATCCAAAGGCACAATACACATTGCCACGTGCCGGATTCTTGCTTTGCACAAATCAGCCCACTGATCTTAATGGGATATGGCAAAACGCCAATAGTTCATGTACTGAGACATTTCAAGGATTCTCAGCTGAATAGCTTTTAAATAGTAAAAAAACCTACTTCAAGTCATATTTAGAGTTGAGTATCACCAGAGTAACAACTTTTTCAGCTATACAATGTTATTTATAAGCTATATGCAATGCAAATTTATGACAACTGAAGTATAAAACCATAACTATACAAATAATAACTACATATAAAAGTCTACCCTTTGACCTCAGTACAGTTATTTCACTCAGAGGAGTATTTTTCTTTATGAAAGGTTTATTTGTTCTGGCCTCACTTCTAATGATGGTCTGCTCTGATCACAAATGGATATGGGGTTGATTTGAACCGTTTCTTTTGCTCCTAAAATGTGCAATATACTTCTATGCATCAGTGCACAGAGTCTAAGTTGTTCCACTATATGACTTTTTACTACAAGTAGAAAGTTCTCTCCAAACAAAAATTCTCATCTTTCACGTTTTTATAGCAAAATATCCCATTATTAAATGCAAATTATCACCTTACTATAACCTAACCATTCACCAATTGCAGCAACTGAATAGACATCATCAGTGAGCCTGGATTCTGTCTGGTGAAAAGCACCCACACTCTCTGACACCCAGAGAGATGAAATTTCAATTCTCAGCCTGGTTTTTAGGAACATCTTGCACTCCTGCCTTTCCAAACTACATCGACAATGCTGCAGCATTCTGCTACAAAGGATTAGCACCAAAGAAACACATACTTAACATTCAGGTAGATGTTTTGACCACAGATAAAGCTCAGCACTTTCAGAGTTCACCAGTAATGTCTTTAACCTAGTCTAGATGAGCCAGTCTTCTCCGTGGTTAAAGGTAATTTAGATTAAATGCTAATTTATATCTGGGTACCTCTTGTGAGCAGCTTGTGCCAAATTGAATATGGTGCTCTTGTGATATGGGATTACAGTCAAAAGAATTAAGGTGGCACCTAATTAATTTCAGTTAATTTTATCTAAAGACATACAGCTGTATGCAAACTAGCTTCCCAGCAGTAGAGGAGTGTAATAGCATTTCATTCACAAAACTACTGAGTCTCCATAACATGTTCAAATTACAGACACATTACCAGTGCCACAGATCCGCATCTGTGTATCAAAGCAGCACCCATGCGTATCTTGTCTGCCATTTCAGCACAGCTTGTGAGAGCATCCTGCTGTCTACTCAGAAAACCACTTCAAGTGTCCATTTTAGGATGTGCAAGAAATAACAATTGCAACGTAAATTAAAGGTATTAAAAATGCAGTTTCCAAATTGCTCCATATTATCCTTACAACAGCTCTGAAGATCCACTGAACAGTGCAGATTCTTGACACAGTTTCAGATTGCTTTGCTGTCCCAAAGGACAACCTTCATGGCTGTCACTGGACTTCACATACATTCGATGTGGAGCTAAATAAACCTCTGCTACAAATAGCAGTGGTGCTTGCACACATACTCACTGAAGGGATGTTTTTGTATGTTAAAACATCTTTAAGCTGCTGCTGCATGTGTTATCTGAACCGCTTGATTTCCCATGGGAATTATGTTCTAACAAACTTCTCCCTCCTTTTGCACAGAAGACCTACATTTAATGCAGTGGTGCTACTCAGGGACTGTGAGACACCAGGGATGTGCTAGCACCGTCAGGAACTGACTCTTCGGTGGATTAGCTTTGCTAGCAGGAGGTCTGGAGAAAGGGTTATACAGTACTGGAATCTGCCACAAAATAAAAAGCATCTATTTTAAGTATGCTCACCCTGGCTTCATTTCTGACCTGTCAATGAAGAAAATGGCGGGGTGGATGTTGAGTGCTTTTAAAATAGTGATCTGGGTCAAACGCCAAGGCCAGCAACCCAGCCTAAATTCTCCTCTGGTCTTTCCCTGACCTCCCCATTTGCAAGCCCTAAATGTATCAATTTCTTTCCTGCACAGGAAATTAAATGTACATAAAAATGATTACCTATGCCAAAAGTTACACTTATTTTTTAATGCACATTAAAGATGTTATAAAAATGTGCAATACTGAAATAGGAAGCAGAGTCTCCACTGAAAATTGATACCAAGAGCTTGCTGCATTCTTTTATTTCAACATACTACTACCAGTTCTCTTTTTACATAAAAATACCATTGCAGAAAGTCAGTTCCTCCCTATCCTCACAGAGGTTACAAAATGTAACTGTTCAGAGATGTCTGGCTCCTTATTTTAAATGTCACCAAACCACAGCATTAAAGTTTAGTTATATCCTTGTTTTGTACATGCCAAAACATTTGCTCTCACATCAACAGCTCTTGTTTATTCTGCTCTTAGTTTACTAAGTTCTGAACTCACAGATGGTTGCAGTAAGTTTAGTTTAGAGAGTAACCATTGCAGAAGAAAAACTACAGTAATGAACAAAGTCTTTTAGTAAGTCACGCTTCAAGGAGATCGATAACATCTAACGAATGCAGTAAATGCCTCTTACCTGTCACATTCATGCACTCACAAGTATTCATGGTAATCTCAGTTCATTTGGATAAATTGAAAACATAAACCTGATAATTTAAATTGCTGGTTTAAAATACGCAATTTTTGCCAATAATTTCTTCTGCAGAGTGCAATAAACAAGCAGTGGGTTTCACAAACCAGTGTAAGTTAAATTTAAGCTAGTACAATAAAACTACTATAACTGCAATGTAAATCCCTATAATGTTTGTACAAAAGTACTTTATTTCAACAAAGTATAAATACCTTAATAAGAGGTTAACAAAACAACACCAAGCCACATTTCTACTTACCTAGATTATTAATTCAGCTCTTTCCCTAGTAGAACTAGATTGGTTTAGAAAATAAGTAAAGGTTAAAAATTCAGGTCATACTACAGCAATTTTCTCATGCAAAATGATATAAGGAATGAGACTACCAAATTAAAACTATGCTTATAAATGGGCACATACATATTATAGAACACAGAATGGTTTAGGTTGGATGGGACCTTAAAGCTCACCCAGTACCAACCGCCTGCTACGGGCAGGAACACCTTCCACAGCTTCTCTGGGCAGTGTCTGTTCTGTCTCTGGAACCATATATTTGCATCGCACAGGACAGATATATCGTGATAAAGAAATAATCATTGGGAACTTGCCTTAGAAATACCTTGAAGTAAACCATTTTCCAACCATAAAATAGTCATTAAATTTATCTACATCTTATACCACAGAGCATACGCTACAGGGTTAAAAAAACCTTGCCAAGGAAGAAAAACAGCACGGAAATTTCCTGGAATATTGATGTTTCCTGCCATTTTCCAGGCTTAGAAATTTTCTACTTTCATTAAATTTTAGTTAACCAGGCCGTGTAAGTGATGTACTACACCGTAAACTACAACAGTAGCATTAGAATGCTAAATAGAGGTCAGTATTACACTTCCCTGCAGACAAGAAGATGTCTTCACTTAAGGAAGGACTGATTAAAGGAGCAGAGAATCTGACCTCTCAGAGAAGTAAGGTTTACCTATACGTTGCCTAATGTCAGGGTGGGGAGCAACAGGGAAGAACCATGAACAATCAAAATACATGGCCTTATTTGAAACCTGACCGTTGAAAATAGAATACCAATAAAAATGGCAATGATGGTCTCTAAAGCAAGCTGTGATAGCAGGTCACATATCTGCTTGGGTGTCAACTTTTACCACAGCTATCAAATACCAGGCTCAACACCTTTCAGTTTTCACAGGACTGGGCAGACTCTCCCCCTTGTTTTCAGTAAATTCAAGGGTAATATTTTTAACAGTTGATTGCCCATACTGTATCCCAGGGGCATGAAAATATCCTCTTGGGAGGGGTGATCAGGTTAGAGCTCTGCATTTCTGCTCTCCTCCTTTAATTAAGATTTTTAATGTCACCAAAATATGTTTAACTTAAAATCAAATCAAGGATTTGTTACTGATCTGCATTTGGTATTTATAAACTTCAGACAGAACAGGCAGTAAGGCTCATGGTTCATTGTTGTTTTAAGCTTATTGTAATCTACAAAATATGATCAGTTATCGTAGCAGCTTTAAGCATTTAAAGCAAAATCCATTTTTCTTTGTCAAACACTTTCAGTGATACGAGGAGATGTTAGACACACAGACTGAGTCATTTTCTCATTAACTCAGCCAAGCATATACATCTTTCCCCATCCTCTCCTTGAATTTATGTTATGAAAAGATACATATTTTGAAGCAAATCATTTTCTCTGCATGTTAAAAACAAAAAGAAGTTGGAGACTGAGAAGGGGAGAAAGAGAACAGCTGAAAGTAATCTGAATCCCAGAATATATTTAAAGAGAAGAACAATGTATTTTTCATTTGGGAGATAAGTCATATTGGGCTTATCAAAAAACAGTCCTTGGATGCCACAGTTTGCATGTGGGCTTGAAGATAAAGAAACAATGCTTCTTCCGCTCTCTAATCCTCCAAATGAGCAGCTTTAAAATACTTGTATGGATTTATGATCAGAAATCAGGTACATTTGGTTTTTTAGTTAATTACATTCAGAGTATTTAAGAAACCAGTATATTCCAGTGCTTTCTGAAAACAAGAAGGTGCAGTTCTAGCACGAGTTCTGCAGCCATGCTCAGTGGGCTTGTACCCAGCACAGCTTTGCAAAGCTTCATACATGGAGTTTTACTGCATTTGATTTATTTGACGTGGAATACAGTTTTAAATTAAGAAACTGCAAGAAATTGAGAGGACTGAGGGATTAAATCAGGAATGAAATGTGTAACATTCGTAGACAGAGAAAACAGGGCTGTCTCAAAAAACAGTTCCCCTGACTGAAATTCCCCCGAACAGATTACCAGTCTCTGACACTCAAGTAACTCCTAAATACAGGGCTCATCCCACTGAAGCCACAAGATAGGTGTTTGCTTGATTAGGACGATACACTTTTAGACAAATTGATTTATGTGAACAGAGTTCACTCCTTCGACCACAGAAAGCTTGGGATGAGCCTGTGAGGTAAGAATTTTTCCATTGATTCAGTCAACAGGAAGGCTTTCATTCAGGAAAACGCTGCACAGGTCTCATCTTCAGACTTCTGTACCCTCAGTAATACACCCATGAGTCCTGCACAGGCACTGCTCTACCTGGAGAAACTGAAGTGCAAATCCAATCCTTCCTGTCCAAACTGAAACAAGACAGTTTGGCTGTGTCTTCACCAAGCTCGAACTAAAACAGAGCAATGCAACCCACTGCATGGACAGGGTTTTTTTTGCTTCTGCAAACAGGTACAACTTCCTTGCACTATATTTCATCTTTGTTGTTCCAGAAAATATATCCCCATACAAAAATAATGCAATATTCAGTTCACATGTACTTCAAATTGTGGTTTTGAGGAACAATAGCTCGTTATTTTTGAACATGTCAGAAGCAATAAAGAGATTTCAAAGCACAAAGTGTGTAAGCAACAAACACTAATGCCTGCTTGAGCTGCTCTGTAATATTTTATCTGGAGATCTGCCAAATTCTTTGTCTGAAATGCAGCTAAAGTTGATGATCACAAGCAGGATGGCTATTTTTATATCCAGCATGCTTATTATCAGGAATAAAAAGAGAAATTGCCAAGTGAATGGCACTGTTGTTCCAAACGTGGTATTTAAACAAATGAAGAGCTCGGAAGCGAATATAAGGCAAATTCCACATTGCTGCAAAAGGCAGTTTTACAAAGCTCCATTTTTCAATTATTTCACACAATGTGCCATGCTCTGTGGGTTGGATCTCCAGTGCCAGGCTCTGATGCATCCTCCACAGAGTCCTCGAAAAAGGACTTTGGGCTATTTTGAAGAACACATTTTTCAAAGTAACCAAAGCCATAAGAGCAGTTTTCATGCATAAACACAGCTTCCTGGCTGCTCAGCACTTCAGCTTTATCATTTCCATTGCATACTGGAAATGGGGCTTCCCAAGAGGAGGCATTTACTAAAAGGAATATTGCTGTGGAAAGACAAACCAGTTCATGAAAACATGGATTTCATCCACATCATTCCACAAAATTAAAACAATTACGACCTCATGTTCTACCCCAGCTATTTCTCCAAGTTTGCAATAGCACATTCTCTCCCACTTTTACAAGACGCTGCCAATACATATAGCCTTCTATCCCATACAATTCCTCAGGTACCTCATATTTCCTTTTCTGTACTGCAGTTAGCCCAGTATCTCATCTCTCTAAATTATATTTTTAGATACTGCCTCCAGGTGCCCTATGCCCCTTGTCCTGGAGTGCTGAATGGCTTCCTTGTCATTGCTCCCCATCCAGGTGGTAGTGAAGTATAATCTCACAAAACAGATTTTTTCATTAGGATAAACTTCCTTCTTCTTGTTCTAATAAGACAGGAAATCAACTGATCTGAGAACTCAGTGATGACGACCCCCTGGAATTATTAACTCTTCTAAAGCCCTTTAAAACGAATCAAAAGACTCCCATTTTTGATTAAATAGTTCCTACAGCAACTTTAAAATGTATCTTTTACTTTTGCTTACAGATGTCTGCTATCTGGGCTGCCAAATATTGAGAAGTCTCACCTTTTACCTGTGGATATTTTCCCCTCTTGGACTAGAGTGTTGGAAGGGAGGAAAAGGGAATGACTGAAGTTGCAGAAAGACGGTCAGGGAACAATAACAGAAACCATCCTGTTCTCTCCCTTTGGACCGCTAATCAGACTGATAAACATTTTACTAATTAAACAAAGTTTTGCTGGCTAAACCAGCGCTGCCACCTTCCCACAGCCCCCCTCAGCTCTGCGCTGTACAGGCACAATGGCATCTGGGTTCAGAAGAAATCTTGCAAAGCGCAGCTCTCAAGAGCATGTGGAAAGACTCACTCCAGAGGTATGAAAAGCAAAGAGCTCTCTTCAGCAGCAGCTGTTCTAGGAGCACAGTCTCACCAAGTGACTGACAACAGCCTTAAGACATCTTTAACTTACCCACCAAGATTTATATTTTCCCTATGGCTAACTTTTTTGAAAGAAGGTATAAGCTGATCATATTTTGTCTTAATCTGCTCATGTTTCAACCTTCTACCTTTTAAAACTTAACCCACTCATGTCTTAACATATACAGGCTCTTTCATCAGACACAGACTGCACAGACATATGCTGTATTACATGTCCAATGTAGGCAATTTATGCAAAAAACCCTAATACCAATGGTCAGAGGTTATTCTGGTTTGCATCCTGCTGCCTTCAGGCATCCTGCAGTCTGTGTTCTGCACCCTAATGGTTTGCAAACTGGATGTGAACTGGAGACAATAATCACAAGCATGTTGCTGTCAGAAGCACTGTGAAATGGAAGTGCACTGATGAATACTAATTGACTCCAGTGAACTCATCTGCCTGTGCATTCCCTGGGAGACTTTCCCCTCCTCCAGTGGGTGCACCATTCTCTCTTGCCTGGAGCAATGCCACTAAGCTCTTGCATTTTCTAGTGCCTCTTTGCTTTATGTTACAAAGACACCAACCACTTTAACAAACAGTATTAACTAGAGCTGTGGTTCCAGACAGGTAAGCTTCTAGCAGTATAAAAACATAACAAATCATTGCATTTACATTATGGTAAGCTATTATGTAAGGTACTTGCAGCAAAGAAATTAAATTGACAGATACTAAAATCAGTATTGATAGCAACAGCTTGAAAGAGAAAGAAAAAGATGGAGAACAAGAAAAGGGAATCACCAGGAGATTTAGCTTCAAATGTTCTAAAATCCTTAGATGATGGATATGACTAAGAACAATTGTCAGGGAAGCAAATGTTCAGGGAAAAGCCTTTAAATGCCAAAATAAACAGAGCTTCAGCCAAATTTAAAGCTCTCTGGAGGAACAAAGCCAATAACAAGACTGCACATCACCAACTACATCCCCAGGTAAAGCAGTAATATCAATCACTATAGATATTATCACACAATTATAATCCTGTTTGGTAAATTATCATCACAAACAAGTCCTACTAACCTCACTCTATCCATTTTATTAAATAGGAGAATCCTAAGAAAGACAGTATTATGTTAACAAGTCATTAAAATGTTGAAGTATGATCATATTGTGAGAAGTGAAATAGAACATTTCCCTTCTTACCCAATCCCCTATATCTATATTGCAATATTGAAGTGGAAACAGGAAAAAGCTTCCTTACAGCAAAGAGAATTTTTCTTTCGGAATTAAAGCAAAAATAGTGTAAGCTTATGTTGGTCACCTTAAAAGTGGTCATCAAACAGCTCTTGATTTAGCCCATCTCAAAAGGTACCAGCACAGAGCTGAGAGGCTGTCCTGGCAGTTATCAGTCTAAATGGTTCACAAGTTCTGGACAGATAGGTCCCACTGCTTCTCTTCTTGCCCTGCACATGTCTCCTCTTCCTCCTAACCCCACTACCCCAGCTCTGGCACTGGTCAGATTCCATACAGAGCTGATTCAACGCATAGAACCAGCAGAATCTGGCCACAAACCTCCATGTTTTCTGCCAGGTTACCCAGCTGAATCAACTCAGGAAAGGATCCTGCTGTCAGGTCCAACCCAAGGGAGGAGGCTGGACAGCAGCAGGATGGTAGATCAGCTCATGCTTAATGAGTAACCTTGGCATCAAGATGGGAAAAGCATCCACATAAGTTCATGGTTTGGTGCTCCACCTAGGACATAAGCCAAAGGAAAATCAAGCTGTGGCCACACAAATATGAGTGTCCAAGTCTATTGTTTCCCCATCCTGAGAAGAACAGATTTTATATCTCTTTACAAAAACACTGTGACACAGGATTGTCTTTTCAGTGTGACTGCACGCTTATTTTATGCATATGAATAGCTTTTGCAACAAGATGGCTTTAACCAGAACTGCAATGCAAATTTAAACTCACAGTCAAAGGGGAAAAAACGCTGTGTTTGCAATTCCCTCTAATACAATGTGACTCCTCATCAACTGAGCCAATGAACTTAGGGGCAAATATTTCCTTCTGCTAATCTCTAGATCCAGTATTTCTCATCTTTTTTTGGGGAGGGTGAAGAAACAGCTCCTTTGTCCTTCCTCCACCAATATCTTTCCAGGGATTAAACCCCACACCTCTACCCCTACCTAAGCAGAGCTGTTTGACTCAGTGTACCTACCCCCTTCAAAAATGGCCAGATAAGTGACCAGAGCTTCACCTGATGATTTCTTAAATACTAATTTAAATTTTGTTGACATTTGTATTTGAGAGGAATTACGACAACACCTGCAGCTTTAACAGGTTTTATCATAGATATGCAAGCTCACTCGTATTCAGTAATAGGCTTGCTCCTGTCTTTTTCAGTTTATATCTTCCATCACAATAAAAAGCCACCCACTTCCTTCTGCTCCTCTGGGTTTTAACTTCAGCATCGTGAAAGACAGATACCTTCAGACACCTGGGTATTTATGATACTGATACTCCAAATATATGATATCTCAAATTTGCTTGAGGAAACACGTATTAGGTGCTAAGCCCTTTGCTGCTGCCTTGGCCTTTTGTTTATTGAATGTGTCTTTTCCTGCTGTTCCCATGACTCCTTCTTCTGTTCGGGTCAGGTCAAGTTCCTTCCTGCCACCAATGTTTTTTGAACTCTCTTATTATTAATACCATAAATCAATCTGTCCAGTAGATCACTCACTAGGATATATCTAGATGACTGCCTGGAAAGGCCTAAACTATTCTAGGAATTTGAGGTGGTCCTGCTCCATCCCCACCCGCGGACAGGCCCTGGCACCTTTTCTCACTCCCTGGTGGGTGGTGGGGTTTCAGCCCTGCGCACGAGGCTGCAGAAAAAATTGGGGAGGGTGAAGGAGAGGGAAAGGAGTGGGGTCATTTTCTGCCAGCTCAGCTCACTGAAACAAGTCACCACAAAGCAGAGGTAACCCAAGAGAGAAGGCAGGAAACCAAGTGAGACCTCTCAGCTCTGCTATGGAGGAACATTCCACCTGTCTTCCAGCCTGCAAGGGACCATGCCACCCTCAAGGCAGGCATTGTCCAGGATGCACAGAGTTTAGATCTTTGCAAGTGATCTAAACTCCCACCCTCCTCATTTGTGAAGTTGTTAAGAACTGATTGGGAACAGGTTGTATTGTCACAGACAATCCGAAGAACAGCACCTTTCTGTTCTGTACAGTAGTACTCCTTCTAACTTTCCCTTTTCTGCACTATATATCCATTTTATTTTTTCACTATGTCTTTTGGACCATGGCTATGTAATGGAGCCGCTCAATTCAAAATTTGCAGACAAAACCAGCTTCAGCAGATGGGGTGTCCTGGGTGCTCCAGCCAATCACCATGTAGTTAATCCAATTCAAACCACTATGTAACACTTTACCACAGGTCCTATACTTAGAACCCTTCCATGTGTAGCTGTAAGTGTCCTAAGAATATTCCTTAAACAAGAATATTCATTACAAATAGGCACTATATAGAGTAATGACAGAGCAGCATCTCACAGAAGAAACCCAAGCTTACTCCACACACTGCATACTGCTGCCATCCACTAACCTGACTGCTCCTTGCCTTCATAAGCAGTCCTCAACCCTCAGCACTAAAGGGACAAGTTCTTTGTAAATATTTAGTTATTTATCCAGCCTGATAAAAGGCTTACATACTACTTCCATTGCTCAGTCACACAAAGTAGCATGATTTGCTGGTTAAGTATATTTTCATTCTTTGATGATGATGATTATGGTTGCTGTGAGTGATGATAACCTCCCAGGACATTATCGTTCTTCAAAGCCTACTATGGCAAAGACATTCATTTAATTATCCAAGGGGCATCTAGGAAAATGCTTTTGTTATATGCATAAACCCAAAGGAAAGAGCAGCTACACTGTGAGTATCCTTACAGCAATGAACTATCATTACTGAGGTGACTGAAACATTCTTCCACAATTTTTTTCAAACTGTAAGTAAGAGAACAAAAATGTGAATTGTCTTTAAATCTTCTTTTCCCTCCATCACTTAGGTGATATAATTTCATTATCCTGTATCTCAAGTATCCATCCTCATTATTACTACTTTGGGAAGTCTTCAACTGCACAGCAATTATTACACATTGTAGAGCATTAAATGTGAAGACAATGTACTAGGCACCTGTGAGAATTTGTATCAACTATTTGGAAATCAAACAATGTAATTTCTTCTTGAATATTAATTTTGAAAATAGTGAATTAGGCCAAATAACTTCAAGGGGCTTACCTTGCTTCCCAGGTATGAGGCTGCAGATGAATCAGACCATAAAAAAATCATTCTAAGTATATAAAAGTAAAAATAACTCAAGATCTGACTGTATTTAAAATAATACCTTATTATAGAAATAAGGTATATTAAGTAGGATTAGTTCAGGTAGATATTTAAAATGTTTATTTTAAAAATAGATCTAATTTCTGTGGGACAAAGAAAAAAAGCACAGACCACAGCCTCTCCTGCTTGAATACAGCAAAATTCATCAATGTGGGTGAGGATTCTCAGTAGTAAAGTCTTTTTATTCAGATCAAGTTTTCACCTTAGAAAACAAGCAACTCTTGTTTCTACTGCCACTCTTATACTGCAAGAGAGTTTTGCTGAATACTCATTTCATCAGCCAATGCTTTGATTTACCCTTGTACATATATTGAAGAAAGAGCACCTTAAAATGTAATCACTGGGACTGCATGACAGCTGATAATTTAGGAGGTTCAAGCCTTCTGTTTACTATCCTCTATTACGAAAAGGCCTTTGTCAACAGTATTTAAAAGGGTGCAAAAAAGGACTGTGATATTTAACTCTGTAAATTAACAACATATACTCTTGGCTTTTTTAAGTATGCTGAAGAAAAACAGAAAAGGAAATGAAAGTGACCCAAAGAATGATGTTCAGAAATCTCATGCTCAAAAAAAAAGGCACAGATGAAAGTATAAAGATTACACTGGTATCTGCTCTACACATAGAGATCTTGTCCTTCCAATGTCCTTGCAGCAGGAAACCAAACCACCTCCACTGAAAGCAGCAATTTTAGTTGATATTGTAATTAGCTACATCTTCCATTTTTAAGCTTAAGTTTTTGCTGTTGAATCCCCACTTCAAAATTACAATCCCAAACCAGCCTTTTCGCTGTTTGTCAACATGGACTTGCTCTGGAGGTGCTAAGTCTCTGGGGAAACACGTATTGTATTGCAGTGACTTTCACCACATCTACTTGAACTGTACTTGACCCCACTTAGTCCCAGCTCTTCCTCTACTGCTTACAATTTGGCCTCTATCTATATCTGTATGCATATATAAACACAGATATCTATATATTTATGTACATATCACAAACCTAGCTTATGCTTCTGATTTTAATTATTTAGTTGAAATTCTTATAGAGGCTTTAAAGGAATTCTTTTTCTGTAGAAAAGAAGCCCTGAAGGAATCCTGATCCTGCAGGCACAGAATATTGCATTTGACTGCTCAGCATATTCAGCAAGGCTTGAGTGACTCATGCAAGGACACGGCTGCAAAAGAAATGTTTCTATTAATTATTTACTCATCAGTGTTTCAGTGCCATACAGAGTTAGCATAACTTTCTGAATAAATTATTCAGATCTTCACAGTTCAATCCAAGCACAGTACAGCTCAAAAGAGATGACAAACCTGCGGCACATAACACCTACCCATTAAACCCCTTCCCCTCATTGCAGCTCTTGATATTTTAATCATGCTTCTACCCAGGGATGCACGCGTAGCATCAAGCAATGCAAATCAACAGAGTTACAAATGCTATAGAAATGCAGTTACAAATGCTATAGAAATGCAGCCTCCTCCCAGAACAGGGGAACAACTGACTGAAGGTAACACTGGAACAAGGAAGTCACAGCATCAGAGATGCTCTAACAGAAATACCACTGGCTAGCCAGGATCAGCCTCACACTAACCTACTCTGGCTGTTTCAAAGGGGCTGGGCAGGGCAGGCAGCTACAGGCGGTCACTCTTTCCCACCATATGAAAGTCCTCCCTCATGAATCACAGTGCACTGTGGTCTCATGCCCTGAGGCTGTGGCATTCTTACCATTTGCCAAACGCACGTTTTCTGCACTTGATATGGCAGCTCTAAAGAGTCCTAGCACATGTATAAAAAGCCAGTTTAAAATCCTGCCAAGCTTATGGCTTAAGTGCTGTTGTGTAACTATGACCTCCAGAAGCTAACTGCATATGATGATGTTTAAAATGAAAAGAAGGAACCATAAAATGGGTCTAGTAGAAGGTGTCCCTGCCCATGGCAGGGGAGGCTGGAACTAGATGATCTTTAAGGTCCCTCCTAACCCAAACCATTCTATGATTCTAAGAAAATGGCAATGCCTAAGAAAACAACGATCCATAATGCAAACTAGATGAGTAGATTTTTGAGCATTTCCTTCTGCAGAGTTATCTTCACTGGAGCAACCTATCTAGCCAAGGGCATGGGGAGGGCACAGCACACTCCAGTCACTCCCGTGGCTCTGAGGGTCTGACTGCTCAGAGCTGGCCCTCCCAGAGCAGCCCTGGACAATGTACTCCTACTGTGAGAGAAATCATTGCACTGCACCCTGTGCTGCTGAATGAGACCCCTTGATCTAGCTCCTGCAGGAATCAATCACTGATTGAATTTATGTAGGCATAATCCCTAAGCAGAGCTAGGATTTGGCTCATAATGCAAATTAGTCCCCCACAAAGCATTATCAGCATCCTACTTGAAGTAAATATTAGACTACACATTACTGGGAAAAGCCGCTGTCTTGTCCTCCTGAGATCTAAGATACTTCAGAATGTGCCTTCAGGCAGGGATTTCTGGTATGCCTAAGGAAACTCATGCTTTAGGCACTTGCTTCAGTCCCTTTTCTGTGCCTCAAGCTACATGAGGCAACAGGAAATGCAACCACCCAACCCAACCTCTAGCCAATCTCCACTGGCAAAGCAGAAAACAGAGATAATAGGAGGAAGAGGCAACCAAAAGAAAATTCCTAATGGGTTATGAATT
The DNA here is from genome assembly GCF_963264785.1 of Psittacula echo. Taxonomy (NCBI): domain Eukaryota; kingdom Metazoa; phylum Chordata; class Aves; order Psittaciformes; family Psittacidae; genus Psittacula; species Psittacula echo. The sequence continues at coordinate 10,025,000 of NC_137739.1, forward strand.
ATACAAAGAACATTCTTTGCTATGTAATTAATGTAAATTTACCATTTTTAAGCTTCCACAGGGAAATTTTCCATGTCAAATCAATTTGTAGGTAGGACCCAAGAGGCAGAAAATCACAAGTGCTTCAGTATGCTTCTTCATTAGACTGTTGCTGGGGGTTTAATTTTCAGTCACGTTCTTTGGTGACTTTGATCTTTGATGACAGTGTTAACTCTATCTGGTCCTCAGTTCTGCATTGATTTTAAACAGCCTTTTGAGATACCTTCACTAATTATTTCAGTGGAAGTTTAATTAAATCTTGTCACACAGGAATAAGCTGCTTCTTGGAATGGCTGCTAAACATTATAGAGCATGTAATTGGAAAAAAAGGAGGATGGATAATTATAGCTGGACAGACAAGCACATGAAGAAAAAGCAGAAAGCTATTTCTAAATAGGAATTTAAGTGCAAGTGTCTGTGAACCTTCCTAGCTTCCTTTGTGCACAGAAGTAGCAGATTTCTTGCATTTGTTCTGTTATTTCTATGTCTAGATATTTCTATGTCATGCATTTCCATTCCCAAATCTCATCCTAATTTCTGTATGTGGGCAACTTTGTAATTTACATGTTTCTCAGAATTCCTGCAAGATTGGAAAGGAATTACTAATATTTAGTGAAGTATACATTGTAAGTGGTTATCTTCCTTCAGATAACTGCTCTGCTTATGTTTCATTATACAAAACAGCACAGGAAAAGTTGCAAGCATTTCTTTTTAATGAAATTCCTGTGCCCATAATTCCTCCCTGTTGATCTGTAACTACCTTTTATTTTCCAAATAGAGTCCCATAAATGAAGGATATTAGATTATAGCAGAGGTTGAATTTATTCAACCAGATACACATGCTCAAAAATGAGACCTGTCTGGGTTTTTTTAGAGATTTCACTATCTTTCCACTTCCTTTCTGATTCTTAGATTCCCTAGAGCTAATGAATGTCTTTTACCACAAGTAATTCACCCAGCTCTAACGTCACTCCTATATATTTCATACAGCTAGTTCGTATGTTCTGCTTAGAAAGCTGAACAGAAAAGGAAATAAAGCTATATCCCTTAGGTTAAGCACATACTTCTTGCCGGCCAACATATTTTCATATTATGGTATAAATATGGCATTCATATGTAAATACCATACTTCAAAGACGATGTCAGTATTTCTTTTCGGAAAAAAATAAAAAAGGTGGTATGACTTTAAATGGGCTTAAAAAGCAGAAGAAATTGCTTGGAAGGGTATATAATAGAATCATAGAATGGGTTGGGTTGGAAAGCACCTTAAGATCATCTAGTTCCAACCCCCCTGGTATGGACAGAGACGCCTCACACCACACCATGTCACCCAAGACTCTATCCAACCTGGCCTTGAACATTGCCAGGGATGTATCATTTACTACTTCTTTGGGCAACTTGTTTCAGTGCCTCACCACCCTCATAGTAAAGAACTTCTTTATATCTAACCTGAAGTCCCCCTTTTTTAAGTTTAAACCCCTTACCCTTGTCCTATTGCTACAGTCCCTGATGAAGAGTCCCTCTCCAGCATCCTTGTAGGCCCCCTTCAGAGGAGGTCTCCACACACCTTCTGTTCTCCAGGCTGAACAGCCCCAACTTTCTCAGCCTATCTTCATACGGGAGGTGCTCCACTCCCCTGATCATCCTTGTGGCCCTCCTCTGGACTTGTTCCAACAGTTCCATGTCCTTTTTATGTTGAGGACACCAGAACTGCACACAATACTTCAAGTGAGGTCTCACGAGAGCAGAGTAGAGGGGCAGGATCACCTCCTTCGACCTGCTGGTCACGCTCCTTTTGATGCAGCCCAGGATACGGTTGGCTTTCTGGGCTGCAAGTGCACACTGAAACAGCTCATGTTCAGTTTCTCAATGACCAACACCCTCCCCCCCCCACAAATCCTTCTCTGCAGGGCTGCTCTGAATCACTTCTCCACACAACCATATCAACCACAACAAGACAGCAGAAAGTAAAATTAAAGCTTAATGATAGGTGAAATAAAATAGCAAAATATATTCATTTCCTAATCTGAATTTTAATACATGACCCACATTAGACATTGCAGGATGAGATTTAAAGTTCTTTACAGACTGAATAAAAGCCTCAAAAGTTTTGTATGATAAACCAAAATGGTCAAATTGGACTCAACTGAAGGAAAACCAAACCAGCTGTTTTGAAGGGGACAGTAACAGCAGCAGCAGTGGCAGAGACTGATGATGAGAAGACCTGAACAGAAAGCCAGACCTTGGTCTACATTCTAAAAAATGTGTTAGGGGAAAATGAAAGACCCAAACAGGGTGCTGTTTCTCACTGATATATCTACAATATGGCTGGAACATTAAAGAAAGAGAATTTGTTTTCCAGCCCTTGAACAAATGACCATGGCCATCTGGAAAGATTGCTCTTCATCCAAATGGGCTGGAAAGTCTCTGAGAACAAACACTTCTGCTTGGAAATTAAGAATAAAACCTCTGTCATTTACAGTTCTTTGACGCTGTCCTCTGGTCTAGCAGAAGCACCCAAGGGTAGAAATTTCTCACTTGTTTTAAATGAAGAAAATAGCTCTTCCTTATGTTAATTTTGAAGCATTCAAATAAATGTGACAGGACTTGCATCCCAGCACGATCTTCAAATTCTCTCTCTCCTGTTGCAAAAAGCTTAGCTAAATTCTAGATTATAATATGCTTCAAGGTTTCACATGGTCTTAATGGAGAATTTCTGGAATACCGTCATAAATATTTAGTAGCTGGAAGTCAGCAAATATATGACAAGGCAAAAACCTACAGCCCATCTACCATACAAAAAATAAAAAAATCACCACTGCACTCATGCATACAATTAACTTCTGTGAAGCTTTCTAAAAAACCAGCTCATATGGTAATTGAAGATTGTCACTTTGAATCAACACAACTTTGTACTTTCATCTTCACTTCCTGTACATAAAGCCCTTCCCAGTGACAATCTAGTCATCAGTTTTCAGCATCTGTCCACAGCTGCAGAGTATATGTGATATGCAGATAGATTTATACATAAAACATAGCAAATAGGACACACAACCCTTATTTTTCAAGTATCTTCACTACAGATATCACTTTTTTGATTCTAAATTGTTTGTCCACTCATCCTCCACAAGCAATTTTGCTATGGAAGACCAGCACAAATTCAAAGGTGGCTCAGAAAAGAGAAAAGAGGAAAATAAACAAGAACAAAACCCTTAGGAAAATTGGACATTTCCCCGACTACTTCTGAATTACTGCAGCCTGTCAGGGATCTGGACTAGCTTCCAGCTTATATACCCAGAATGATTTTTCATAACTACATTAAAAAGCAACTTGTCATAATGATCCGATTTAATGAAAAACTGGTGTTTAAGAAGCATCAGCCCCATAGAACAAATAAGTTCACCCCATCTGCTGTCTCCTGCTATTTCAACTGTATTTGGTGGTGGATGATGGCAACACAACAACAAAGGATGAGAGTTTTTCAGCACTTTAAATATTGATGTGCTGCTATTTCCTAAGACCTAGGTACTGGAATGCACAGTGCATCCCCTCTCCTAGCTAACAGGTACACTCCTACATCTTCAAGAGCTGAGGCCAACACCAGTGAGAGCCAGCCCACAGCACCACAAGGCTAACTGAAGACCTTGCCTAGCAAAACTGAAGAAATAAAGGCTTTACAGAGAACAGCTACTTCTTTGCCTCGTGGTCCCACTAACACAACATCTGATGCAGAAGTGCTGCTGGAGAGGAGAGAGACCTCCCTGTTTGCAACCAGTGTCCCCTCTTTCTCAGCTCTGTTCCCCCACCTTCTGGCAAGGCAAGAAGGTGGCAGGCAAGGCAGCGTTGGCCTCGCTCAGTACTTCTGCATGACAGCACTCTTTCTGAAAGTGTTTCTTTTTCTCTCCTAACAGCATTAAAAGCTTTGTAGCTAGTACAATAATGAGCATTTGCCTGTCAACACAGTGCCATGGCACTGCTATTTGCACCTACCAACCACATTTCCCCACGGAGCTGAAAATCACTTTGAAGCTACTCGAGGTCTGGGTCAACAGGGAGAAATTCAGGACAGTGAGCATAGAAGCTAATGGATCCAATCATTCCAAATTCAAAAATAGGTGCAGAAGAGAAGAAGTACCTAATTTACGTGCAAAACTATGTAACCAGGTATTGTTCTTGGTCTGACTTTAAAATATAGTATCATTTATTCATTTCTAACTTCTCAAAGAGTGGCATTTCTTCACTTAAAAAAGAAAATGGGAAGATAAAATAAAAATAAACCATGGTAAACAGTTCAACCAAATCAGATATGAAAGGAAAAAATGTCTGTAGACCTCTATCATGGAGACTGATTATTAGCAAATATATAAACACTTAGAAAAGTCCTTCATCTGGATCCAAGTAGGAAACAACACATATCTCTGCAGAAACAACACCAGAAGGGATTTCTCTCCAAGCTTCTGAGGGGATAGTGGGCACTGACCCTTCACAAACTATTTGTTTGAGTCCACATGTAGTGAAAAACAAAAGTCCTAGCAACGTAATTTCAGACTTCTCTGCTACACAGTTTGAGACATCCAGAAGGACACTCAGCAATTTGTTCAGCTGAGCAGTAAACAACCTCTGCACACAGCAGGAACATGTGCAAAGCAAACTACACCTGCATGTTCCTCTCCAATTTGCCAGAGGCTGTTAAAACAACTGCATCTCATTTGGAGGAGGAAGAAACAAAAAAGCACAGGAATATTGCATCATTTTCCAGAACAAGTTGTTAAAGCTCTGCATAAAGAGAACGTGCCATCTGATGTACTATCAATAATTAAAATTAAACTCACATTTAACATGACATTCTTCTTGTGTTACAGCAGGCAGACAGGCCTCAGTTTGTTCTTTGCAAACATTTTTAAAGTTTAAGCTTATTCAAGTATTGGAGACCCCGCTCCTGGCTATGTTACCCCTCCTGAAGGCTGAACGCTTGCTCTGTTTGCTGCTGGTCCACGGCTGGAACTGGAGACCTACATGGTTTTGATCCCCAAATGCTGCAGCATCAAACCACCTGCTTTTGGAGCCATGGCACCGTTGACCAAGGAGAGGCAGAGCTTGCTGCAGGGCAGGAGAACATGTGTGGGGTAGCAGCTCCCCACAGCCCTGGAGCCTCGGCACAGGGATTCCGGAGGTCCTCATCTCACCAAGTTGAAATGCAGGACCAGGGCAGCTCACAGCAGCCAGGGGAAGAGCAGATTCAGGTTGTGCCACCTTGTCCCTCTCATCACTGCTAAAATGTTAACAAAAGGCTGGCAGAAGCCAGCTCCTGACCAGCGAATCCCACAGCATGGCACATGACATTCTGCCCTCCCACACTGCTCCTAACATTGCCCAGGATGATTACTAGAGCAATGCACTGCAGTACCCTTATCTGTGCTGATCCACAACTAAAGCAATGCCACAAATAAAACACTGGCTAAGTGCATCAAAATCTTAATCTACCCTCGGGATCAGCCCTATCGCTTCCATTCCCCACCATGGACACAGCCACACAGCCTCCTCCAACCTTGCCTGCTACCCTCAGCTCCCCAGCACCCCCAGATCCTGCTCAGCTCACTGTCCACAAAGCACCAGCCCAGCTTATGGGTCACCACCAGGCTGTCCTCCCACAGTCAGAGATGCACAGATGCACAGATGCAGGAGGAGCTGCATCCCCTCTGCCACCAGTTCCCAGAGCGTCCCTGGCTTCCTACAGCTGACCCACAGCCCTGCCAGCGACAGCCACAGCCTCTGCAGAGCCACTGCGGGGCTTTCAACAGGGCAACAAGCTCACTGCAGATTCACAAGGAAATATTTTCTCTGATCTCTGTCTCTGGGAAGGAAAACATTAAAAAAAAAAATAATCTTGTTATGTGGTATTGACTTCCATTCAGTGCAATACAGGAAACAATACAGAAAGCTATAGAACAAAAATGAAAAACAAAACCCCAGCGACCCTTGGTAGACGACACTAGAATTGCTTCAGTAAGGAAAACTGCAGATGCCAAAGGCATAACAATTCAAACTACGTTTTTCAAGTTGCTCAGAATAACTGCTGCATTTCTGGAAGATATTTATTATAAACATGGGCCCCTGCACAAGACTGGGCCAACCTAACTTTGGCACTGCCAAATGACAGACCCCTCGGACAAGCTTCACCATCTACGGTAAGGACAGAGCCAGAAGCTGCGGCTGAGAACTGCAGAAATCCTCAGGCATGACATCATCCTCATCCCTAACAGCCCTTGTGCAGATGCCACATCCTGAGTGCCCATCAGAGGACACCCAGTTGGCTACTAGGCACTGTGGGTTGTACGTCCCTGAAGCAAAAAGCTCCCTCTTTAGTTCCTGTTTTGGGAACAGCTAAATGTGTATGCTAAATGTGGCAGGGAAACTTGGCACACCCTCCAGAAGTGATGCAGGGGAAAAAGCTGAAATGCAACATCAGGAAATAGCCAACTGAAGAGAGGCTCATGTGTTACAATACTTTTGAATCGAGTGATTTCTGTGTTTTCTACCAGCTATTTTCAGTCCCAACCTCTCTCTATGCAATTCCTTTGATCTAATACTGTAACTGTAGGATTATCTTTGTCTTCTGTCTAAAGAGTTAAGAGTATCTGGTGGTTTCTTGGCTGTCACCTGTCCCTAACACAGTGACTACTAAACCACACCCCTAAATGCCACATCTACATCCCCTTCAGGGATGTCAACTCAATCACTTCCCTGGGCAGCCTGTTCCAATGCTCAATAACCCTTCCTAATATCCAATAACCCTTCCCCTAGGGCAACTTGAGGCCATTTCTTCTTGTCCTGTCGCTTGTTACCTGGGAGAAGAGACTGACCCCCACCTTGCAACAACCTCCTTTCAAGTAGTTGTAGAGAGCAATAAGGTCTGCCCTGAACCTCCTTTCCTGCAGGCTAAACAACCCCAGTTCCCTCAGTGGCTCCTCATCAGACTTGTACTTCCATTAAAAAGTATCTTATTGCCATTCTTCCTATACATATGTTTCTTGAACAGTGAATGCACAGCATGATACTGCTTAGGCAAAGTCAAAAATTGCAAATCTTTGTTATTGAGATATTATGTGGGAAACCAAAGACACTTTAAAAGAAAACTATCTGAGGAGAATTATCTGCCAGAATTCTTCCCAGGACAATTCCCCTCTTGGGCCATTGTAGCACAGTTGCATCTAGACTCAGTTGGGATTAATGAATTAGAAATGCTTTAAACGCATTATTTACTGCTGATGAGTGGGGTGAGGTTTTGGTGTTCGGTTGGGTTGTTTCCCAGACACTGCTTAGCCATAACTTCCATAATAACTGAAATGCCAATTTGATGTGAAAAAATTCCAGCAGCACCTCACAGCAAGTTTCACAGGACAGTCAGATAGCTATTTGGCCAAATAGAATTAAGAAAGAAAATACATCTAGTTTAGAGAAACAGCAAATGTTAAAAAAACCTGGTTTATAGCCATATTCATTGTGTCTCAATTTTAACCTCAGGTTATGTTGAACTGAAGGACACTTTATGTGAAATCAATGCCTGTTGTGTACACAGAGGCTTTTTCAAGTATTACTGTGCAGACTGGCATGTGTTTTAATGGAAATACCATTTACTGTAAGCAGACAGTCGTAATACCATTGAAAGATGTGATTATATTTTCACTAATACTGTTACGATGCTGCAGGTATCTTGATGTGCTTGTAAACCTAAAGCTGTAATGGCTTAAGAGAACTAGCCTCATACAAGTTGAATTATTAGGGACTGATACTCAGTCAATACCCTTCCACAAATTAGGAACGAGAGACTTGACACCTCTGTTCTGCCGCAACCCTTGGAGTATAAATCCTCGGCACATAGAGGCTGTTGTATTGCAGGAACACCAGATACTACACAGATAATTAATGAGTTCCCTATATCATATTTGTTATTACTTACCTATATTTGGTAAATTGTTGGCCAGACTGGAACAATCTAAAGCCACCAAAGACAGCTTTTGTGGTAGGGCTTTAGAGGAAGGTAGCTGTCACCAGGCAAAATGCCAGTCACCGAAACTGCTAAAAACCTGTTTAAACTCAACCTACACTCACAACTCCACAACATTCTGCCACATGGAAGCTGCCTATGAAAGGAAACCCTTACCAATGGAAACCAGAACTGGGTACCCAATGGCCCTCAGGAAGGGCTTAGTAATCTGCAGGATAAAGTAATTAAACCCAATTAAGTACTAAAGTGCAATTTAAATCAGAAAAAAAGTTGAATGAGGTTAAGCACAAATGAAAAGGTCAGTGATGAAGTATGTGCTTACAGAGCTGCATGTTCCAATACGAACATTAAGAAATTCAACATTTTTATTTGCTTGCGCAACAATACAAGCAAACCAGATACTATCTCAGATGCCGTGAAAAGGATGCTGCTGTTAAAGGGAGATCAGCAGTTTAGCTGGAAAAACCTATCCTGCAAATCCTGAATTGCCCACAATACGCCTTTTAACCTGAACAAATCTCCACACATTTCTGTGTTAAATAACACGAAGTATCAGTGCAGAACACAAAGATATGCTCGTGCTGCTACTTCTCTGTCTCATATTTGGGGCCTGCTTAGTCATAATTAAACTATATTGATGTGATATTTAAACACTTTCTGTATGGCTTTGCCCACAGGGCTGCCAGGAAATTTCCTCTTCCTATTGAATGAACAAAACAATTGGAGAATTTTCATCAGACGCACACATTTTAACTCTCTTTTAATGATAGAATAATGAATATTTTATAGTTGCAGTTTCTGTTTTAAATGAGATATTTTTACCGATGCTGGTATTGTCCTGTAATGGTCCAATTTGAAGCTGACAGGATTGTAATTAGGTATTTTTCTAAATATTTGGTTCTTTTCCTGATCATTCTGATAGGTACAATTTTCTCATGGTTTAATAGCCTCTGAATATTCTGAAGCTGAATACTCCAATCATTAAAATGACTCAGTGGCAAAGAAAATACATCTGCCTAATAAAAAATACAGTGTAACAATCTGTGAATCTTTTAAAAACTGCTTATCAAATGTGGATTTGCAACTTTGAACATACTTTAGAAATACATGTTACAATAGAATTGGCAAACTTTGAATAACATGCTCAATTTTGGTTAGTTACACTCATGAAAATTTAGGTTTATGCCACAAAGAAAATATAAGAGAATGTTATAATTTGGATGCACAGAAAACATTTTTGTCTTGAACAACAGCAGAGCTAACCATCTGGAAAGAAACATACGTTCTCTGTAAAGCTATTTAATTTGGGAAATGGGTGCGTTCTAAACGCTGATTTTTTTTTCTCTTAAGAATATCATGTTCTAACAAATTTGCAAGAAGTACACATAGACATATGTTTATCAGGAATTAACAAGAAAATTGACTGCTGAATACTGCGGCACTGAGACTACTGGACAACTCCCCAGTTTTACTGAAAATCCATATATACCACATTGCATACAACAGAATTTCTACTTAGAGTCTTAAGGTTTTATGAAAGCATGTGGATGGTCCATAAATTTCTGAGCTATGGTATGTTTATTCAGGTAGAGGTTCCATTGCCATAATTGTCTGTACAGAAGAAGTTACACTGCATGTCTCCTTTCCACTTCTCTCAATGTCCTACTGTATGTGTGATATCACACAACATCCCATTTCCCACCAAGACTCTTTCAAAATGGAACCCTCTTTCCCCAAAAAAAGAACCCAGTATTATTTAGAGGCTTAAAAAGCAACAGAGTTTCCTGAATGAGGGGTCTATTATAGTGAAAGTCGACAGAAAAAGCCTATGCAGCATACAAATCCTCAAAAAACCAGCTACTTCTTGGCCCTAATATTCAGCATGTCTGGATTCCTTACTCTGGGTACCTTTATCCCAGGGAACATCTTGGGGCCATACGTTTATCTTCTCTGAACAACAAATAACACAGGCCACCAGTGAGACTTTCAAAATGCCTGCGCTCATACCATATAGAGGTGCTCCAGAACTGACCTGTATGTGCAAATAGTGACTTGGGAATTAGAGTGTTCATCTTAAAAACTATTCATACAAGCAGCTTAACTGATTAAGTGGCCCAGACTGCAAACACCCAACACTCAGCATCTAAATTACCTGTTACTTGAGGAAAAAACAAAAAAAAAGCCTGTGGCCTAAGGTCTTAAATTTAAAAGAGCTCTTTGCTATTTTATCTGTGTCTATCCAGGACAGTAATCACAGAATTCCATGTAACAGTCATGCTTCCTCAGTAACTGCTTAAACAGACCACTGAATGGAGGCACCTTTGCGGAGCTCACCAAATCCTCAACCCCCAGTCTTTCCTACAGCACTACTGCTGCATGTGTCGCACGCACTACTGCTCACAACAGCCTCAGTGCCCATAACTCCATGCCACGCTTTGCATCCTGAAGTTAAAACAATAGTTTTTAATTGGAATGGGAGTGCACAACAGACTTCACAAAATGCAGTTCCCTACTCTGTAAAGAGCAGCAATGTAAAATCTTTACAATCCCTGGCTTTGATCAAACATACAGTAATTACAGGCAAACAGGATGAAGACCAGTTAAGCCTCTGTACAAATACAATGTGCACAGATGATTCAAGAAAGAAACCCAATACTAAGATTATTAGAGCTGTTTTCCTCCAAGACTACATTTCTCTGCTCCACATCAAAGTACTGACCCACAGCTGTATATCACCACCATGTGCATCTCTACGGCTGTAAATCATCCCTGTGCTCCTGAAGGCAGCATTTTCACCGTCAGCACTGGAACCAATGGCCAAGACCTGCTCTGTGCTTTAGGAAGAGCCTGAGATAAGAGGGGCAAACACAGCTAAAAACAGGGATTGAGCACAGCAAAGCCCTCACTCAGGGCAATGGAAGCCCCTGGGCTTGGGGTTCAATCTCCTTCCCTTAAAGCTATTATTGCTTTAGACACCAAAGTAAAGCTCTCAAACTGCCCTAAGCAGGCCATACAGATGTGACTCTTTGGGACTGTGCTGTTGGCACTAAGGAGGCAACAGTAATCCCCAGGACACTGATGTTCTTAAGTTTGACATGGTAAGATTCCAACTGCTATCTTAGAGATCCAAGAAAGAACGAACAGTTTATACCATAACTGAAGTACAAATGTTCCTGTAAGGAAATCATGCGGCACACAAAAGTGACACTAACAGGTGAACTGTTATTACTTGGCCCCCAAAATGGGATATGGGAAAGGGTTACTAAGCAGTTTGACCTCAGCACACAGACATGGTTGCTGAATACCACTTGCAGTAGCACTCATTTCCTGGCCAACAGAAGAATGATGTGGCCCATATTAAACCTACCCATATCAGTACCATCAATTGGAAATCACCATTATGGTGGTTATGAGAAGATAATTAAAATAAAGCAAGTTACTAACAGATCCCATCAAGTTTGACCTTGAATAATTAGGTTTCAAATGCATAGGAAGACCACTAATAACATGCTACCATGAAAGCAGACATTCAGATGGTTTTCTTGCAGGCAGAACCGAAAGGAAACACAGCGCTTTTCCAATGTCTTTAATTTTCAATATGGAGTCTGTGATGAGCTGTTAATAATCATATACTGTTGCTATCAGGGGTTTGCACCTATTTACATATAAATAATTCTGACCTGATTTGGCTACCAACAACACTTAATTTAATTTATTGTCCTTTGGCAAGTGAATAGTCATTGGTTTTCTAGTACTTTTAACCTTGGCAAACCCTTGGGAAATAAAAATTAGATTGAAAGAAAATTACTAGTGGTGGAGAACAGTAAGGAAGTGACAGTAGTATATATAAACCTCAGGCAGCAGCGGAATAAAGTGTCATATTATTGTACACTGTCTTCCAAAGTTCAATATTACTTTCTTGATTTACACATCTGTAATTTTTTCCCAGTAATTCTTCTTGCTCTGGGGACTTTTGCACCTAACTTCATGTTTTTCAGCGGGGAAGAGGGATTAACCTATTTAGCATTTAAAAAAATCTATCCGAATTCATAAGAATAAAGCAGCGTTATGCAGCCAACAACAACTAAATCAGGGGACAGCTATTAACCACTAATGACCGAATATTAGAGTAAGATTATTTAATCATCACTCCTATACCACTGTATGATAACACATTTGAGGCACCATGTTTCAGTGCCTGTAGTCTAGAGTGAAGAAATACAAAGCCCAGAAGCACTGCTTTCCTCCCCCAACACATACAGCTGTCTCCTGGCTTTCACTTCACACACAAAGTGCTCAAGTGACTGCACACATGATGAGTCACTATTGACATTGTTATTGTAATGAAGTCTAGATAATGAAGATCAGGAGTGCAGTAATGGGAACTGACACCTTTGGAGTTTCTGGGAATAATGCCCCATGAGTTAAACATAAGCAGCACTGGCCTCAGGAAGTGCATGTGCCTTCCCTCACCTGGAACTGAGGTGCAGATTTGTGGGATCTCACAGAAGGATGTGAGCCACCTCCTACCCTTACAACACTGCCTCTGGGCAGAACTACTGGAGATACAGGGTACAGATAGTTGCAGAATAGATTTCATGGACTTTTTAATTGCTCCTGGGTTCCTAGAAATTGTAGATGTACAGAGTTCCTGTCTGCTCTTATATATACCCCTGACTCCCATTTCAGCATCTTCTAACACAAACTAGCTGGGAAAATAGTAAGATCAGTCATATACACGGAGTATCAACACAGTCAATATTTGGTTTCTGGTTTATGCTGGTGAAATTTGGCATTTTTATATATGAGGGTATGTCACACTGCAGAAACAAAACATTCAAGATAATGATTCAAGCACACAAAACTGTAACCTTCATATCAAATGACCAGTGTAAATGCACAATACGATCTAAAATTAAGGAAAACAGAAGTCCCCAAGAGACCCAAGTGAGTAAATGCTTTCTCAGCAGTCTTCTTTAAAAAGGGAAAGTTATGTGTGGTTCGGTTGATACGCCGAAGGGAAGGGATTCCATTCAGAGGGGCCTCGACACGCTTGTGAGGTGGGCTGATGCCAACCTGATGAAGTTTAACCATGCCAAGTGCAAGGTCCTACACCTGGGTCGGAGCAACCCCAGGCACAGCTACAGGTTGGGCAGAGAAGAGATTCAGAGCAGCCCTGCAGAGAAGGACTTGGGGGTGTTGGTCGATGAAAAAATGAACATGAGCCGGCCTCAGTGTGCACTCGCAGCCCAGAAAGCCAACCGTATCCTGGGCTGCATCAAAAGGAGCATGACCAGCAGGTCAAAGGAGGTGATCCTGCCCCTCTACTCTGCTCTCCTGAGACCTCACTTGGAGCATTGTGTGCAGTTCTGGTGTCCTCAACATAAAAAGGACATGGAACTGTTGGAACAAGTCCAGAGGAGGGCCACAAGGATGATCAGGGGACTGGAGCACCTCCTGTATGGAGACAGGCTGAGAAAGTTGGGGCTGTTGAGCCTGGAGAAGAGAAGGCTGCGTGGAGACCTCATAGCAGCCTTCCAGTATCTGAAGGGGGCCTACAAAGATGCTGGGGAGGGACTCTTCATCAGGGACTGTAGTGACAGGACAAGGGGTAACGGGTTCAAACTTAAACAGGGGAAGTTTAGATTGGATATAAGGAAGAAATTCTTTACTGAGAGGGTGGTGAGGCACAGGTTGCTCAGGGAGGTTGTGAATGCTCCATCCTTGGCAGTGTTCAAGGCCAGGTTGGATGAGGCCTTGGGTGCCATGGTTTAGTGTGGGGTGTCCCTGCCCATGGCAGGGGGGTTGGAACTAGATGATCTTAAGGTCCTTTCCAACCCTAACTATTCTATGAATCAATGATTCTATGTGCAGTTCATCCCTTGCATAATCTCTCCACATACCTACTTACACTGTAAAAATCCAATAGAACCCATTTCTGCAATTAAAATATTGTACAGCATCAGTTATGTGAGAGCATCATGCTTACTTTTTATCTGGGGTCACTTACAGGTGCAAATAAATAATCAACACTGGAAATGATGACAGATAATGCCAAGAAAATCTCAATAAAACGATGTTGCAATGGCTGCACTGTGCATCAAAATGAAGCCAAAAGACATCTATTACACCATGGTTAAGAGATACACCGATGATTGCAGTACTATCAGTGCTGTTCATCTAAAAGTATATTTTTCGAAGAAGAAGTAGGAAAAAAAACCCCATTTTTTAGATAAAGGCTAGCTTTGAACTTTTTCATAACTTGTGTACTGCTACCTGCACAGTCTATGAGGCAAGAAATACTGTTTAATAAGATGGCAGAATGACATTACTTGTCAACTTCTGGTGTTACAACCATCTTCTGAGTGCACGTTGTATTCAAGGGGTCCTTTTAGGATTGTTGTGCACTATTTAGATGCACTTTCCAGTAACCTCAATGCCTTAGAGCGTGCTGGGAGTTGTCAGCTTCTCTGTGATTCCCCTATGAAGAAACAAAACTAGAAAATATAGTTAGCTATGCAGATTCCAAAGTGATTGATCTGAGAAGCCCTTAATGGGCTTGCTTTTTCATCAGGCACCAAACTCCCATCCTGATGAATCTAGCCCTGAATGACATCTTAAGTGGGCAATCCAGTACACAGCATTTTTGAAAACAGAAGCCTATATAGAAAAATAGAAATAACCACTAACACCGTGGGTTTGTTTGTTGCTCTAGAAGACTCTGAACAACATTTACTGCTCTATTACTCCAACAAATACTTTGGGGAAAAAAAATTAGGTTTTGGTACTGCTGACAGCTTCCATGTGCATGAAACCACTGCACAATTTGTTTTCTGGAATCAAAAATGAATTCATTACTTTGCATAGGAAGGAAGTTAGAAGCAGTGTCTGGCACTTTATGAAGTTCTGTTGCTAGAAGCCAAACTCTCTAAGATGGACAATATACCACAGATGTGTACTTAACTGTGACCCTAATGCGCAGACATACTGGCATATTTCAAGGGGAACCAAGTGCTTGACTTGGTTCACTCTGGCCACAGCTGCTGATGAAGCCAAGACAGCTTTCCTAGTACTGTGACTTCGGAAAACTTTGCAGTTAGCTCTTGCTGTGGAACTGGTTCAAGTTCTTTGCCATGGAATTTCTCTGCCATTTCTGACATTCATTTCTCGTAAAATGGATGTGGTTCTGCCCAAAGTATTTAATCTTGTCCTGTACTTACAAATCACACTCACAAACACTGCAAGGTAAATGTCCTGACAGATGACAACATCTCAAAATGTTTTTTCCTCCCTCTTCAGAGATTCCTCGTGCCTTTCTTGAGCATTTGACAAACACATGGCTCAAGTACATGCATACATCTTCAACTATAACAGCTAAAATTTATGGCACACATCAATAGGTCCCACTGGACTTATGCAACAATGCGTATGACCTTACCCATCAGATCACATATCTACCTAGGACTGTTCAACATGAATGTTAACAAAACCTATAAATCCTCATGCTGCATCTAAAGTGAAGATCTTATGGGACCAATTTAAATTGCATTTTGGTGATCAACATCAATGAAATGATTAGCATACAAAATTATGACCCTCATAACCATCATTCCTACTTCTCTCCATGTCTTCAAAATATCCTGCTCCCAAGCCACCAGCCCTCTTTACAGTCCTAAGTGTTCTGAGCCTCTTTTCCCTGTATCTTTGGCTTTGCTTTGTACCTTCTCTTTTTTTTAACTCTGATCCACTAATGAGTCCCTCTTAGTTATTTCCAAACCCCTCAATCTCTGTATATGTAAAAACTGTTCTACATGTAATATCTCGTAATAATCTGCTCAGTAAAGTTCCAGCTAATTCCCAAATTACTTTTTCTGGAGTGCTTAAATGGGTGTTGTGGAGTACCTGCACCTGAAAGGAGAGAAGAATATGCTGAGAAGCTCTTATTCAAAATCCCAGGAATGACAGTTGTCTTTTCCTTGTTAATTATAGAGATTAGAAAAACACCATTCTGCACAGTGTCTTGGAGACTATGTGAACTTCACAAACATGGCAGCAGGTTCAGGAAATGGGAAGTCCTGAAATTCTTATGCCAGTACTTTTTAACTAGAACATTTTTATGCCAGAAGTGTGTTACCAGCAATGCTTTTTTTCATTCCACGAGAGATTTTTGTTTAAAAACAGAAAATCAATAACCATTGTGCAAGAAAATAAATTCCATTTTCAGCTTGGACACGATTTCCTTTTCTGCACTTTCCTAAAACCATATTTTGCTCCTCAGTCACCTTCAGAGAATCACTTCCAAAAACACTTTTACATTCCTGATGTTAAAAGCACAAATCTACTGTAAGTACTTGTTCAAAGGAGCCAGTATTATGTGCATCAACATGATCCTTACTGGTTTGTCCAAGGTGGTGTCAGCTATTTTAGCAGAGGTTGAGTCACTGTGTGAAATGCAAATGCTATTTCATTCCACATCAGTCGTGATTCACCCTGAAATTTGTAAGAATTTGGCAAGCTGCTATTTTATGCATTAGGTACTTAGGCTATTTGCTTCAATAATACAGCATCGCTTTATCACTTAACTTCAAAGTGATTAAAACTCTATGAAGTAAGAAAATATTAACAGTTTGCATTTTACTGATGGAAGCTGTGAGAGAGATCTCATCCCATGAGACATTTAGGGGAGATGCAAGTATTTCACCAGGAGGAAATGTGGAGCAGTGTGACACGTGACTTCCAATGAAATCAAATGCAAACAAAGCACCAAGACCTTTGAAAGCTGAACTGGTGCAGCTTGAGCTCTTCAGGTAATTTTGCACATTTTCAAACACATCCTAAGAAGATGGACTATGCCCACACTCCCAAGTCACATTTCAGCACAGAATAACTTGCTCTGCTTCTCAGCAAGCTGAATCAGATTCTGGTATTGTGCTGCTGAAAATTTACTATGCCCAGCATCCAAACAGGTTTACTCTAAAGCCAGCTTGGCAATATCAACCCTGTATTCAAAGCGTTGCTTTGACTATGGTACAGGTGTATCTGGACAGTAAAATTTGTCCAGTTCTTGTGCTAGCACTGAATGAACATCTGTCATTTGAATGATTTTTGACTAAAAACTTAATTTCCACTGAAACAACAAGTTTTCAGAAAATAACTGATTTCAATATCAAGAAAGTCTTCTTTTGGAAAATCAAATTACATTCTTCCAGCTGAAGCTGTATGGTAGTGACATGTAGAACTGAACCAATATTCTTAGTTCACAATCAGCAAGTGAAACAAACATAAACCTACATGAACAGCATGTAATGTGCTACTCTGGACAAGGGAATTTGCATACTAAACTAACTTAAAAGAGTAACATGGAATTTCATTTTAAAAAATAAAGTTTTGCTTGAATAGCAAATACTGCCACGTACAAATCTATATTTTTTAAAGTTCACATTCTATTAGGAAAAAAAAAAATCTTTATTTTTTTACATTTTCAAACTATTTGGGCTAAAAAGAAGCATTAAATGTTGACATTTTCCCCAGAAAAGAAATTGTAAATGTTGCTAAACTCTGGCAGATTTAGACCAGTCCCTTTTTGAAAAGGAATTCCGGAGTTCAATCCTACCGAAAGTAGCTGAGATAACCTTCTGGAGGCCTGTGCCACTTTGGAAAATGGGATAAAAGCTCCTATCCAACCTAGACATTTTCTAAATGCTTACTGTTTGTGCCCAGTGTGTTAGTCATTCAAACCAGGATAAAGCCAAACAGTAAAACCAAGCTTCTTGTCATACATCTGTTCTGAAATCACTAAGTATACCTCTTTGCTCATGCCTATCCTCTCTTTAGGACTGCACGGCCATGACTTCACTCCTTCTTTTCACTGGAAAAATCAGGAACACAACAGGGAAAGTAAATACGTATCAATTTTCCATTTCAAAACCAGCAAAAGCAATTCCTTAGAAGATAGCAGTCATGTTATTAGTTTGGCCTTGATATAAATGGCATGAGCCACAGCAGCTTCCAAATAGAAGATTTACTACAAATTGGGATCTGAATGGAAAGAACTAAATGGCAGACAGAGAGGATTATGAGTCTGTGGTTGTATTCTGACATATATTGGATTATTAGGATTTGCATTCATTAGGAAAGTTAGACAGGCATTTCCATGAGCGCTGTGGATGTATTGTGCAGCTCATGAAAGTTCTGTAGTTAATATGAGAAGGCAATTATAAGATGACTTTTTCTGATCAAAAGCAGTAGGTTTTGCAGACTTTGACATTGCTTGTAGTTTCTTATGCCAAACATGGCTCTAATCCTCCACAGAGCCTCTGTTCCTGTATGAAACTGATGGGTTTTAACTGATGTAGGAGGCTGCCTGCACTGCATTTTGTAGCAACTAGCCCCTGGGGTAACTAACAGTTTTCATAAAATATATTGAGGGTTAAATCTGAGTTTCAGCTAAAATCTTGTGTAAAGTACAATTCATATTGAGGTGTATGTAGTGCACTGCAGTAATGACAGGCAAAGTTATGAGCTGGAGATGAGATCTGCAGTTTGCTACAATTAGTTAACTTAGTGACTCAATAAATCAGAATCTGTAAGAGAAAAGAAGTGCCTTACTCTTTATCTATTAATCTGTTACCTAAATATTTGGATAGACAATGGAGGCTACTCAAACGACTCCTAAAGTCCTTGCCTATTGCCATCCTTGGCTACTCAAATGACTCCCAAACTCCTTGTCTACAGTCACCTTAAAGCTTGACTGGCACACAACAGAATTCAACATTGTCTTAGGAACTCAAATATATTATTCTTCAAATTAAGCTCTGATGATGATCATTTATAGCCTTTAAAAAATCTCATCCCCACTGCAAGCTGCATGGCAGGCAGGTAGACTCAGAGCTCCTCCAAGAAACATGAACCACTTCCTCAGTAATAGCTCTGCTCTGCCACAATGCTGGAGCTGGGCCAACTATGATGCTGTTGAAACTGACAGGTAATAGCACAACATAGGGTGAAAAGCAAGCAAGGGGAAAGAGGAGAGCTGAAGCCAAGCTCTGGAGAAGGCTGAACACAGAGGATTATACTACTAAATACATTTTCATGACAGGTGAATAATGAGCTCTTATTGGTGAGACGCTGCTCATTAAACTTTGACATTTAAAAGGATTTATGAAGGCTTATTACTAAGGACTGCATTCATAGAGTCTACATGGGTCTGCACTCCACCAGCCCATCTCCTGGTGTTGACATTTTCTTTCTTTTCTCTCAGAGTAAGAAAAAATAAAGTATTAGAACCCCTTATTTGCTTTTCAGAGCTGAAGGAGTAATTAACTGTGGGAGCAAGAGGCAAGAAGGAAGAGACCTCAGACTTAAGGTATTTGATTGCAGATAGAAGCAAAACCATTATCAGTATTAATACAGAGAGATCAGAAGCCTCAATATAAAGGTATTAAAAATGCACACAATATTGATCAACAGGCTTACCATAATTATGTGGTAGAAGCTGATTCAGCTGACTGTGTTTTCAGACTCTCTGGGTGATGTATCTACCAGCTCATGAAATACAGTCTCATGCTATGAATAGTGACTGACAGCTTCATTTTAGTAATTTGCCACAGCAGACTGACATTCTATTAGAGCTCAGTAGAAGATACATTGAAATTAATGGGGTAGACTCTTTTGCTTCCAGCAGGCTCTGGATAAACTAATAAGTTTTATTTCTGATTCAATGGCAGCAAACCCTTTTAAAACCACACTGGCTTCAAAGTTTTCACAAATGAAAATAAGTGGGAGTTCTGCATGAGTCCTATGTGTGCTTTTGAACACTTCCTTATAATTACACAAACACTTATCAGGGTGGGAAGTCAAGAGAGAAGATGCTTCACCTCTGATATGATACATCCCCCTCAGATTAGTTTACTTTCTTTTGTTCCATTCTCTTTCCTTTTTGAGTCTCCTTTCTCAATCAACCATTTTCTCCAGTCCTTCCTCCCGTCTTACTCTTCCTGTCAAGCTATTTGCTACTGTTTCCAGCAGCAGATTCAGGAGCTATTCCCAGTTCCTAGACTTCTTTCCAGTCTGTTCAGCTCTCCTGATGTGGCGTTATCTAATCTGATTTTGATCAGCATCGGAAAATTATGTCAGATGGTCAGGGACCTGAGTAAGCTGCAGAGGCTCTCCAACCTCTTCCCATTCCCTGGGGTTTGGCTCCTTGTGCTCTGAACCAGCTTGGATGTGGTGCAGCTGGATAACTTTGGATCAGACTGCTGTGTGAAGAGCTGTGGGTGAAGCCTGTAAGAAGCTTTCACATCAGAGGTCTCTCTGGCTTTGCTTGGCAGCTGCATTTAAGCAACATACCTTACCAGTCTCAGCCTTGGCTTGCTGACTGAACATCCCAGCTTGACCTTACCCTGCCTCATCACCTCTGGACTGCAGCAGATCCTGGTTGCCATCACCAGACCTGCTCTGCTCAACTGGCTTGGGTACCGTGGAACACCATCCTTGTGGGTGAGGACTCTGTTCCTGCCGGTCTGGCACATGCAGGGTCACCTGCCCCAGCCAAGCAGCTTGCCCAGGCAGTTTGAGCAGTGCTGGCTCTGGAGGAAAGGAGAAGCTCAACATTCAGATCATCTTCGGGAAATTTAGCAGCTGAACAGTGTTCAGTGCTTTGTTTGCATTTGATTTCATTGGAAGAAGATTGTAAAAGCATTATTTATCAAAGGCTTTGACCGAATTCAATCAGACACTCAGCAAAAGGATCATCCCTAATAGCCATTCAGCCTTTCAAGCCCACATCCCAGGGAGTAAGGTAGCCAGAGAGCAGATATGCCAACAGAACTTTTCAAGAATGCCAAATGCTATACTTCTCTTTCCAGTTCCATTTTTGTGTCTTACCAGCAATGACTAAATATAAAATAAAATAAATAAACCAAAACAAACCTAAGATTCTGTGTAGTTTTCCATTCCTATGTGGTTCACATCCCTGTCTACAGGTACTGTAGGTACTACACATACTCTTTCTTTATAGAGTCATCAGCCAGACTCACCTTTTGTTCTCTTTTATAATGCAGATATGTGGTCCTGAAGGTGACAGCTTCTGATCTGCACATTCACCAGCTCTTTGTGGCTGATAGTGATGTTGAAGTGCCACCGTTCCTTCCATTTCAAGCAATTGCAAGACAGAACTTGGTCCCTCAATCAGACCTATAGGCCACCAAAATCAAAAGAAGTACTCTGATTAGACCCAGTGAGATTTGAATCAGTCTAGCAAAGGAAACTTTCCATAGAAGCTAATGTAGGATTGACTCTTATCAAAAAAGCACTCCAAAGCACATATGTTTTTTATCCCCCTTCCTTCTTAATCCCACCCTAAATAATTGTAGTTTCACTTCACTTTCCCCTTGTAAAGTTCAAACTTCCATAGGTTTTAAAGACACTCTTTATCAAAGAAACACTGGAAGGACCTGTGGAAATTTAGGGATCATTAATTAGACAGGAGACGATGAAGTTCTGCTAAATTGCCCATCTGTGAGTGATAATTTAGCAGCTACTAGTTACTTTTCTCTGCTGGGATGCTAGAGGAAAAACAAGCTGAGAAAATAAAAGGCAAGAGAAAATAAGAGGGGAAAAACAGTATGAAGCTTATCAGGAGAAAATGTTAATTACACTTTAAAGCACTCAGTCACCTAAGCTTCTGTTTACAATAGAAGTAGAAACAGTCCAAACTATCTCTGGATTGTTTTTTTTAATCTGTGATTACAGTTCTATTTGCTAATTTTCTCTCATTATCTTTACTCTAACTGGAGAAATATCAAGCACTTGTAATTTCTGCATACTGTTTTGTTACTTTCTATTTAATGCCTGTGTTTCTAATGAACACACATCCAGAGGTGTGTGCAGCCACGTGAAAAGTGAAGCCAGTTGACTGCCAGTCACTGACGGCTATTTAGACGCAATCAAAAGTGCTCCCACCAAAGTCTTGGGCTACATCATATTGAAAAAGAATCCTACAATCACACCTTCCCCAAGACATCATTGCAGACTCCTTCATAGTACCTGCTATAGCAATGGCAGCAAAAAAAGGACTTTGCAAAAATGGCATAAAACAGTATCACCTTTATTATCTTTGACCACTAAAATAAAAGGTTATGTACAATTAACATCTATTCACACAGCGAAATACATGAGGATTTTGCTACTGAATTCAGTGAGAGCAAGACTATGCTCGCAGCCTACAAAGCTGGCAACAGCTGTAAATAAGCTTAATTTGTTCTCCAGGGCTACATTTTTATATGCCAGAAATAACAAGAGGTAATCTTTCTTTGAAAAACACTGTGTTCATTAACAAGGAACACTTAGTCTAAAGAAACGAATGACCTTTTCTAAGATACACCAAATTTCAATTCCTAAGCAAGGAAAGGTCTGTATTTAAGAGCGGTCATTTGCTTTCTGAGTTTCTAGTCTGAGTGTTCAGTGTAAGACACCATGTGTTTCAAAGCTCCTGATTACACAACTGTGTGTTCTTGAAGTGTTTTGATTCTTCACTTTGAAACAATCATATTTTAAATAACATGCAAAGGTAACTATGAAATTGTTTTACAACCCTTTGAAAACCAAATCCTATCATGTATCTGTTCAAAAGAAAGTTTCAGAACTTATTTTTTTAAATAGGTGAGAAAAGTCAAAGATATTTTATTGTAGGTTAACTGCTCCAATTTGTTCACAGGCTTTTCTAACAAAAATACTAAAGCTAAAAAGCCATAAATACCAGAGAAAACAGGAATATTCTGTCACCTCTACTCATGGAACAAGTCTCTGGGTGTGCTTTCAGCATGTCAGAGTTTAAGAAAAGCAAGGATAAGCGATCAAATAAAAATGCTGTTATGACATGGCAAGGAACTTCAGTTTGAGCTGGCCAGCTGTACAAAGCAAATGGACATGCATGCTGAGAATTGACTTCCAGACGGTCAGATTTCACTAACACACTCACACTGGACTAGAGACAGATCTGTGCAAAGGCCTAGAAGCTCAAGACACTGCAGGTCTGACTTATCCAATGTCTTGATCTCAGTTCTGCAATGCCAGATGTAAACTCACTGATGAAGTCTCTCTCTAGCTATGAATGCATTCTAATTTCTTTACTAAAGCTCCTCGCTAGAGGAAATGACTTCTGGCTTTGCAGACTCTTAAATTTCTTGAGAACATTCATTCGTAAGCAGAACTTGTAGCTGAAATGAAAGGCACAGACCTTGATGTGAACCCTGATTTTTAATACTCAACTTGCTTTCCAACTATTCTCCTTTCTCCCCCTCTGTCATGCTGCTTCTATTAAGTATCCCATTATTGCAACAGCCCTTTTTTAAAGTGCAAAAAGTGAATCATGCATATAAAACTTAAAAAATGCTGCACTATGTCTGTGTAAGAAGAGATTATCACAGGATCTAAATAAACACTAGTAGCAAAGCTGCATTTCCACTGTTCAGCTTTCACATTCACTAGATCAGCCCCATCTAGTTCCAACCCTCTGCTGTGTGCAGGGACACCTTGCACCAGACCAGGTTGCTCTAAGTCCCATCCAACCCGCCCTTGAACACTGCCGAGGATGGGTCAGCCACAGCTTCTTTGGGCAACCTGTACAAGTGTCACACCACTCTCACAGTAAAGAACTTCTTACTATCTAATTTAAATCTACCATCTTTCAGTTTAAAGCAATTCCCTTTCTTCCTCCATGTCCATGGACATGAGGAATGACATGCCCCTATGAAAAGCCCCTCTCCACATTTCCTGTAGCCCCATTTAGGCACTGGAAGCTTCTCTAAGGCTTCCCCTGAGACTTCTCCAGGCTGAACAAGCCCAACTCTCTCAGCCTGTTCTCCACAATAGCCCTTCAGAGAGTGCTTTCCTCTCCAAGGAAGAGAAAAACCAGTCATAGGCCCTGAGCAAGGATGCAGAAGGGAGAAGAAATAATGTCTCCCTGATGCTTGCTTGGGGCGATTACCACAGAGCGCACCCCGCACAGAGAGGTCAGCTCCTGGCACCACAGCCCTGCAGCGGTGTCACACCAGGCATACGCTTGGCAGCACCATGACAGCACCATGCTAACAGCATGAGGAGAGCACTCCCACCACTCACACGCATGGAGGTCTGAGACAAAACATATGCCTTCCCAGAACAGCGGACTTTACTTGTTATGACTGTGGTTTCATTAACCACCCCAGACACAAACACTGTTTTGTTTGCAGCAACACTGTCATTGAACCTGCCCAAAGGCACTAAGGGAAGTTTCAGCATCATAGCTCTATCTGGCTCAACCACCTAGTCTGCAAAGAGTTGCTGGACCTCAAAAAGCTAATACACATTTCATGATTCTGTATGATAGCCTCAGAAATGAATATTTCCATGGCAATGAATAGAAGCCACTGCATGTGTGTATTGAGTGAAACTGAAGCCCCTTTTGCTGTAGGCTGCTGCAAGGATTTTGCATGAAATATTAAAAAGAAGCCTTCATGCCTGGAGTCCTTATTGGGTCACCTCAGCTTTCAGCTATCCTGCCATCTCAGTCCTCTCCTTGGGATGTAATTAAGCAAGGGTAAAATGGCATGAACCCGCTAATGGCTTCGCATTGCCCAGAAGGAAATCACTGAATTACCCTGGGACACCAGCTCTGATTAGAAATAGCACTTGCTTGACTGAGGTACTTCATTTGGCAGAGACACTAACAGTATATAAGCAGTGGAACTGAACAGCATTAAAGGGAAACCACCTCAGAATATGCTTTTGAAAAGATTAGTGAAGGTTAAGAGGATCACAGACCATACACCCACATCCTGAAAGACCTACAGAGAGAATCTGATTTCAAGCTGGCTTGTGTTTTTTAGCTGAGTTGAGTGCCTTTATCTGAAGGTAAAGATCAGGGGCCCAGTTCTCAAGGGTAGAAATTAGTGGTTTGTTCCATCAGCATAGTTTGACATATGCTGTGAAGCTACTTTCTGATTCCAAATCTAAATATTTAAAAGTTAGTAGAAAAATCTCTCCTTGGGCAAGATTATTCCACTCCTACCTATTGCAGGATTTCCTGTATAGTCATCTGAGGTGCCTGGTGCTGGGCTCCCCAGGGAGAGGACAAGATGAGTATAGTCCAACTTCTGTTTTGAGATTGGAGTCTGGTGCAAGCAAAGGCAGAACTTGTATCTGCTGAGAAGAGACTCTTTTTTAAAAAATCCCATAAAAAGTAAGTGAAAAGGTTTTGACAGCCTTTTTTTTTTTAACTGTAATTATCTTCAAAGTAATTATCTCTGGAGGAATATAGCTCTGCTCTTCCATTGCATTAAACCAACTCTGCTTTTCCTTTTCAGAAGCAGCCTAAGTAAGACTAAATCTTGATTTTAAAGAGCATATTGCGGAAGTGAGGGGGGAAAAATGTGTAATTACAAAGAAGCTGCTTAAATTTTTGCTACAAGACAGAAAAAAGGAGAAAAACTGGAGAACAGCAATCAGCTATAGGGTTTTTTTAACAGAAGAGTTTCTTTGGCAGAAGTTAGTGGCCCTGCAATGTAAGAATGACTGATAACAACAGGATGCCACCCCAGCATGAAGAACATGTCCCATATGGCCAGAAAATGGACAAGATCCTTGCTGCAATGTGTCTACACCATCTATCACCCGTGACTCTGGCCAAATACCAGACCAGACCTTTGGACGCTTTGGTGTGTAAAGACTGATGAGGAAGTTTTTCTATCACCAGCAAAAATATATGGAGATGTCACAAGAGGCCTGTTCAGAAAATGCAAACACCATACCACCACATTGAAATATGTGAAAGAAATACTTTCTATTGAACCCAGCATAAATCATGGAATGGTTTGGATCCACTGGGCTTTGGTTTTAAAGTCTTCAACCTACATTTCACAGTATCACAGTATGTTAGAGATTGGAAGGGACCTCAAAAGATCATCTAGTCCAATCCCCCTGCCAGAGCAGGAACACATAGATAAGGTTACATAGGAATGTGTCCAGGCGGGTTTTGAATGTCTCCAGAGAAGGAGACTCCACAACCTCCCTGGGCAGCCTGTTCCAGTGTTCCGTCACCCTCACTGAGAAGAAGTTTCTTCTCAAGTTTAAGTGGAACCTCTTGTGTTCCAGTTTGTACCCATTACCCCTTGTCCTATCATTGTTTGCCACTGAGAAGAGCCTGGCTCCATCCTCTTGACACTTCCCCTTTATATATTTATATACACTAATAAGGTCACCCCTCAGTCTCCTCTTCTCCAAACTATAGAGACCCAGCTCCCTCAGCCTTTCCTCATAAGGGAGATGCTCCACTCCCTTAATCATCTTAGTTGCCCTGCGCTGGACTCTCTCCAGCAGGTCCCTGTCCTTCTTGAAATGAGGGGCTCAGAACTGGATACAATATTCCAGATGCGGTCTCACCAGGGCAGAGTAGAGGGGGAGGAGGACCTCTCTCGACCTACTGACCACCCCCCTTCTAATACACCCCAGGATGCCATTGGCCTTCTTGGCCAAAAGGGCACAGTGTTGGCTCATGGTCATCCTGCCGTCCACTAGGACCCCCAGGTCCCTCTCCCCTACACTACTCTCTAACAGGTCGTTCCCCAACCTATATTGGAACCTGGGGTTGTTCCTGCCCAGATGCAGGACTCTACACTTTCCCTTGTTATATTTCATCAAGTTACTCCCTGCCCAACTCTCCAGCCTGTCCAGGTCCCGCTGGATGGCAGCACAGCCTTCTGGCGTGTCAGCCACTCCTCCCAGCTTAGTATCATCAGCAAACTTGCTGACAGTACACTCAATTCCCTCATCTAAATCATTGATGAATATATTAAATAATACTGGTCCCAATACTGACCCTTGAGGCACTCCACTAGATACAGGCCTCCAACTAGACTCTGCCCCATAGACTACAACTCTCTGGCTTCTCTCCTTCAGCCAGTTCGCAGTCCACCTCACTACCTGATCATACAGGCCACACTTCCTCAGTTTAGCTATGAGGATGCTGTGGGAGACTGTGTCAAATGCTTTGCTGAAGTCAAGGTAGACCACATCCACCGCTCTGCCATCATCCATCCATCGTGTTACTTCCTCATAAAAGGCTATGAGGTTGGTCAAGCATGACTTCCCCTTGGTAAAGCCATGTTGACTGCCCCTCATAACCCTCTTATGCTTGACATGCCTTAAGATGGCACCAAGGATAAGGTGTTCCATCACTTTCCCAGGGATGGAGGTGAGGCTGACCGGTCTATAGTTACCCGGCTCCTCCTTCCTGCCCTTTTGAAGACTGGAGTGACGTTTGCTTTCCTCCAGTCCTCAGGCACTTCTCCCATTTCCCAAGACTTGGTAAAGATGATGGAGAGTGGTCTAGCAATGACTTCCGCCAGTTCCCTCAGCACCCGCGGGTGCATCCCATCTGGACCCATGGATTTATGGATGTCCAGATTGCTCAGCTGGTCTCTAACCCATTCCTCATCGACTAAGGCAAACTGCTCCAGTGACCTGGCTTCATCTGAGGTCTCAGGAGTACAGGGCTCTTCAGGACTGCCTCCGGCAGAGTAGACAAAGAAGGCATTCAGTAACTCTGCCATCTCTGTATCTTCTGTCACCAGGGCACCCATCCCATTCACCAGTGGGCCAACCTTGCCTCTGGTGTTAGTTTTATCAGCTATGTATTTGAAAAAGCTCTTTCTGCTGTCCTTGACCCCTCTTGCCAGATTTAATTCTAAGGAGGCCTTAGCCATCCTAGCTGCCTTCCTACATCCTCTAGCAGCAGCCTTATATTCCTCCCAAGGGGCCAGCCCCTCCTTCCATGACCTGTAAACTCTGCTCTTCCACTTGAGCATACCCAGCAGTTCCTTATTTAGCCACGCAAGTCTCTTGGCCCTCTTCCTTGACTTCCTACATGTCGGGATGCTCTGCTCTTGAGCTTGGAATAAGCAATTCTTGAATGCCAACCAACTATCTTGGGCCCCTTTACCTTCAAGCAGCCTTGCCCATGGGATTTCCCCTAGCAATTGCTTGAAAAGGCCAAAGTTTGCCCTGCTGAAGTCCAGGGTTGCAATTCTACTTGCTATTGTACTGGTCCTACCACACAAGATCCTGAATTCCACCATCTTGTGGTCGCTGCAACCAAGGCAGCCCTCAACCTTTACTGCTTCGACCAGACCCTCCTTGTTAGTGAGGATGAGATCCAGCAGCGCTCCTCTCCTGGTTGGCTCATCCACCTTTTGCATGAGGAAGTTATCATCCATACACTGGAGGAACCTCCTGGACTGTGGCTGGGTTGCTGTGTAGTCCTTCCAGCAAACATCAGGGAAGTTAAAATCCCCCACAACGACCAAGGCCTGTGACTGTGAGGCCAATCTCAGCTGCCTGTAGAAGGCCTCGTCAACTTTTCATGCTGGCTGGTCACTATTTCATACATCCAGTCTGAACATGACTCCTCACAGTGACACCCAAACTGGGTAACCAATTTCCAGCAACAGGTACCTATCACTTGAACTACAGCACTACCACCAAAGATGGCCATAACAGCAGGTCAGCATTGCCTACATGTTAGTGTGCAACACTGTCAGCTCTTCAGAAGTTATTTCAAGGACTGGTAGCTCCAGTGAGGAACTAAAACCGCCTATGGCTGGAGTATCATAAGGGATACTAAAAAAATGGCTCATCAAAACATACTGCTGAAACGTGTTTCTGAGGACAGCCAATGTTTTCTTTGCAGGAAGTCTCTTCCTGCCAAGAACTCCGACTCTACCATTTTTCTGAGCCACCTAAAAGCAAAGTTTTTCATTAACTCTGAGTCACAAAAAGCACAAAGGCAAGATATATGGTGGTGAAAAGTTCTGCTTTGTATGCAGACAAAAGAAGACCTACATTCTTTAGACCTACATGAAAGCTCCTGATCACATCACATCTAATCTCTGCAGCTTAGTCTCACACATGATCTTCACCCTTCTCACACCAGGTTTCATTGCTTTCTTTCCATTCCAAATCTCTGAGGAAATCACTTTACGACACCATAAAGTTGCTGCTTGTATTCAACCTGCAGCTAACTTCTGCTTTTAAGGTCTCCAGTACAATGACAATATGTGCGTATTTACCCAGAACAACTGCTCTCCAGAGCCCTGCACTTCTATAGTGCTGCTATCCCAAGTACTGCTACTTGTGCCCAATCCCCAGCCAGCTGGTCCCCTCCTCACATTCAACAATCTGTATGTCCCTTCTCTCATCAGCCACAAGTGGTTTTCCAGGCTTTTAATGGTGGAATTTGGTAATAAAGTGAATGTTATTTGATTCTGAACAGGCAATTAGACTTCCTCATTTAGTTTTTAGAAGTTTAACTGCCTGATTTGACACTAATGTGAATTAACCAGTATCCCACCCTGCTATGCCACTGTCATTAATGCCAGTTCAGCGTGCACAATTATTATGATATATTATATCACTGACAGCTCATCTTCATATTATCCACCTTTTTTCCCCAAAATTAGTCTGATGGTAGGATCACACAATCCCTAATTAACACCTTCTTTCTACGGTTACTAATGAGTCTGCTGATACCACTTCTTCAGGCTGCCTCTATTATAATAAAGTCTTGTGGGCATATCCAACTCCAACTGTCTGCTTTAATTAACAGACAGATGTCATTGACTTTCTTCCACTTAACACTTCACAGAGACTTAGTCCCCTGGATGGTGAGTGAGGAATGGAACTTCTTCATCTTCTGATTCTTCATTGTGCATTGCAGGACTCAGACTGAGAAGTGAGACTGATACCTGAAATAGCACCTGGGAGAAGGTCAGCCTTAGTCTTTTAAAAGAAAAATGAGACTAAGGCAGAAGACAGTGAATTTATGGAGAAAACAGAGGCTAAAATGATTTATGGAGAAGATTTAAACGAATCACAAAAGAAAACAACTCTCCCATATAACAAAACTTGTTAGCTTCACCACAAATCAGAAACAGCCAGTTGTGTTAGTTTCATATTTTGAGAACAACTGATGTAATCCAAAACCTAACAAAAAAGGGGATCTCATCTAGCTTCATCAGGCTTTCATTAACACTGCATCATGGAAGTGAAGATTTTCTATTCAAGACAGTCCAAGCTGGTTGAACAGCATGAAAAAAGGCAGAACACAACATAGATTTACAATGTCTGCTACAGAGATCTTTTCAGCCAATTACCCTAGCATCTTTGCTCTTGAAAGCAATGCTGGAGTCAATCCTTTTGGAGGCAAAAAAGAAATCAACAGGATACAACTGCATCGCTTTAACACAGAAAAACATATTCAGGACATAGCATTCATACAAGGCACCCATCATATTCCTTTTAAAGGAATTGTGATTGTGTTTGTTTACAAAAGGGGAACATGTATGCAAGAATGAACTATACACTTCAGAAGAGCAGATTCATTGATCTAAGTCAGCATATTTCTGTCGGTACTATACACCATAATTGTAACACCTTCAAATTCCAAAAACTGTTTCAAATACTGAAGCTGAAAAATAGAAAAAAAAAAAAAAAAAAAAAAGCTCATTTTATAATTTGTTTACTTTTGAAATGGAAAAACTCAACCTTTGAACACAGAATGACAGATTGAAATTGTGACTCATTTGAGCCCAGTTCTAAATTACTGTAAGGGATTAACAGAAGGGGTAAAGCCAGACATGTTGCTACTTTGAAATTCAATAGCTAAGCCTTCAACAACATTGGGTTGCTTTCTTCTATTTCCTCTGTGGTTCCTACAGTTATTTTCAGCACCTCACCTGCCACAGCATCTTGCTCAAACTCAGAGACTCACAGTTGCATTTCCCATGGCCCAGCAACTCCTCTTATCAGACATATTTTTTGCAAAGCATAGTGATCTGTAAAAGTGTACAGACACTTTGATGTAAATAACCATTTGATGTAAGATTCAAGGGAAAATAAAACTATGCTGATCATGTGTCCAATTCAGAGATCTACGTGGTACCCGTGTATCTTTCAATACTTATTAAGTTTTGATTTCAAATGGCTTGGAATTGAAGCTGTGAGAAAGACTTTCCAATAAGGGGCCCAGTGGAAGGTTAAGGCAACACATTTACCAATGTGGTGCCCTGCTGATTTTCTTCTTTCCAGCATAACAGGCCTGAGAGAACCTCTTTGGCTGTGCATAGCAAAAGCCTTCAAGCTGGAGGAAATGTTCTGGAGGGAAGATGTGACAGTATTGGGAAAATCATTAACAGCAGAAAGTATGAAGAACACGAAAAACCGCTTACTCAAGCAAACCAAATGAGAAGACTGGCAATCGGTGCTCTAGGAAACACAGAAGAAAGTATGATACCCTATAAACTGCACTATTATTCACTCCTGTCGCAAACCACAAGGCTTTTTCTTTCATAAGACCTTTTCTAACGGATAAGCCCTTACAGCTACAACGCAGAAACACAACTTGCTGATCTTCTATAAAGAGACAAGACAATCCAGCTTTCAGAGTTTACCTCATCTTCAGGTTTAACATAGGGCTATTGTACTGCTGCACGTTAAAGGTAATGTCTTCAGGAAGAGAAACATCAGCAAGGGTAAAAACAGGTTTCCATTGTTGCTGCTTTGACACAATATTTCATTTTAATAATGACAAGTGAAAGGCTTTCACACTTGGACTTAAGATGATGACAATTTTTTCTTGAAGAGGACATGTCAATATCTTGTCTAGTTTTCTTTAATCACTGTGATGTATTTCTCCTTTCCAGGTTGCTGGTATGAGTTGTGCTTATTAAACCGCTGCCATCTCAGAAGAACATGGCAGCTAAGTATTGGTTCAGGATACACAGACCACTGACTGCCCTCCATTTTTTACCTCACAATAAAACACCTACTGCCCTGGTCTTGTATCCAGTAAAGAATGTTCTTCATGCTCTGATTTTATTTTTTGTTTTACTTGGTTACTTATCTAAGTGAATTGGAGCTATTCACCCACAGCAGTCTGAAAAGTTATGCTTTATAGTCAACATTTGGCCAGATTAGAGCTTTACCAAGGAAATGCAGGACTAGCTGTTCCCCTTACCAGCTGAACATACAGTAGTACTTATATACCTACAATCCAACAATTAAATACCTTCAACTATGATATTATTTGAAGAGTTTGTGAATAGTGCTGTAGTGTCCCCCTTCAGACCTAAACTGAGACAGCTTATTGTCCCACTAAGGTATTTCATGATGGTTATCAGCCAACACACTGCTCAGCTGAGCTGGTCTCTACATATCATGGTCACATCTGCATTTGCAACAGCTGCACAACCTAAGCCACGTTACAGCTGTGGTACCACATTTTAGATATTTTTGTTCACGGAAGTCTTCAAGAGTAAAATTGCTCTTTTAGTGACAGCATAGTAACTGGCAAATACATATATTCCCTAGTGAAGGGAGTCATTAAATCAAGAAGCCTTGATCCTCTCAACCTGCCCTGGCAACAGAAATATTTTACCAGTATGTGAGATGGCTGCAATTTGTATGAAGAACAGAGAACACAGGTGAAAGATTGTAAGTTGCTTTTAAAGAATTCACACTGAAAGCATCTCTAAGAGGTAAAAATCTACAGCAAAAGATTGTGGACACAATTTTGGACACAAATCAGGGCTACAAGGAGGCATTCAGAGAGGTGCTGACTTACAGGACAGCTAAACATCTTGTCTCTGCCAAAACTGCAGCCTGTTAGATAGCATTAACTGTCTGCAAGTAGACCAAAGAATCCAGAGAGACACACAGCACACAGGTGAATGGGAACACATCTCTGCTGGCAAAAGCCAGTTAGATTCAACTTACAATGGAAATTTTGGGAAATGAATAGATTATAAATCTCATAAAATTTATCTGTCAAAAAGCTCTGGATGTCTGAGCAGCCACTGAGCTGTCCCCAGAGGAGGCAAAAATAGCCTCCTCCCCAGGCAAGTCCACATCCTTGGCTGTAGACCTGTTCTAGCCACAGATTTGCTCAGACCAACTGTATACAAACTCACCAGAGGAAAAGGATGGTTTATAGCTGCCATTTGAGGACAACCTTTGTTGAAGCTGAGCATGCACAATACTGCGGTTAGCCAGTTTTAGACAGGGTGATTTGAAAAAGTGTCCCTCAAAGCTCCAGGAGAAATCTGATGTGTTGCCATCTGCTACAAGCAATAGCCCCTCTCTCACAAAAGTGCTCTAAGAAAAGGAGTGCAGAAAACAGCAAAGGTGTCAGCTGAGCAGCTACAGGGGTCTGTTCTCTCCTCTTCCACTCCGAAAGGAACAGGCACAGGTAGAACAGAGTGGGTTATAGAAGCATTCAACCCCCACTGCAGCTCCCACTGTATCTTTGCCATCATACAGTTAAAAACCCCATAGGAAGCTTGTAATTTTCTATTACACTTCAGAGATCATTACATCCATTTCTAGAGAACCCTAATAATTACACAGGTTTTCCCATAAAGAAAAGGACTAATTCATTTTGGGGAAAAATAAAAATAAAATCACTCAGGCCATCAAAAAAAGTAATAGACTTCTCTGTGTATATTAATCTGGAAAAACAGCAGCCAACCATGTTTACTGATACAATATTTCCTTCTCATGAATATGGCTAATGAGCTCAAATGATGCAAGCCTACATGGCACAGAAAAAGACTTCAAAGTGCAGAAACTTCCTTCTGACAATACACAAACTTTAGGTACACTGAGACATATCCTCTTGAATATCAGACGGGAAAGAAGGAGAGGTTCAGGATTTAGTCAATGTTAGAAAAGGATTCTGCAGACTCAGTTATGCCTCTTTGAATGGTAGTTCACATGGAGAGACACACTACCTACACCAGGGCTCTCCAGGGCACCCTCTGGGCTGTCACATGAATACATCTACCATTTTCCACTTTGAAATCCTGACAGCTCTTCTCACTTTTTTTGATAACTGAGGCCAGCTGTATCAGCATCCCTACCTAATACCCATGGTGGTCTTGACAAGGAAGCTGAAGCATGTTGCCCTGCACACCCGTGATCACTGCACCTTCATTTTCCCAAGCTTCAGTTCTTTGGAAAAGTGTTTTCAGGCACATGTGCTGACTCACAGCACATGCAGGACATGAGGAACAAGGTTTAGATTCATGGGCTCTTTGCTGATAAAAAGCAAACAGGTTTGAGTCAACCCCAAATGAGTGAGCCCAGATGCTGTCTTCCAAATGCATTTCCCAAGCAGCAGCTGAAAGAACACAGCCTTCTCCACCATGGGAAAGTTTGCTGCCTTCTCTGGAGAGTGTTAAGCCTTCCAGGCATGACTTTCATTCCTATCTCGAAGCTACTTTTAATGATCAATGTTGTTGCTGTCAGACCAACCAAAATGGCAAAGAAAAATAAATAAATAAATAATCTCCAAAGGATGAGACATCTCGAACTCTCCATTACCTTTATTTCCTTCATCTTCTCTCTTCTCTTGTTCCTGCCAAGAAAACAAACACACTTTTCTCCACCTTCTCACAGGCCTTTGTGCCCATGCAACACTCAGTTCAGCAGACTAGCCCGCCCTTTGGTTATACCCTTGGAGGAAGTGACTCTTCAAGGGAAGAAAAAGCTTCACTACCATAAAGAACGCAGTTTTAAGAGGCAGATCATCACATCTGGACTTAGAACAGTAAGTGACACAGGCTATAAACTGGAAAATAAAAGATTTTGTGGCCTGAGGTCCTGTAGGCAGGATAAATCCTTCAAATTACAACAAGACCCTTGTTAAACTCATTACTTGCTGCTCAGAAGTCTTCCAGCATTTTTCATTCTTTGCTAAACTTATCACACTAAATCCCTTCCCTAAGATCAAAATCTTCTGAGATACAGCAGCTGAAAGACTTCAAAGTGCTATGCTCCAATGGGACTCTATGATGAAAACAGGCTTCAGTAATACAACCTCTTAATTGTTACCATAGCTCAGCATGATACGCCATCTCAATGTCATCAGCAATGAAAGACTTCTCAACAGGAAATACCGATTTAGGAGATCCAGCCCTTGCCTCATATGTGTTACCTTCATGGCAATACTTCACGTTTTAAATAGCTTGCTTTCCAGTGGAGGTCCAGCTCAAAAATCAGTTTAATCAATTGGAAACAATGGAGGATTATTTATGTATTATTTATGTATATTAGGTATTATTTATTGTCCTGAGCTGTTCCAGAAACATTCAAGAAATACAGTATCAGCTGAGGGGAGAAAGCAGCAATCAACAATATAAAAATCAGCTTGTCAGTCTCAGATACTTCTCTGTCAATCACTTCCACAGTACCAAAACAGTATGTTCAATACCAAACTCAAATACTAATTCAATTAGGGATTCCCTAGTTGTGCTATTGCTTTCTATTGGGGTGCATCGCTAGCATTTTTAACAGATATTTTTATTATCTAAATTTTGCAGGACTTTCTACATTTCTGTGTGCATTTCAAACAGGAGAGGCAGAACTATACAGGGCAAAGGGTTTGATTTCATTACAAAAAGCGGCAATTTTCAAGGCGGCTCATTAATTTCTCCAGGGAAAATCAAGTTTATCTGCTACAGACCTTCCAAATATTTGCTATCAAATCATTCTGCAAAGCTACTCCCTACAAGTCCTTCCTTCTCACATCACCTCAAACTGCTCCCCAGGAGTCTGCACACATTTGCTGATCTGACACTACCTGTCAGCAGCATTGCATAGAGTTCGTAAAAAGTGACGATACGGTATCAAACTCTTCATTCCCTGGGATGTAAACCTGGGCCTATCTTGACATGTCTTACTCTTTGAGGACCTTGACAATCCAGAAAGCCAACCCCAGGGGTTCTCTCACTCACACATACTGAAGTTTGCTAGGAAGAACAGGCCAAAACCATTGCAGCAAAGTCCATAGAGTCAGTCTTGGGTTTGTTTTCCTCCAACCATTAACCTCCTGTCTAATCCAACAGAAGCTTCCTGGAAACTTCCCTGCTATTTTTACTTGCACCAGCAATTCCTCTGTGCTCAAGCTACACAGGGAAAAATGCCTTCATTCTTAGCAGGTTTACTCCTGAACTGTACCAGTAAGACGGTCCAGAATTACTGCTGCCTATGTTGTACAAGTTAGCTCTTCCTCAAAATGCAATAAACATTTAATTTAAAAAGCTAAAAACCCACAAGGAAGGACAAAACCAAACAATCAGAAAATTCCACTTTCCATAAGGGCAAATGAGAACCAGCTTGCATGGATAGATACAGAAGACAATCTCCTGAGTGAGTCTAATGACTAAGACGTAAGAACTAAATTCTTCCTGGCCAAGCTGTGTTTAATGTAGGATAAAGGACAGGGAAACAAAGGAAGTTCTCCATGATCTTGATTTTATGGCTGGTCAGCTTAGACCCTCTGTGTTGCTCCCAACTGCTTTCGACCAAAAGGAGCCTGTGTGGGGGAAAGAGATGCAGAAGCTCAGGACAACGGTGCACAGGTAAAGTCCATCCACTTGCTGATGAAGTAGTTAACAAACTGCACAAGCGAGTTCAAGTCCCATGTCTCACCAGAGATTTCAAGACCAGGGGTGCAGAAAAATCAAGATTTTAGTTTGTATAAAACTAAATCTTATTTGGTGATATTTTCCATTCCTGAGGTCTCCAATGCTATAGCATTTAGTTGGTCAGGCAGAAAATTACTTTTCATAAATAAGGTACTTGGTTTTTGGAAAAGGCTTATCACTGCTAGCTATACAGCTATTCAGTTTATCCACACAAGTGTATGACTTTACTTCCTTTAGTACTGTGATTATCATCTTTGTCAATAATCCCATCCATGTGATTCTGTGCTGGCAGGACACTGTGTAATCCATGTGTAGGATGAAACTCGTGTTATGGTTAAACCCATGAAACACATACATCCATCACATAAATGAAAAATGTTCAGCTATGTTCTGATCCTGCTCTTGCTAAAAACGTCTTCTATGCCAAGATGTTGAAGACAAAGTTGTAGCACAAAGCAGTGGAGTTTGAGGGACTCGAAGTCTCTCAAAACATCCTTCTGCCCTTACACAGGATGAACTACAGCAATGCAACCACTGATCTGGTCTAAAACACACCCACTGAAGCTGTAAGTGTACTGGGGCACATTTCAGCTGATGTGAAGTTGTTTGACAACAACTGACATCAGCCAAAGAATCAGGTCTGATAGTGCTTCTAGACTCCAGGCTTGCTGATTTGGAAACCCATATAGGTGCAGTTATAGTTCACAGTAACCTCCTGTGGCAGAGTAATGGGAATCAGGACGTAAGGACAGACTACATGTTTGCTGGCTTTTGGCAAGATGCACTGAAGGTGAATTGGACAGATGTAGAGTGTTTGAACTTTCCATTTTACTATCTATTCAATATCCACTGCACTGAATCTTTGCTTTTCTGTTGAAATGCAGTGAACATCACCATTGTCTCAGGAGCCGGAAGAAATCTAATTGTTGGCTTTTTCTTTTCCTTCTTTTTTTTAACAGCATCCTTTTCTGACAGGAACAGCAGCGGATTATATCCCCTGTGCCTGTGACTCATTCAGGTGCGTGTACAGAAATATCTTTGTGTCAAACTAGGCTAATTATGCCACTATTCCCTTGTGGATTATAGAAAAAAATCAATTAAAACTCAGCCCTTCTTTGTGACAATTTAAGCATAATTCCTGAACAACTGTGTTACCTCAATAAGTGAGGTTGGATGAGATACAGGTGGGAATTACAAAATGAATTCTCTGCAAATCACAGTGGGAGGAGGAAGCCTGACCTCTCTGTGCTGTGAAAAATCTACTCCTTCATCTCTAAAATGGATCTCTAGAAATAATGCCCACATAGCAGTCTCTTGATGCCAGAAGGAAGAGTTAAGCATTTTATGGACACAACTAAGGACACAAATAATGCAGCCCTGTTGGACCTTAAGCTAACCATCAGGGCCCGTCCTTTCAATGAGCTGCATGCCCTTTCAGCAGGGAACTTCCACACTGAGACCCAGGACAGCATTTTGCAGCACTGTGTATTGGAGATACAGTACCAAAGTTCCTGGATTTGAACCCATTTTCCTCTCACCAAGAGCTGTTAAATTCTACAACAGAGGTGAATTTTTTGTTGTTTCTATCAAACTATGTAAGTTTATCATGAACCACTTCAGTCCAGTAAGATGTGATTCCAAAGACAGCATGGAGAAGAAACACAGCTGACATTTGGTAACTGAATCTTGGTAACAATATACCAGTTACACTAGCATTTTGGGCACACAAACACTCACAATGCTTCAGTAACAAACAATACTCAGTTATGACAGTATTTTTCTCTCATAGCTCTAAAAGCATGGTCAAATATTATCCTAACTTTGAGTTTTGAGAAGCAAGTCACTGAGTACTGAGGACCAACATTTCCAAACTGGCTACTAATTTCTGTAGTGCTCCTGTGTTTTCTGTGCTAAGAGACCTCATTTTACAGAAGCACCAATCACACACAAATCCCACTGAATCACTGGGAGCTACAGGTTATCAGCGTTTCTAAAAAAATAATTAAAGAGATCAAAATAAATTTGTTGCAATAAGTTGGATGCACAAAAATACAGGATTGCTTTGCAAAAACCATACCTCATCTCTCATCCAAGGTCAAACAGTACATCTATTGCACAAGAGGGAACTAAGGCCAGGTCTCCTAATAGCATGGAAAGTAGAACTATACAGAAACTGGGCTAATGATTCAGCTATGGGCTTTGCAGTATCATGTCTCTAGTGCATAATTTGAATGACACTGATGAAGCATCATCATCATTTCATAATCATCCACACCACTGTAGACTCTGGAGTATACCAGAGATATTTATGAGGCCAGTTAGGAAATACACATGGGCTTGTCATCTGCGTTATGAAAAATCAAAGTAACTACATACTGTCTTTTTTTTTAAAAGGCTTCTTTGAAACATGAAAATCGCAAGAAGAGGAGGAACAAATTCTTAAATTAGGCTGAAAAGAGAGACAACAACAGAATTTACATATATAGATATGACTCCTTGGTAACTAGCAAAAATCTCAGATCCAAACATCCAGTAACTGCATGTCTTCCCCTTAGTGATATTTAAAATACACACATTATTTCCTGATGAGCCTACTCCAGGTTTAATTGTTCCTACATAAGCATTGCTTCTGTGAAATAAGATTTGCCAATCAGACCGCTGATGAAAATCAAAGCAAACACTTAGTAAATTTTTAAGTTCCTGAACCTGCCATTATCAGACAAACATCATGGAAATTCCGAATGAACAAAAATTAATACTAAAGGTCAGACTGAATAAAGAAATACTGAGAAAATGCTTCTGGAAAAGGCATACTTGCATTTGTCAGAGCAGCCTTT
The DNA here is from genome assembly GCF_963264785.1 of Psittacula echo. NCBI lineage: Eukaryota > Metazoa > Chordata > Aves > Psittaciformes > Psittacidae > Psittacula > Psittacula echo. The sequence continues at coordinate 10,064,401 of NC_137739.1, forward strand.
CAACAAAATTGTCTGCTTTACAAAGGAGAAAGGCAGATAAATTATTATTCTAGAGATAGACGTTAACGATGGATAAAAAAGAGTTTCAGTTATGTTATGTAGTCTAAGAAATCCTCACTGCTTTGTTTTTGCTAAGTGATATCAGATTATAAGATACCACTTTGATAATTCCAAATAACAAACCTGGAGAGCAGGAAGCTTTTAATTAAGTAATTCTCAACCAGGGAGAACCTTCTCCCTCTGCCTCTCTACTCAGTGCATCTCCAACAGATTGCATGTAAACTTAAAGTTAAAAATAACCCCAGCATGGTAATCAAACATATATTAATATATGTGCAAAGGGTAGAAATTAAAACTGCTTCCTCTCACCAGCAAGTCTTTGTTTTACAATCCACTGCTCCTTTATCCAGTTTAAAAATTTCTACAACAGCTCCAAAGCAAGAGCTAGTAGCATAAACTGTATGCATGTGGCTGAAGTTCTGAACATCAATATTTAGGACCCAAATTACCTTCCTCTAACTGACATTCAATATTCTGTAAATAGATTTCAAGGGACTTCCTTATTTAGAAACTTTGAAATATGAGTCAAAAGGAAAGGAATGGGTTAACTTTCTTTTTATTTGCCCTGTCTATTATTCATAGTTCTTTGCATAATGCTGTTTAGATGTAATCCTTTACAGGTTTTATATCGTCCACCATTAGTATTAAAATTGAAATCTGTTCTAGGTCACATGCTCATCTGATGTAAATTAGAGCAGCTATTGAAATAAAAGTTACAGACTGAAAGTAATGCTGAACACTGGAGCAATAAGTCTCTATCTTTTTCTGCTTGACAAAGTGTGTTGAAAATTTTCTTTTAAAAAAGGAATCAGAGAATACCTGTTGACAAAATATGCTTCTATCCTAGTGAAGCGCATTGATTCCCTTCACAAAAATATATCCATTGAGACCAATCAACACACAGCAAGAAAGAAAATGCTACACAAAACTACACCTTAAACATTTGGTATATTCTCAAAAATTAAACCAAAACAGCTAAGAATGTAAAGCTGAAAACAAAGCAATAGATTACAAAAGTAATCAGAAATTATTCCTTCAGAATGCTTGAGAAGGCTTCCCAGAAATTAATTTCTACAAGAAAAGTGTGCATGTGCAACAGTGACTCATGCTTCTAAAAACATCTTTCTGCTTTTCCTACTGAACTTTCCAGCCACCTGCTACATTAACCCATCTGACACAGACAGGAACCTTATAATAAAATAATGCAAACCAACCTGCTGGAACTCACCCTGTCTTGGGAGCAGAGCTAGGAATCAGATCTCTTCCCTAGTTCCCATCTTGAACGCATAATTCTGGGGGAGAGGCCATTAATTTCCCACTGAATAATGAAACTACCAGTGCATGAAGCTAACAGCATGTCCTGGTTAACTCCAAAACCTGACTGCTCTTCTACTGAGACACAATGCATTTGCTGCAACTAAAAATGGAACCATGACACCTAAAGTTGAAATTTGTTTAATTTAGGGTTAAGAATCTGCCCTGTGCCTCACCAACACAGTACAAACCACACTGCCTGCAGCCACGGGTCCAGAGAACCCAGCCCCAAGACACTTCTCTAAATGGGTTTCCAAACCCCATCAGCCAAGTTGATGATTGTCTGTAACTGATATAGGCAAATCCCATTTTATGTATAACAAACACACTATGCTCAGTCCTAAGTCAACCCTTAATACACTTATGCATGGACTTAAAACGACACAGAAATGAATGGCGAGTCCTCCACACCAGCTGGTACAGATCATCTCTGCAGCATACAGGAAGTTCTCTGACACCTGGTTGTCCTGACCCCAAGCTGAAACCTAATTTTGTTTGAATTAGCATTCTGTGTGGTGTGAGAATCCATAAATGAGAGAATACACCCACACACTGGGATGAAGCTTCATTTTAAATTGGGTAACATTGCAATAGACAGGAATTCAATTAGTTTTGCAGCTCCTGCTTTTCTGGAAACTAACCCTAACCATAGCCTTATCCTGAACTGACTCAGCACAATGAATAATAACCTTCAATCACATGGCAATCCTCAACCCAAACAGAGCTTTTTTTCTCCTCTTCATACAAGATGCTATGCAACCTGCAGCAGTTTGTGGGGCCCCACTTCGCTCCACCCCTTAATGCATGTCCCTGTTCTAAATCACTTGTTAAACACTGGGACTTACATAGGAAGAATCCGAGTGTGGACACACAAGAATATTTCCATTTAAAACCAAAACACATGCAAACAGTTTTCAGTTTTCAAAGATGACTGACATTTCATCAAACATCAGGTCACTTTGCTAGGAGCTGAAGAAGCATACCCATGCTTTAACAGGAAACAGGCGTAGGCTTGTACAGTACTATGTACAGCATATGTATTCACTGAATTCAGCTTGTCACCCCATTTCATGTTTTATTGTTCTCCTCCAAGTGTAGCAAACCTGATCTAATAAAAAGTTTCATCGAATAAATAGTGTATCATTTTATTTTTTAGTCATCTGCATGTGGCAAATTTCTGTTGCCAAGTAAAACTTAATTTCTAAGTACCAAATTCTGTTCACAATTACACTCCTAGACTTTTGCAGAGCCCTGGGGGATGCCGGCATGTGGTGCTAGTGAGCAATCATTCGTTCTTCTGAAATCTTATGTGATGTCCCAGCTGAGTCAAAGAGCCACAGGACAGGTGAAACAGGCTCCTGGAATAAACAGATGATGAATGAAAGTGTTCCCTGCTAAGCATAAAGTCATTGCAATGGATCTAGGTCAGACAGTATCACTTGAAGTTTTGATGCTTTGCCATAGGTCTATGAGCTAGGCATGTGCAGAAGTCACAGGTCTGCAAGCTCAGCAGTCCCAGCTGCAGGACTGCAGGCACAGGACTCTGAGCAGAGGACTCCCAGCTCTCAGCGACAGACATGGCTATGTGCTTGGATGGAGGGGAGTGCAAGCAGTAGGGCAGGCAGAAGACTTAGAAAACAGATAACTTTGGCTGAAACACATTATTCTCTAGCTATCCTCAAGAGCTCTGAGTTATAAATCATTAGACAGCAGCTTTAGCAAAGCCTGGGGTACCTCCAACTCACTCCAGGCCTGGGTTACCATAAGGAAAGACATGCATCACAGCTGTATGAGGGAGAGAAATCCAGCAATGGGGGTCTGCTGCCAGTCCACTGTGCAAGACCTGGCTTCAGCCCTGGAACTCAATATTGGCTACAGTGGACTTCAGCCCTGTTTCTTAACAGCAGGCTGCCTCTCTAGGCTGTTTCTCACTTTTATGTCACTCTAGCAAGAGCACGATCTGAAGTAATAGTCCTTCTTATGCTTGTGCTCTGTGTTTGGGGAATGGGTAATTGGTTTTATAGCTTTTTATGAAGTCTCATTTATAATAGCAGCCAGCTGCTTTATCAGCTACTATATCCTCTTGTTCCCCTCTATACACTGATAAATTTTACTCTTGACCCCGACTCGGTCAGCGCCCATGAGACACATTCTTCCATGAAAAAAGCACTCGAGGGAGATCTGACACAAAGTCTACCATAGTGTGTGATGGTCTAAACAAAGAAAGATCTAAGCCTCAGTAACAATCTACTATTTGTGTTTTCATATAATCACATCTGGGTTACTATAACTCATTCTTCATGGCTATAGAACTAAAGCCTCTGAACTTTGTTATTTAAAAACAGCATCACCCAGCATTTGAACTTCCCCTCTGCAATCTGGCTCCATGAACCACCACTGCACTCACAGGCACTCTGTGCAGACCACCCACACATAAACCTGCCTCTACACCTCTCTCCCATCTTGCATCATTCCTTGCTTAGATTTGAACTGTGGAACAGACTTGACAGCTGCATAAAGCCATGGGGTGGCCTTAGGTACTTGAAATCAGAGCAGCCAATTCAGACTACCAAACTGATGTCACCTGCAGACTAACCGAGCTTATAACATTTGCCTCTGCTCCCTCTAGTCACCTTGCTTGCTTTGAATTCAAGGCATTCTTTTTCCCAGGAAGCTTCATGCAAACACTGAGATAAGGGTGGCGGTGGTTTCACTGTTTTCTTTTCTTGCTGGAGGAGAATGTTAGGAAAAGCTCTCATTATTAATTTGATGAAAAAGGTCCTAGAAATTACAGGAAACAGCAACATAAATCCATATAAAAGCTCTGCGATGTTTTTATTCCAAACTCATGCAATTAGGCATGCGTGTTTTTCATAGCCACTCTAAGCTCCTCAGTTATCTTCTGTCAGTTGTTAGTGGCACCTATTTCCCCTGTTCTTATTTCAGATGTCTTTCACATTTTGTATTACTCTCCAAAGGACAGGTGGTCACCCCAAGTTTTATTAAGATGTCTATTTAAGTAATGAGCATAAAATATCTGTTTGCAAAAGTGGACCTGAATGTGTGACAAGTAAAACCCAACTGCATTTAAATTTGGAAAAAAGCTGTTAGCATTCTAATAATAAACAGGATTATCTAAAAGGGAAGAACTTTTTTAAAACTTCGAAAGCCATCAGCAATTCTCCTTGGTTTCTGTTTGGGAAGGATACATGTCTTTTGCCCAATATTTTTTTTATGAGGCCAGAAGTCTCACTGCAAAGAAAAGAGAATTGTTTCAAGCTCAGAATATTCTGTAGAAGTACTGGAAAGAGAAACAGATTTTAAATGGCTTAAACCAAAAAAAGATTAAAAACAAGAAAGAGAAAACAGGTAGTGAAAAACAGAAGGCAAATGAGGATGATTCTTAATAACAGAGACACAAATGCAATGCAAGTAAAGAATGGTGAAATGAAGAGTTACTGTTACACCACCACACTGGTTTGGCTGGTTAAAGTACTGACCAAGTACAAAGTCCTGATATGCCTCCACACAGGCAATAGGATCACATACAAACCCCCAGAATTCCATATGGATTTCTGTAGAATTAAGACCTTGCACACACTTTTTATCTCCTAGTTAAATACTAACCTTTTGCTAAATCCCTGAACATCTGTAGTAAGTGCAAAGAGTTAACTCCTTGGTACACTCCCGGTATTGGCATTGCTACAGGCAACATCCCTATAGAAAGGTCACCTGAGGATAAGCAGTCTGGTCAGTGAAATGTTTTGCTGATAGATCCACCAAACTCACTCATCACTAAGGGAGCAGGTAAACTGTTATTCACAGTTAAAAGGTCTCTCAAGTAATTCAGCTTTACAGCAACAAGATGCATGTGCACGGTAACTCAGCACAGCCAACTAAGACCCAATTGTGCATCATCATAAGCAACAGACATACTGCAGCTGAGGTTTGCTGGGCACCAGGATGGCTCCCAAAGCGAGCACATGTAAAACTTACCACTGTCCCTCTAAGTCAGGAGAAGAAGCTGTGATGGAAATGGACACATGGGAAGGTGATAATAGGAACATTCTACCTCAAGACTGCTGTATCTCCTCCCAGCTGGGGTGCGCATTTCTGTGCAGTTTTAAAAAGTATTTTTCAACCCCGAGAGGAATGATTTTAAACCTACAGTAGAGAAGCCTAGACTCCTCCAATGCACTTTATGAGACTCCAGTGCATGTTTCTATTTCCTGAGCCTAGGCAGACCCTGCAGGCACCACCTTCAACATATCACAAAACCTAAACTGCAGCTTCAGAAAATTCTACAAACTTGCAGGAAAATGTATTTTCCAGCTGCTGCCAGGAAGCCTGAATAAAGTACAGAAACCACCTGATAGTTTAACTTCCACAAGCACTGTATCTGAAGGTCTCTGCTCCCAAACACATTCTGGTCAAACGATTTTACATGCAGCTGAACTCTACTTGCTAGTGTAAGAGGTACTGTTTGAACACTGAAGATGGATGAGGATTAAAGAATATTTTGATCATCAGTGAGAAAACACACGAGATACAAAACTCCCAAGAGTCTTGAGGGTATTGTGCCAGCTTGGGAGGGTATTACAAAAGGCAACAAAATAGAACAGCTCCTCACGAAGACTGCAGAGAAACTGCTTTTTGGGAGATCAGGTCACAGCAAGATACAGCTCATGGACCACTTATGATCCCATAGGTCACATCAGCCTCCGACAGAACCACTTCCATAGCATGTCATCAGTAGTGTTCACAGGAAATCTACCCATGAGATGTTTCCCAGCTCAACTATGTTATGGAACATAACTTTCACCCCCTTCACAACAAAATAAGTTTCTCCAGTGACAACTGACTCTATATGAACAAATCACAGGCAGGAATCCAGGCTGTAACCACAATGTTGCTCATTGTCTATGTTAGTCTCAGTATACAGCACTCAATGATTGCTCCAAAATTTATCCTGCCTTCCCTTGGCTGACCATTAACATCTCAGCCTTGCACAGGCCTGTTTATTTCAAGTCCTATTTCCCATATAAAGCAATTAAAGTTTCATAAAGGTGAAAATTCCCCAAAATTATCTGCTTCCCATACATACAATGCCTTATTCTTTCAATAAAAGCATGGCCCTTTGCATCAATAAAACAGAGTGAATTCTCTGCCTGTTTAATGAAAGGGCAATGTATTAAATGTATTCTCCCATGTTAAAACACTTCTCCTTTTTGTCAGAAGAGCTCCCTTCCCACTTGCTGCTTTAATAAAATATGGCAAGAAGCACTAAGAACAGTGGAGCTGCACGCTGTAATGCTGAGCTGTGTACAGAAATGAGTATCCCATCAACCCCTGTTCCCAAAAGCAGGGAGACAAAGATCTATGATCAAAACCCCTTCCCTGCCTGTTTGGCACACCAAAGGTCTCTGTGTTTCTCCCTTCTGCCACCTCAGGCCTCTGTTTTACAGCTCAGCTGGCAAGCAGCTCAGCAGCCCCTCACCATGGCATTTGGGTCTCAAGTCTCCCCAGAAGACCCCACCAGGCACATATGGAACCTCAGGTGAGGTTGGACAGGGAACTGGTAAGGAGACAGGTGACAATCACAAGGCACTGCACCTCCCACCAGGTATTTTAGAGCCCCAGTTGCCCTGCAAGCACCACACTGCCTTACACCTCCTGAAACCCCACTGCAGCCTCACAGAAGACTTGCTGTTCACAGGGAATTTTTCTGCTTCCTGAAGAGATTGCAACACATAAAAGGAGCTCCCACACTTATCCTCACCTTATAAGCAACTCTTTTTTTAAGACTGCTGCCTGCAAAAAGGTTTAAAATTTGGGAGCAGAGTTTTGAAACCTCATTAAGAAAAAAAAAAAAAAGAAAGCAAGCTTGAAATGCAAGAACAGCTTTATCATAAAAAATGGCAGTTTACTTAATCTGGCAGTGATATTTGCCAGTATTTAGTGGTATAGGTGGATATCTTTATAAAAATTCTTCCTGTGTGCTGAGAAAGAGGGCAGTATCTGTTGTTGGAACTGATTAGCTGCATTTAAAACTTCACATTTGGTTAAAGACCTTAATTTTATTTTCTTTTAATTGTGCTCTGACCTAAAATAAACATAGCTTGGTGCTTGGAAATGCATTTGCATATGTTGAGGCTAATACAACTCCAAATACGCCATCTTTCTTTATTATGCCATATTTACTTGTCACTGTAATTCCTTTCCCAGAACATGTAATCTCAGTTGCAGAAGTTTTATCTAAAGTCCTACAATGTTTTGGGGCAGCTGTTGAAGCTTTGGTACCCAGACTGATGACGTTTCTTGAGAAATTCAGTTCCTTCCCAGTTTTTAGCCCTCAAGGATGCTAAGAAAAGGTTACAAATAAAACTTGGAATGCAAGCTAAAAGTTCAGAAGCAGAAAGGCTTATCTCAACCAGAGGAGCATTAATCATTGTCTGTAACAGCGCACACCCACAAATAGCTGTTCACTTGCAAAATATAAATTTGCTCCAAGCAGAAATGCAGAAAGCAGAGGTTCCTGAGAATTAGAAAGGATGCAGAGCAGCAATGTCTACAAAGCACAGAAGCTGATTGCAAATGAATCTCAGAACTTGCTGGGCTGAAGACTCAGCTGCCCCTTCACTTTATTTTTGAATCTAGAACTAACTCAAGACTTTGATGTTTTGACAAAGGTCAGCCCCTCTGGAAATCAACTGCTCTGCTGAAGCTGTCTCAACAATTGCTATGGTCCTGATAAGGACTGCTGGAAACTGCTGTTATTAAGACTGCCTGTAAGATATCTGCTGTGGTCTCCATCACAAGCAGCGGCCTTGTTCCTTTTCAAGTGTTCTGAGTGTTTGCTCCCTTGCCACTTGCACTCCCTTTTCTCTACCTGGCAAAGCTGATTTGCTCTCACCCCCATACTTCATTCTGCTACAGCCATTTGCACATGTGTGGCTAGGACAGTTCCTCCAGCTGTCTTAAAGGAGATGCCCTTTCTAAATACTAGTCTGTATGACCACTCCGAACTCACTTATGTGATGCCCTTTCTAAATACTAGTCTGTATGACCACTCTGAACTCACTTATGCAAGTCAGGTTATCTATGATGAAAGATCAACGTATCTTGCTCTTAGAGGGAATTTTTCTGTCAAAGAAATCTCAGAGGCTTTCAAACATTCCTTCATACTTCTGACCACTCAACCTTTAGATTTCATTATACTATGTTTTTCACCTCTCAAGCAGAGACCTCACTTTTCAGTTAAGTCTTTGCAATGCTCTGAAACCAGTAACAAAATACTATAAATGATCCTTAAATTACCACCATGCTAAGAACTAATTATCCAGGAATCTTTTTACCCATTTCTTTGAAAGTCCCTGGATGATCTTGGGAACCACAAAGAGCCACACTCCTTTATTATCAATTATAAGTTGATATGGCAATATTATCTCAAGTTTCCTTGGAAAAAAACCCTACAAACAAATCTACTTGCAGTTTCCTACCTTCTATCCAGCAATCCTAATAATTAAAACACGTTCAACCATATTTTAGCTAAGTTCTCAGGCCAGTGACTGCTGATAAAGCTGTAGTTTTTCACTGTACCATACACCTAAAATATAAGCCAAACATAACAAGGGTTGGAAGCATCACTGCTGCCATCCAAGCCGTCCATGGTACCAGAATGGGTATTATTTCAGGACTGTGCTATATGCTCAGTGAGCTGCTATGTATTTGAAGAAAACTTCTAAAAAGTGTGACCTTCAAAGTACTCAGGTAAATGGTGCTGCAAGTGCCAGGTTTTCAGATCCCAACAGTATCTTTCCTGTAACTGTGTTGAGGCCCACTTCTCTGCCTCAAAATCCAGATGCCTATGATTGTGCAATAACCTGAAGGCAGCAGATGCTGCTTTATCTTGCTAGGTAATTTTTTCCCCTTCTACATTAAAAATAAGATATGAACTTCTTACACCTTCTAGTACTATTTCATCCAAATAATTGTTAACATTTGGAATGCAGCTTCATGTGACAGGCTTATTAGTCTGATAGCAAAACCAGCAAGTTCAGACGTGTGGCTTTTCTCTGCAAATGCTCCAAAAATAAGCAAAAGCAGCCCAAAACCTGATACCAGCATGCACCCAAACTAGCTAAAGAAATCTTTCTCCAGACCAGAAGCTGTTGAATAGCCTCTGTTCCAGCACTGGGTCATAGCAGAAGATCAGTAATTTCCTCACTTTTTGTGTTCCTTTACAGAGAAGCCCAAGAACAAGTCCAGCAAAGGCTTAGAACAGCTCTGCTGCTCTCAGGCTTGCCCCGTGGGGGTGGCTCCTGTGCCTTGTCCCTCCTGCTGTCACACAGCTCCCCAGGAGAAGGGCATTTTTGCATTAAAATTGTGGAACATGATGCCACAGAACTAGTGCTATTTTTTGTCTCCTAAAAAAATTACAATGTGAATGGCTGCAGCTGTCTGCTGATTTGACTTGGCCAGCATGAGAAGTGGCATGAAGATACAAGCTGGCTTGAAGGCTATCAGAAAAGCATATGCAAAACAAGAATACTCTGGTAAAAAGGGATTAGACAGTGTTCTTATTAATGACAACAAAATTAATTCAAGGAATCACTGGCAAGGCAGAAGCAGCATTTCAAATGATCAGATATACAGTTTACCCTTGAAAACGACAAATAACCATTAAACCTTTAGGCAGAGCAGGTTTTTATGCCTAGAAAAATGAGATAAAATTGCATGTTAACTGGTCTTGCAGAGACACAAAGCTGTTAGAAGCAATTAGCATCATGATAAATACTGTTTCCATCAGTGACGTAAGGCTGAAGTTACATGACACATTTTAGCCAAACTATGACTCCAGAAATAACTTAGCAGCATTTTTCTGAATGTCCATCTAAACTTGCAACCAAACTGGAAATGGAGGTAAAAAGGTTTAAGAGAAATGAAAAACAAACATGCAAACTAACAGGAAAATAGGCCAGACAGCAAATCAGAGTGGTTTTGGCAGAAAGTCTCTACTCTTCCTCCCTGGCCTGAACAGAGTTAAAAATGCTCAACATGATGAACCCAGGATTTTGAACTCCCCAGGTTTTCCGAGCTCCTCCCCAGATCCACAGGGAAAGGACTCACTAACAAGGCCTAATAATTACAACATTCTTACACAGACAAACCAACCAGCTTATTCTGCACCCCTCCTTTCAAACGAGGAAAAAAAGGAAAAAAAAAAAAAGCAGAGGGAAATACCTGGTAAACTAGACTTGTCAGGAGAAACCAAGCACAATCCTTTTACTTCTCTGAACTTATTAACAAGCAAAGAAGTTCTTAGTAACTGCTTGATTTGCTGAGTTACACATGCAAAAATACACAGGTTTCAAAATGCCTGAGGTCAAAGGAAGGGCTCTGGATGGTGGCTTTTGGCTCAGATTTTGAGGACAAACTGGTCTAAAGTGACACCAATGTGAAAGCAGTACACAGAAAAACAAAAAAAACATGAGATCCCAAAGCTCAGAAGTAATGCATTTTCTGCAAGACACTCTCTTCAAAGAAGAAACCTGGACTTCTTCAGAACTTCAGCTTCTAAACTGATGAAAGAATAGCCCTTGGATACTGCAGGTACCACAGATGTACAGGGGAAACAGTTGCACTCTTTAACCCACAGGGTCATTGCATGCTAACATACACTGCCCTTCTGCAGCTGCTAGTAATAAGCTCTATCTGGAATATTAGTAATACAACTATATCAAAATTCTCACCTTTCGGTAGAGGGTGTTCTGAAACAAGGACTCTGCATAATACCATGCTGTGCACATGAAAATGTCTAATCCACATGAAAATGTCTAACCCACACATTCTGATCTAGGATACAATAGAGAAAAACTCAGGTAAGAACAGAATAAGCATTGTCTTGCTGTTAAAGCATTGATTCCAGTTGAAGAAGGGTAGATTCAGATGTCAGATCTCACATACGACCTTGAGCTGGGCTGAATCTTGGGATTGTGCATTTTGTCCTGGCAGCTGGGATGACAGGGCACAAAGGCAACTAATAAGCTATTTGGAAATTAGTCCAATGGGCAGGAGCAGTTTTCTAACATGATCTACTATAGCAATAAAAGCAATGAACTTGCCATCAAGAAGAGGTCTCACAGGTGCAGCCTATATTGAATGCAAAAATAATCAGAGTGATTTAGCTCCTGTGCTTACTAACCAGTAAGATCTATGGCTTTTTATACGTTATCTTTAATATAAAACATACACTATTTATACACTATTTTCACTCTTACTGGCTTCCTGCACAAGGCACTCTATTTACAAGGTATTTTTAGATTTATAATTTAATCATATCAACAGCTTTTGCCAATTGATGTTCAAGTCCCATGATGATATACTTTTAGATTGGAGCTTTAAATAGCTCCAACAAATGTTTACCCTGCCAATGAGGAGCTTAAGCAATGCACAATTTATTTTTATCCTCCTGGTGTAACGAGGGCAGGTAAAGGGGATGCAAACCATTTTCACATTCATTCTAAATGCTGCATTACAAACACAGGCTGCATCTCCAGCTCTTCAGAGTCCCTAAACCTCTCTTTGTTCCCATAACCCAGAAATTTTAGCTTGCTTTATGCTGCTTCAAGCCTACCTTATGAAACTAAACTCTCCTGCTTTCTTTTCTTATACAAGCTCCAATCACTCAAGCAAAATTGGTTTTTTTTAGTTTCTTCTTCATCACTTACTGTATTCTGATAAAGCCAATTGGACTCAGGTTCTATAACTAGGATATATTATCTAACCTTACAAGGCAAATTTTACCCAAGTCTTTTTCCTATCGGACAGAAAAATTGCATTTTAAACATTCATTTCAGGAAGCTAGAATACAGGTATATTATACAACAATAATAAAATATATCTTATCACCTTTATGTTGAACAAATACCCTGAAAGCACTTACTTTTGTTATAAACCTAGCATTTAGTATTTCTGATTGCACTGGCTTCTTCCAAACAGCCAAGACTGATACACAATCAGCATGACTAAGGAGAATTTATGTTAGTAAATTAGTTAGGGATTAGTACGACTTGCAAGATACTATTTTTAAAAATAACTACAAATTGCAGTTTCTTTCTACATTAACTTCCTTCAGTGACACAAGCTGAGTGACTGGAAAGAGACAGCCTGAATTGTAGCAGTTTCACTTAAAAAAAAATAAAAGCATATGAACAAACAAAGGAGCATGAGCACTGGTTTACAGAAACTACATGGTCTATGTTGTGAAAATGTGTTCAGTAGTCTTAATGCTAATTCTTACCATCTTTGAGAAAATGCAAAATGGATTTAAAATGTCCAGCAAAATTCTCTGCAAATACATCTGTACAGTTCAAAATGAAGGCGAAACAAAAGCTGTTGTTTTTTCATCCACTGGAAAAATACCTACTCTGTTTCTGAAGGGTTAAGGTTGAACAAGCAGACCTCACCAGGACATCTAGAGCAGATATTCCAAGATATCTTGCACACCCTGGGTCTCTTGCAGGATCGGAACTTTATCTTGTTAGTCTCAAGACTTATTGCATAAAAATGGAATGTGCATTTTATTTCATATTTAAAGTTACTTTGGTGTTATTAAGATTCCACTTGAAAATTTAGAACTGGGTATTATTCTTAAAAAAAACTGCTTCTTTACACATTACCTGGCCCTCACACCAGGTTTGAGTTCAACTCAAGAGTGGAATCATGATGTAGACTTATTAGAACACATACTAAGCAGGCTGGGGAGTAGAGAAAGATTTATCTGTTTGAATGTTCTTTGACCAAATGGAATAATCTGATGGTGCTTTACGCTCACAGGAATTAGTCCTGGCAGCTTTCAGCTGCACAGCGCAAAAACACTGCACTGACTGTAAGCCTGAAGGGGAGGTGAGGCCACTGTGCATTAGGGACTTGTGGTCCCTAATTGATTGTAGCAATCTCTGTAGTTCATGGGAGACTCCGCTTCTGCTCACAGAGTAACCTGCCTGGGCACAGAACTTTTGTCCTCCAAAAAGAGACGTGTAATTTACTCCATTAGGTACAGGGAGGCACGTGAAGCACTGATCAGACGTTAAGAGCAAGTAACTAAATGAAGTACAGTGATGACATACTTTTTAATTATCCATGTATAATACCTAAACAAAAGAGCAAACATTTCCAATAACAGATCAACTAGATTAAGCATCTGAAACAAGGAAATGTATACTGGTGCTAACAAAATAAGAAAGAACAAGACCTAATTAATAGAAAACAAATGATTACCTAATGTAATTGTAGGCCCTTTGCTTGTACTTGAGCATTTGAGGAAGTATTAGGAGGTATAAAGACAATCTAGACCTGGCTAAAGTACAACACTAATTACCCCAAGGAATGCAGGACACTCACAAATTAAAACAACTATGAACAGGCTTTTATGGAAAACACTTGGAGGTGACTGTCCTTACAAAAACAGAAATCCTTTCCCTACGTAATATTGTGTGGGGTATTTTTGTGGATGGGATCAAAAAACTACTGCAAGTCAAAGGATCCACCAAAAATAACTGAATACTGGGAAGAAGGAGAAAGAAACTTTTGTAGTATGAATCTTATAAAGACAGGGCAGTACACATTCAACATCCCAAGTAAATCCCATCAGCTTACACGTGGTAAAATTGTGTATGCCTGAACTGTCTTAGGATAGAAAATTAACATATTTTTTTTAACTAGTGTAAAGGTCTTTAATAGTTTTTAATAGCTATCTCTAATCTTTTGTTTTCAGAAGAAACAGTATTATAATTCAAAAAGAGCAAAAGGATTGCCTAGTGTCCTAACAAATCACTGCAGGGAAGACACCAGACACAGTCATGCCTAAATTTCAATGGTCTAAGCTACAAACATAGCACAAAAGAACTTCTCAGATGAGCCAAATGATTAAATTTCACTTGTAAAGGACAATAAAGCATACAAGCATTGATTTTTTTTCCTCAGAAACTCACAATTCTGCTTGTGAATGTGTAATCAGCAGTTTAGATTCCAGTTAATGCTTTTCATCTAAAGAAACACTCTGTAGAGATTAGAGCAAAACTTACGTTTCATTGTGTTGGAGGAGATGAGAAAACGGTTTTGTTTGTATCAGTCGTTCTCTCTGAAATGCAACTTTAAAAAGGGAAAAAAAAAAAAAAAAAGGCAGCAGCAGCAAGCTGTGCTTTCCATTCTGGCTCTACCTATGGCAAACGGGGCTCCCGAATGGACACAGATGGAGGTGCTCCACTCCCAGGCAGGAATTCTGGTCTTACTTCAGTGGTTCCACAAAAGATATGGAAGATCCCTGAGGCTCAATAAAGGCTGCACTCAAGGCAGTGCAGAAAATACTGGAGTCATAACACCAACTGTAACTAACCCTAACACTTCCCTATGAGACCTCAACACACCAGAACCCTTTAGGTTGGGTGAGGGCCATGTGACACTACAGGAAAAGGCCTATGCTCTCTAGGGATCCTCGGTGGGACGAAGTTCCTGCCACAGACCACAGGCTGGTTTAACGTGGGTTTTACCCCACCTTCACCATACCTCCACCTCACAAATGCCACGCTCGGCAGAGGCGCCACGGTGGCTCCGACGCCCTCAGCCCCAGCCACATCGTGCCTCGTGCAGCGCCCCACGTGCTCCTTCGAGCGCAATCCCCAGTGTCCGCCGCGCTGATTGGCTGAAGCGCCCGGGACGCCGGAGAAAAGGAAGGTGAAAAGGACCAGCGCACCCACGGGCAATGCCAGCCTGTCCCCACAAGATGGCGCCGCCGGGGCTGGGAGGCAATGGCCGCATGCCCCACAAGGTGGCGCCACGCGGGCTCGGAGTGAGGCGCCGGCTGGGGCACAAGAGAATGGAGAAGTCGTTTACATTTGCTTCTTCCCCCTTGCTCCGCTCTTTATATTATTATTAAATATGAGTCTTATTCCCTTTCCTTTCAGAACTCTTACTGCTTTTTGCTTTAGGTAGCTACGGACAAGCGTGGAGTCTCAGACAGGTTTGCCTGGGAATGTACTCGGTGCTTAAAACCAGAAGTCTCTAGCTACTAAAAACATACAGCCACAGCAGCTGTGCCTGCTCCACGCACAGCTGGATACGGCAGCAGATTTTTAAACTTACCAGTGAATATCCACTCATTCACAGAAACCAGGTCTGAAGGAAGCCTTAGTTCAAAATGTTACCCCATCAGAAAAAATGTTTTTAAGACTCACAAAAAATCCCAACCCTATCATGAGGCAGAAATGGTTATTCCCCTTTCCTTCGTCCATACATTGTCTTATCTGAGACCGCATCTGGAATATTGTGTCCAGTTCTGGGCCCCTCAGTTCAAGAAGGACAGGGACCTGCTGGAGAGAGTCCAGCGCAGGGCAACTAAGATGATTAAGGGAGTGGAGCATCTCCCTTATGAGGAAAGACTGAGGGAGCTGGGTCTCTATAGTTTGAAGAAGAGGAGACTGCGGGGGAACCTTATTAGTGTATATAAATATATAAAGGGGGAGTGTCATGAGGATGGAGCCAGGCTCTTCTCAGTGGCAAACAATGATAGGACAAGGGGTAATGGGTACAAACTGGAACACAAGAGGTTCCACTTAAACTTGAGAAGAAACTTCTTCTCAGTGAGGGTGACAGAACACTGGAACAGGCTGCCCAGGGAGGTTGTGGAGTCTCCTTCTCTGGAGACATTCAAAACCCGCCTGGACACATTCCTGTGTAACCTTATCTAGGTGTTCCTGCTCCGGCAGGGGGATTGGACTAGATGATCTTTTGAGGTCCCTTCCAATCTCTAACATACTGTGATACTGTGATCTCTCCTCACCACGCTGATGCTTGCAGTCACTGCCAAGTGACTCCAGTACCTGGGCAAGGGCCTCAGTTGAACTCCAAGAGAGCAAAAAGGAGTATTAGGTGTTAAAATCTGTGGCATCTGCAACTGAACAGAGCGCTGGAGGTGGGCTGAGCCACCAGCTGGGCCCCGGCAGGAGCACAGTTAGGTTAGATTTTAAGAATCGAAGGCAATTATTGTACACAGTTTTACTGTCTCTGCAGGGCACCTGAGAAAGGTTCAGCAACCAGAGCCACCGAGCGACTAACAGGAGGGATAGGATCAGAGCAAGAGGTCTCTGCCTGCTTCTCTGCATCGTACTGAGCCCTCCCTACCCGTTAAATCAAACACTACACAGCTGGCCCACCTGCAAGCTGGGAAACCCTCTTATAAAGGGCAATGTAACATCTGCAAAGATCTCCATTCCCGTGTCCCTTTTTTGCTGTCACCTTTAATTGCTCCAGCATACCAAACAGGTCCCATAAAAAGCGCTCACATCTCGTCCTGGAACTGACACCAAAGGATAGCTTTTTGGAAACACCATTCCACAGAATCTGACGTGTCCCAGGCTAGGTTCAAAGCAAGAAAAGCTGGAGACTCCGCTGTCCTGTCTGAAAGCAGCTTAGCCTTGGCAATTACACTCGGAGACAATGGGAGGTGTAGGGGAAGGCTGTGGACTCCCGAGGCCAGCCTGGACAGTACAGCTGGTTACAAGCACTTCTGGGTCTTGCAGGGCTTTAATCATGTCCTCTCCTTTCCCTGTTTCCACAGGAGTAATGCCACTTTCCACAAACACAACACCCTTCTTAGGGAGCCCACTTCTGCCAGGGGTCAGAGAAAAACTGATGGTGTGGGAAGTCCTCCTGCTCTGGGAAGGCATGGAGCACATCGCACCCAGGCACACAGTACATGAACCACTGTTCTGCATTTACCCCAGAAAGGTCTACTATAGGTGGCTGCCCTTCAACCAGAGTCTGATTTATCCAGCTTCAGTGAAACGAACCTGACTTCCCCCGACTGCAGCAGCTGCTGCTGCAGAACCTCTCAGCCCATCACATTTCAGATGTAGACAAGAAGTTTCTAGCACAGTCAAAACTTTCCTAATGATTTTTCTCTTGCATCACTTTCCCTTCTGCCTCCACCAGTCCTGTCACAAGACGCATACACTTCAGCAACTGGCAAGAGGGAAATGAAAAATGAACAAGAATCAGCAAAAATGCCCACGTTCTTATAATCGCCAAAGTTGTTTATGTCTGTATCAGCTCCAAAGCTTCCAGTCACATTACTTGAGAAGACAGGTCTGGCTGTGGCATAGTAAGTCAGGGCACACTGGAAAATAAATAAATCCTAGGCTTAGTGCTGATACAAGAAACAAGATTTGATAGTTGTGTTATTAATTTTCTAGTTCTCCTGAAGTTTAGCTTGGGCTATGGTTCTTATGACTTTTGCCCATATATATATATATATCTCTACATATATATATATATCCACATATATATATATGTAGTTGAAGTGTTGGCTTTGTAATTATATTCCACATCTTTCCACAGATCATTACATAGGTAACAAATGACTGTGGCAAAAAACACAAGTACTTTTTCTTGGGTTGTTTCAAAACCTTGATCAGAATGATTATTTTCATTGTTTCTTAAATTCCAAGTCTACAAAATGAAGCCAGCGTTTGCCTGCTCCCCACGTAAGTGACAGAGAGCTTTCTGTATTAACTCATCTAACGCACTTTCAGGTTTCGTTAGCATCTTCTGGCAGAGAACCTCAGAACACTATCCTTTTTTCTTCTTCTGATGTCCCCTTTGATTCATGAGCAGGCTCATATTACTCATGGATCAACAGCAGTATTGGTGTATAACCTTGCTAGATACCATGATCACCATACAATCCATTAATGTGTTTATTGAGCTCCCATCTCCTATTCCAACATTCTCTACCTACTTATCAATTATTTTCTACATAGTCTGTTCACCTGCTCCAAAACAGCTACATCAAGCCAGGGACCCTGCTTAAAGACCCTGATCCAGAAAGCCATTAGTATGTATTAAATGTAAATGTATGCTTTAATGCTTTGCCAAAGGAAGGCTAAATCTCTCTAATGCTAGGAGAAAACAGCAGGTTTCTAAAGAGCTGGTCCATCTCTGGTTCTACTTACAGCAGTATAAATCAAGAATCTGGCAACACTCACATGCAGTGTAACAGGAGGAAGGGCAAGGGGGATCGGAATCAGGCTGAGTCTCATGACCATCAGTCACATTCCACCAACAAAACTCCACAGCAGGAGTATGGGATACAGGCTGCTTTATAATCAACTGGAAAGTTAGCTAATTGCCAGCTGCAAACCAAACCTGATGTCACCCCTCATTGCCCAGTCCCAGCCATATTGAACATGTCTGAACAGTCAGACTCTGAGGTGAGTCTCTGCAGCTCACAGAGGAAGAACACCTTCAGATTTTCAATGTACATTGACCTGTGAGCTATTACTGTTGCTCGCATTGTTTATTAATTTACTAGCAGTTAATTACTGCTGTTTCATGCTAAGGATTAATGAAAGGTGCTGTTAATACTAACAGCTGTTTTAGAGTTTTCCAGGTTGAAAGCACTTGACAAATACTATCTGAACCTCACATGAACAATGTACTATGAAGACAACAGGAAATACTTTTATCTGCTTATGCCCCATGCTGGGAATCACATCAATGATTCCCACACACTGCGAAGACCCCAGCGATTCCCTTTTTTCCTTTTATTCATCTAGTCAGCTGTCTAGATACCTGTTGTGTTGGGTCCAATTCACCACACTGTCAGCACCCTGTGTTATCAAGTACAAGCATTCCTGAAGCTACTGCTGTCATACATACATACATTCTTGCACTCACTTTATGTTCTTGTCATTCACTTGTCCAAACACACTGGCTGATGCACAGCTTCTCCTCTGGAACTGATACCACACTCAGCCTTATGCCCATTACGTTAGCAGAAATGTTCAACTCTGCTGCTTTCTGTGCTCTCCTTAACAAGAAGACACCCCAGTTTCAAGTCTCTATTTTCCAAATGCTGTCCATGAAAGACAGCTTCATAAGACTCTTATCTGCGTCTGGGTTTCCACATTTAAAAAGACCCCTGTATCACACAGCCTGTGAAGCCTGTGAGCTGCATCACAGATGAGACTTTGGGGTCAAACCCTACCATCCTCTGAATTAAACAGTTTATTTGATGAAACAGAAAGGAAAATGTGTCAGTCTTCCAGCAACTGTTTACTGAAGCTGGTCAAAAAAGGAGGTTTTGTTGTTTCCCTTCTTTTATACCAAAGAAATCCACCTTCCAGTGGCCGGCTTTAACCACTATGAGCTCCTTCTCTTCAAAAGCACTAGAAAATACAACACATCACACACATTACATACCGACCGCACCACACCCCCATCCACATCAGCTGCTTCATTGACTTTGGCACTGGGAATGCACAGTAATGGCTTTAGAAGTAAAAACCCAAGGTTCTTTGACATGTCATTCTCACACCTTATCCAGCACGTTGGGAAACTCATCAGTGCACATTCATACCCGTGACTGCTACACACTGGAAGGGTTTGGCATTTGAGCAATTTCTTTAAACATTAATACAACCTCTTTTCTAAATCACACCCTCTGTAATTTAGTGTCCAAACTTTATCATCAGCGGATTGCTTTCACAGAGTTCTTGATGAAACTGTAAATGGTTCATGGCACAGTAATTTTTCCTTGTTAATATTCTATTCTCTTCAAGAAACCAGACAAGGTTTTAAAAAGAAATTGGTAGACCAATTTATAAATTCATGAGCTAAAGCAAATCTTATTCTTTGGCATATGGGGAATAAAAACAGCCTGCTAAATCAAAGCCTTCATTTCATATGATTCCTCACTGTGCAACTTCTGTCTGACATTTGTAATTAATGTTTGTTTTTCAGCTGTAACTACTCTAGCTGGCATGTCAAGGGCCTGTACAGCAGCCATACAGTCTCCTCCAGGATTTAGGATATTTCCCCTCCTGTAAAACTGCAGCTTGCTACGGAAGCATCCCAGATGCCGATTGAGGCAGCTGCCATTTTTTAGCCAATCTGCCCATGTTTCCATGCCAGATGTGAGCGCTGGCAAAAAAATCCAACTAATGAACCATTCAGTAAGTGGGCACCAAGTGGGATCCACCACTCAACTGCTTCTCAGTGTGGGAGATAGGGCAGACAGGCAAGTGGAAGCAAAGGATCACAAAAGAAACACACACATGAAACTAATGAGGAAAGGCAGAAGCCAACTTCTTCCTTCACTTCTGCTCCCCATGTGAATCATCTTTAACTGGATCCAGCTGTAAATCTGTAATAAAATAGGATTTAAGAACAATTATGTAGCAAGATTTAGACATAAAAATGATTTGTGTTGAGCTTGAATCAGTTGGTTCCTGTAAACACCTCCGAGGGATTTCCTCACTCTCTGTGCTTTAGTGGCAAACAGACTGCTCTATAGAGGCAAGAGCAAGTAGCCTGAAGACAATATTCAACTACCACAAAAAGAGAAAGACCACTCCCTCACAAACATGAGGTGGTGAGGAAGCCACCCTAAATGTGTGATGTGGGAGATAACTCACCAGTTTGTATCTATTATGCCTAATTCAGTGGTCTCACATAAGAGGGAAGCATGTTCAGCTAACCTGCCTGCAAGGACTTTTAGAGAGAGAACCTGAAGCACAGCACCCATCAGGAAAGTACAAACATGTTCACTTTTGAAGAGCTTGTTTTAATGTAGCCTCTGGCAAGCAAAGGGCAAAATGGTTGATACAAGTACACTACAGTCTATAAAGGAAGGATACATCCAGCCAGGCTGGATTCAACAGCCCATCTGTGAACTAAGATTGCTTAATAGCAACAGAAGGCTTAGGTGTGCAATTTCTGCAGCTACACTTTACTGATTGAATCAGAGGCCTCAGCAGCAGCAGTTCACCTGAAGAGGTGCCCTTCAGCAGCAAACAGATCTCCAAAACAAAACAAAATAACCTAACAGCCTGGCGCTGCAAACACCACATGTCCAGTTCCAACAGGTCTCTGGCTTCCCACAGTGATGCTTTCTTCACAGTGATGAGTACCTGTGTAGAATATTTGGATAATGCTGTTTTGAATGTCTTTCTACCTTAAAAATGAGCTTTTGCCTGGAAACCACGTTTACTCATGTTGCTAAACAGAATTTTTTCCAAACAGCATATACTGAACTATACTGATGGAAGTATTGGAACAGGCTGCCCAGGGAAGTGGTGGAGTCACCATCCCTGGAGGTATTTAAAAGATGTGTAGATGTGGCACTTGGGGACATGGCTTAGTGGTGAACTTGGCAGTGCTGGATTAACAGTTGGACTCAATGATCTTAAAGGTCTTTTCCAACCTAAAGTATTCCATGATTCTAAGTAAATGCAAAAGTGATTGCATCCATACAGACACTAAAATCCCAAATAAGTAGATTAGAAGACAGATCTATTGTCATGGTGACAATCTAGATTAAACTGAAATTTGAGTTTCTGAATAAAATGAATACAAGTTAAAAAAGCACAAGCAATGATTACCTCCTCCTGCTGCTGAAGTCTGCTACCAGTCATACCACTCCTTTACCTTCTGGTTTAGCTGGACACAGAAATTATCCAAAAAGTTAACAGAGATGACTGCAGACAAACCATCCAATCCAATAATTCCTGTTTCCATTGTTAAACAGACTAAAACAATATAAAATAAATAAAAACTGGTCACAAGCTCAAGGGAACAGTAAAGCTATCTGACAACCAAGTGCTTTGCCTGATTCACAGACTTCTCTCAGTTCTAGCACTGAAAAGCAGATCTTTCCATTTCCTTGGAAACAGAAAGTGCAGAACAAATAA
Source organism: Psittacula echo (assembly GCF_963264785.1). Lineage (NCBI taxonomy): Eukaryota > Metazoa > Chordata > Aves > Psittaciformes > Psittacidae > Psittacula > Psittacula echo. The sequence goes on from NC_137739.1 coordinate 10,086,525, forward strand.
TTATTTAATCAGAGTTTAAATGGTGTCTGTAGTAAAAAGACAGTTTAGGTAAGAAATACATTTCCTGTAATGTACACTGCTTTTTGGCCTTATCAAGGCAATGCTCTCTTGTTATAGACCCACATCAGAATAAGTTTGAAACGAAGATGGGATTACTTGCATTTAGCAGGATAGCAGCTATCACTTCAGCATAAGCTGAAATGAACACAGCACTTGACTACCTATGGAAACTTCAGCATAACTGTCAGCCAGCCATTAGTGATCAGTAATTACTGGATGCTGACATCAATGATATGGATACTTGATAATGATATGTTAGATTTCACATAAAAAAATAAGATCAAAAGTCAATGGACTCTGATATTATTTCATCACCAAACTGTTATGACAGTGATACTGGGGGGGGGGGTGTGTGGAGAAACCAACCAACCAAAACAAGTTAACACACAGGGTAAGCAAGCTGTATTTTCTGAAATTACTGTTTCAGTGATAAAGCAAATACAAGCAGTAAAGGGGATCTGACCTAAAGAGGGTGTAGCATCCAGTTTCACGAACAAAGCCTTTGTTTCCCTTACTTGGCAGCACTGCATATAATTTCAGCTCCATTCTCCCTTTAAGATGAAGGCTGATACATAAGCAAAGTGAGCAAACAACAAATCTATTCAGCAGCATTTTAGCCACTTAGAAACAGAATTTAGCCCCAGCTGTTTGCTTTCAGCAAATATTTATGAGCGCTGTGTTTTGTTCAGACGACCGCTTGCTGAAAGCAAAGCCTAGGACTGTACCAGAGACCCATTTAAATGGCAAACTGAATTTGTTTTGGGAAATCTAGGCAGAAGTAGTTTACAAAAAAATATATTGCAAACAGGGCTGCAAAACAGTGGCATTAGTTAGCATGTATGCCCAGAGGCACAAGGAGCTGAAGACCATATGAAATTGAAAGTGGTCCCGTGTAAGATGTCACTGTGTGCCTTTTCTGAGATGGAGCAATGGGTACCACAGATCTAATTTACTAGAACCAGCTCTAGAATTTGGAGAAGCATGAGCAAAATGCTGGGGATGCTCTCCCCTTCTCCAGAGGGATTTACCCAGGCTATGATGCCAGGGAATTGCCCCCATGCTTGGGGCACAGCAGGATGGGGATATCTGCCATTTGCTGCTCCCCTGCATTCCTCAATTGCAGCAAGGGGAGCAATAGTGGAGCCAGAAGAAGAGAGGTGCTGGGGTCCTGTCTGCCCATCTGAAGGAAGTTTGTTGGTTTGGGCAACAACCTACTGTTCTTCTAGCTAAGTATCAGACTGTAGGTAGTAAAATGCATGTAGAACACAGGTGGTGGTAAATACCAGGTCAGCTATTTGCCACTCACCCACATTGTAGTCAACACTCAGGTTTGCACTCCTGAGTCACTGTACCCAAAAAAACAATATCTTAAAATCTGGCTTATTTTCACAGACATGTTAGTATTAGACACTGAGCAAGGATTCAGAAATTCATTTATGGTCAGGCCTCAAAATGGTAACATGTGAGCAGCCTTCAGCGGGTCACAGCCCCACATGACAGTGGTTGGAGCAGTTCCTTGCACCAGCCAAACAGATGACAGCCCAGCAGTGCTCAGCCGCTTCCATTGTGTGGGCAAAAGCAATGGTAGAGAAACAGGATTTTCTGTGTGTCAGCTTGATGCTGACATTTTCATTTTTAATATCAAAAGCAGCATACAAAGCAGCCATAGGTCATCTTTCCATGACACTGGGCAGCAGCTGCTCTGAAATATATAACTGGCTTGGCCCAGGGGAAGGACCTACAGGCTGAAATAATACGTGCTTTGGGTTTGTGACTCCTAATACCTGCACAGCATATTGAAAAGCAATGGTCAGGAGCAATTGCTCCCTCTCATCTAACAAAAGCAAAAGCAAAAGCTGTGCAGGGAAAAACACAAATGGTTTCCACCACAGCCAGCTGTGCCAAAAGCTTTGCTCCTTGGCATAGTTGCCGAGAGCCCTAGGAGCTGTCACTCTCCCTGCACACAAGCTCTGTGTTGGCATCTTGTCAGTTTTGGACATAATACCCACACTAATATTTTATATATATTTTATTGTGGAGCAAGAGTGAAGGAGCTTTTCAATATCATCATTAACAAATCATTGATCCAATTATCTGCCCTTCTATTTCATTTCAAATTTACAATCTCGTTACTGCTTCTGTGACAGGAATAGATTTTCAGATGATTTCAGAAGTAGTTAGGAAGCCATTATGAGTCAATGCATGTCATTAAATGTCTTACTGAATGATTCTGTTCGATTAATGAAACCATTTGATGAATTTAACTTGATATTCCAGCAAAGAGCATATGACAATATTTCAAAATGGGAAAGATTTCTTTCACATATTCTGGTGTTCTCAGTGTCTTTCAGTATTAGGGACATGTTCCAATTATGATAGGATTTGAAAGCTCAAACACAAGGCTTCTCTGATTGTCTGTGGGACTTGTGCCACAAGGCCACTTACCCCAGGCACAGCTGAGAAGGCAAAGTTATAGGGCAGGTCAAAAACATGGCCTTAATCTACAGTAAAGCAGAGCCAACACATGGAGAAAAGCCAATAAACTTGGTAAGTTATTCTATAAAAAAGAAGAAAAGATTCACAGTTTTACATCTCATTTGCAATTGCTCCCAGGAGCATCTCCTGGAACGGGGTGGCTCTGAGCATAAGCTGTATCATAGTGATAAGATTTGAACTGAGTCTTCTGCAGGGCTAGAGGTGGAGGAAGAGGGCAACCAGTGCCGGGTTTGAGAAGCATTCTTACCATTTCTTCACAACAATTTCTGTAGACATATGCTGACAAACATCTTTCAACTCAAAATACCTCTTTCTAGCTTTTATATTTCCCCCTAACAAAAGTGAAAAACAATTAGAAACTGGACTCTAACAAGAAAGGACTAGATCCCCATCTTAATTCTTACACAGTATAACACTGACTATCTCCAAGAACAGCCAGATGCTGTATTGCAGGCACATTGCATAATCTTTAGTTTGCTTTCCCAACATTCTTCCAAGACAGAGATACTAACTTAAGTGCTGGCCCCCTCAGATGCACTCTAGGTACAGCAGGAGGTATGTTTTACACAGGTTTTCTTCCTTATGAAATTTAAGTGCCAGATCTGCACTGTCCAAATGTGTTGGCTACGCTATTTTCACTATCTGTCAAAGCATTTTGCTGCCACATGAAGTGTATTTCCAAAACAGAATTTGAGATTATAAGCCCCTCTGATGTCCTTACAACCACAGTGACAACTCCAAATGGCTGCCCAAGGGGCTTATTTTATACCCAGGTCGGATCTGAGCTGTGGTCAGATAAGGTCACATAGCCCTCATGGGCTCAGGACCCAGCTTCATGCCCCTGCACCCACTGACCACCATTGTGTGGGTGCGACAACAGCTGTGCACGTGGGGAGTGTTTCCGGGCTTCTGTCTGTGTGAAGAAGCTTCTGTGGACTTTTGTCAGGGTGGGTGAACCTGCACCAAAACCATACACAAATGCTAAGTGAAGATTGCACAGATAGATAACAACTATCTGAGATCAAATGCACAAGATTCTGGAGCTTGTCCTGTACTACTTCACCCTTAATGAGAGTATAAAATGTCAGTCTCTTAGCACCGAGGAACACTGGAGAGCCAGGACACAACACTTCTGCTTTGTTCATACAGCACTATCCCCAAACCAGAATTTAGTCCCCAACAAACATTCTAGATACAGAAACAAAGTACTACAGAGCAATTCACATCCCTACAGCTCATATCAGGAAGCTCCTAGGCTTCTTCTGTTTCAAATAGTTAAAGAAAGAATACTTGTCTCACTAAGGATTTATGAGGGTTACAGAAACTTGATAGGAGGGACTGATATTGCTCTACCATATTCCTTCAAAACCACATAATGTCACATGCTACTTCAGCCAAACTTAGGAAAATGCACTTGTGAGAAAATCTTTATTTTAATTTAAAATTAATTAAATAAATACTTACCTTGAAGTATTTGAAATGAAAACACTATAGGAATGCCTTGATAGTATGTACTCACCAATGTTTTCCTGCATTTCATAGGTGGATGCAGTTACTTCTATAGATCAAATTACACAATAATCTAATTACTATTAATATAAGATTTAAAATACTGCTATTGGTATCAAAACCAAAAAACTTCTGAAGATCAGATTCACAATCTGTGTTCCTTAGTATTCATTTAGACATCATTTCTGTGCAATATTTAATTCCCTGGATAAACCAAAGGACTTGTGAAAATGAACTATTCATCCAGAACAGAAAAGGGGTTGATCGATCATCTGGCCATTATTTCCTGTCTAAACAATAACTAAGGATTCAAGCACAAATCATAAACTAGGCAGATCCCCTGGGGAGAGATGTCCTGGGCAAAAGTGGGAGACGGACAGTGCCCTTCACTAACAACTGCTGGTTTGCCTTCCTGAAGCATTGCAAACCTTTGACAGAGAGCACAGCAGATCAAGAACCCGAACTCACGAATGCATGAATGACCAACTCCCAAGTTAAATAGCATCTGTACTCCTTAACTCTAAAAATATGCGGGCCACATCCGACACAGACTGCAGACCTCCAAGCACGCATCTCTATCCTACATGCTGCAGGGCTTGATTTTAAAGTCTACAGAATCCATGTTTGCATCTTCCAGAGAAACAACTCAAATGTGAAGCTTTGTGATTAATTTTGCCCCGATTCATTCACAAATTCACCCATCCGTCATGTGCTGAAGTTCAATGTAAGCCCAGTCTGCTTGAGCAATCTGGGAACCTGAACACTGCATCCCCAAGAGGAATTGATTCTTCAATTTCCTTCAACGATTGTGGAAATCTTACTCAGCACGTAGTTAACAACCACAGTCGGTAATTGGCAGCAAACAACACTATTTGGCTAACTCCAACATTAGTCACCACAGGTGAGTGAAAAGTAAGGGCCTGATTCTGACCCTCAGATCAACTCCTCAATATTATATCAGACAAAATTCTTACTGCATACAGGAGATCAAATGATACTATTTTTAATTTATTTAACAAAAATCTTAGTTCTTCAAAGGTTTTGGAAAAATTTTCTTAATTTATCTAAGAAAGTATTTTAGAAATTTCTCCCTTCATACACCTCAGCAGTAAGATGCTTAAGTATGTGCCAAGTTCCATTACCATTCAGAATGAGGACAAAATGTTGACCCACTCCCCATTCACATCACTCAGGGCTTTGTTAATATCTACAGCATTTATGTAGAGAGCACACATTTACTTGGTCTGCAATTATTTTCTTATATATTGTTGTCTAAAGAAAGAGTATCTTTTTTCTCCTCTGGAAGAGGTGAGCTAAGATGAACCAGCAAGTGTTCTTGCCTTTTAGTACATCAGCACTGCAATGGCTTGGACATTCCGTATTTTGGTTACAACAATGAAACGTATCACTGCACGGTGATTAAAACTTCCAACAGAAAATGACATGCTAACTTAAATCACAGGAAAACTCAGAGCTCTTCGTTATGTGGATGGTCATTTTGTGAATAGCGTAGTGAAGATATGACGTAAGACAGCATAAGCAGAGGAAATTATGAAAGGTGAAGTGCTTGTGCCTCCAGAACTGTTTGAGCTATAAGACATCCATATCAACAGGAATTGAAGTCACCACCGATGAAAATGCCATCAGATTTATTGTACTGTTTTGCAGAGAAGAGAAGCAGCAGCATGTTGTTTCAGTTGCATTTTTACCCTTTGGTTTTAATAGGATTTCACTTGCAGTGTCAGATACAGAGGGTCTAGTTTCAAACCTATGCTTTGAATATCTTTGAGCTACCCATATCTTGGCTGTTGACACAGAAATCAGTGAATCCTACCAGTTACTTGAATGTGGAAGCTCCGAGGGTCAGATCCTCAGGTGAGGTAAACCAGTAAAATTTAATTAACCTCACTGAAACGTCCCAACACTCTGACTCTGCAGTCAAGGAAGGAAACAGAGGGAGCCTCCAGCAGCATGCGTTTCATTAACACACTATGGGCTACTAATACAAACTGGGCAACACAGAGAAACTGGGGATATGTAGGGAGATGCAGGAGTAATCTAAGTAGAGAGGCCCTAAGATTGCTGTAGCTAACAGCAACAGAACTCATCCAAGTAACATCCCAAAATTTAGAAAATGCAGAAATACAGCAATAAACCACCAAGGCTGACATCAGAAGGATATAGCTGACAACAGAGATGAGGGATCTCAATGTTTGGTGCAATGAGAAGGGGAAATTCCCCACATTTTCCCAGATTTCTATCTTTATATCTTTGTATCCTTATACCTCCAAGTATATCTCCACTGTGAAGATCTGCTCAACTTTGCCCTTATGTTGGAAAGAATCCCAAAACAGAATGTGAAGCTTCAAGGCTGAAATTGAAAGAGACAGAATGACAAGATCAGAGAATTACTAGAGTAAAAACTGTTTTTTGAAACTCAGGGCATACAACACAAAGCAAATCAAATGAGTCATTGACCTAGGTGCTACATCTTAATGGAAAAAGGTTTTGGAAGAGTTTGTATAGAAGTTTTTTCCACAGTGTAATTCAGTTAGCCTTTAACTCTTCTGTTACTGAGCCAATCTAACAGAGCGAGGACTACAATCTCCCATCTCCAAGGGAGACAGGCTTTTCCAGGTATACTTTCGTCTGAATTTTGTCTTCTTTGTAACACTGTCCAGAGACTGTCAAGGAAAAGTTTCATCAATCAAATCACTGACATCTCATGGTGAATTTTTTTTACAAACAGACCACAAACACTTCTAGAAATTCAATACATTGATTGTGTTCTTTAACTTCCTTTCCTCCCTGTTTTAGCATTTGAAGCACTGTCTTCTTTTGTGTCTGGGTATGTTAGACTAATCAATAAGAAATTATACTTTCACCTTTTTACATTCCAAGAAATGCAAATGCAACATATTTCTCACTCATTCGTATTGATTGCAAAGCAAAACCAGAGAAAACTAATGGAAATTCTGTACAGTGCTCTTAATGCTGCCTTTTAGTACTGGGGAACTGCACTGTCAATGCTAACTTCATCTGCAGAGTATTAGTTTTAACAGTGTGTACATCCATGGAGGAAGCTTTTTTGTTATCAGTAAAATTAATTATCATAAGATTAATTGCACTTGAAGAGACTTGCTCAATTAGAACTCAGCACCAGTGTGCTATCTGATTACCCCAAGGGAGGAGCCGAGCAGCTGGGACTGCATCTTCTCACTTTAAGTGACTGTTACTGGCTATAGTTTTGCGATAAAGATAATAAATGCTGACATTCCATTCTCCTTATCTTTTGGGGTAAAAGAATCAAAAGTATGGCCAAGAGCAGAGTGACCAGTATATCTTCCTCCCCATCTTTCCATACCAGTGAACACAATCCCAATGCTGTGGGCTCAAGAGTACCAAGGGACTCTCCCTCCAGTCTCAAACAGGAAGAGGCTGAGAGAAGAGAAAGTAATCCTCTGCATTTCTTCACAGCAAAAAGTAGGCTGTTTCTGGCACTTAAGACACCACCTCCTGAGCACACAAAGCTCTCTTTTTTAAAAACGAAACAAAACCTTTTGTAATGAAAATGTTCTAAGTTTTTCACAAAACAGTGGTACACTTCTAAAGCAAACCAGTATTGCTTCATCAGTTATATATACACTCAATGCACTTTTTGGATCTCCAGGTTTCTCAGCTGTCTTGTCTCCACAAAAGAACAGAACATTTATTTAGTACCATTTAAACAGTGCTGAGCTGATTGCCTTCTCCCTACAACTATACACATAGGGAGAAGACCGTGCACCTTTTGCTCGTGTAAAGCTGCTTTTGCACTTTCAGTGAAGAACGGAACTCCCATCCCAGCTGGAGGCATGTCACCTTGATTTGAAGGGAGCTTCCAGCACCTGCTCTAAATATTTGCTGGAAAAAAGCAGAGTGACACTGTCAAATGCTCTTTATTTCATCCCTTTCCTAGACTCTGTTTCCTCTAATCTGCTTTTTAGGGGAGGCACTTGCAAGTTAAGAAAAAGTTGTCTCATTATGCAACCAAGATATCAGAAACAAGAGAGCCTGCTAGATAAGTAGTGGCATTCCTCTTCAGAGCCGTTCTGAATAAGGGTTAGTAATATACCACTGGAAAAAAGATTGTCAATGAAGAGTGGAAGATGGGAGGGTGTGTGAAATGAGAGCCAAACACACATTTTTTGGATGGCTTCCCCAGCAATTAATTTATTGTCAAGTTGAGACTCTATACCCCTGGAAGGATGCACCAAACTGGAGAGTTAACATTTGAGTGGCTTCATTCACATTAGCATTAGAGAGCAGAACTCATCTTGGAGAAAAGGAGAAAGTCATGAAAGCAACTGGCTTTTTCCATCAACATCACTTCAGACTTTTTTATAAAAATAAACGCTTCAAAAATAAGCAGGAAAAAATAGCAACAGCAAATTTGCATCCCAGAGAAAAGTTAATGTTTCTACATGGCTAATTCATCACTGAATATTGAAATGCTGACAACAGTGACAAAGTATTTAATAAGTTTAACTTGCAAAGGCACTGGGCCAGATTTCCAATAGAGCTGAGAATACTGGATGCCTTTGAAAATCCTTGTGTCCCTTACTTAGTGCTGATTTGGAGCACAGCTCTTGGAAATGCAAATCCAGTTGTAGACCATCAGCAAAGTCCAACACTGATTTCTTTTCCAAGCTTATTCCTATAGAGTAAAAAGATTAAAACCCAAAAGTATTAGGAATTTCACTCCTATAATAAATGGACTGAGTAACAAATTCATCACCTTGCCATCTATGTTTCCTCCTAGCAGTGAAAATAATTCCTAAGATAAAAACACAGAGGGAAATAACCTAATAAATACAAGGAAGGTTTAAATCAACACAGTGAGAACAATATGGAAATCAGCACATCTTTCCATTGCCTTTATCCAGACAAGATATGAACAGCACAAAATCAATTTAAAACACAGTGTTAGATGTCAGAAACAATTAATGCAGTCAGGGTATTTTCTGTAAAATTCAACAGTGATCTGGGAAGTTCCCCTGGAAGAACATAACTGCTATTAATAAGACAAAGTGCATTCGGACAGAGCTTCGAATCACACAATAATGATTAGGTCTTGCAGGAAAAAATGACATATTGTTTTGAAATATTTTTTGCAAAAAGAGTAGGGAAAGAATAATTTACAATGAAAGTGTATGTTTCTCTACGGTAGGAGGGAAGCAGAGGAAGCGTCCTCCAGAAACAACTGCATGCTTAAGATGCAGACAACTGGAGGGGTCAGACCAGTAAGAAGGATAAGACATTGGTTACAAATCAGGAAATATATCCTTTTTTTTTATTCCTTTCCTGCACTGTCCTTGGAAGGCAAGTTAAAAATCACTTTTAGGTATCTTAAAATACAGATGTTCACATACTAAGGCTGTACAGGTGATGCAGTAGCTTCCATCAGCTTGGTGGCCATGAACCAGGCACAGGAGCTCTTGACAGGCCTGATCTCTCCTCCCTGTAGAGCCCAAATGACAGTGCAACTGTTGGCATCCATGAACCAAGAAAGACTTCCACACTTTTGCTTCCCTTTATTATAGCTTGGTGTTTAGGAGTCCTCTATCCCCCTCAGGCTGCTCAGCTCTCATTAATGAATATTTCACTAAAAGCAGTTTCTACCTTTGTTGTCGAATTTTTTTGACACTTCTGCTCCACCTTGGGCTGCTTGGCTGAAGTCAGCTACTGTGCAGCAGATCCAAAGAGATATCACCATATTGCTTAGGAGGTAAACAGGGACATGGAGTCTTCCTTAGTGACCCAAGTGATTCTTAACCAGTACTCTATGCTTTATTTAAAGCTGCACTTGACTAACTTCTGAAATCAACATAGAAACACCTGAATAGTTGCAATGACATGCAGTAATTGCAGACACTTTAATAATTCACAATAGCATTATTTTGTTCCACTAAGCAAAATGAAATTTGGCAAGATGTTACAGAAAATCAAGAGAGCTCATATCTGTCTCTGATGAACAATTACTGTATTGTTCCTCAGTGAGCAGTCTGGGGCAGTGGTCATCACAGGGCCACCTTTCTTTGCTACGAAGAGCTGTCTGTCCTCACAAACCTCTGTCTGTTGCTGAGAAGATTTATTTTAATATTATTAATGTACAAAAGGAAAAATATCTTCACTTGTGGAAACAGTCTCTAAGAGATGATGGACAGGAAAAGTAGAGTTCCTGTTCTGAATATTCGGCAGCAATGGGCAGAGCAGCATGCAATCAGCTAAAAATAACTCTCACACACTTTCCTCCTTTTTTCTTTTCTCCTTTGAAAAGAGCAAACCTGAGAAAGTTTTCCTGTTCAACACGGTCTGAAGAAACCTGTCAGTTGATTGCCATGGAACTGCTGTCAGTAAAATTCATGCCCACCCCGGTTTAGTGCATCAGGATTTGTGCATTCTCCTCCTGCTCTGTACTGAAAGCTCCTAAATCACAGGTCTCACCCCAACTTCCACCATTACTCTCTTGTGCTTTGGAGTCCCTCATGCTGCTCTTCACAAGCTTCCTCACCAGCAGCAGAAGAAAGAATTGGCATGGTTGCTTGCCCTTCAGTGAAAGATAAGACCTTCCTCTGGCACAGCAGCTTCAGTGACGAGGTACTGGACTGTCAACATTTCACCAGAACAGCACCATTATGTACCACGTAGGGGACACCAAACCAGAACACTACACCATCATATTACTGTAAGATTTTGATCACAGCAGGGGAACCAAACTCAGCTGTGAGTAGTGTTTTTAACCGACTGCTGCAATAGTATTCTGCAGTTCATTTGAGTCCATTTAACATTAATTTACTCCACACATTTTTATGCTTTTCCTGGTTAAGACTTCTCTTAGTAATAGTTTCAATTATTAGACTAAGATACTGGTATAAACATGGTTGAAGTCCATGTGAAAGTGATTATAATTAAGCCTGTAACCATAATTATTGTTATAATAACTGTGTCTCATGACAACCAGCAACAGACTACTAATGCCAAGGTCTTTTGCAGTGATTCAAATATGGTGCCATTTTTACTTTAGCAAGTATTTTATATTAGCATAAAGCTTTTCTGGTTTTAACACTGTATTGCTAAGGAACATGTAATATTCTTATTAGCATTAACATTTACTACAAACATACTAATTTTACAATTGCTACTGTTGCCTAAAAGTTTACCTGCTTTATCTCGTTGCATTGGTTGAGCCAAAGATACAACTTCAGGGTGTGAACATTAAATTTTTTACATCCTTAGAGCACTGTGACTGCAATGCCATTGCAACTGATTTAAAACACTGCTAACGCTGTCGTGAGCAGAATTCAACCCAGCCTGGATCTCATTGTGAGTGGTGCCATAAAACCACAGAAAATGACATACCCTTCTTCAATCTCCTTTTATGATTAAAAATGGGCTTTAGTTTGGACCACTGGATTTTGAAAGCCACCCTAGATTGACAGACTCATTCTAAATAAAGCCTTGTCAACAGCTTAATATCTTTCCAACCAGGTGTGCTAGAACCTAAACCATCTTGAGACAAACATTATGTCATCACTTGAAAAAAAATAAATGGTCTTTCAGGCACTCAGCATTTAAACCATTTATGACTTGAAAACCCAGAATCATCCCCTTAAGTTCCACTGGTTTCTTCCAACTCAGATTAAAAAGCATTTATGTAATATGAGAAGACAAGAAAATTTTAGGAAAGAGTGTTCTACCATCTTCTGTAATGGCTCTCATATAGAGATTAGCACAATGAATGATTCACAGGACACTGAAGTCAAAGTGCCCATAAACTTTTACAAGAGTGGAATTAGACCAGAACTGTGTGTTATGGGAAATGTCACCCTGTCCACTTAATATTCTCTTGGGAGCCACACTATAATAAAAGCAGAAGAGAATGTAGCATACATGGCAATGTATGTACATCAAGTCTATTATATCCAAGGATCTCTTATTCTCCTATTGCAAAGATATTTCAGTATCATTACTTTTAGTAATGGGGAGATTATTGACAGTCACAGAAAAGGCTATAGACTTGCTGAAGGTCATACAGTAAGTCAGCAGCAAGGTGAGAGCAGAGCATATACTAAGTCCCCAGGTCAGCTGCTATACTGTGCTGATCCTCCTGTTAATATGGCATGACTTCTGTAAACGATATTATCACCCTTACCAAGTTATAGAGATAAATGAACCTTTAAAAGAATTAGACCTGTTTAAACGGCTATACATCACACAGTAACAGAGTTCTCATCACTTTTACAGAGGCAGAATCTGATTCTTATGGAGAGAAATGTATAAATTCCTCACTAGAAAGTAGGAAGGCAAAGTTGAGTCCTTTTACATGCAAATACAGAGAAAACTTATCAGCTAGCATTTCCAAAGCTGTTGTTGCATTTGCAAGAGCCATGATAATATTCTCAATTCTGTCTTACTCATCTCTCCCACCTTAATTCTAGGTTGTTAGAAACTCCATGCGGTGGGAGGAAAGAAAAAGCTGTGAACAAGTACATTTTGCAAAATATCATCCCCAGAAATAGAGAGTGTTTTTCAAAATCTGTCTGCAAATGAAATATGTCTTTCAAGATCATAATCAATCACTGCAAGTACTTCATCTGGAAATCCTAGTGAATAGAACCATATTGCAAAAACTTCCTACAAACAACAACGTCTGCAACAAACCAGACCATGAAGATTAGTGAGGATGCAAAACAAGTCACAATATGTTTCCTGAAATGTTCATTTCATCCATCTTTTGATGACATCTCACTCCAAATAGGGGAGTCAGAAGTTACACCACACCTTTTCCACTGGCCTGAAAATTGTGCACAATGCAGCAATGCTGCACCAGCAGGTGCTCTTTTTCCCTTTTCCTGTGCAAAATCTGAAAGCAAAACAAAGAAAATAACCCAGCTTCCCCTAACACTCTGCTAGAACATATCGCTTCCATACCCTCCAATATAAGACTGTACATTTTGGGTCCAACACAGCTCCTAAAATTCAGTGGACAGCTCCATACTGAATAAGCTGCATAAATATACACAATCTATACTTATCAGAGTTACTATTCCTTGAAACCTAACAGTATGTCTAGAGCGTTTTTTGGCAGGAGATTCAAGAATCCCTGGAGCATACCTTAAAGGCAGGCGGAGGCAATGTATTCAAGTGCATCTAGACAGTTGCATCGGAACAAGCATTCTCAGATTGTCTGTGTGCTGTTGCTTCTACAGTTGTCCTGGCAGAAAACAGAGTTTATCAGCTGGTAGAAAGTGCTTGGAGGCAGTTTAAACCCAGCAGCACGCTCATAGTTAAGAGCTGAATGGAAATGTTTCTCCAAAGCAAAATCACAATGAGAATATAGAGGAAAGCAACTGTAAGAGTATTTGATGAAGTACTCACTGTACAGATGACTCTAACATTACCTTTGCCATAGTAATTCTGCCATGCTGGACCTCCTTTCTTGAACCTCCTTTCTTCCTACGAAAGAACATAGCATAGCACCAGCAGGACTGGTAGGACTACACATTGTCTTTGTGCTGTTTTGCTGGGTAGGAGACCTTCGTGTTGGTTAAATCTATATTACACTCTTTTGGCCATACATCATTAACCCAAATAACTTTTGGATTGGAGTCGGCTTCTAGGAGTAAATGAACCAAAGCCTTCTCTTTTATTGCTTGTTAGAGCTCTTAGCAGATGAGAACTAATAATTTTCTTTGCTGACAAGGTAATATATCATTTCAAGATGAAGTGTAACACTTATTAACCACCATTACTATTGCCACTTTACAGTAATCTCTTTGTTTTCCTATAATCTTATTTACTGATGCAATTTTATCTCAGTGTTGAATATTCTGCTTGCTTTTTCAAAGTTGATTTCCTAGAGTAAGCATGTTTTTTTAATTCCTTATGCAAAATTAGGGGGGTTTAATACTGCCAATTAATAAAATGTGAGCACCTTTTCTGTAAGATTAAGAGCAACAATGAAGTCACTGGACCGTATGTCTGTCAGATGTATGTGCACATGTCCAGAATTACTCTATTGAACTCACAGGCAGATGCCTGATCCTCTAAATAAGCAAAATCCAAACACATGCTGAAATCATATTCTTCAGAACTTTTTCAAGTGACAGTTAAATCTTTGGCTACTGAGAGCATTTGATTAATAACTTGGACTAGATCAGACCAAAAGTATGTTTGGTAGCATTTTTATATTTACCAGCCCTTCATGGGTTTCATTTTGTTCTTCGTGGGGTGTAAGAAAAGACCTGTAAAGCATGAATCAGGACTTGAGATTTCAGAATAAATGTTGTAAATGATGTGAAGTGCCAGTACATTGTCGTTCAGGCACAGTCTGATGAGACATCCTGATCAAAACATTATGAACCCACTGTTCTACATTTCAGCTACTGGCTGTACGGAAAGAGTGATGATATCTATTGCATTTGCAGTGCATAGGTATTACACTTGCACAAGAGATATATGTTTATGTTAAACTGAGAATTAAATACATTCATTCATGGACAAAGCAATTGTTTCTGTAATAAACTACACTATAAGGCAGATGGGAAAAGTAAATTCTGATGAACAGCTGAGACACTGGACTTTAAATTCAAGAAACTAGTCTTGAAATGTCACATGTGAAGAGCAAATAAGAAACATCTGTTCAGAAGCTAATAAGGATTAAATAACCAATTGCTATCAGTAAATTGAAATGTTTTGTTTTTTATATGGTTTATATATTGCTCTGTCTTCAGCTTGATTAATCCCTTCAGGAAAGTGTGGAAGGACTTGTCCTATAGTTGAGAAGAGTGGTGTGGACCACAACCACTTGTACTGAGATATAATTAATTACCTATCAGTTGACTGTCTTCAGCATGCAGCCTGGCAGGCTTACACTTAATGAGCAGCTCACTGCCAAGTTGTGTTCTTCCAAGCCCTTACTGAAGAATGCACTATTTTTCCAGCAAGCTGCTTGGTTATTTTGCAAGCACTTAGAATATAATACTGTCTTTCATTTTCTTTTTGTCCAGTAAGAAAAAGAATTTGAGATGAGATTTGAGCATACACACACAAAGAATCTCAAAATAGAAACAAACCGGAATATTCTGACTCTTCCTTCTAAAAGACACTGAAGCAAAACTCCATCTTGTCCCTCTGGGAGAACAGCCTATCTGAGAACTCCAAGAATCATATTCTCAACCCAAATCATATTCTCAACAAGTCAGGGCCAGCATCTTCAGACAGTCTGTGTACTACAAGTGGGACTGGAGCTGAGCACAATGCCTTTCTTGCAAACAGAGAGCAGGACTCAAGGATCTGGGAACCATATTAGTGTGTATCTCACTATTTACAGACTTCATGCGGAAGTCAGGTGCAGCTGGTGGCTATGAACCATTCAGCCTCTAATGCAGCACTATGCCGCCTATTTTCTAGAGGAGTTCAGTCTGGCAAGCAACAGAAATTAGCTTTTAACAAAAAAACAACAGCTACAGTTTAAATAGAGCACATGCTCACCCTTCCTCCAGTCCCATGGAAAGGTGAGGAAGACCCATACAGCTCTGGCCACTGCTGTGTTCAGGCTGTACTGTGGCACTTTGCAGGGAATAATTGATGATGGTCCAAATTAGACAACATGTAAAAGTGAGCACACTACACTGGCTGCAACCCATTAAGCACAGCACTAAGGGAATTCTCCGAGGTACACTCTGGTCTTGGAACCAAGGACACTCTTGTACTTGAAATTACACCCTCTCTGGGGAAATGCCTTGGAACCAGCTCTCCCTTCACCTGGGCTAATTCTTCCTTTTTGACTCTGATTCAAGTCAATCCTGGGTTATTTTCTGAACAAAGATTATTTCACCTGGATGGGTTACTCAGTCAAGGAACACCCAGAAAGCTTTGGAATTCACCTGCATGAAATCCTGACTCTCCTAACCACCTAACTATTAGTCAGTTGTAGCTGGGGGACAAAGAAATTTCACATCCCATCATTTTAAATGTTTCAACAGCATTAACAGCCTCTTTCTGGGGACTTCTCATAAAAATATAGGCAAAGCACCTAACCACTAGAAGATTCAGAAATGTGAATCCCAGAAGGCTAAAAGCTTCTGTACAGAATTGTAGGTGATGAAGTCCTGCAGCAATGCAAAGTTTGGGATATCCATCTCTCCAGGCATTTTGCTCTGCCTATCTTGGCCTGCTTGCTTGAGAATCCTGACAAACATTCCTCTTTTTCCACATAGTGCCTAAGCAGCAGCTCAGGGCAGTAGCCTGCGCCAAAGGCCAAGTGCTTATGTCCCTTTATGGATGCTATTTTTGTTTTAGGATCCACTGATATTTTCCTCTTTTGCCTTTTGGCCCTTACTCATCACCTATATCAAAATCAGACTGAGCTTAGAGGTCCTTCCTTGCATGTGTGGCAAAATACTTACTTCAAATGCTGAATAAACCAAGTTCCAGTTTGCAAAGAGGTTTTAAGCCTAAAAAAAATGCCCAGCAATCAATGTTCTTTTCTCCTAAGACTTTTCTTTCTTTCACATAGAGGGTAGGTAGGAGGGAAGCAAAAGTGCATGCTCTATACTCTTTCTCTCAAGCAGGAAATGCCATTGATTTGTGGTAGGAAGCAGGGAGAATAAAATAAGGAAGTCACAGTTTGATACGAAAAGATGATTACTGAAAAGATGCTTAAAATGCAACAGAATAAACATACCAATATTGCCAAAAATGGAAAAATGCCGACCTTTGGCAGTGATGTTCCCCCTTAACTGCATAACCGAACACTGGTACAATAACGCCTTTCATTTTCAGGCCTGCAGCTCTGCTGGTGGCAAAATGTGACTGCTTGTGAAGTTTAATTGATTTTTCTAAAGGTCTCAAAGTCTGTTGTTCCTTTAAATTATTGATGGGTGCACTCAGATTACTATGTGCACTGCCGTCCTTGGTACAGGCTGGGCTGCAAAATGTGGCCGATTATCTCTGCATCAGAATGACTCTGCTCGATTAGGTTCTGATGGTGCCTGTTGGTACCTTGCAGGAGCTTCGGGTGGTCTGCCCCCTCCACTCCTGAGCTCCAGCTCCACTAATGACATTCTGGCTTCCTAAATTCTACTCCCCCTACCCCCCCTGGTTTTCAACACAGAAAGTCTAACCGCAGCCTGCCACAAAGGCTGATGAAACGTGCTCACTGTCCTGCCTCACTCCAGAGGCACCCAAACTGGGACAGCATTCCTGTGCACCTCTTAAGTGCACCTCAACTTGTTCTGCTTGGAAGCAAGCTGAGGTGTCTCCATTTCAGACACTCTGAAGTGAATCACTGCTATTATTTTTTTTTCCATGACCATCTCTGTATGAAACAATTTTACCCTTTTACCCTCATCCAGATAGGTAGCTAGCAAACTGAGGAAATGTGTCCCAAGGGAAATCTGGTGTCCAAGTGCCCATTGAAACCACTGGACTGTCCTGACTCTTCCCAACAAAGATACTTATGTATAAAACATAATTCATATTCATAGGAGCAACCAAATGGAAGTTTAAAAAGATGGCCAGATAAGGGGAAGCTGGTCAGGCAGGCAAGGCTATGAAACATAAATACACTAGAGGAACAGAGAAAATTAAATCACAGTAGGCTTTGCCTGGGAGATATGGGAAAGCAATGAAACCCAGAAGGTTACATAGAGAGCTTCATTGGAGTCTAATATTAGAGTCAACTGAGAAAAATTCAAAGTAAAATCAAATTAATGGGGGGGTGTGTGTGTGAAACATGATTCTTAATTGTTCTGTGGAGTTTTAACAACTCTCTAGTCCTTCCTGACAAAAAAAGCAGTATGTAGTGATAGGACAAGGGGTGACAGCTTAAAACTTAAACAGGGGAAGTTTAGATTGGATATAAGGAAGAAATTCTTTACTGCAAGGGTGGTGAGGCACTGGAATGGGTTGCCCAGGGAAGCTGTGAATGCTCCATCCCTGGCAGTGTTCAAGGCCAGGTTGGACAGAGCCTTGGGTGACATGGTTTAGTTGGAGGTGTCCCTGCCCATGGCAGGAGGGTTGGAACTAGATGATCTTAAGGTCCTTTCCAACCTTAACTGTTCTATGATTCTGTTTCCTTACAGGAGAGCTGATCAGCTTGGGGTCTTGGTCTGCTGGAGTCTCATCTAAATCCAATTCAGCTTTGAACTTTCTGTCTTCTGGGCTGGACAGACAGCAAGGCTAGTGCCTGCTAAAGATTAAACAACCCAGAGGACTAACTGCACCTCCTTCACCAGGGATCTCTGTGAGTACCCCCCCTGTGACATGGAGTAATCTGTTCTTTCACAACCTATTCATTTTATTTACTTTTTTATTTTACCCTGGTTTTCAGATTTACCTCGAAACATATTAAAGTAGGATCTTTTATTCAAGAAGAAAACATTTGATGCAAAACCTATGTAGCTGATAATTTCTATTTGCAAATTATTTAATAGCATTGATCATGCAATACTTCTCCATATCTCACTCTCATCAGACTGGATAGCACCATTCTGCTAACACACGGGGAACTGGGGGAGGATGTTGAGGAAACAACTTCTTCTAGTCTTCATGTCACCCCTCATCTTCAGTCTCACGGTTAGGACAGATCTAACAGACTTTGACTGTCCTTAATTGTGTGACTGCTCCATTCTGGAGGTGGATAGTTGATCCTGAAAATAAGATGTCTCCAATTATTTGCGACTGTTCACATTCCTCTGTGCTGATGGTGATACAGTCTGCCACATCTCAGTGCTTTCCTTGAAGTTCACCAAGAGGTAACTTCCCTGGCACTCAATATCACACTATGCTGGAAGAGGTTTAGAACCCAAATGGTGAGCTTACTGCAGGGAGGCTGTGACACATAAGCCTGACTATAGAATTTGCACCACTAGAAATCAGTTCAAAGGAGGCGTGGTGTGTAGCTACAGCATTAAACTGCTATTAAGTCTTCTATTTCTCTTAATAAGCATAAGATCCTGTCATAATTTTCTTTCCACGTGTTGGCATTTCAAACGCCTTGATTACAAAGGTCAGCTATGTTTGCTGAAAAGATAGTTTAATTGATTTTATTACTGCAGAAAAAATAGAATAAACAATGGCATTTTTGTTTGGGGATAGAAAACAAAATTATTGGTTGCATACAGCTGAATTAAGCACTTAAAGATCAGTCTCTACAGAATGCTGACACTGTTTGCTTAGATCAATACAGAAACAATTTGCAGTTTAGGAGCACTGGCTCTGGCTATTACCTAGTAATTATACCAAGTTTGCTCTTAAATTGCTTTAACTGTTTCCAAAGTGTAACTGAATTATGGCAAAACCTGTTAACACTGTCAGAGTGGGAACTCCCATCACTGCCCTTAGCATTTAATACCTTCTACAGTCTCAGCTTTGACTCATCACAACTGTTCTTCCCAGTTAATCTTCTACATCACTGACCTACTGCTCTACTGCAGACTTTCTTTCATTTCAGGTTCTGGATCATCTACGCACCAGAAGTTCCCCAGCAGGGTTAAGAGGGAAGAGGCTGGAGCCAGCACTAGCCACTACTTAGTCCCTGAACTTACTGGCCCTGAAATAGCACAGGAACTGGTAACACTTCTTTGACTTTTTCACAAGTTGTAGGGAATGGTAACTAAACCTTGGACTTGATTTCCAGACTGGAATCACTATCCCTTTGTCGTGGTTTAAGCCCAGGCCGTAAATTAGAACCACGCAGTCTACTTCCCCCCCCACCCCCCCGGAGCGATGGGGAGGAGAATCGAAAGAATGTAACTCCCACGGGTTGAGATAAGAACAGTCCAGTAACTAAGGTATAACACAAATCACTACTGCTGCCACCAATAATAATAATGAGAAGAGAAATAACAAGGGAAGAGAATACGATACCACCCGCCGGAAAAGAGCCCGACAGAAAAGAGGACGTGCCCTTCCAAGTAGCTCCCAGTTACATCCCCCGGCATGACGTGCTGTGGTATGGAATACCTCTTTGGTTAGTTTGGGTCAGGTGTCCTGTCCCTGCTTCCTCCCGGCTTCTCCTCCTCCCTGGCAGAGCATGAGACTCACAAAGTCCTTGGTCAGTCTAAACATCGGTGTTATCAGCTCTGTTCCCAGGCCGAAAGTCAAAAACACAGTGCTGCAACAGCTACTAAGAAGGAGAAAAACTGACTGCTACTGCTGAACCCAGGGCATCCTTCCAGAAAACAAAGCCTAGAGCTTGGATTTGTCTCACTGTAGAGGAAAAAAAAAAAATGTTTTCCTCAGTTAGCAAATAAAGTTCCCAAACAATAATATGAAGACACAAACATTGCAAGTTTGTTTATAAGCAAAAGCAAGGTTTAAACCACCTCTACTTTGTGAGTTCCATTTGTATCCTGAATTTCTCCTGCAACACTGCCAAAACTGTTGAAATTAATCCACTTTATTACGGAAGAACCAGTTCCTCCTTCACATAGTCCCCATATGGTGATGGAAAACAAAAAAAGTTATGCCAGTGAAAGACAACAGCAGAGCAATGTGCGAAATCTGTTGTTAATCGAATTGGACCAGCAAGACTAGGAAGAGAACTAATTGCCTATCACAGAATATGCTCTCTGTCCCCTCAGTCTGGCTTTAACAAAAATACATTATCACACTCATTAGTTTTCACTATTGAGGGTATCAGAAAGTAACTGATTAGCTTGTTTCAATATCGTACAAATCAATGTATACCAAAGACTTACCTGTGTGTACTACTGCATGTTCACACTATCATCTCTAATTAATGCCTTGTGGCATTAATGTTGTGGACTTCACCTTCCTCTTCTTTCCACAATATTCCAACCCCAAAAGCAGCCAACACTTTCTCAACAGAACATGCACATTCAAAAGTAAAGAAGCATCTTATTTTATATATTTGCTGGTTATCTGCATATTTGGCTTCCTCATATAAAAAGCAATAGCT
This sequence comes from Psittacula echo, assembly GCF_963264785.1. NCBI lineage: Eukaryota > Metazoa > Chordata > Aves > Psittaciformes > Psittacidae > Psittacula > Psittacula echo. The sequence continues at coordinate 10,107,559 of NC_137739.1, forward strand.
GATGAGAAGAAACAACCTCAACACTTAAACATCAGGTCCCTCATCCACATTTTCCTTTAGTTGATGTGTCAACATCACCCACCACTGCGCTCAGCTTTTTGACAGCTTATTAAGACCAGCTTTAAACAGATAGAGGCAGCATAAACCAAATAGATTGGGTGACTATGGCTGAATTAGGCACTACAAAATTTCATCTGCAGAGTTATTTAAGCTATGTAAAAAGCCTTGGTCGTCTGTTTGCTGAAAAGGGAAGAGAGCTTTAGCCCAGCTGCAATTTTTAATCAGCCTGGTTTGTTGCCAAACATTATTTGGAGATGGTGTTGAAAAGAAGACATCACAAGGTGAGCTCTCACAGCACAGCATAACTCAGGTAGTATTGTGCTGACAGTTTTAAGAGTGAGATGGCTGTTTAGATATGGGAAACATGATTTTTGAGGATAAACACATTACTCAGCTGGGTAACTCCACTTAGGAGACTTTTCCTATGCTATCAACAGCAGGAGGGCATTGCAAACTATGCAACAGACTTAAGTACTTCTTTGTTAGCCTCTTGTGTGGCCTGTCTCCACTGACCACTGGGAAACAAAGCATTAAACATAGTTTTCTATGTTAGGCAGCATGAAATCAGTTGAGATCATACTGTTGTTCTTTTAATTCTTCCTTTTGGTTTCTCCTGCTCAGTCTCTTCCTTTCCCATCATCTGCTACATTCATCTCATCACTCCATTTTTATTTGCCTCAAAAGGCTCCCCTGCCTTTGACAACTGCTATGAACATTAGCTGCTTCTCCCACTTCTGAACAGCAAACTGCATACTCCTAATGCCTCAGAGTCATCCACCACTTGTGCTCAAGGGGGTCACACCAGCCATTCTTTGATACCAGTTCAGAAAGCCTGCAATTCTTCCCATACATGGCAGTTTCCTAACATAGTGCCTTCAGCATTTTTCAGCACTCCCAGTCTCAAAGCTGTGATTTCTCCAGGGGTGCTCTTCCCAGAGGACAGCCAGGACAGTTCCCTCTCTGCTCTGTATCTCTTGGTATCCAAAACCAGAGAAGCATACCTCTTTTCCGTGGAAAGCACTGTAAGCACAGCACTCTGATTGTAAGTAAAGGTAGTTCAAAGGAACATAACATTATTTCACCCTCACCTGCCGTCTGCTGCAGACTCCAGGTTCCTGGGAGATTTGTGCACATGTGTAACTTCAGTCCCTCAAAATAACAAACTCCTCTCTCCTCAAGTGGAGATGTTTCTGATGGCAACATCTTTTCCACACCAAGCCAGACAGAACTGATACATTCACTTTCTATCACAAATAAATGCCCTAGCTATTACAACCATATATGACCATTTCAGAATTTATTGTCTGGAAATATTCATTTCCCTCAAGTATTGCATACGTGTCCACGAGTCCCTGTGCTATAATGCTAATGACTCTGAGAAAGCACTTTTATTACCATGCAAATAGTATCAGCTTGGGTTAGCACCCTCCATAAGCACTCATGCGCGCACATACAGTATAAGCATCCTTAGCTATACAGAAGGTAAAATCAGAGGGAAAAACCTAGCTGTGAAAATCCACATCTAAATCCAACACTCCCCCTTTTCTGTGAAGCAGCTACATTCATATCTACAGCTTCCAGTTTGATTTATTATAGAAACATAGAGTATTTGCAAAATATCTCTAGATTCAGCCACTACACTGCTTAAGAGAGGAGAGGAAGATGAAAGAAAAAGAATTTCAGATGCAGGGGTTCAGGCCAGAGTAGTATTTAATTCATGCTTGGGATGGTCACCACAGCCTCTCCTGCTCACACATTAACCAGCTCTCTCACAGCTTTCCTTGTTTGGGCTCAATTTTTTAGGGGGGAGTGGGGAAGGGGCTGGAAGAGAACCCAGACATGCAGAAGACAGTGACAGTCCTGCAGTGCCATTCCTGAGCTGGCTCCTGAGGAACACGGTTTCCTTTCATTTGCTGCTAGTGCTGACATTATGCTTCTCATCAGGAAATAGACTTCTGACACTGCCCAACTTGCATCATTGATAGGCAACCACTTGTATAACGTAACTCTTGTTTTTGAAATGAGCATTCATAGCAGGTAAGAGTATTCCTGCCCTGTCATGCCATGCAAAGACTCACCAGAGAGCTCTGAGTAGGCTAGCTCTGGCTCCAGCAGCCTGTACGTAATGCTATACTCATACAGCTCAGGATAAATTTACATACTCACATTAGAAGGCTGAACTACCCATGGCAGATTCTGTGCAGTACACCACTCCCAGTTCCCCTTCTATTTGAGAAGTCACTTAAAAATCACTGTATTACACTAGATTTTTGCACTTGGATCAATCCCACAAGCTGTACTCTTAAATACCACAGCAAACATTTTGCTTCTCAACCCTTTCCTTTGCAGAGCATCTAACATCCTCTGCTAATAACTGGTACAATCATACAGTGGCATCTTCCGTACTTCCTCAGTGATGCCAGCCTCCTCTTGAATGGATGAAAAGGGAGGAGGACACAGACTCTTACCAGTCCCCACTGAAGTCCTTTGATCTGAAGAGGGAGAACAGATTTTAAATGCCTGTTTGTGATCTGCTGTAGGAATGGGTAGTGAGTGCCACACTTTTCCTAGAAACTGCAGTGCCAGGCAGGTTTATATGGTATTTTTATGTCATATAACCGTCAGGTAGGCAGGTAATCTGTAAATATACAGCAGTTATTGTTGTATATTTATATAATTAATCAGTAAATATAGAACAAGAATCTAATAGTCACAAGCATCATTAAAAAAATACCAGTCATCAGTGTCATTTATATTTTTAAGAGATTTCATTGCTAATTTTTCCTATTGTGGCTAGAATTTGATGACTGGGGAATGTGAAACCACAGCCTTTGAATATGATTCAGAAACTATTTCTGCAAACTAGTTAGGGGTTTTTTTTAGGTTTGTACTTTTAGGTTTCAACCTAAAAATACTTTACACTATGTAAAATTTTATGACGTGCAATCAGCCCTGAGATTGCACAACCATAACGATGGAGTGGAAGTTAGGAGGGAAGGGTGGTACTTTTCATAATTAAAGCCAATAGGACACTTAGTAAAAAGTATATAAACTTTTGGTAAATAAATCCTTCTTCATGTCTTCAGTATGTGTGTTGCTTCCAAACCTCCCACTTTGCTTAATAGAAATTTCACCTTTTTTTCTATCTCAGGTTACAACACTAAATTAAAACTACCATGCCACTAAAATAAAATAATGATGGGCACTTTGCTTTAAGGTACATGCTTCAGCATCAGTGGTCAATGCTCAGTAACACAGCTGATAGTAATTACTCCAGGAGTATGTTTAGGTTTACATTCAAGGACAGTCAGCTTCACAACAGTCAAAAATCTGATCATAGCTACCCATGAAAATAACCCATGTTTCTGATTTGCAACCCAATATTTGGCTCATCTGAAAATGTTTATTCTGGAGAACAGTTTGGCACAGCTGAAATTCAGAACACTGGCCTTCCCTGAGGGATTGAAGTGGGATAAGTTCTTTCAAGTCCACTAAGAGCTCAAATAAATCCAACAGGACAGCCTGATAATTTCCAAAGGAGCTCTGACCTGACAGTGGATTTCCCCTCTTGCTTTAATGAAGGTACTGTAAAGTCAGCTTCAGTTGTTCACACCAAACCCCATCAAATCAAAAAAAACTAGACCTAGTTTAGCTATCTGACCTTGAAGGGACTAAGGACCAAGGGAGCAAGGATGTTGCAAGTCAGAACTGTGACTGGTAGGAAATGTCACAGTTTATGTGGACATGTAGGAAAATGTAGGAAAATCTGCTGTTTGGAAAATAAAGAGGCTCAGAAAGAATAAAATAAACTGTGTCTGCAGACAGGCTACAAAACAACCTGGTTTTAACAGCCATTTAAGATAGGCAGGGTTTTTATCCAACCATTTCCACAGATAAATATCATTGTACCCAGAAACTGACAAACAGGATCTACTTGCCAGCATCTGTAGATATTTATTTCCTGAGTGCCACATTCAAACATAATGGATACAATTGAGAGTCCTTACACAAATCCCTACACAACTTCTACCAATCAATCTCCAAGCCAAATGAAGGCAAAACAAGACAAAGCCATGATGTCACTAATACCCAGTTCAAAAAACAAAGCCATATCTGGTGCCACAAAATGTTCCTACCATTGTAGTCAAGTCCTGAGGATGGACTGACTCATAACCACAGAGACAAGCCCCAGCAGACATCCATCAGCGCAGCCTTGACAGTGAGAAAAAGGCTCCTTACTATTTCATTATGAAATGGAAGTAGAGTTGAGGGCACAGTTTTCATATGATAAGACAGATCCTTTGCTATTTCCAGATCTGACTGACTAGAAAAACTGTATTTGGGCAGATTTTCTCAGGGTGACAGAGATGATTCACACAAGCTGTAGGGTAAGCGAGAAGGACACAGTCAGGCAAGCAAGCATAACCGCAGAGCTCAAAATCAGAGGTTGCTGCTCCCCAGTCCTCAAGTAGGCCAAGAGATGAGAAAAATCCTATTAGTCAGAGACAAACTCTACCAGGTAGAAGCCAGCAGGTGAAGTCACTGCTATTTTGGTACTCCAGGATGCTCAACATATCTGTGCAGCTACACTACAGGGCCCTCCCCCAGCCCGTGTACCAAGTGCTGCAGGGCTATAACCAGTACCACAATATTGAACATTAGCTTGAACTGCATGTTGTGGAGTGCATTATATTATCTTAATGTCTGGGATCTGAAGAGGTTACAAACTAGATCGACTATACATCTATTTTAACCTAAATCTATGCCTGAGGCTGTCTTCTAAGAATATTCATGGGCATTTTCCCCAGCAGGGTGGATGAGCTACATGCAGCACAATCTCCAGACTGACAGGCTGATTCTCCTCACTTACACCAGAGCAGGCTGGAGTGAATAATTTTACAGAAGCCAGAAAAATTCACTGGGGTAAAGTCAGTACGAGAGAAAAATTGAGCCAGAGATCCAACAGGCAAGAGTATGCACCAGCATACTGATAGGGCTCCTTAGCCACATAACGGTGTGTGGTACGCTCAAGTGTGGCCACAGGCATGTTTCTGTAATTGTAGAGAGGAAGAGCATCAATCTTAACGCTGACAGACATTTTAACACCGTGCTTGGCCACGATGAGAGGGCTCTACCAGTGCGTGTACACCAGCTGGTAGGGAGGACAGACTGCCGTCTGCAGCTCCTCCTGCCCCTGGCACCCAGGGCTGCCCCAGCGCACAGCTCCCTGCCCTCATAAACACAGGTATTAATCATCCAAAAAAGCCAAAGGGACAGCAATAGACTTCTGAAGTCAAAGTGTCATAAAAGACTACCGGTGGCATCCCATTCTTGAAGCAATTCCTGTCATTTGCCCATAATATGTAATTGCCTGAGTAATACCTGAAACACTTGGGAAGGGAAGGCAGAATATGAGCAAGTCCACGACAGAAGTGAAACACCATGATCCTCCCCTGGGTGTTACAGTAAATCTGTTTCAGGTAAAAAAACCCTGCTGGTTATTTTGTGTCCGCTGGGGCAAGGTACAAATTCATTCCATATTATCATCATGACACAGGTGAACGCTCTGATGCTTTGGGGGTCAGCCCAGGTCCCAGGAGAGCTACAGACAACATAGTCTCTATATGTAACGTGCAATTTTTGTCTAGGCTTCAGCTCCCCAGCTGCAGCACTCGACCTTTCATATGCTACTAGCACCTGCAGTGTGCAGCTGCTTGAGACACAGGTGCCTTTGTGAGCAGCTCCTGGCACTGCAAGTGCCTCAGTTGTGAATGCTACCATAAACAAGTAACACCTCATAACACCAGGCAATAACTGAAATAGCAGGTGTGTAAACACCTCAACAGTAACTGTAATGATTGCCCTGGAAACAATACTTCAATTATTTCTTTTTACAGAAGGACAGTTCATTAACTGCTCACTCACCCAGGCAGTGGCATTGGCTTCTTTGCAACCGTTCTTGAGAACAGCAGCTCACCAAGACAGGAGATGGTTCACTTGTACCAACCAGATCATGAAAATTAACTACCCAGACTAGTTTCATCGCTGTCTTTATGTACTGCACTATTTCATTTTCTATACCAAAATACTTAGGAAGGTGGGGACATTTGGGTGATGAAGATGTGACCTTGACCTTGCTCTGCTGAAGCCTGGAGGGCTTCAGTGAGTGCTCAGTGCCTTGGGAAGTGGGGATGTTTTGCCCATCAGATTCAGAATCTCAAGACACAAACAACAGAAATAATTACAAGTGAAAACTTGCTGGCATGTTCAAAAGGAAACCCACAACTCTGATTAAATCCCTTCCTCTTGTGCCACTGATTTTTACTCCCAATAAATTTGTTATCTCTTGGCTCTTGTGGAATATTTTGACTGACAACACTGAAGTGACAGAAGTAAGAAAATTCCCTCACTTAGGGCTTTTACACTCATTTACTCTGAGGAAAAAATCAGAATACCGTTATAACCTTCTGATAATTGTGATTCCCAAGCAGAAATGTTTCAGGTATTCAAGAAAAAGAAAAGCAAATACACTGTCAAAAATGTCAGTTCCTTGAGCTGATATTTTTTCCTTAGAAACGTGACCAGAAAGACCAAAACCAAGATTGCTAAGTCGATAAGAATCCAAAATCCTACCTACTAAATACTATGAATTGGACACTTATGTGGGCTTCAAAGATAAAAAATGAGTGTTTAGACAAGGCAGATTAGCTTCACAAACTAAAACCCTTCCTTTACATAAATAAATTATTTGATAAAAGATTAGGTTGTTTACGATGCAAGCACTCGCCTTCAGCATGTTGTCATCTGCTGAGTGCTGCGGCAGTGGTGCAGAGCCAGCCAGTTCAGTGGACATGGGCCCTGGCTGCCTCAGGAGCTGGGCAAATTTCTCATGCCGAGACTGCTGTGCTGGTGCCTCAAGGTCCCCGCTCTCAACGTATCATGGTTGTAGCTCTCCAAGTACCAAGAGTAACACAGAGAACCTGACTACTTTCCATTTATAAAGACCTCTGTGTTCTCTTTGTTGTTATAAAATGCAGAGGGGCAGCCACACACACAATTCTGTTGTTTTTCAGCAGCAAACCACCCCCTGCCACACTCTTGCATGGCATTGCCCTGTCACTGGGGACTCTGTCTTCCCCTTGCTGCTTCTTTTAATCCACGCAGCACTTGATGACTGAAAAGCAGTTCATAACTATCTGCTAGGGACAGGTGGAAGGAGCTGGATGCAGTATTGCCAGCTCCCATCATTTCACCTCAGCTTCCCAAAGGCTTGGCAATCCCTGCAATGTCCCAGACTCTGGAACCATGTGACTGAGTCACACTTTTCTAAAAACAAAAAGTAAATTTCTAATTATAGGAAGACATTTGCAAACAGAACTGAGCTTCAAATACTACAGGGAAAATAACCAGTGCTTTTAAGGATGTGGGGGGGAACTTCATTCGTGACCTTTTATTGTTGGAACTGGCAGGGATGAAATTACTTTTTCCTGGCTGTGAACCTCATTACAATGAGCAGGTAATAGGTCCATTTTGCTTGTTTTGCTTTACAAATGTCTATTTTGCCTGAAGTAACTGTATTTGTGCAGCTTGGTGCTGTTCTCCTTCCACTTTTTATTATCCTTTTTCCTACTCTTTCTTCATACTATTTTCCATTCATCTTACATTAACTAGACAGAGGCAGTTCCGTGTCTGCATGTAAGTGCCACATAACTTTGCACATCAGGGAAAAAACATCTCTAGGCAGAGATGCTCCATAAGGGCCCAGCATGAATAAATCTCCAGGATGGGCAGATATTTTTAGGTGATATTTAGGATCTTGCCTACATGCTGCAGATTTATAAAATCAGCAAGGCCAGCATAGGAGGAGGAAGATTATGCCTGGATCCCCTAGAGGGAATAAACTTGTGGAGACAGAATAATTCATTCACACCTCTTCCCCACTTCCTACTGTTAACAACTTGCCAAAATCACAAATCCCAGGGAGCTGCTGCCAAGTTGCTCTTTCTTGGGAGCGATTTTTGTGGTGGCTGTGGGACAAGCAGCCCTCCTCCCCTGGTGCCAGCCAGCCCAGCTGCTTGGAGAGAACGAAATACATGAGAGGCCTAAATAGGGTGCCGTAGACCATGTTTTAACTAGAGAGCCGTGAGAGCAGATCTGTAAGACAGACTGTTTTCCCTGGGCTTTCTCCAAGGAGTTCCTGGCTCCGTATCATGTGCCTCTGCAGAACATGGTTGTCGCCTGTCAGCTGTGACATTAGCACAGATGTTGGTCTGCTTCCTGCTTGCAGCGTGCCATGCTCTCTGTCTGCTCCAGTGTGATAGGAGCCTTCCTTTTCTGAAAGGCCAAGAAGGCTGGAGCATGATGTTCAGTGCCAGCCTGTGGTTCCTATATGGGTTGTGCTCCAGCTCACTAGAGCATGCAAGAGCCACAGGCACCACAGCTTCTCCCTGCTCCAGCAACTCCACTTACGTGCTCCAACTCCCAGCTATTCTTCCTAAAATGGCTTTTTACTCAGCTGAGCCACTCAACAATATCAAATACCTCAGAAACACGATGGGGCCCATCTGCAATACCACTTCTGTAGGGAACCATGACTCTAGCCAAAGGTCTCTGGAAAGAGACACAGGCAATGATACGAGCTTTGTGCTCGAGCTGCACTGGAGACCCTCTCTGCCTCCTGGACAGGAGTGAGTGTGGGCAGTAAGAGCAAACTGGAGCACTTAAGAGGCATGCAAGCAGATGCACTGCTGATGTATTCTGAGGAGCTCTCCCAGTTGCCATGTTATAAACAAAGTTCACAAGCCATGTGGTACCCCAAAGGCAAGGACGAGACTCACAATGGGACAGGGCTTCCTAGAAATGCCACAGACTGCGCTGGGTTGTTGCATGTCACAACACATTTTGCAGCTACTGAGCTATAATGCAATGCCACAGGAGTCTGACGTTGAATAAACAATTTCACAGAGCACCACACTCAAACAACTTTTTCCATAACTCATGCCAATGCTGTAGCAACTTCCTTACAGAGAAGAGTCTATGAAGTCCCTGCCTGGAAATGAAATTATTCCAGGTAAGAATATATCAGGTTTTTCCAATTGTTTCTTCAGTCTGCCCACTGCATGAGATGCCTTCTGAAACCCAAGATAAAATCTGATGCTAAAGAAATGAAGCCAGAACTTTGCTTTTAATGTACAGAACCTCTGGATTTTTCTACCAGAGAAAAGGGAATATTTACATAACTACATAGTCTGGTTTTGTGTTCTGATGTCAGCAGAGTGCACTTTCACTGCAGTTTAGGGACTGGGAATCGCACATTCACAAGAGTAAGAACTCACAGCCCACAAATGCAGATCCCCTCATTTGTGCAAGTCCCACCTGCCTAATGAGGGAAACCAATGTGCAACACATCTCAGCACCAGTTTCCTCATCCTCCCTTGCGAAGCACACACATTGGGCAGCACAAGATACTCAAGCAGAACTCAGCTCTTACAATTTGGCTGTTCTGCACTAATGGAGGTAAATGAGCTGCTCCCAGACACAAAGATATGTAGAAATTAAAGCGAATTTGATGGCTGGGTACTGAGATGGCTGGGCCAGAGAACAGCAGCATTTCAGCGTATGCTCCCGCCAGCTCATCCAGCTGGCCAGAACTGTGGCTTCACCTGCCAGCCCATTACCTTCCATGCATTTTCAACCCAAATCAGAAGACTAATCAAGTGCAAAAGCCTCCAAGATCCCTTCTTACTGTGAAAAGTCACTATTTGAGTGGTTAGATTTGTTGAAAGTTGGCTGAGAGGAAAGAAGCTGAGGCTGGAAACTTTGGGCAGAGATACAAAAAAGTGTGATCAGAAAAATCATGAAAGGAGGGGTCAGAGACAGTGCCCTGAATATGCTGAGGTGATCCTCTACAGATACATTAACTATGTAACTTAGGAAGTCAAGCCTGTGATCAACACAGCATGATGGACAGGCAAGTCAGCTCCTGCACAAACGTGTCAAATAGCCAAAGACTTATTTTTTGTTATTTAACATGAAGGAGGGTTAGCTCTGGAGGATTAGATGCAGTTCATGATGCTGCAGTGGAATAAAGGCTATGTCTAATACGCTTAGAAAACCTCAAAATTAAAAAAGAAAAAACCCTTGAGTCACACGTGTATATTTCTCCGCTGCTTTCCCTATGTGTTAATAGACAGGGATTGACTTTGTGAAATCACTGCAGCAAGCTGAGAATGATGTGTGAAGTGAGAAATTCTGCCCAATGCACAGAGAATATGGATGTGCTGTTACTCACTGTGCATTGCACAGATATACAATATTCATCTCAGTCAGAGCAGCAGCCAGCAAAGCCTTCAAAGCCCAGAGACTTGTGCACACCTGATGCAAAAGCCCAGTAAAGCTGCTGGTTACCTCCTCATGGTGTCCTCTGACAGCAGAAGGAGGAGGTGGACAAAAATATGCAAGTGAACAGGAAGTTAGTGCAGGCAGAGGATAGCAGAGGGCAGAAGGGAGGATCAAAAAACAGAAGTAGGGGTGTAAATATTTCTGTAAAGGGCATGTATTAATATTTGTAGTGGCTTTAAAACATACTTATTTCCATGATTATGCTTCTGCCTTTCTTTCCTAAGCCACTAAGTTGCTACTCGCTGCCCTTAGATGCTGACCATCTATTTGGCGGTATACAGGAGAGAACAGGAAAGACACGAGGAAGGTAACATCTGCATCCCGTGCTTCATTAAAACAGTTAATCCGTTTTCCCAAAGCTCCTCATGTGGCTGCCCGAAAAAACCACAACCACCTCTGTGGGAGCAACCTCCTCTTCCAAACAAGTGCTACTGCAGTGAGCCTCCTTATCAGCACCCCACATTTCTCTTTTCCATCACAAGACCACAGGCCACTAAGCTGCTGAGGAAGCAAATCTCCCCCACTTTCCCACTGGCTCCTTCTGCCCATGATCAGACCCTGGGTCCATCTGCTCAGGATCAGGAGCCAACGAGGCATTTATTTACCTTCTAAAGCACAGCTGAGAGCTGTCTGGAAAGGAAGAGTTTCTCTCTTCTATTTCTCACCTCCCCACACTTCACTAGATTTCAGTCCCAGCCAGCTCTGCTCTGCCTAACTCATGGCAGGAAGACCTGTGCCATCCTCATGCTGGAAGAGCATCCACTTCCAGGCTGGTGACTACATCGAGCTACTTTTCCCACCCATGCTTAGCTTCACCCTGGATCTTAAAACTTCTCTGACAAAGTCTTCATTCAAACAGACAAACTGTTGTGAATTCAACCAGTTGGCATTTTCACACATTTCATACATTTTCACCTCTACTCTTGACAGCCTTCCAACCAGCTCTGCCTTTACATGAGGTGTATAAGGGAGATACCATTCCTATAGGTAGTTAGAGAGCAACAGTAGCAGGGCCTCTTCCAGTAGCTGTCAGGAGACAGCAGCACTGCCCATGAGTTCTCAAAACTATATTATCTAGTAATGAGCAGATGTACATTCAGGTTCAACCACGGTCACAGCAAACCCAGACCTACCCCTGCTGAGGCTTTTAGTCTGCAAAGAGGGCACCAGCTTATTTTACATCAGGAATGTATTCTGTGAATGTATGCATCTGCTGGATGACAAAAGCAGCTTTGTGTGGGAATGGAGGTGTGAAAGAGGAACTGCAGAATAATAACAGCCTAGACCAACGTCCATCCTGACCTACAGCTGACCTTGCCTCAGTCACAGGAGTGGGAAGTCCCATTGCAAATCCATGCTTAAGCACTTCCTTTTCCAGGACCCCCCAAAGATATCAAGACATTTAAAAACCCCCCAAACAACACATTCTTTTTTGTTCCTTCGCATGCAGGACATACCCTTTGTGTCTTTGTGAGTATGCGTAAATGAATCTTCATGTGACCCTGGAAGCATGCTGAGCACATCAGTGATTCTGTGCTCAGTGCCATGGACTACCTGACCTGCATTTTGAAGAGACAAAATAGTTTTGGTATTCCAGAAACTCAGCTCATTTTATAGCACTGCACTAATAGTGATCTGTGAGTGTTTCAGCTCCTAGGACAGAAAGTTAGTGGTGTTATACAACTGACATGCTGCTTGCTGGTGATGCTACAATTCTTGTGGAAAACTAAATAACAAGACATTTTCAGCAGGAAAAACCAAAAAAACCCCACCTGATGAAAATCCTCAGTCTCTGCTCCAAATAATGCTAAAAAAAAAAAAAAAAAAAAAAAAAAAAAAAAGCTGAAAGTATGGAGATTTTTAAATGGTCATTTTGCCAAGAAATTACACTTTGAATCCTCCCTTCCAAAAATAGTCCATACCATCCATCATCTTCTGATGAGGATTCCCAGTCCTCCAGTATTTCTCATAAAAATCTGGCAAGACTTTTACAAGTATTAGTATGCAGTATTGACCCTTTGGGTACATCCTTCCTTCGAGCAGCTTCTTCCTTCCCTCTCCATCCACGCTAGCTGATGTCTCAGAACGGCATCATGCCCACCTGAGGAATCTGCCTCATATTCCTGGCATTTCTGAGCATATTCAGACACCACAGAAATCCCCCATCTCCTGCCCAGCCTCTCTCTATGCGGAGAGTGACCGTGGATATGGACTGACTGCTTAACTCCTCCAAAACACCCTCAAGCTGCCAATGTAAACTTCATATGAATACTCCTCTAAAGCCATTTAAATATACATTTATTCATATTTTTTAAGGAAAGGAACGTGTCCAAACTTTTTTGCACACTCTCTGCAGCTCCCTTTCCCTTGCAGTCCCACCAAATGAAATATACTATATGAAAATTAATCCCACTTTGATTGGTTTTCAGAGAAGAAATCATTCTGACCTTTTTTGTTGTTGTTGTTGTTTTTAAATAGTTTAAGTTATCAAGTAAATTAATGCTTTAATATTTTCAGGAGAAAAGGAACACAAGTTAAACCCCATTTTCTTTCTCTCTATTTCTGCATTGTGTACGTTCTCATATGACTTTGCATACTAGTTGCAACAAACTTCTTTGGAGGAAGAACATAGCCAAGTGATCTCCTTGGCTGAAGATTCAGCATTAATTTTGCAGGTGTGTTTATTCTGGGATTTGGAGACAGACTTAAAAATCTCTGGTCCAAAGGCAAAACTGAAACCGGGGGTTTAAAATATGAATCTTGGTATTAAGCAATTACTTTTCCTTTAGTTTCTAAAACATTATATAACTTGTAAATAACCCCATACTGAGGAAATAATTTCATCACATATGACTAGCTGTTCCCTGACAGAAACAGCAGAGTGTAAACTACAAAGCGACAAAATTCTTCTATTTATCTTCTCTAGAGTTTCAGAACAACACATTCATCTCATCCTCTTCCCCCTCTAATTACTGTGCAATGGTAGCATGTCCTAAAGCAATGCCAAAGAAATGATACATGCATTTCCATGGCAAGTGGAACAACCCTTTGACATCTAACTACAACATACTTGGAGATCCATTAAGAACAAAAAGATACTCAATAAAAAATTGAGACAGCACCAGTTCTTCATGCTGACAGAGCCTAAAATTAAAAATGGAAAGTTTCGATTAACGGCACAGAACCTACACATAGATATGAATAGTTAAAGAGGGCATGGCATCATCTTGAGTTTAGAGAACAGTTTCTGCCATCCATTCACTAGCACCAGTGGCAGCCATAGCCATGCATTTTAAAACAGAATTTACTCATTTTGGAATCTTCTTAATCACCTTGCAGGGCTCAAGGAAGAAGGGCAATTCAACAGGTTACAGCAAACTGGCCACATCTTGAATTAAACCATGCAAATGCCTATTTAATTAACAACACTTATTGTTGCCTCTGCTCATCTAACTTTCCACAGCCTGCTACCAGCTTTGACAGGTTTTCATAACAATAAAATGCAATAAATGAATTTAAGTCCTGAAGGACTTTAAGCTGCATTGTAGAAAAGCTGCAAAAGATAAATGATGTCTTAACTAATTTTGTGATTTACAATTCCCCCAACTTCGCTCATCCTGTGATGCAGGAGAACTCATTTTTCTATTTGGCAGAGAGCTATGTCAACCCTGTTAATAGGTACTATTACCAACACATAAATGTTTGTGAAAACAAGTGTGGCTTCACTCTGACGCTGACCTCAGCACTTCAGTTTTATTACAAGCACAAGAACTGTCAGTAGCAAAAATTGATGCACTTACCCGGAGATTCTGCTTGTCTGCCACTAGCATTTTGCTCATTTTTCTTCCACAAAAGTTCATCCTTAAGCAAGTGGAGATTCATGGTTTAAATTACTGTCTTGACACGTCATCTGTTCCTTTCTAAATTCTTACAGAGAGCATAATTTCCACAATGTTTAGGAGATAAAGGATCAATGTGAACCATCACCGGGAGCACTGTACTGATCTGAATTTAACATGGACTGTGTAAACCCAGAGGGACTCAAAACTTGCTATTTGTTTTCCTCAGGAAATATTCAGGCTAAGAATAATCTTAATTGAATAACTCCATTTAATACTAATAACACAATTTTTGGTGTCAGATTTCAACAGCTGCATTTTAGAGTGAGACTTTCCAAACATCAACTGTTTTGTCTTAATTTAAGAACTTCTAGTATTTGGTGGGAGTAGATTTATGCCAGTGCTTAGCAAATACTGAAGTTCTGTCCACACTGTCTAGACTTGTTTCAGGAAAAGTACAGGATAATGCGTAATTCAGCATTGATTCAGGCTGATTTTATCTCCAGTGCTGGTACAGCCCCTGGACAGTCAGCTTACAGATCCCTGAGACCATAACTTTGTATCAATCCTTGCAGATCTTAGAACAACTTGGGACTATTTTAATCTCAGCGTACAAGTACTGGTTCCCAAAGGGCTACCTGAAAAGGTGAGGTAGGTGGTGCAGATTTCTTCCCTGTCCTCACACTCAACAGTGAATGCACATGCTTTCAAAACTTCTTGTTAGGCGTTCCAGCAGTATGATGCTTTCTCATCTGATTGTATCAGAATAAATTATATTCGGAGATGTGTGGGCAGATCTTAAGGTAACAGTAAAAACCCAGTCGCTTTCAGACTTGCAGAGGAAATGCATCAGTAAAACTGATTCTGAAGTACTCTAACATTTGAAGTATCTACACTTAATGTATTATTTCTGAACATGATTGTCATTCTAGATGCCTTTGATTTGATGCTCCTAATACGTATATATGCACACCAAGAATTTTATACCTGCTTGATATCTTTCAACATGATTAGCTTCTCACATACCAAAATACAGCTACTTGTGGGTGATCTTGGTGATTATCCTTTCTTGCCAAGATATTTGCTTCTGAAGAAGTCTACAGAGATGAAGTCTGGCAGAGACCACTAAGTCCTCTATTGGACTTCTGGATTCAGCAACCAATTATTCTATGATTTATGCATAAATCATAGATTTTGAAGTTACTAAACACTCTTATGATTTATAAATGACATCTGCAATTTAGACCATCCAGATTCAAAATTCTTTCTAACTTAACACTAAGGTATCAGAAATTCTGGCAACTATTTTTGCAAGTAAAGAAGCAAAGACAAGAAAGAGCTCTTTGTGCACTGCCATTTGCTTTTCACTTGAGACTTAGACATCATTTACCATAGGAGATCCATCAGCACAATGTGTGCTATGGTCACTAAGTCTTTTTCAGCAGTTAGGCAATATTTTTAGACTCTCAGCTGCTAGAATAGCCTTTGAACTGCAGGAGCAGAAATAATCCTGGTTAATATTATCATGCAGAGAAACCAAACCAGTGCAAAGCCACCTTCCCTTCCTATACCACCTTGTTCAAACTGTACTTAGAGCTTTGGGCTTTCATTATGCATGAGAGAAAATAAAACTCACTTACTATTATGTCTTCTAGGTACTTTAAATGACACAAAATGTTCCTGGATCCCCACAGTCTCAAAAAAGCGTTTTCTAAGGAACCTCTGCTGTTCCCAAAGGGTTTTGATGCAACACAGTCAGAGCAGAGCTTGACTGTAAAACAGCAATATCCTCTTGGAAAATACCAGTCATTCTACCTCAACCCAATCCATTCCAGCTTCCCAGAGCTGTTAGGAAAAAACTTGCAGTAAATCAGGTCAGTTGTTTTCTCAAGAAGCAATATGTGTTTTGAAAAGCCAGTAAGCTTTATCACGCAGTGGCATGGAAGATTTAGTACACCTTTTCTAGTTAAATGAATATAACCAAAACAGCAAACAATACATTGTTTTGCTTAAAACAATTTGCTGTTTTACAAGCTGCACTTCACCTAGGTTGTATTTTCAAGATATAGCTGTGTTAACAACTTGTTTGCTTTTTCAAAGCGATTTTAAAACCTTTCTACTCTTTCACTTCCCTCAGAAGCTGGTGTGAGCTGCCTACCAACAAGAGAGACATCAGAGACTAAAGAATGCAACAGGACAGCCAAAAGGCTCATATTCACTAGCATCACTTTATGACAGTCTCCAAACATAAAGGAAGCAGCTACTGAAAACCCTGACTACTACGTTGTTTTTTTTCTTTACACAAAAGTGTATTAAATTCACCATATGCACATGCAAGCCACTGTAGTAAGTGGGTGATTAACTGCTTTATGCTAGATTGTGAAAGTCATACAAAGAATTTTGCCTTCCCAGTTGCTTTGCAATCTATCGTGTTTCCTGTTTCGCTCTGTCATAAACACCTGCTGTTCCGACAATTGTAATTAAGGTGGACTAAAGCATCAAAACATCAGTCTTACTCTGGAGGCTGAGCTGGCTGTAGGGAAAATGGCTTACCAAAATTCTTCACTGGAAGGAGAAGAGTTGATGAGGAGATAGGGACAGAAGTTAGCAAACAGAACTCTGAACTTGGGCTTTTCATTCAGATGCAGGCTGGAATGCACATCACCTGAGTGTCTGGAGAGAGAGATGGAGCTGCAGACACCTTCAGGTTTACCTACTCCAAGGTTGCCATCTGGAGAAGCTACTCTGCAGTGCAGAGAACCTCAGGAGATGAAGCTCTCAGCACAGGGCAACAAAACAATGCCTGAAGTTATTCATTTGCATATGTGTGGATATTTACACAGGTACCTAGAGGAAAATCAGCAGGTAAATTAGGGTGAAAAGCATAACCAGTCCACATGGCAATGAACTGCAGAAGTCCTTTTAGCCTCCAGGACTTGGGATCCATAGAGCCAATGGACAGGTTAACTCTAGTTAGGCAGGGACATCTTCTCTACATTAGCCCTCTTGCAAACTCACTCTAGGATCATGGTGGACAAATGATGCCAAGTGCCCAATGCCACAACTTCTCCTCAGAACAAAAGTCACTCTCTCACCTGCTAGGCTCCACAGGGGTTAGTTGTAGCAGGTTTGCCATCTCCTAGCCCTGTACTACCACTTAGCTTGGACCAAGTAGCACATCTGTTTTGTTTAATAGCTGTTCTCTGTTATAAAAGATCTTCTGTAGACTTGCACAGTAGAGATCATGTTAAGCCTATACTGACTTTTATGGCAACAGCATCTTGCTGGTTAAAAAGCCTTTTATCATGTATTGTATTAAAAATAGCATTAATGTCCATTGCAGAAACATGGGGCTGGTTGACACCTCCTACGCGAAGTTGATTCATGCTTGTGCTAAACCTGGGTATGGTCCAGCTCACACAGTCTGCTAAGTTACTGCACTACCAGTTTAATATTTTGCCATCTGCTAACTGAAAGCTCTGCTGCCTGCTGGGTCCCATAAAGACTTTTATTTATTACATTACACATGGCAACATCTGCCACAGGATTCAGCTCAGCTCAGCTTCCTAATTAAACAAACAAACACTACATCTCCAGTACACAATTGGCTCTAACTATTATTTATAAAATCTGAGATAGGTATTTAAAAGATACACATTGTTTGTTCCAGATGAACAAATACCCCTCCTGCCATTTGGGGCAGCAGAGGAGGGCTTGTTAGAACAGGCTTAAGATTCTCAAATGCTCCATTTTACCATCATAAAGCAATCAAACGTTGCTGCATTTGTTATTGTTTTGCTCTGATTTTTTTCTTTAAATTATTCAATTTATGCTAATTAGAAATATCAGATTATTTCAAACCCCTATTAGTTCCTCCCCTGAGTGCCGCCTGCCTGTAAAAGCAGGGGAGAGCACAACAGTCTCCCATCACGCTTGATTTTAAAGAAAGTGGCGCTTGATCAAGAGAGACACCTGGTCTGAGCAACATTGCACTGTTCAGCTGTCACAAAATACACCACGAATACACTGCCCAAGTTCATTTCAGACTGCAGCATAATGAGAGAAATCACTGGCTATGCACCTACATCAAGGCTCTCCCATCTGTGCTAGTCACCTGTAGTTAAATCAGCCTGGGAGAAAAATTGGGTGAAATCCAGACCTAAAGAATTCAATAGGAATGTCACGAGTTCTTCATGAGTTTTACAATCAGCCCCAAACAAAAATTTATTTTATTTAAACTTTAACCCTTCTTTTGCCAATCTCTTTAAAACCATGTCTTCTTATAAACATTAAAGGAAGGACATTCACAATTCCAAACATGCCACTTCCACCTCCCCCCAAAAAATATTAGTTTCCCAAGTTTCAAAAAACTCAAACGGACAAAAGAGCAGAACCAGAGTTACATTCCCCACTTTGTCATTCTTTCATCCACTTCTCATTTACTGCTTTCAGTTGCAAAAAAAAAAAAAAAAAAAAAAGAAAAATGAAAAAGGCAAAGCAAAATTAACTACTCGCAGGGGAAAAAAAAATCTAATCCCCCTTGTTTTGTAAAGTAAAAATTACTTCCTAAAACAGGTATTTTGGTTTCATTTTTAAGCAGCTCCAGTTGCCCTGCTGCTGTGTCACACCAAGGCAGCCCTTTCATTCTCTTTAAAAATTGGCTTCATTTCTCCTTTAATTAAGAATCAGAAATCATTTAATTTGCACCACAATGATAGGTGTGTGCTGACTGCCAACATCCCCATCCCTTGGGGTAGAAAGTCATCCCAGTCAAGAAGAAAAATATTGTTGTATTTATGAAAGTATCATTGATTTTTCAGTTAAAATCATTGCTTTTAAAATATTTTTTTCAAAACCAGTGATACCCTGGAGACTTTTCATCCCCACATTTGGTGTTGCGGGTGGTAGCCACTATCCCGCATCTCTGCGAGGCTGGGGTGATGGGAGTCCACAGCCTTCACGTAACAGTGTAGCTCCCTGCGGAGCCCGATTCAAGACATCAGCTTCACTCTGATGTGCCAAAATATGCACCTCTACAGCCATGTTATTGCCATGAATGAATCAATACAACACAGGCTGCCAAATCATCTGCCATTTAAAAACTCCAGACACTGAGCTACTGAGGAGTGACTTAACAGACTCCCTGCCCACCTTCGTCATTTGGCACTAGAAAAACTCCCTATATAGAGCCTTAATGTATAAGTCTTTTGTCACAGCATAAAAAAGACAAGACAAGACCATATCAAACAACTTCTCCATGATCCACAGCACCTATATTTGGAACATTCCTAAAAATCCTTGTATTTCTAAGGTGAAACACAAGCCTGGAAAAACTGGCAGCTCTACATGTTCACATTAAGTAAGATATTCTACAGGATATGTTTGATGTTAACTGCTTTTAATTAATTGTGGAGTGTAGCATTTGGATATTTACAGGCTCAAAGAAATGATGAATCTTTTTGTATCTCACCCGTACCTGCACAATGAATTATTTATGACTGAATCATCACAGACAACCCCTCAATAACACCTAATCTTTATTATCTTTATTATCTTTCTTCTCTAGTTCAAATATGAAGTCTGCCATCACTTTTCTGAAGACCCCATAGTTTGGCACAAAAGCAGGTGGTAATAAAGAAACAGAAAACTAATTACTTGTACATAAAAATATTAACATCTCTGCAAGGTGCTGTCAGCAGATAGGTTTAAACAGCTAAAAGTTGTCCTTTAAAGCTAACAATTCCCATGTGACTCAAGCTTACGGGCTCACTGGATACTTTCTTAAGTAGGGTTTAAATTAGTGATACTTTCCTATTTACCCAGTTCTATCTGGCCCTGTCTTGTTCTGGCCTTGGCCCTTGTTTTAAAGGAATTTCAGAAGTTCATTCCATTTGGATGCCTGCTTTCAGCGAGAGACCTCCCTGCCCCGTTTCCCAGGCACTGAAAGTGTAGTCAGGCAGCAAGCCCTGCACAACAACTTTCATAGCAAAGCCCTCAATTTGCATCATTAGTTTCTCTTATTAGCATGTGATTCTTGGGGAAGAGGGAGGTAACAGAACAGGCTCACAATGATTCCCTTCTCCCTGTCCCAGGCAGGTGCATTTATCAATCTGTGTCTGGGGGCTCAGCACACTGAGCCAGGCAAGTTTATGCTGGAGGAATTTGGGGCAGGGAATGAATGCCAGTAAGTTTGCTGTGCTCTAATATCTCATTATGCTTGGAGGCAAAGCACCTCTCTTTGCAGCTCTGCAGGAATACAGCTTAGTATTTGGAGCCAGTTCACGCCTTTATTCATCCACCCACTGAAGCAGAAGACTCAGTACTTTCCATGAATTCAGGACAGAAAACTGCCCTACACTTCAGGCTGAGCCATATCATTCATTCTTCATATCCACAGATGACAAATATGGACAACCTCTCTGATGACTACATCCATACAAATAAACAGGTTAGCAATCCTGTCTTGTTCATGAACATTCTTCTCTCCCTGATGAAAAGCTATCTCAAGAACAGCTGGACAAAAGCAGACACTTTATAACATGGTGTGCCACTGTGATTTTCAGTATTCCAGTTTAAATATTCCTAATGCAATACATTACTTTCTCTTGATCTAGCAGTCTGTGTATCAGGTCCTGAAAATCATATCTAACAGAACTGATGTTTCTTAACACATTCTTACAGATTTGTAGATGAGCAGGAAATTACAAATACTTGAGACAAGAACAGCATTTGGCAATTTGCATCACCTAGAATATGTCCAGTTCTCAGAAGAAGAGTCCTGGAAAAAGGTTGCGACAGCTCATACCAGTGCCTGCAGAGAGAGCCCCAACCAGGAGCGGGAATTATCTCGAGGTCTTGCCAATCAGACATGCACTTCACCACAGGGAATTGCTGCTTTTGGGTGACATGAGATGTCACAGGTTTCCACTTCTGCATAGCTGCTTTTTCTGCATGCTCCAGTGGTGGCTCATGCAGCTGTGCCATTCAGCTGAACCTAATCCCAGCCTTCATGTAAGAATCAAAAGGTTTCACCGCTGACACAGCGAATCCTTCTTTACGCCACATAATTCCTTGTGCTCCTGAGTCAGTTCACAATTCAATTGGGAGCATGTCCCAGATGTTTCCTAACACTGTAAAAGGCAGCAGTTCATTTCTGTTCAGAATCACTGCTAGGAAGTTTCTTGTTGACAAGATTATCCTCTATTCACAGAAAGACCATTCCAAAGAAGACAAGCACAATTGATCCTAATTATCTCCTACACAAAGCACAAGAGCTCAGGAGCTGGTCTAAGGGTAAAAAATTTCCTTCCACAGGCTGATATTTCATCTATTCTGTGCCACCCAGTGATCAGGGGATTGTAGTGGAAGGGCTCAAGTCCACACAGCTGTTAACTTGTCAACAGAATATAGAAAAATGTAGAGCTGTTCAGGTGTTTCTCCTTCTCCTAATAAAACCCAACAGAACTTACCAAAACCAAATCAATTCTATACCTAGAGTTAAAATGAAATTTGCTGTTGATAAAAGAATAACCAGCAATTAAAGGACATCATTGTTTGTTTTTGAACGGACTTCTGCGTAACTCTACAAAATCCTCATCACATAAATAATTTCCTCCATTTTGAACAGACTTATACTGTTTGGGGGGGAAAGACACACACTCTACACATTGTAGAACTTTTCCACATAAATCCCCTCAACTGTTGCAATACTAAATTCTTTTTAGTTCAAATAATAGAACACGATTCCCAAGCCTTTCTCTGACCCAAGGAGACCTAAATCTGTACCATTCTGCACTTTTCATCTGAGGTTTTCTTTGAAAGCGCTGACCCAGGTTTTTCTTGCCAAAATACTTTGTAACAGTGAAAATAAAAGTAACAATCCTATCAAAAACCATGCTGAAAGTAACTACTGGGACAGTCACTTTTGAAGATGTACAGAATATGACTCCAAAAAACCAAGTGAAACTTCAGCCTAATTGAAGAGAAAACTGGAGAGAATATCAAAGTGCTCCCTGAAACGGCTGATTCAATATGCACTGAGAATCTAGATAAACATCGCATGATCTCGCTGGACCCTCTGAGACATAAACAATGCAATTAAAAGGAAACATTTACTTCCACTCTTGATGGCATTACCTGAGGGATAGCAGATGCCAGATAGTTCAGTGTTTATTAGAAGCAAGTAGCAAGTTTGGCAATTGGAATTGGCTCAACCCTCTCACACATTTTTGTAATTTTATAACACCATATGGTCACTGCAGATTTCTCTGACTATCTTCCGGTTGAAGTTCAGCTGTTCCACAGAACATTTCAAGTGAAGTTAAACATATTGAAGATATTATGATAAGCAACAAAGATATTTCAGCAGGGGCTGTAAAATTACAAAGAAGTGCAGACTGCCATTTGAATGAGTTAATATTTGCTAATAAAGTGCTTAGCACCTTCAGTCTTTGGGGTCTGGCCAACCAGATGAGGTGTACACTGATCCCCAGACCTCACAAGACTGCTGGGTTGAACTGAAGCATGACCCTGAAAGCATGATGAACCCCTGAAGCATAGTGACACACCGTGGCTGCTGACAGCCTCAAACATGGGCATACAGGTGCATCATATTTAAAGCTTTATAGAACTTAACAGCATCCTGTGCTGCCTTCAGAAGTGAACAGCAGACTAGTGTTATGTGCCCAGAATCATTCACTCAGGTGAAGAGTAATTGCATTTTGCTGAAGTTGGAAGGATAAAGAAAAGGCAGTATTATGAGGGTATCATGATACTGGCATTATCACTTACATGAGTTCTGAACCTCACATTCTGTTACACGATGCGAACTAACATAAGTCACAGTATCACAGTATGTTAGAGATTGGAAGGGACCTCAAAAGATCATCTAGTCCAATCCCCCTGCCGGAGCAGGAACACCTAGATAAGGTTACAAAGGAATGTGTCCAGGTGGGTTTTGAATGTCTCCAGAGAAGGAGACTCCACAACCTCCCTGGGCAGCCTGTTCCAGTGTTCTGTCACCCTCACTGAGAAGAAGTTTCTTCTCAAGTTTAAGTGGAACCTCTTGTGTTCCAGTTTATACCCATTACCCCTTGTCCTATCATTGTTTGCCACTGAGAAGAGCCTGGCTCCATCCTCATGACACTCCCCCTTTATATATTTATATACACTAATAAGGTCACCCCTCAGTCTCCTCTTCTCCAAACTATAGAGACCCAGCTCCCTCAGCCTTTCCTCATAAGGGAGATGCTCCACTCCCTTAATCATCTTAGTTGCCCTGCGCTGGACTCTCTCCAGCAGGTCCCTGTCCTTCTTGAACTGAGGGGCCCAGAACTGGACACAATATTCCAGATGCGGTCTCACCAGGGCAGAGTAGAGGGGAAGGAGGACCTCCCTCGACCTACTGACCACCCCCCTTGTAATACACCCCAGGATGCCATTGGCCTTCTTGGCCACAAGGGCACAGTGTTGGCTCATGGTCATCCTGCCGTCCACTAGGACCCCCAGGTCCCTCTCCCCTACACTACTCTCTAACAGGTCGTTCCCCAACCTATATTGGAACCTGGGGTTGTTCCTGCCCAGATGCAGGACTCTACACTTTCCCTTGTTATATTTCATCAAGTTTCTCCCTGCCCAACTCTCCAGCCTGTCCAGGTCCCGCTGGATGGCAGCACAGCCTTCTGGCGTGTCAGCCACTCCTCCCAGCTCAGTGTCATCAGCAAACTTGTTGACAGTACACTCAATTCCCTCATCTAAATCATTGATGAATATATTAAATAATACTGGTCCCAGTACTGACCCTTGAGGCACTCCACTAGATACAGGCCTCCAACTAGACTCCGCCCCATAGACTACAACTCTCTGGCTTCTCTCCTTCAGCCAGTTTGCAGTCCACCTCACTACCTGATCATCCAGACCACACTTCCTCAATTTAGCTATGAGGATGCTGTGGGAGACTGTGTCAAATGCTTTGCTGAAGTCAAGGTAGACCACGTCCACCGCTCTGCCATCATCCATCCACAATGTTATTTCCTCATAAAAGGCTATGAGGTTGGTCAAGCATGACTTCCCCTTGGTAAAGCCATGTTGACTGCCCCTCATAACCCTCTTATCCTTGACATGCCTTAAGATGGCATCAAGGATAAGGTGTTCCATCACATTCCTCTGTCTTCCTCCACTATTCCCTCTCTCCAGGGCCAGGAGAGTGCTAGCTACCATCTTTATGTTCCAGCAACATAGAAGGGAAAAGCTGCAAATGGATTCTAACTGTCCTTCCACTCCATAGCAAAGTGCCACAATTTAGCTCCTGCAAATGTGGGGTCAACATCTCCAGCCAGGAGAGGAGTGGAGCAGGAAGGATATTCACAATGTTTCTTGAACTACTGCTTCATAGTGGTGTATAGTCCTCCAGGGACACCCAAGCCAATTCAGATCATTTGGGAATTAGGAATTTAACAAGCCATTCTGCCCCTACCCTCTTCTCCCTCTGCAGTCCCCTTTAACCACAGCTCTATGTAATTCAATTACATTGTGATTTTAAATGATGCTGAAATATTTTGGAATCAGGGTCATGAAAGACTGCTGCCCATTACAGCTTGTCCTACAATTACTAAGGTAGAAAAAAGACCCTTACAAGAGAGGCAACAGCCATGGAAAACGTAGTGCTCTGCAACAACAGGGTACACTGAAATTGGCAAAATAACTTCTTAGACCTTTTCCTAAATGACTTTCAGATTCTTGGGATTCATAAGTTTGTCACTAGTCATGCCAGAAACATTCCACTTTGCTATAAGGAGCAGAGCTCCCAGAACAGCCTCTGTTAGGAATGCTTACGTTCAGCTCTTTGTTCACCTTAGAATACATGTAAGACCTTTTAACCTTGCTGTCAGCCTGGGCCCTGCAATCCTCCTTGACTGTTAAACAACAGAGGAATGAGTATAGTCACGCAGAAGGGCTGCTGTTCCAAGATTTTTTGCAACTAAAATATAATTGTGAGTCTTGTCTATCCAACAGCTCATGTCTTCTCCTCTTTGTTTTTCAAACAGATTTCCAAGCTGATTTCATGGACTAAGTTTTGGGTTGGGCTTTCTTAAGAAAACCCAACCCAAAATCTGCTTAAGAACTTTTGTTTCTAAACTTCTCCTCTCCCCATGTAAATATGCACCTCCTTGCACCAGGGAAAGTCATAAATTTACAAAATAACTCATTCTTTACAAGTATTTAAACAAATATCTGAGGGATTCAGAATTCGGCTTCAGTCACACAGTGATAAATATCAGCCTGACCTCTGCTGACAGCATTTACATTCAGTCTTTCATTTGCTGCATCCAGTGAACTTACACACACAGTTATGCTTAAACAGATTGGGCTTCTCATAGTGGAGCCATGCTCCTAAAACAAAATGTGAGCACTGATGCTGGCAAGAGTGCAGGCAACTGAAGTCATGATCAACTGGCATATTAGGTGCCAATCAAATGCCACTGACTTTCCAGGGAATTGAGAGCAATGAAAGCTCCAGTTAAGGAAGTCTCACATTTAGTGGATTATCAGCAAAATGTGTTTTCTAAAAATTCACTGCAGAAACATCAGCATGACATGGAAATCTGTTTCGTTAACAGCTTATTTAACCATGTAGTTTATTGGTGGTATCTATAGCAAGGCAAGGTATTCATAAGTACTTGCTCTTCCATGG
This sequence comes from Psittacula echo, assembly GCF_963264785.1. Lineage (NCBI taxonomy): Eukaryota > Metazoa > Chordata > Aves > Psittaciformes > Psittacidae > Psittacula > Psittacula echo. The sequence continues at coordinate 10,133,551 of NC_137739.1, forward strand.
CAGAGAGCAAAAATATATATAAGTCATATAAAATAGATAAACCCAAGAGGGTATATAAAGCCTGCTCTTATTTTAGCTCCACAGATTTAAACGATGAGTTCAAGCCTGACACTATGGCAATGCAATGGGTCTGGGCCTCATTAATTTTTAAACAACCTTTATCCACCATAGCTTTTGAAACGAACTGTTACTAATGACTAGTCATATGTCAATCTAATGAATGGGATACAGACTTCCATTAAAATAATGAAATTAGCTTGTTTGGACTTTTGTTCCAGTTTCATGGCACACAGCCCCAGGTAATTACAGTGAGCACTAACTTGCCCATATTAAAGTCTGTTTATTTACTTAAGCTCTTTAGTCAGGACATCCCAATTTAGCATGTCAGCTGATTTTATGATTCTAGGAGTACTTGTCTTATTAACAAAGAGATAAATACATTCAGGCAGGGCAAAGTGCTAAAACATCAATTACGTACACACAAACACACAAAACCAGAAGCTTTGTGAAAAACCAAAAGCAGTGCACAATCCCTAGTGTATAAATACATCTCAGTGCTTCCCCCCAGCAGCAGTAGTTACTTTTGGGGAACAGAACAAGGTCTGAAAGGCATCTTTGCTAAGTATAATTTGGCCCCTTCAAGCAATGCCTGTCCTTTAAGATACTGAGCATATCCTAAAATAAACTAAGATAAATTATCAAATATTATTGCGCTTTAGACTGCTCAAGTCACGACAAATTGCAATGACCTGATTTTTAGAAGCGTGTCGGTTTGGTACCTCAGCGTGCCCTTAAGAATGCAAACACCTTCAGCTTAGCTTGCAGTAAGAAGCTGTTATTAATATGTTATTACAAATATGTTGTTCCAACAATAATTTTGTGAATAGATCATACTCAAGACTTCACAACAGTGCCTTCCAAAAGTACTCTGGCAAGCCCCTACATCCCATAATCATAGATAACATCTACAAGTGATGTAGATCAGCCCTACAGGGATGACTTCTGGAGCAGCTAGAGGTCTTGGTGTGAACACGCCGGTCAGGCCAGGTGAGAAGTTGCTATGCACAGCAAATCTGACTGCTAACAGAGCACTGTCTAAATAGTGGCTTCTGTTTTATTAGACTAAAAGAAAAAAATCTGCAATAAATAAACTCAAGTGCCAAAGCAAGATGTGTTAAATGAGGAACGACATAACAACATCACTAAAGCTACCTGGCAAATGAACACAAGTCTCTGTCGGCTCAGAGAATGCACTGCATTCATTTTTATAGTTTTAATGTCTTAAAGGTTTTCAGAGAACTATTTTGAGTTGTACTGAGGCTGAAAATAAATTCCTGTAGTACAAGTCTTCAAAGAGACAGAGGCCACTCCTGCTTGTGCCCCACAGAGCAAGGAAAGAATCAGCAAACCCTCTGCAGACACAAGACCTGCCCTGCCAAAGGGTTAAAAGCTTTCCCACTCACATGGGTCAGAAGCAGAGCAAGGAAAAGCCATGACTGTTTCTATCAGCCCCAAAATATTTTGCCTGAAGTAGAAGGCATTATGCAACAGAGGATATCTTTCTCAAAGAGCACCGATATGACCCAAAAGTTTTCCCGACACTATGTTTTTTTCCCCAGAAGTATACTAAATACTGACACAGAACCTCTCCCCAGCACCAGGTTCAACTCTGCTCTATGAAAGCCCAGGGGAGATGGGGCTGCCGGTATGGGGTGACAACTGGGCAGAGCAGAAACACCAATTTGTCCCTCCTTGCCCTGACTCCCCTTTTCCATACCCCTCCAGAAATCTCTGAAAGACCTTTAGTCTCATTGCTGGTTGAAAACTACACAGCTTTCTAACAATTGTCATGAGGTGGGGAGAAAAAAAAATCCTCTTTGCTTTTCACATGTTTGTGAATTATGTGCCTGCTATGGACTGTGTTTATGAACACAAAAATCCATCGTTAATTATAGAGCAATTCCCACTTTCTGAATTCAGTTTCCAGTCTCAAGCTGAACAGAACAGTTTCACAGCCACAATACGAATCTCTGTGACATGGAAATATTCCTTTTTTTTGTTTCCTCAGACGCATTCAGCCACTCTGTAAACAGATGTATCTGGAGCAAATGCAAGCCAGGACAGAGCCCATGATTTAAGGGGATTTAGTGGGAAAGACTCAGAATTACTCCAACTGACAGCTGTAACTGATGCCACAACATTTCCAAAGTGACTAGAGAAATGGAGGGCAAGTGCTACATCCAGTTATAGTTACCGTGTCAGAGTTGACATCCAAAGCTGGATGTCAAAGTCTGGATGTCCAAAGTCTGACACTTCAGACTGACAGTGCAAATGCCAGTATAAAAACCTATAAAAGCCTACAATTTAAGGGACATTTGGGTTTACAGAAGACTGCCCAATGCAGGAGAGCTCAAGGACCTCCCTTCCCTGTTGAAAGCACATGAGACTTGACAACTATTTGACTAATACACCACTGTTGCTGAAGTATTTTATTTTTTCCTGAACCTCCAGACTACACAAGCATTACAAGATCTGTGAAAAGAGGAAACAAAGAGAAAATGACATCAGGTGTGCTTTGCTCTCTATTGCTAGCTTCTCCCTGAAAAATAAAAAGCTTTGTGTTTACCAGATATTCTTTCTGGGAGAGCCAGGCACAAAAACAAAGCAAGTTCATGTTACTGCTTTGTCCCTCCCACCACGAGCCAGAGGACACATTGATCTCAGCTAAGTCGATTTAGCTCAATCTACAGCTTTTTCTTTTTATATTACGTTAGGCCCTTATCCATCTTTCAAATTACCTTTGGCAATTAACTAAGGTGGCTAATTCAGGAGCTTAATTGCTCGCTGTTACTCATGCAATCAATATAGACAAACCATTGCATTAGCATACTAGTAACTCGAGTATAATAGTTGAAAGTTTCATGCTTTAATCCAAGCCTTAGAGCTGAACTGTCCCTACTAGAAATAAGTCCAAGTGAGTTTCCCATATTAATGCAAGAAAAGAACAGCACAGCCAAGAATCAAGCTCAGGTACCCAGGGACCTACACCATCACTTATTCCTAAAGACTGCTTCCCCTTTCATCACGGCCTTTTACAGAAGGTCATACAAGTGATTCCTGATCAGTCCCTGACCAGGTCCTGTACTGCACCAGGTCAGGCAGGGTGCTCCCACGGGTGAGCTCTACATGATGCTCCAAGGACAATTTAGAAACAAATAATCAGGTCTACAAGAGATCAACTCCCCACTCTCATTAGGTAAAAATGAGCTTCAACTCTGCAGCACAAGTTTTTTATTTTGTCCAAAGACTTTGGTAGATGAAAATCCTGGTACTTACTTCGAGTCTGAATTTTTGGATTCCAGTTAACCTTCATGGCAACAAGTTCTGTGGTGTGAGTGAGAATGTCAGAATTTCTAGAACACCTGGAGAAATGTATTCAGTAATATTAAAAAGGTAAAAAGGAAAAACAAACTGGTTTTAAAAAAAACAAACAGAAAAAAACCCCAAACAAACTCACCTGAATTAATTATAAATTGCCATAACAGAATCAGCTTTTTAAATGTCTCTTTCTGTATAGTTCTCTTCTCCCCAAACCTTCTCCAGTTCTACAAGTTTGGAGAGAGGGAAACACCTGCAGCTCACTTTACAGACTGGGCAGGATGGCTTGGCGAAGCCCCAGACCAGCTTCCCACCTAGATCATTGTTTGCCAGATTTCTCATGTATGGGAGAATTGCACTTGTGGCTTTGATTGCAGCTGCACATCGAGTGGCCCACAGTAACACCTCAGTTTCTGTCCTGCAGTGGCACAGATTATTTACATCTCATTATGGTGAGTTGAGTAATGTCATTTTTTTTCCTCTGGTACATACCAGCAACAGCTGCATGTAAGGGAGTCTGTCACTTTTCACTGTTACAAGTCCCTTTGCTGAAATCCCCAATTCAAATTAGGTCCCGATTAAAAAATCTAAAAGTTATATTTGCAAAAATGTCATCATTTTCAGAATAACATAAAACTTGTAAAGAATAATGACTGCAAAACCAAATAGCTAAAATATGGGATTTAGGCAATGTATTTGCAAAGTTTCATGAGATCTTCTGTAGAAACATGCTAGCAGTTAAGAATTATAAAAACTCAGATAAAATAGAAAGAACATTTCCTCTCTTCTGGCAATGTATAAATTGCCTTTATTTAGAATTACTGCCATAAATTTTCAGCACTTGTCTAGCAAGCCTGTACTGTTAACAGCATTCAGTGATTACTGCGAAGAGTAAGACACATTTATAACATACCATAAATACATCAGCAAAATGAATTTTTAAATGTCATTAAGCTGTATCCCACAGCTATCTAGAAAAAAAATTACATATTTTCCTTTAAAGTTTTTTGTAACATTTGCATTTTAGTAGTTCAGATCTAAAGACCCTGATCTGCTGATCTGAAGTCAGCAAGATGACTAAAAACGGCTTCACACCAGGCTCAAGCTTTCAAAATCCTGGATTCAAACATCTCTGGAGTATCAATGCTCCCCTCAGTTCAAGGACTATTAGTAGCACAACTGGCTTAATTGGAGAATTTTCCAGTTATGCCCATCAGCTCTACAGTCCTCACTCTCTCAGCTCTGTCACACTGACAGAAGGACTAAACCACTGCTCTCCACTGCAACGTTGCATAGAGCCAGATGCAGGCTGATCTGGATGTAATATGGCAGGACCATTAAAAATTGAGGAAGCTCCTCGCTAGACAAAATTAAAGCACATGTTCAGATGTTTACAGAATTACAAAAAAAAAAAAAAAAACAAAAACAAACAAACAAAAAAAAAAAAACAACATTTAAGCTTTTCGTTTTAAAGTCAAATTGATGTGCACAGCAAGTAGCCTTGCAGTCTTATTTTCTTGTGACACCAAAACCTGCTGTCAGGTGGCTCACGCTGACACATCTATCCACGTGTCATCATGGCCACACCCAGAGCTAAACCTTTACAATCCCCCTGCAGCTATGGGCAGCAGATAGGGTCTTTGCTCCTGTATTTTCTCTGCTCTCTTTCATCAGCTGGGGGTGAAGTTATACACAACTTGTCTGGGAGGGAAGGGCAGGCTGCTGCTGGGCATTTGCATCCCTGGCTGTATGATTAGCTTTCTATGAGGCACTGCAACCCCAGAGATGGGAATGGAGAAATAATGCCTGTGTAAGCACACAAGAACATGTGCATATATTTAACCTCTTTCTGTCTTTATGTAATTACTACTGGTAATTACTCAGTTATTTTTCTTTTAATGGACAGTGGCTCAACACTAAAATTAACTGCAAACTCAACACAGTATGTAACCAATGTAACCATGCATTCTGCGTTTTGTGACACTTCCTAGACACAGCTATTTCAGACGCAACTCTTTTCTCTGAAACTTTTTATTTTTCCATTCTTTTAAAAAGAAGAAGCATAACCAGGAGCAGCCTTCTATAATATAGCAATAGGATTTTACAGAAATCAAGTGACCCTACACAGATACCACCTAAGCAACCTTCAGCATTTAATTCAGCCAGTGTGATGAACTTAGTAGACAGATGAACTGCAGATCGCCTCAACAATTCTACAGAAAGATAAATTTTGTGTCAAAAGTTATTTGGTTTAGGTTTGCTTTTTTTTCCTCAGGTAGAAACCAATAACATATATATATATGCCCCTACTATATAATTACATAGTGCCCCATGTCATTTTAGGAGTTCATCAAAGCAGTAGGCTAACCCATGGGTTCAATGCCCTACCTGCCACATACTCAGCATGCATCTCCCCACTGAACTGAGAGAGAGCCCACCTTTCCAGATGAGCTGGGACTGCCATCAGTTTGCAGGGCTGGGGTAGGCCTACCTGGGGGCTCCTGCCTCAACCTCCTTGACATCACTATCTCCCTAAATGCAAACCATCAATTTGCTTAACAGGTTACAGATGTCATCCATGTATTTGCTGACTCTTCCAGAAGCTCCTGGGAATACAGACAGCATTATTTCTATTACTGCAACAAATAACAATGAATTTTCGTTGTTCCAAGAGTTTGACCGTAACTGCTCCAGGCATGTAGGCAGGTGTGTGTTCCACAGGCAGCCACCCTAGAGCTCTTACAGCTTTTCTCAGCTGCTGTCATCCCAGTCAGTAATTCCAAAAGGTATTAGAATATTCATAGCCACTTCCAAACAGATTAGGCATAGGCAGTAAATCATATGAGATTAACATGGCAAAACATTTTTATCCTTTCATGTGCAGCTGTTCAAATTTCTGTAGCAAAGGAGGTTGTTTCCTTCGGCTGTGGTATTTTATTTACCTTTGCAAGACAGAGATGTGGAAGGTACAAAGAGAGATCAAGAAGTCAGTTTTACCGAGTAAGCAAAGACAGCTTTTTTCTCCCTCTCTCTCTTTTTTTTTTTTTTCCCTCCACTGAAGCATACTGAGATATGCCTGCAGTCAGACATCCTCCCTGAGAAGGCAATGGGAAACTTTCCCACTAGCTCCAGAACAAGAGCAGATCAATAAACACAAGATTAACACCAAGAAGCAGGAGCAAGAAACAAAAAAGTACCCTTACTGGTTTTTTTCTTATTTATTTACAAACTACATCAATATAAGAAAGGAAAGATGTACATAAGCAGGAATGGACTCCTCTTGCCACATACACACCAAACAAACACAGGGCAACAGCCAAACACATTTAAAACTTGGATTCTTCAAATATTTACTCACCTGAGTTTAACTGAAGCAAATGCAACTCAGATTCAAAGTAATATTTTTGTGATACTATTTTTTTCCTAATTGAATTAGGGATTCACTCTTCAATCTTTTAAAATTTAAATAAGATCTTCTTCGAGCATGTGATGCTACCTCTGCAGCTGTATTGGCTTACACTGGTGCAGTGTTCAAGACCAAGATGGATAGAGTCTTGGGTGATATGGTTTAGTGTGTGGTGTTCCTCCTCATGGTAGGGGCATTGGAAATAGATGATTTTCAGGTCCTTTCCAACCTTAACTATTTTATGATTTTATGATGTACTACTATATAAGCCAATTAATATCATATTAGGCATCAACAGAAATATGGATAATTTTCACTCATCTCTCATCGTAGGCTTCCCATTGCACCCAACATAAAATGTACATGAACCTCTGGTAACACATCTCATGACTGACATTAACAAAATCAAATAAACTCTACCAAGCTGCTCTGGTAATGAACTTTGATGATACTGCCTGCTGTTCCATGGCATCTACACATACTGACTACACATTGCAACGCTAACAAAATGTACTTGCTGTCAAGCTTCTCAAACGTGGAATTCTTGCATAAGACAAAACCAATCTGCATGAGAGTTTACAAAGGTATTTCCTGTCCTTCTCATGTTTAATAATGTGAAGACAGTAACTAAGGGACATTCAGGCAACACAAGGCCAGATGCCAATTCATTTCGAAGAAAGAACAAAATATACTTTAAGGTTGCACAATGCCACACAATACTTTCAGTTTAGCTGCCTCAGTTCCCTGAAATTTCTTGTGTCTGTGCATGAAGTGATCTCTGTTTGAAGCTTGTCAAGTGTTCCATAGTTTATTTCGGAATACTCTGACAGGTCATATTCCTTTAGAGTTCCTGGATTTGCTTCTCCTTGATTTCTCAAATATAATTAACACAGGTTTGTAAGCACAAATAGGATTTGTACCAATGAACAGCTCTTGAAGTCTGCTTCAGAGTAGAAATGAAAATCTACCAAGGTTAATGAACTTGAACTTTGAATCAAACCAACATAAAATACAGATGAAGAGCAGCCTGTCTAGTAACACCTCCGGGTACATCTGACCAAACAAATTAATACTGTCCTTTTCTCTCACTCCAGCATACACAACAACACAAGGTCCCTTCTTCAACTATTCTGGGAAAAGTGGAGCATTACAGTCCCAGCTCCCCCCACACATGAGCAATGTTTGCAAGTTTGGGTGCAGACTGCTGCTGCATTATCAGTACCATTCAGTGGGAGCATGTATACAAGTTGTGTGTTCAGTCTTTGTTAGCCTGGCTATTGAATTTATTCAAGGAAATGAGCTGCTTCCACTTTGTTTCCATGACAACAGTACTAAGAATTTTGTCTTCATATAAGCAAGTTATTGCTTTTTGTGCTTCCATAGTCTAGGCAAAAAAATTAACATAATATGGTCTCAAGACAGACAATCAAATCTTCCTATCTTCCCAATACTCCTATAAGGCAGCAAATTCTTAGATTTCATTACCAGAGGTATAAATGGGTTGAAAAGTAATCCTCATTCCTACAAGTATTAACACTGGAGAGATTTAATTTCAAACCAACTTCAATTAAAGAAGATTCTTTTGATGTCCATGTTTCTGTACACACTGACCGAGGAGAACAGCCTAGCTTATTATTGCCTGTCTTTCAATTTTAACCTTTTGAAAGCAGTTTTGAGATGTTTATCCATAAATTATGGTCACTGTTCTTTTCTATATATAATTTCAACTCATATCAGTGATGCATTCAGAATATTTGTAATGCTATAAAAAAGGAAGCTTCCCCAGAATGTAAAGATCAGAATCTACACAGGTTTTAAAGAAGAAAAGAATGATTAAGATATGAACACTATTGACTTAGCCATTAAATTAGGTGGGCTAAAACTGTAGTGAGTGCACCAAAACCCCCACAGAATAAGTAGAAGGCTGAAAGTATAATTACCATTGAAACAACAGTGAAGCTGCTCTCCTGTGAAAAGCAAATCTGATCAAAAGGTTCTCCTCACAGAAGGAGGAGACTTCAGAGGAGTCTCAAGTTCAAAAAGTTGGTGACTGACTTTGTTGAGAAAGAATTTTTAAGGCAAGCAAGGAGTGGTACAACAAGCAAGACATTCAATGTGTAAGCCTTGTACCACATCATGCAGCCTATAAATCCACATTGTACCACATAAATTCAGCCCATCTCTTAAATACTTAAGAGATGATAAATGAGCACTGAAAACTGCTTTTGCAGGTAAAGAAAATTAAAGCAAGAGCATTCTCTTCCAAGTTTTGTCTCTTGAACTACAAGAAGAAGAATCAGATCCCCACATCCATAGTGGTCTTAGAAAAGGACATCGATTATACCATGAATTGTACAAACACTACAGCCATTTCACATCACAGCACAACTGGGACATTTTCATCTCAAAAACAAGGGACACGGTGAGACAGATCTCATTGTGTGGTACAAATTGTTGCAATTCCACTGACTTAGCTGGAAGGCTTTTTAAACCAGCTGAAAATGTGGACCCACTACCAGACATATTTATAATTGTGACTCTCCTGGAGTTGACTCACAAAGAGTAGCTGCCAGCTCTGATGGATTCTGGGTTCCTTTCAGTACCTCAAGATAGATGGGTTCATAAGCATGACATTTATACTGTTATCAAGCACATAAGTGAGCATATTAAATCAGCCATAGAACAATGAATGTTTGAAGGTAGGTTGAGCAGGAGAATCCAATTCCTGTAAACAAGAAAGGTACAAAGGTTTTTCTTCAATGAGGAAAAAAAAAAAAAAAAAAACAAAACAAAAAAAAAACAGGGAGGGTAGGAAAAAGAATACCCATTGAATGAAGTATGGTCAAACTATTGAAAACCCAAGAGAGGACACAAAAGGAGAGAAGCCCTGCCAGGTCCAGCGCTTGTAGTAACTGTTCTATATAGCACACTCCTACTTGCATGGCTGGGCTGGCAGCCAGGAAGCTGATTTGAGACTGTTCTGGGTGCAGCAGTAGCAGTCATTTTTCTCCTTCTTAGTAGCTGGTGCAGCACTGTGGTTTTGACTTTCAGCCTGGGAACAACACTGATAACACCGATGTTTTTAGTTGCTGCTCAGTAATGTTTACTCTGACCAAAGACTTTGTGAGTCTCATGCTCTGCAAGGGAGGAGGGGAAGCCAGGAGGAAGCAGAAACAGGACACCTGACCCAAACTAGCCAAAGGGGTATTCCATACCACTGCACGTCATGCCCAGTGTATAAACTTGGGGGAGTTACCCGGAAGGGCTAGATTGCTGCTCGGGTCAGGCTGGGTATCAGTCAGCGGGTGGTAAGCAGTTGTATTCTCTTCCCTTGTTATTTCTCTTATCATATTTATTGTTGGTGGCAGCAGTAGTGATTTGTGTTATACCTTAGTTACTGGACTGTTCTTATCTCAACCCGTGGGAGTTACGTTCTTTCAATTCTCCTCCCCATCCTTCCGTGAGAGGGTGGACAAAGAAGGAGGGGAGTAAGCTAGCGGCTGCATGGTTCTGAGTTACCAGCTGGGCTTAAACCACAACAGGGACAAACCCCAAACCTGGCAGACCCATAAGACTGCACTAAAAGGCATGTCTTCAGTACGGTGTCAGTATATTTAGGACTTTGTGAAACATCTCCACTGATGCATACATGTACAACTAATTGGAGAGGCTACTTTGACCTTTATCATCACCAACAAGATTCCATAAATATAAAACTGGAATAAAGTTAATCAAACTTGCGTATAAACTACAAAATACTAAATCTTTGCTTTTCTAGTACTTCCCTGCAATCTTTTACACATAAAAAACAAAGCCTTCTGTATCGCAGAGATCTCATGGAGAGGGGGAGACAAGACAGGGAGAAGGCAAAGCTTGGAGGTTTTACATTGCAAGTTGTGTTTTCCAAACCATATTTCACAGATGGATGTCTTTAAAATATAACATCCCTGTCCCAGGGTACTTCAGCCACAGCTGGGCTCTCTATACACAATTTCAGGTCCACAACCACAGAAATTAACAGTTAGGAATGATTTAAAAGAGAGTTAAAAGCAGCTTGTTCACATGTTTGCCTGCTTCAACCTTGAAAGATATTAACTCTTCTGACTTCATTTTCACCACTTGTTTTTCATCTGTCTTTTGTTTCCTGTGGTTCTCTTTTTCATTTCGATAGGTAGGAGTTCCTGAATAGACACAAAAGTCTGTCTTTGACATGGGACACATGAGCATTTCAGACATAACACAAATCCTGGACAAGTAATAAACACTAACTTATATGTTCAGAATATACCTGAAAGGAATAGTGTGGAAGGGTGGTTAATCAGAATGACAGCAATTTGTAGAAAACAGAGCCTTCCAGTAATGAAAGTAACCATTTCAGCTGCACAACAGTAGTGCTAGAGGTCAAAAGTTCCCCTCCGCTGACAGAGACTCCAGTCCTTCACGAAGAGCAGGCTGGTGATCAACAATAAGTGATCATTAAGCTATTTTCTCACTTAAATAAAAAACCTTAATAAAATACTGATTAGAACTGGATATTCATCTTTTGGTGCACTGCAGTCATGGAGAAGATTTCCTTGACAGTCTGAAAGATCAATTTAGAATTACAAAATTCTAATAAAGCCAGGCTACAACATTGTTTAAAAACACAGTTTTAGTTCAGGAGACAAGGAAGGTCTCAAGTTAATTTTTGTTCCAAATCTGTCAGTCTTGTTAATTAGACACAAAAATGTGAGACATTTTATAACTCCACTTGAGCAATCGAAGAGCACAGCAGATAACACTAGTTAATCTTTAGAATAACTGAAACAATCAGGAACCATCAGTCTTGCATAAGAAATATGTAATTACTGCTCCTGGCATAGAGTAAGTCACAAGAAAAGAGTAAACGAGGTTCAAATAAAGAATTTGAGTCATTTACACAGCTGAGCCATCAGACCCCACAAGGTCTTTGCCACTGACATATAATTAATATTGCATGTAAAGACGGAAGAGGTATTTGCTACAAAACAAGGCATCATTCAGAATACCAAGGAGGGAAAACCTTGGCAACTACGGCAGAAAAGGAACGGAAATCATCAGCAAATTAATGAGAAAGTACAGTAGTTCATACTGAGAGAGGTCTATTCTGTTCATGTATAAAGATTTCAAACAATACTCAGCACTCCACGGACTTCAGTGGGCTGCTTCTGTGCACGTAGGACCTCTGCTAAGCCAGCCAAGAAGTACCAGCAATCAGTAAGGCAAGAATTCATTTTTATTGACTCCCTTTCTCTTATTAATTCTACACCAATATTTTCAGCCATTTTCATGCCTTTAATAGAAAATAGTGACTGCAAGCAAACAGTATTTCATTTTTGAGAGCATGTGATTCTAGCTTCTTGAAGAGTGAGAGTAACCTAATGCTTAAAGCCCCCTTTGCTATGAAAAAGCATAATCACAAGACATTATATTTGGCAATATCAGTCTGCGTGCTTTGGCCTTGCTCCTCAGATAATCAAAATATCACTTTCTGGCTATCAGAGCAAGACACCAGGGGCATCACTGAAGTGGTTATGCAGGTTAGACTCACTGTGTAAACCTTTAATTTCAAACCCAATGTCTAAGTACTCCTGGTTAGCATGGGGAGAAGAGAGTCTTGTTTCCATTTAACCCTTAATCAAGCATGTAGAGTGAAACTTAATCTAGTTTTAAAATATTGATATCCTGGATAAGACCAGTAAATTCAAAAGATGGGCAGCATGGTCATAAAAGGAATAGGAGAATACTAGGAGTTAACTGGTAATTTGCACAGGAAAAATAAACGCTAAAGTCAGAAACAGCATCTTCATTAGAGCTCATCCTAGTCATAAAGGTAGGTCAGCAAAACCATGCAAACTATAATTCTGAAGCACAAGAACTGAGGTATGTGGGGATAAAAAAAATTGTATTCGAAAGCTATAAAGTGTCAGGAACAGATGGGCTATTTTTGAACTGAACTTCACTTGGTTATAATCTGTCTAATTCCCATTATGACTTTTAGAGAGAAGAAAGTTTCATTTCCAGAACAAAATTGCCTTGCTATTTTCTACGGTATTGCAAGTCTCACTTTGTATTCTTCATGTATTATTTTTGCTTCTATGCTATTTTCTTTTTTATATAATTTACCAAGTCTGATTCTTCTTTTTAATCCCTTTGCAGTCTTCTATTTCACTGCTACAATGTTGCCTTGAGATGATTGATGACATGTTTGACATTTACATTTTATTGGAAAGAATGTAGATTGCATCTTTCTTATCTGTTCCTAAAAACATTTCCTCCATTCTCCTATAACAGTTTTGGGGACAATAGTTGCATCCCCATCAATTTTCTTCTATTCATTATACACTTCTTCAAATACTGACTTTTCAAAGTGTAATACTTTTGTGCCACTACTCTTTGTACATATTGTAGCCTCATGAATATTTCAAATCCAACAGCATTATGATCACTCAACCTTATAAAAGCTCACCAGCGTCTATCTTATTTATCATACAGGTCCTGCTTCTTTTCCTGGGACTATGTCCAAAATATCCTCTGAGATACTCTTTTGTTTTGACTTGCTTATATAAATTATAAGAGAAAACAATCTTACGCTACAACATGTGTCTTTTCTCAGGCATTAAGCAATTCTTATTCTAGTCAAATTTGAAGTAATTGAAATCCTCTGTGATCAGTGCTCCATCCTTTTAATGAGTCTCCACAAGATCATAAATATTTCTTGATTTTCCTGCTTACCCTCTCATGAATAACATGCTTATGATCACACCTTTAATCATTTCCAGACTGTATTTTAACTCCAATATCTCTTTTTTTCCTGCTTTACCTAAAGTTCAAGCATCATGCAGCCCCTTACCCATTTTTCCAGTTTGTCCTTCTGTGTACCATACTGCTGAGCTCCAGTTGTAAAATCCTGCAACATTTCATTAACTAACATTCCTTAGAAATTTCTCAGACCCCAAATTTACCTGTGATTTTACCTCTAGCAACTTGCAAACAAGGGTAAAGATTCAAAGGGCTCTCCTTCAATTGAAGAATGCATTTAAGATCCCACTCTGAATACCCTGAAAGTTCTTTAAAGCATCAAAATGTGGAAGCTCTTACTGTAGTTCTTGCTCACAGCAGGCTGGAATAGCTGCTGCTCATCAGTGATTTCACTCACTAGGGTGACTTGCAAAGCATGGGTTGTTGGTCTAGCTCACAAAACTGTCTTTGAAACAGTCATGAATGCAAAGGACTCTAGCAGGAGTCAAGGTTGCTGCATCCTGGCTTTTCACTTATTCCTCACCTCCAGGTACAGAGGTTCCTTCCAGCAGCAGAACTGGGCTGGGATTCTTGCCATATCTAATACCTGGCTGGTGATGTGAAACAGGACCACAACTGCTCCATACACATGCAGTGAAGGGAGCTCAAAAACCTGTACAGCAGGCTGAGAAGCTGGCTACAGCAATCAAGTTTATATATTAATAAATATGCCTACAGCAAGATCAAGTAGTGAGTCAGTTATTTCCAGATAATGACATTATCGTATCCATCTGCCAAAATCCATGTCTGTTAGGCAAAGAGTGCTGGCAAGAATGGATGAAGGACAGGCCAATTAATGAACTTCTCTGCACACACTGGTGAAAAAATACTGAGTATTTTACCACCTGCATAGGAAAGAAACAGCTCTGCTGAGGAGCCAACTTCAGCCACATGAGCAGCAGTTCCCAGCAGAGACCATCTAAAGGATGGGTATCAAAGCCCCTCTTGGCTTGAAAACACTGTTCATAAATTTATGTCTCATAAAACTCAATGTCTTTATGTAAGATCTATAAGCTGTTGTAAGTTAAAGTCTAATTGTAATGTGTCTGTACTTGCTTCAAAAAGCTGCTCTGAAAAGAGACAGAAAGCAATACAGCATTTCAGGATCTGTTGCTCTTTCATAGCTATCTGAAGAAATAACTCAATGCACTATTATAGGGCAAGGAGTTCTTAACTTCCAGAGGAACAAGGCAGTGAAAACTATGAAACATCCCATTGCATGGTGTGGCATGCTGGAAGCTAATGAAACAGGGCAGGAAACTCTCTACTTTTTTACATTCTTTAAGAGAAAGAAGATGCTTTATCCTGAATTGACGCACAGTAAAAACCTCCAAAACAACTGTGATCCAAGTAATACTGTCAGTTGCTGGACAGTACAAACTGAGGGCAAATAAAACTATTTGCTTAGATAACTTCAAGAGCTTTCAATAGCTTAATTTGCAATTTTAATCCCACTTGGCTTCTCTAATTAAAATCAGATGAATTTTTGATACTAACATCCTCAATAGCTCATATTCACTGAGGGTCTCCATCATTTCCGCACAGTCCCCAGTCTGCCTGTCACCTCTCACTATCAGTCATTAGAAACTATTCATCGAGATCCATCTCTTCAGGTTCACCTACAAAAATTAAGGTCATTTGCTCTCAAAGCTCTTGGCTGTTAATTGCAATACTAGTCTGAAGTTTCTCTTCCCCAGTGCTTCTCTGTTCTGGGAATGGAGGGGAGTAAGATCAGGGAGCAATATGGAACTGTTTGCTAGTTTTTAATTTTTACACCACAACCTTTTCCAATCTAGGCTAAGGGTTTTCCCATGCCCCTCCTGGATACGCTCAAATCTACATAATGCTCAAGGAAATAATCACCCAGATGATCACTTTCAGTTATCACATCCCCCACAGTTCAAGATTTCCCTCTAAGCAGAGAAATTGCTTTTCATTTTGTTTCTTTTCTTAAAAGGCTACCACAGCCTTTCTGATGCTCTTCTGCATTTCCTTATGGAGACAGTTTCATTTCAGCAGCATCTAAGTCATCACTGCACATTGTCTGTAAAGTGCTTTTTGATCTTCTAGGATGAAAGTCTCTTAATGACAAACTATTAATAACAACAATGGGGTGGCTATTGTAATTGTAAATTAAATACCACTCTCCTGCACTCCTCTTCTAATAAAAAAAAAAAATAAAAAAAAAATTAAAAAAGATTCAATCATTTAAGTTATTCAGTCAATATAAAAACAAAAAATTATGTTTGAAAAAGACAACATTAGGTACAACAGTCTCACAGGTTGGTATTTTCTGTGCTTTAAAAGGAAAGCACAGCTCTGGGAATTCACATTTAACTGAATCGGAGTTGAGCAGCCACAAGGCTTTGAGCATGATTTGAACTCCAGCCCTCTGAAGAGCAGCACAAGAATACACAGCGTGCAATCATTTGTACCCCAGGGTCATCTGCAGCATGCCTTACAAGGTAAAAACAATGGTGGTGCAGAAGAAGCAGTACAAAGATTATGTTTTCTTTAATATAATTCTAAAATAAAAACAAAAATAATTTAAAAATTAAAAAAAAATGGTACTAGGCAAGATTTCTGTGTTTGAGGGTCTTTGGCTTGCTCTGCACTGGAGTTCATTCTTTATAAGAAAGAAGATAGCATTAAAAAAAGGCAGCTAGACAGAAAAAAGGTATTTGCTGGCTTGCATCCAGCTGAAACTAGACTCTGCTCTAGCACATAGCGTTTGTTTACTGAAGACAACTCAGATAAGCAATTACCTTACTCATCTATTTCAGTTCAAGTATCTGCTCTGTGTATATTTGGTCTAGAGGCTCCATGAAGAAAGTTATTGATCCTCTTAATTGGTGAGTACATGTTAAGTGACAAAACTGTCCACCCACTTTCCCTAATTAAGAAAAATCCAATTACCACACACAAGTGTAAATTGTGAGACTGTAAATACCACTCATCAGTCTTCAGGAACTGGCACAACTGGCAATATGTTCCCAAACCATCTGTACCGCAAAGGATTCATTAAAAATGACTTTTCAACTTATGTACTAGTTTGTAGGACAGTAACTTGCCAAAAAGTATATGTATTTGGAAATGGTTAAACCAAGTCAGAATTACCTACTTTCTCATTGGGTGAGTAATTGTGGTTATAAAGTGATACAAGTCTGAAGCAGACAGTTCTGCTCTAAATTCAGCGGAACAGCCTTGCAGATCAATCCTCTCTCCACAACCCTCAAAGAAGATGAAGTGGAAAAGCCCATGGGGAGGTGAAAATGTAGATCAGAGCTGCAGAACATGTAGAATCAATGACAGCTGCTAGAAGGGGAACAGAGTAAACAAGTGCTCTTCCTGGCACTGGAGATGACACAGAATCACTCCTTGGAAACCATGTCTCTAAAACTGCATTCAATGGAACAGAAAACATAGGAAGGAACAGATGTGCAACACAAAAATTAAGGTTTTGGAGAAGAGACAGAGATTGCCAGTGTAATGAAGAATATACTAAAGTCTTGAAAGAAGATGTAACAGTGGAAGAACAGATCCTCTTAAATATTTAAAATGAGCCCTCTACTCCTCACTACAATGCAAACCAAATTCAGTGCTCAGAGCAGAACAGGGCTTTCTTTCTTCTCTTACTCCAGTGCCTGAAGCTCAAGAGCACTGCAGTGTGACAGCAAGATGATTCTGACTGGACAAAAGAATCCCCTGAAGAAGGACTACAGAAATATAGATCTTACTCACTTAAGACACAGTGCACAAGTGCTGACACATCTGTCATAGATCACTAAGAAAAACAAGAAAATAATTAAACTCTGAAATAAGCAGACTTAAATTTCTTCACAAATTTTTCTTTAAACACAAAGAACAGCATAAAGGATTAAAATTACATTGAAAGGCAAAACATCCAGTTAGGCAGACTGAGAAGACAGACAGTGATAACAAGACCAACAAGCAAATGGCTAAATGTGAAGGAGGATGTCAAAGGGACTATAGGAGTTTTAGGTAATAAAAAAGATTCAGAAGATTGGATAGCAACAGAAAAAAGGGCAAAAGTGACATATGACGAAAATGGAAAATTGACTACAAATGTCAGGTCTAAACACAAAGGGTAGAGGAAAAGGATAACATCATAGCCGAATTACAGGTAAGGCTGGAATATGGGCTCTGATATGACCTTCACAGAACTGTTGTATTTGTACCAAAGTAGGAAAACAGATTGCCAATAGGGAGATCAGGCCTTAGTAAATGAGAACTCCACAAGACAGCGTCAGTATGAACTTGCTACTAAAATGAAAAATACCATAAACGGGTGTTCAGTCTCACTCAATGTAGGGATTGTTACAGAGCAGGAATGGTCTGGGCAAAGGTGTACAAAATAAAGGTGAAACACATTTATCTCTTTTTAGTGGCCAGCTGAAGACATTGATGGAAGAAGTGAGAGCTATCAAATTCATACAGATTTTACAGGATAAATGCTTTTTTGAATATAAATGCTACAAGCTATACCCCAACCCTGTTTTCTGATGGTGTGTGGATACACCATATGGGGGGGTCAGACCTTCTGGAAGCTCATGGCACACCAAGAGGCAGGATCCTTTCAAAACACAGCCTTAACTGCTGTGCGATCCTCCTAAAAACATTCATGTGATGCCAAATGCAAATGTGCTCTCCTTGGTGTTAATCTGCAAGACCAGAAGTCTCCAGAAATGAAGTATGCTATATGCAGTGTGGGACTCACAAAGGAGTGAGACACTCAGAAAGTGAAAACACAAAATAAAGAAGAGAAAATAGGAAGATGTTTCAAACACCGATGTCATTTCTTGATTTACGTAGTGGACAAAAAGTGATTCACAAATAAACTTGAGTTCCTTGTCTGCATAACTCAGTATAAGCAAATAATACCAACTGAGGTGATTTGTTAAGATGATATATATCTTTATCTTGTGATATTGGTGGTGTTTGCCATGATTATTTTACAAGCATCAGTTTAATTTCTTTTGTAGCTTTTCAAATCTGAATGCAATTCATTTCCTTTGAATCCTGCGAGTCTGTTTCACTGAATAGCTGCATTTTTTACACTGACTGAATACTTATTAAAAACCAACTTGTCCCACACCCAGGATGGAGTCCCCCATCACCTTAGCTAGCCTGTAAGAGAACAGGGCCAAAGTCTGCAGACACGAAGAGGAGTCTGGGTGGAGTATAAGCAATTCATCAGGCCCTATGTGCCCCATCTGTGTGTTATTTACACTCCTTAGAATGCATATAATAGTTAATCAGCATTCCCTACCTGTGTGCTGCCTTTCAGGGATGATCTCAGGACAGTGAGTCTGGAGTTCAGCTAGACAGAGGACTCTGAATTGATGGCGGCACCAGGCAACCAGCATCATATATTATTTCCTTTGCTGGTAGGCACTAACTGTTCCTTCTGCTGAAGAAAATAGTCAGTAATGGAAATCCTGCCACTACCTTAATTATAACATCTTCAGTTTGATGCCGGATTAATGAGTAGCAGTGGAATAACTAACGATGATGTAGGTAATAACTGAAGCATGAATGCACCTGCACCCAGAAACGTGCCATGTTTGGACCAATTTGTCCTATTACATTCAACAACAGGACAAAAAAAAAAAAAAAAAAAAAAATTAAAGGAAAGAAAAAAGAAGTGACCAGAGAATTAGAAAGTTGATATTTTATTTCCTTATGATGACAAAGTATGGGAAACACCAACATGTAAAAGAGAATATTTTTAACCGAAGAAATGTTGATTATCACATCTTACTAAGAAAATGCAAATAGAGGAGTTAGGACACCAATAACCATAGATACTATTCTCTACTTCTGTATAAACAGTGAAATAAGGAGAAAGTTTTAGACACTATAATTGTTTTGCTTGTTTGTTTTATCAGTACCAGCTTCTGCCAAAGAATGAAAACTGCTCAGAAAAAAGGCTTATACAGTAAAATGAAGATACATACACACCCCTCTCCTTGAAGTAAAATTAGACAAAGAGGACATTAAAAAGCTTTTCCATGTTCAAAGGACAAGTCCAGCAAAACTAAGGAAGATTAACTGCTCCAAATATAACTATGGTCAAGAAGCAGGAAAGGAATAAACAAACCCTTCCAGCTCATCTTTATGCATCATAAAACAAATTAAATTAGGTTTTTGTTCACTGTTGTGCAAAAGGTAATTTTGGCAAGAGTCAATGTGAAAAAGTCAGGCTGCTTCTCAATCACTGCACGAACAACTTTTTCCTCAAAGGTTATCAACCAAGGAGATTTTAAATACAAATACATTTATAGAGAGTTTATGCCTTTCATACCTTGCATGTTTACTTCAAATGTGGGCTGGGATGCTAAATATACTGATGCTGTTGATGTTCTGGTTTAAACCTTTTACTAAAATTAAAGCTGCAGAAATTTTCTCACTGATATAAGACAAGTAAAATTACACCTTTTATGACTACTTACTAGCAAGATAAAAAGACATCTTGGAAAAAAACCAACTAATAAATCTACGTGCATAAAAACGAATTGTATGCATTAGCCCACAGTTTCATCAATATAATGGAATAGCAGATATCAAGGGGATATTTACATCTCTTCAATAGAACAAGAATACTAGAGGTGAAGGTACTCTGATAGCGCTTGAAAAACTTCAATTACAAGTTTTGCCATAGTGACAGTCTCTTCAACTGCTTTTCCCATTTTACATAAGAACCTTGCAAAGTTATACCTTTTATCCAGAGAATAACATTTTACAAAGTTTGCTTTATTCTTTATGCAGATACATTTGATATTTATAAAATACACACCTTGCCCTGACAAGCTCTAACTGCTATTTTAGCCATAGTAAAAGTGTTTAAATAGTTGCCAGGTTTCCAACAGAAATGCAACAATAAGTGCAGACATATAGGACCAGTTTTCTAGATTAAAGCTGTACTGGTGGAAATGAGTTGGCCTGCATACATATATATGACTGTAGACAAGTAAGACTGATAGATCTATATTAAGCCATTGCATTTGGACAGTAGAATAGAAATATGCCAAATGATTTAGAGATTACTGGGAAAACCTATTTGCAAGAGAAGCTTGCAACAGGAACTTCTCTCTAAGAGAAAATCCTACCACGCAAAAATGTCTAGGAAAACTTTAAATTACAAAGTTGAGGAAGCAAAATAAAATAAAAATTTAATTGAAGTGGTTTATCAACTTCAGCATAGGCAATGAACCATATCAACTTCACCATAGGCAAGTGAAAGCAAGCTTTCCACCTACATCAAACTTCTCTCTTTCAAAAGGATATTCTAGTCCTATAAACAAATATTTTTTTAACCAAAGTTGTTGCTGGGTCAACAATAGATGTTCTTTAATATGCTGAACTTTAACACTATACTTCACAGTGACTCTATTTTTGAACAAAGCATTGGAGAGCCAGGGCATAAAGCAGGAAAGAACAGCAGCCTCTCCCCAGCTGAAACACTAACAAAGCTCAGCAGAGTGACATCAAGGATGCAGGCTGCCCAAGTGGTGCCTGTTCAGTCTCTCATCTATTAGCTGAGTCCCTGTGGATCATTTCTTAGGCTAGATGGCAGTCAACTTACTACAGAAATAGAAATTAATTATGTTGTTACCTTACTTTTTCACCTGCAAATAGCACTGGAATGCTTCTCTCACTGGCATTAAGAAACGTTTCCTGGCACTGAAGACCTGTCATGCCAGCTCAGGCTAATGATCTCCCTCTTCTGATCCTATCGACTTGTAAAGGCTAGCGTAGGTATCGCACACCACTGGAGATCTCCTACCTGTAACTTAGGATGTTGCTTGACAAAACGTATGGAAAACAAAAACTTCATCAAAATTCTAGAAATACTGATAACAGAGAATAAACATGCCCTGTGAGAAGACACCTGTTGTCAGTTGAGCAGGATTCAGAACCATTACAAAGTACAAATCAAAGCATACAGTGTATCTAGTGCAAAAACTGGAAAATTTTCTGAATGGGCCTAAAAACCTAAAAGCATCTGGAAAGCGTTAGCTATAAAGACCATTTACTGGATACACTGTAGCCTTTACAAACTCAATATCAATTCCTGGAAATGTTTCAAATAGGTATTTCAAGGAAAAATTCTGAGGTGCACTTTATAATTTTTTATCCGAATGGAAGGCACAGATTTAGCCGAGATAGAACAAAGACCTAATAAATATATAAAATTATATTATGCAAGTACAACAAACATTTCTGTCAAATTACAATATTGAAATTATCACTGGAATACCATGGAGTTGCCTGAGAACGTAACAGGCTCACCCTAATGAGAGAAAAATGGACCAACATCCCTTTATGTCAGCTGAAGCCAGAGCTGACTTCACTTGAACTGCACCAATTTATGCAAGATAAAGCTCTCATCCATTCTGTGCAAACCTTGGCTATGGTTCTGTGTTTCTGCTAGATGAACACTGTGGGTAAAGGCAAAACTTCCCCTCCTTCCAGGGAGATCTCAACCAACAGTCATTTCACAGGTTCCCATTTCCAAGGTCTGCACATCATTACCTTTACAATTCTGCTCTTCACTTCTACATATAACTAAGTTGCAAACACATCTTTTTCCCCAAATCCAAGTTTGGTGGAAGAGGGTTAACATTTTCCAGGAAAACACTTCCAATGAAAACACCATGAAAATACAGTATCACACAAAACCTCAGCACGCATATATTTGCTCATCACTAATGGCAATTCTTGCTACAGAACAGTCACAAAACAGTGAGTTAAAAATCATCTGATTGTAAAAACAAACAAATGAACAAACAAAAATAATCCCTCAATCTCTAAAGCCTGAAAATTCAGCACCTAAGAGCAAGGATTTTTCAAAGCTCAGGCAACAATCACACATTATCTCAGAGAAATGTGATACACATCATCTTTCTGATTCTTTCCTCAGCTGCACTGAAAGCAGGAGCTCTGCCTCCAATGCCAAAGCATCTCTTTGTGACAGCTGAAGCTGGTGACTCCTCTGGGTAAGATTCACCCTGAGTGAAACCAAGTGTCACAGGCTTTGACCTTCAGCAGTGCCTCTTCTCTAATTAAGAAGACATCATACTGGGAATTGGAAAGTATTGCTTTGTTTGCAAGAAAAAGACAATTTTGGCTCTGTTTCCTGAAGGAGTAGTATTTTTGCACATCTCTACATCTGACAGAATAAGCTGAACAAAGAGCAGTGTTTGTAAGATAATTGGAATTTATGGTTATAAGCAGAGACAGACAAGACTTAAAGGTATCATTTTAAAAATACATTCTCCTTCACATACCAAACCAAATGTGACACTGTGTCATCTATTCACAGCAATCTCTGCCTGCTCCCAGACTGACCAGCCAACCAACCATGCAGTATATGTACCCCATAAATGTATTGCTGTTAAAACACAGGATAGAACGAAGACAACTGAGTACTCCCATCAGTTAATCACACCTTTGCTCTGGGATGACCCAACTGCAAATCAATATTCACTTGGAATATGCAGGAGAGCATTTTAGTTACAGACTGCTAACAAACAAAAAAAGTTACATGGAAATTTGAGTTTCTAATTAAAAAATTCTTCAAACTTTGTTTTAAAAATGTCTTCTGTTAACATTGTTTGTTTTTCTGCCAATCAAGAGAATTAATACCTTAGTCCAAGATATTTTGGCCTACAACTGTCATTCAATTCCAAAAGACTTCTTTCTCCAACAGTCCATTTTCAACGTAACACCACTGCCATTATGCCTGCTTTTGCCTCAACAACAGCAAAGAGTACAAAGCAATACGGACAATGTAATCTAGAGGTTAATAGCAAGATTTTAATAAGGAAACTATAATGCTTGAGATCTTTCTTATAAGGTTCTGCAATTGCATTTTCAAATTAGAACATTTAATCTAGCAATTGTTTGCTGTAGGATCAATAATATTGGAAGAAATGATGCACATATGTAATTTTTTTCTTTTTATGTTTGCTGCTATTACTCTACTGTAGATAGCTTAACAGTGGAGAGATTAAGAGATACAGTAGGTGAACTGCAGAGAAAACAAGCTGTATCATTCCTGAGGGCCTGATTTCGTGAAATGAGCTCTGAAATCCCTCCTCTGTTTGTGTGAAACAGTCATTACCCAGCTGAATCTTCACAAACACGCAAAATATGCAAGCACCCATTACAGGCTCACTTTAAAACTATCAAAAAAGGTCTTACATCATCTGGAAGTTTTAGTGTTGCTTCCCCTTAAAATTTGAGGACAGTGCCTTTTAAGTTGTTGCAGAATTATTACACTTTCATGTATTCAGTCAATGCTGGAATTCACCAGATGATGGGAGTGCTGTCTAGATTTCCCCAACTAAACACAAGTGATAGCTAGAAGCTGCCTTCAAAGATTACAATTAACTATTTCAATAGTGACGATATTTAAAATTGGTAACCACTGAAAAAACCACCACTACCAAAACAAAACAAAAAGAACAAGCTAGGTACCAAGACTGAGAGCTCCTCCTCATGGTCTTTCTTCTCTTCCTTTTCTTCTCCCTCACCTCAAAGCACCACAATAAACAGAAGGAATGTGCCCTTCCCCTGAACTAAGAATAATTCGCTTAATATCAGGAGCAGAACAGGAGAGCAAATTTTTCTCCTTTTCTTTTTACCTCTTTTCACTTCAATGGTTTTGTAAGACTAGACTTCAAAAATTTTTCTGGTGTCAAACTCCATGAGCCTTTATTACAAATGGCAGACAACTCTGTTCCCAAACTACAACCAAACAGACCTTTTGATAAACATGCAGTTTAAGCTTGGCATTATATTACATATGAAGCAGCTGACAGGTACAACTCTCTATAGTTTTCCTTTATAGTTAAGTCAGAACTGAAGCTGGAATACAAAGACATGCACAAGTGCAAATAAGAAGAGGACAGATTGGCTCCTACAAGGTCATACCAGTTCAACTACAGTTATCAGCATCAATAACAGGTTAAAGATTAGGACTTGAATCAGGGTAAAATTGCTAACACTTTCATCATGTTATAGCATCTATGAAAGCAGTGCACCATCAACATTTCCAGCCTTCCATTCAATCACCTTTTGCCAATTTCTTCTTCTCTCTTAGAAGTATAAATACCATAGAATTGAAACTAGTAGATGCTGATAAAAAAAATGGAAGTGTACTTCTCTTTTGTCTGTATTGGGTTTAAAACTTTGAAGAGCAATGATGGGAAGATCAAAAGGTAAGCAGTTGGTGTGAAGCAGTTTGCAAATTTGGAGAATGGTAATTTTGTACCTCTGTAATGGACTGTAATAGGACAGGAGGGAAAAAAGCAGGGAGAGTAATTCAGTTCAATTTGGAAGAAGAAGAGAGCATGAAAGGAAAGACGAGCTTGCTGAAACAGCATGACAAGAATAACAAATATGTTGTATTTTTCTAATTAAAAAAAAAAAAAATACATAACTCTCCAGTTCAAGTATCTGAGCAATTCACACACAGTCGTCATTGAGGAGAAAGTGGAGGCCCTTCATCCGCACACATGTGATACTGAAGAATATGAGTGGCAAGATTTCTTATGAAACCCCACAAGCCACACTGGAGGAATGGACAGGCAATTCTCCAGAGCTCACCAAGCATCCTTCCATAAAATAAGTGATTTATGTTTTACCTTTTGCTAGGGGGGCAAAATCTGTGACTTCCAATTGATAGCAATGTTTTGCCAGATCCTCCTGTAAGTGGCACCATATGTCACAATGCAGCAAAAGCTATTGTTTGTACAAACAAACTGAAACAAATAAGTGCCAGTAGACATAAACAAGCTGGTTCTTCAGATACATTTTAGCTTTAAATTGACACTAATGTACTCTGCACATTAATACATAATCATTGCGGTGATTATCTTCCTTCGAGGGCCTAAAATAAAAAGCAAACACTACCAAATGCTGGTTTTTTACACAGGGCTGTTACTCTGCCTCCTCTGTTTATCTTCCTGTAGTGAGATTTTAAAATCTTCTCAAACACCACAGCAGAAATCCCAGAAGGACTTCTGGAGCACAAGAAATACAGAACAGAATACAGAATATGTAATGTACTGAAGCAGGTTTTCTAGAGCCCCTTGTCTCCCTTGATCAACAAGCTGGTGAAAAGTATACCACAAGCAGACTTACCTTCAAATCAAAATTGTCTGCTCAAGCAGAAACAACATTGGCTTTGATCATTATGAGCCTCTGTCAGCTTGTGTTTCCATATTTCCTAGATACTGTTAGAACCTACGCAATTAGTATAAACGCTTACTTTAACCTATCATTTCATAGTAGTTATGATGGCATAGTTTCAATGTATACCTTGATTTTTAGTGACGCATGCTGTATCTTCACCCTCTCTAGGCCCTTTAAGCCAAAACTAAAGAAACAAACTGCCAACATTCACTTCAGTTTGGTGGGGGTCTTCTTTCTTTGTTTCGATTTGATTTTAACAAAACTTTCACTTTGCCTTTGCCACAAAGTCAGGAAGAAAGAAAAAACCACTCCAGCTAGCAAAGTCAGGAACAGAAGCTCTGCTGTTTATAGCCTATAGTAACCATTTTTAATATTTTCAACAGTCTGAAGTTCATCTTTTGCATGAGTAACCATTCCACATGCAAGAGGAGTATCAGGTATTATTCAAACTGGATGACTTCAGTATTTCAAAATAACTGTTACAGACTACTTTAGATATGAATGTTGACCCGTTTGCAGAGCAGCTCTTTTCTAGAGGGTTGTTTCCCCTTCCCTCGCAGATAGGGATGCTCATAGCTGATTCCTAGAATTTTGCATAGGGCAATCACTGCTGTCTCTGTATGAATTATGGAAAGGAGAGAAAAATTCTAACACGAGCCCAGTCATGATTTACAAAACACATTTTCTGTTGTATAAGAGTGCAGGCCAGCTCCTAGACCCACTGCTTCTAGACTTTCTGTCTGCTTAATATTTTTAGAAGCGCCAGTATTTATACTGCTTTACCACCTACAGGTCCAAATTACATACCAGTGTTGAGCGCAACACAAACCCAGTCTCTTACATGAGTAAAAAAACAATCTGAGCTAAAAAGAATTCACAGTCAGAGAAGACAAGAGCAGAGGCAAAGAACCATCTTTCCCATGCAGTTCTAATTTTACAAGTTTCTAGTGCATTTTGCTCTCCAGGTGCTCTGACTTTTTCTGCCTTTTCCATTGCAGGAGGTTTATGCACCTGCAGTTCAATGTCAAATGGCACTGGTAGAAGTCTCTTCTTCCACTTTGAAGGAAAAAAGGGGAAAATTGTTATTACACTGGTACCTACTGGACTGACTCTCTGCATCAATCTACCAGAACCCGTGGGGAGAAATAATTTATTCCTCCTCCTTGTCAGGACAACCACCAGTGCAATGGTCTTGTCCAATCCCACTTGGATTCATTTCGGATACTGTGCTACTCAAGTATGCTAGGAAATTAATGGAAGAATGAGTGAAGTTACTGGAAAAAAATTAAGATAAACAGGAGAAACCTATGGGTAATTCTATCTCATATAGACAATGAAATTTAGAGGTGGAACAGCAAAGCAGGGAAAGTGGTTTAGCTTCTTTTTTTCCCCTCTACCTGCCCATGTCCTCCTCAAAGTAGGTAGCTTGGAACAGTCTAACATGGGCAGAAGATCACAGGATCATAAAATCATAGAAATAGTTGGGGTTGGAAAGGACCTTAAGATCATCTAGTTTGCCCTGTCTTACTTTTGCAATGCTGTTAACTTTAGAAAAAGCATCTTCCCAAACTTCCTTCACCCAGAGATCATCATCAGCTCACAGCCATGACACTGAAGTTTATTCTCAGTTGAATTAAGAGCTGCAGAGTCCAGTTCTGGCCTCACTTTGTGTAAAGGAAATCAAAAACATTCCTTTTGAAATGCAGAGGAGATGCAGTGGCATAACAGCAGAGCCTTTTGTCTTCAGATTCCTAGAAACAAACCCATAAATTCCTCTTTTCCATACAGTTTTCTCTCTTTTTGGCCCCTGTCAGCAAAAAACTACTTAAAAGCATAGTCTGAGTTGTGGTAAAAATCACTAACCCTGTGAACAAAATGCTCAATTAAAATTAAAATAATGCAAATGTTAAGAGCTTGAGCTAAATTAATTAGTCACTTCTTCCATATCAAATCTGCATTTAAATATGTAAACATTGCAGCACTCAAAGATTTATCTGATATAAAATGAGAACATTAGCAATTTCCTTCTAGAGGGGCAGATGTTAAAGACTTTCTTGTGATTTTTGAAACATGTTCCCCTCCCAGTATATTTAAAATGGGATTTCTCTCTCCATTTTGAAAATTCATGTTCTCATACTAAAATGCAAGCAGCTGATACAGGCTATGAGCACATCGCATGATACATGCACAAACAGCCAGGAGCAAAACAGAAAAGGACTTTTGCATCCACATATATCCACAGCAGGTTCCTAGCGTGCTGTAGAGTGAGGTATATTATGATGCACTTTTTGATGTAACTAATTGGTCATCTCCATACAGACTGAAAATTCTGGGGGTTTATTAGCCATATTACAAAAATGCCATGAGGTTTCAAAGCGCAGGGTCTCCTTCCTTTTAACATTGCAGTCTTTCACTCAGAGCTTGCACCTGCCTCAGGGAGAACCAGCATAAAGAGACAAGAAGGTGAGAGGCTGGCAGTGTCCCTGCCAGTGGCCCCAGACTGGCACAGGGGAAAGGGACACATTATTGTGAATTTCAAACTGCTAACAAACACACTCAATGCTGTTATTAGAGCCACTGCTATGTAACAACACAGCCATGGCAGCAGCACGCTGCCCATCCCTCACTGCTCTTACAGTCTAAACAAAAGAAAACAATGACATTCTGAAACATGATAGAATGGGGGTGGGGTGGGGAGTATTCTTCCTGAGAGTCCAAACTCAAGGATAGGATACCAAGGGAGAACGTGAAGCTTTCCAAACCTCCTCATAAAATAAAAATCTGCTTGAAGCAGAGCACTGAAAAACTCAAATGGCAGCCTCATGGCTTCCCCTCAACCAGCTCCATCACAGACCAGAGGCAAGATCAGAGGGACACCACACTCTTCAAAAGTCCAGTTTATCCTGCAGGGCATCAGTCACTCATACAGCCTTCCTGAAGACACAGACATTCCCCCTTTCAGGCAGGTCAAAAGAATTGAGCCAAACCAAGCCAAGCCAATCTAAGTAGCTGGAGTGTTCTAAGCAAAACAAACAGCACTTGAAAATATCTCCTTCTCAGCAGTTGAACAGTCTGATTCACCTGCAGTGATATTAATAAGGAATACTATTATTTACAGTTAATGGCAGGCTGTGAGCAGAGAGCAGGCAGCACAGCTTCCAGAGAAGAGAATCCAAAAGATCATTTTGTTGGCTTGTCTTTGCCTTACCAGCTCCCAGGCACTGCAGCAGTCAGAATAGGAACTAGGTTAGACATCAAGACTGAAACATGGGCAGGAAAAGCTACTACAAATCTGAGAGAAATAAGAATGTGTGTTTCCTAAGGGGAAGCTCAGGAATGAAAAACGGGTGTCTGTTGTAGTGCAAATCAGATTTCCTGTAACCTCTTACGCAGCTAGAATCAAAGTAGCCTGGATCAGACTGTCCCATTTGATCCCCTGCAGGTGTCTGAACCAAGCAGATAAGGGAAAGAAATGAGACTAGATACACATTGGGGAAAGACATGTTACAAAACGACACCTTCTCTCTCCTTGTCTTTGCATAAACTGCTCATGCCAAGCTGACTAACAAAAGCACTGGTACCGACGGGAAAAGAAAAAAAAATACAGCCTTCCTATAGCCACAGAAAGATCAGTCTCTCGCTTACAAAATCCAAAACTCCGGCATTGTGTGACCAACGTGGTGTTTTACAGATGTGCAACACATGTTCTGTAGAAAACAGCAGTAAATTTGTTTAAGAAAAAAATTAAATGAAAATACAGAACGGTGCGAAGTATGGACAACTTCATAATCACATTTCTTTTCATCCTAAAGCTTTCCTCGTACAGCATTAGGAATATTTGGTAAATTTGAGGCAAGGGAAGAGGGGATAGGGAATGCTGGAAGGGACTCTGAGAGATACAGACTGCTTTAGCATCTAGAACTGCATGCCTGTAAAACCCAGTCCACGTTTATCTCAGTAGGTAATCGGAGGCAGAGCAGCTTAGACAGAGAGGCTCAGTAAACTTTTTACAATTTGTCTTGCAGCCAAAAGTAAGTGCAAGGACATGGACATCTAAACCTTGGATAAGAAGGGGAGGGGGCATTTATTTATTCAGCTATTTAGTCAAAAAGCCATCATGATATGTATTTTCATCATTATCCATTTACAACAGCACTTAAGTGCTGAAGGCATGCTTGATGGATCAGCTCACAATCACCACCTTTTTTTGCCCAGCAAACTGAAGTCCTATTGGAAGTCAGTTCTTGGGTGAAGAAGAATGACATATAGCTTTTTTATTTCTTCTTACTAATGCAACTAGCACAGCTCTTCCAAATAAGCTCTTTAGCCTGGAGAATCTCTCTGTTTAATGGACAACCATTAAAAACTTTTTTCCAGCTGAAGAAATAAAAACGGAAAAGGTTTGTGGACTCTCACAAGCTCTGCATGGCCTCTCCCTTCACACAGCTCCCCTCAGGAGGTGATTCCCCTCCTGTTTCTGCTCATTAGCACCACTGTTGGCATTTAAAAAAAAAAAAAAAAAAAAGAAAAAAAGGAAAAAAATATTTTCCTGTCTCTCTAATCTCTGATCTCATTTATCATGAGACTGAAGTTCTAACACAGAATTTATCACATCAGAAGCCTTATTTCCCTGACAACACACTGATATAGCTACAAATATCAAGCAGGAGACAATAAGCTATGACTGGGAAACAGAACTGTATTTAGAGAGAAGCATTGCCCTGTGTTACAATTCCCCATCTGACACACAATCACTCTCACTCCAGCTCTAAAAAATGTTCTCAGAACAAAACTTGCTGCCTGTGTTTTCTTTCCCTCCACTCGGAGTGCAGCAGATACAGCACAATTTGGGAACTGGCAGCCTGGAACCATTTTCTCAGGAATCCTCTGGCCAGTCTACAGGGACAGTCCTTCACCATAACCGCAGGGCTTTGGGTGAACTACCTGTCAGCAGTACCTGGAAGCATTTGACAGTGAACAGAAAAGTGCAACATCCCTCCTTCATCTGCCTGCTTCCCTTTTCAGTCTATCAGTTGATCCAGCCCTTGATCAGGGCATAAGTGATAATAAATGGATCTGCCACATAGATTCCTGGCTAAGAGCTCTCTTATGACACCTTGGGGACCATAGTGAGGTAGTGTGTGACAACCATCCTGTGGCAAGGATTGTTTAAAATGCCTATTCTACTGGAAACTGAAACTTTGACATTCTAGTTTTCCCAGGCTTAGATGCTTATGAGAAGCACAAGCAGGGGTAGGAGGTGTTTGGGAAGAGAGCTAGGTGCCCAGCTCCCATAGGGCTCAGGCAGTCCCGATCAAGTCTTCCATGGGTAGTCAATCCAAGTGGAGAAATATATGAGAACTAAGACTGCAGGAGTTTCTTCTCTAGAGTTATACAAAATAATTCAGTTGTAATTGGAGGAACTGGGACTCATGGAACATCTTCCTTCCCACCAGGCAGATGAATCTATGATTTGTATTCTCTGATTTTAAATGAGATTCACACCCATCTTCTGTGGATTTGATTGATACTGCACATGAAGCCACTCAGTAAAATGATACAGTGTATATCAAAGCATGAAAGATAATTTTCCCTGAAATGTATGCAGCTAAGGGTAAGTTACGACTCTTTGTTTCACAGTTTATGGAACACAATTTCATTTAAAGCCTAAATCTGTCACTTCAGCATTGTTTATCAAAATGCACCCAATACCCTCTCCCACTAGAAGAACAGTGTCAAGTCAAAGATAGAAAATCAAACCAGTACAAAGACATTATTTCAAATATCTAACCATAAAATAAGTTCATGAAGAATAGCTTGTGATTTGCATAAATATTATCCACATGTGATGCATCTGATGCAAGCAAAAAGTAATTCATCTGCAAGTTAAATACCCAGAGTAGCACAAGGTGCTGTAAAATTTATGGCACAAAGACTTGTTGATGTATACCTAAAGATGCTGTGAACCTCCTTCACCTGCTTGTATATCTATATTTCATAACTTTGTTTTATTCATGCAGGAGCTGGAAGATATTCCCAACAATGATAATTTTTAATGTTCTTTCTTCATCACCTGGTTTTTGGCTCACTGGCACTTTGGGAGTAGATTTTTCCTCACAATAATTTCACTGACAAATTACTACGTGCAACATAATTACAGCCACGCCGTGGTTTGGGGTTTTTTCATTACAGCAGCACCAGGTTGGTTGGTTGGTTCAAAGCAACCTTACAAACACCCCTGGCACTTCTTCCCCATAAAATGGCAGCATCACTTGGAGTTAATGTTTACAAACTTAATAGGCTAAAGTGAATTTGGGAGAGATCTGAGAAAGAAAAGCAGAACAGTCATAAGAAAACGTGTGGGAAGAGGAAGAGGAGGAGAGGAGACAAAGACAAAACAAAATTTGAACTATTCTATGTTTATATTTTAAATTTCTTTGTGAAAACTTCCCCACTAAATTTAGTTCGGGACACCTTTCTGGAGAGCAATAAGCTGTTACGTCAATCACCTCAGCCCTGATATCACTGAACTGGAAATCACATGCCAAACCCTGTCCTCCTGTTTTACCTGTGGACCCTTGGACCCTTCAGAATTAATTTTGCGCTCAGCCTGAAGCTGTTTCATTAAAGCATACGCAGGTCATGGATTGAGGATGAATGTAGTCATTCATGTTGTGCTCTTTTCTAAAAGCTAGGCCTTTAACCACAGGGGATGCCTGCATGATTTTGCTGTGTTCAGGATGTTTCCATGGCTGTTTGATTTGGTTTGCTTTGGTGGCTGGCAGAATCATATCTGTACTGGTATGATAATATAGGATATCATCACATCTATTACAGCAACATGATATGATAACACAATATTATCAAAGATGTGGCAATGCATGATTTCCTGATCCTGTCCTACCACCATACAGCTGGGTCAGCCAGCTCCATAGAGACAATGGCAGCCTTTCTCTTTGTGGAACACTCATGCTTTCACAATCCATCTACACTCACATATTCAGTTAAAACACCTGCTCAGGTTTTCAAGCTCAAGAGCTAAACACTGAGGATGACATAAAGCAATTAAGTTATCATGCAGAAGCAGCATTCAGAATGTAACGGGACAGAAGACAGATGCTGTAAAGAAGTGCAAAACAGTTCAGCACACTCATATTGTTAAGGCTCGCAGAAATTAATGGAGTGTACAATACATTCTTGAAACATTGTCTAGCTGCCAGCCTTGTGGGTAACAGCAAGCAAAGGGTCGTGAGACTCCAAACCAGATCACTGCATTTCCTTATGCAGAAGGCTGCACAGATCTGGGGTGGCTCTCCCTCAGCCATGGCTGTCTCATGTGCGAACCCCTCCTCCACTATCACCTTCACTACCGTTTCCATTCCTCCTAAAGACTGTTCTGTGAAGTTTCCACAAAAAGGGAGGCATTTCAGAATGTGTAGGCTGAGGTCTCTGAAGAGAGGGACTGCAGAAAGAAGTACTGCCAGATCCTTACTTCTTCCCAGTGAAGGGAAGAGTTTTCAGAATGGCTTTGGGTAAGGGATGAGATGAAGTCTCCATCCAGTCAACCATCAACAGTTGCTATGGTTGTCCTCAGTAGAGCATTAGACCAGAGAACACCTCACCCATGAACATTACTGACGTTGTACAACCTGCGCACTCAGTAGCTGCCCTGCCTGCTTCCCACAACCCCAAAGGAAACTCATGCTGAAATATCTCTGAGTTTGGACATGTGTCATTGAAGGATGTCAGGAAAATAACCAGTGGAGAACACTAAAGCATTCCTTGACTTACCAGCCATATGGGAAAAGGGAATTCCTGCTGTGGAAGGGTTACCAGTTAACAACTAAGGATTGACATTATCAATGGGTTGTCTAAAAACACTGTGGGGAAGCAACTTGAATGACCAGTTTTGAAACAAGGCTTCTTGTTTAAAAATAGCATAGTCAGAAAAAAACTCAGCTTTAACACCTACATTTTACAGTTTTGCAAAATACACATTATTTTCTTTTTTTTTTTCTTTTACTAGGTCCTTGGGAAAACGCAAACATCAATTACTTGCAAACAAGAACCTGCCCCATGAAACAGTGTCAAAGGTTTAGCATAAAAATGCGTAAAGATCTGTCTACTTTATCTGAGTGAACTACAGCAAAATCTAAAATAACTCTAATCTTATAAACCAGAAATACTAACATAACCATTAACCAGAAGTAAAGCAGATTTAGTTGGAAATCTTGTGGTTCAGAAGTTACAGCCATACAGTATCAAGTGAGCTTGTCATTACCACTGAGTAGCGAAAGAAGCTAGTGTGAATCCAGTTCAGATTCTCCAGCTATCTACAACCCCACTCATTTCAGTATCAATACCTTAGAAACAGCAGCACACCCTCAGCTGGAGTCAGCCTACTTTGTTTCTACTATTCGCTCTATGCAAGTAGCATAAAAACACAGTCTGACCCACTCCACTTCTTCTTTCTGGAAAGGCCTCCTTGCCTGGAAGCATTTTGTAGTCCTTTTGTATAGGAAGATTCAGTCCAGCTAAATTTCTTACCTTTAACGTCTATATCTATACAGAAACAGGTCTGATCTCAGAAGAAAGTCCAGCTACATATACCAGAATTTATGTGCCTGTCAGACAGCCAGAAAAGCTCATAGCTGGGACACTTACTGTTCAATTTAATTAAGCTTCAGGAAGGGTCTAAATAAATGGAGGAGCTCAGTCACTTGCTTGTGTTATCTCCCTCTTCTTCAGCCCCATAGCTCTTTCTCCTCCTATGGAAAATAAGCAGCTCCCTGGCTGAAACAGAAGACTAAACAACTCCCACACAGAGACACATGAAATACAAATACTGCCTTTGCAAGACACTTTCAGGAAGAAAAACAAAAGAATAAAAACAAAAAAACATATTTTTAGATTCACCAAAATGCTGTGATTAGTATAATTTGCAGACTCCCTCTCCCTACAAGGCAGCCTGCAGGGCAGTCAGCAAGCCAATGTATTTAGGTGAGATATACCAGAAAACACTTTTTTTTCCAAACATAGTTCTTTCATTGGAAACAAATTCAGATTATTACCAAGCATAAAACCTTGCATCAAGCTATAAAAGCAGGGCTTTTGTCCTGCTGCACAGGAGGAGAAACAGGGTTATTTATTGCCCTATGAGAAATGCCTACAGGAATTCTGCAGCAGGTTTTGGTAATGGCACACTATTCCAACTGTCAGCAACAGAGAAACTTAATTTTAAATTTATACCTGGTATCCTAGAACCACAGAATAGCAGGTTGGAAGGGACCTCAAGGATCACACGGTCCAATCTTTCTTGGCAAAAGCACAGTCTGGACCAGATGGCCCAGCATCCTGTCCAGCCGAGTCTTAAAAGTGTCTAATACTGGGGAGTCCACCACTTCCCTGGGGAGGTTATTCCAAACCTGATTGTTCTTGTGAAAAATTTTCCTCTGTGTCCAGTCAGAATCTCCCCCAGGAGTAACTTGAACCCATCACTCATCTTTTCCATGTGACTCCTTGTAAAAAGGGAGTCACGGTCTTCTTTGCAGACACCCTTAAATAATGGTACATGGTCATAAGGTCTTGAGGTGCGTGATAGGTGCAGCGGTCCTCAATGCACCCAGCACCACACTAAAGTAATGTCAGCTTCTAGCCTGTCGTTTACCACCATCCTCTGGCTGTGGCCGGTCAGCCACTTCCCCACCCATTGCACTAACCACTTGTCTAGACCACAACATACCAGTTTCTCTAGGAAGAGGCTGTGGGAAACTGTCGACAATCTTGGAGAAATCCAGATAGAAAATGTCCACCACTGATTGCTTCAAATATTGCTTCATTGGCTTTATTGTCTTGTTTTGGAGCAAGATCCAAAAATCTGTTGGTAGCAGATATCTACTGTAAGAATCCCCTTGGAGACGACTACTCTGATCTTAACCTAGAGACATTCAATAGGGCTTCCACAATTCATGTGGAATTCAGCCTTAGCTGACTTCCATACATTCGAGGTTCTCCTCAAGCAAACCATGACTACTCCTCCTCTTCTACCCTGCCTGTCTTTATGAAACAGCCTATAGCCAATCATTGTTATATTCCAGTCATGTGAATTTTCCCACCATGTTTCAGTTATTCGTACAATACTGAAACTTTCTGACTGGGTGTGTTTGTTCTCCAGGCTGTGTACATTGGCATACGTACACTTGATGTGGTTGGTCTTCTGATTCTCATCTTAAGAGGCAGCTAAGGAACATTTGTCATTGCTCTGGGTGGCATGATTCATTCCCCAGTTGGTTGCAGTGGTGTGATGCCACTTTGGACCTCACTCCCCATGTGATCTGGAGATTCCACATACATTTGGTCTAAACTCTCTGCTCTGTTTCACATATTACACCATACATATGTACAGCTGCATGCCAAGCATCAATTTAGGAAAACTTGATTATCTACCACATAGTATCCCATGCCTATAGATGTTCAAGCAATGCCAATTACCTTTCCTTCTTAAAGCATCAGGCTGTTCTTGCCAGCATGAGCATCTACATTATACCTGACAGTATATGGGAGCCACTCCTGGGAAACCCAGTGCTCTAATTGAAACAAGCAGGCTGTCTTGGAAAGCATTTATTATTCATTGTCACTCCATTAATATTGTATGGCATAGAAGTGATTGCATTGAAAAGGTTACTGTCAAATGAGTAACGAATCTCTTTGTCAGTACAGGAAGGTCAATATCTAAGACTAGGACAGAGGCAGATAGTCAGTCATTTATATATACCATGATGGAAAATGACAGAGATGGAGACAGACCCACCACTAGAGCTTCAATTTGAATTATTCAGTAATCCTTTTGTTCTTCTCCGTGGAACCTGACAATAGCGTGCATATTTTTAAATTGCCCTGATAGGGCCATGGGAAGCGTTCTGCTGATAAAAGTGAAGAAAACAAATTGGAGCTGGATTTACTTAACTGCCCACAATAGATCATCCTGACACACTTTTCCTCTTAAGCAACAACATGGAGTTAAAAAAAGCAAGCGATGTTTCACTTCCAAGTGTGCATCAGACAACTCTTTCTATTGCAAGCTAAAACATGAGACACAAGGAAGAAAAGGAGAGGCCTAGCAGGAAACTTTTGTCAATTGTGCAAATGTGGGTATTAAGAATGATCACCCAAGTAACTTCATTTCTAACGTTAATTTTTCTAGTAACAAAAAATAACAATGAGCCCTAATGAAAGGTAGATGAAACTGCTTGAAATGGGGAGATAAAAATCTGGATGCAGAGAAAAACAGAAAAAAGAACACCCAACATGCTTTATCTCATGTGCCATTATGAATCCCTAGAGACTTATTCTACAGCAGAAGTTACTAATAAAGCAAACATATTGTGCAGGGAGGTTTTCCCCTTATCGTAAAGGAACAGTAAGTCCTTTATCACAATTGCTAGCTGTAGCTGAAGTCTGGAGGCTTCCCACTCCTACCATGGGATTTGGAGAAGCACTATGATATCACACAGCAAAGGATTATGTATGAGCTTGCAGAATTCATCACCACCCACCTGAAATCTTGAAAACTGGGAAATACACTAAACAAAATAAAACCAAACCCAAACCAAATCAAATTAACCCATGAAGCCCAAAACCTTTCTTCAGGTGTTTTGTAAAAAGAGGACAAAATGTCATCTTTCCCTGCTCCTCTCCTGGACAGTACATAACAGAATGAAAACATAAATAAATGTATGGGTTGTTGCTTTTGGGTGCTGTCTTTTTGGTGATTTTCTTTTTGGGGGGTGGGACGGTGTACAGGAGCTGAGATTGTAAAAACCATTCATTTTAAAATCACTCATTAAATTCTGTCCTCGGAGGGCAGTGGGTGGTTTCTTTTTTTATTATTAAGGGCACAGAAATGCACAACATAAACCACTTCAACCAGAAATAAATGGGGAAGATAACAGAGGACAGCCCCTGTTCAACTTCACTGAGAATCATCCAGGTTATTCTGCCTGAGGTCCTGTACACAGCTGTACCCTTCTGTCCTGGGTTCAGCAGTAGCAGTCATTTTTTTCTCCTTCTTAGTAGCTGGTGCAGTGCTGTGGGTTTTGACTTTTGGCCTGGAACAGCACTGATAACACCGATGTTTTTAGTTACTGCTCAAACGTTTGGTCTGACCAAAGAGTTTCTGAGCCTCATGCTCTGCCAGGGAGGAGGCAAAGCCGGGAGGAAGCAGAGACAGGACACCTGACCCAAACTAACCAAAGAGGTATTCCATACCACAGCACGTCATGCCCAGGATGTAACTGAGAGTTACCTGAAAGGGCTGGATCACTGCAGGATGGGGGCAAGGTATCAGTCAACAGGTCGTGAGGTGTAGTATCCTCTTCCCTTGTTATTTGCTTTATCATTATTATTGGTGGTAGCAGTAGTGATTTGTGTTATACCTTAGTTACTGAACTGTTCTTATCTCAATCCGTGGGAGTTGCATTCTTTCGATTCTCCTCCCTGTCCCTCCAGGAGCGGGGGGAAGAAAGGTGGGGGGGGGGGGGGGGGGGAAGTAGACTGCGTGGTTCTAATTTACAGCCTGGGCTTAAACCACAACACCTTCCCTATTGAATCTCCAGCTGGATCCAAATGAAATTTGCGGTCTCTACACAACAGGCTTTTTCTTTTCAGACAGGGCAAGATACAAGCTGCTAAAACCATTTCCTAAAAGCACTCCAGTTCACATTCACTTCCAACATCCAGGATTACTGCAGGATCAAGCTGACATAAACTGGGGAAGTGGGGCAGAAGGCAGAGGATTCAGCATGAGACAATCCCTCTCTCTCCAGCCTCTCTACTGCATGCTTCCTCCTTCCCAAAGTCACTCTCATGGGAGCAGACTGCTGCATCTGCATGAACTGCACAAGGCAGTCCCATGCTGGGGATTGACTGATTTCACCCTTACGAAACTTGTGAAATAAAAATGCTGTCACTCTCAAGAAAGCCACTTTCCTTAAATTAACATTACGTGAAAGCAGGGAGTGGAAGGACATGGAAACCTACCATCTTTGAAAGGAATAATAATACCCGATCGACCAACTTTCTGATAACTAATTGAAATTTAGAGGTTTTCTAATTGAAAAATGTTGAATGTATTCCCCAGAACCTTCCATTATTTTTTCCATTACATTAATCATTAGAGGACACCTATTACAGATTACCCCTTTCAAACACAATCTTCCTGATAAAGAGAGTCAGGAATGCTGGCAAGGTCAAATGCCCAGCTAAATCCCAATGAGAGAAGGCAATCAGTGAGTAGAGTATTCAGTAAGATTTAGAAAATGTCAAACTATGAAGAAGACAAATGATGGCTTTCCAAATTGAAGGCAGAACACATGAGGTGTGGTACACAAGTCAATACTTCCTTATGAATAATGTATTTGCCTTGTAAAGTGGTCCATATACTACCCTATTAGTTCCCTAACATCTCAAAAGAATTAAGTTAAACAAACAAGCTTTAGGTAGGATCTATTTATACAAAACACAGAAGAAAGGAGGGGTTTTTCTTCTGTAGGTGATACATCTTCTATAACATCTCAGTACTGTCCTTCAATTATTTTTTGCAGGTTACAAAGATTTTGTGCATATTATTAGTAGGGGCATTAAATACACAGCTCACACTTAATATCAGTATACTTCCATTCCTTTTCAGATGTACAGAATTCAGCACAACCTGAATTCATAATCATCAGAACAGTGAATAAATATCTGTCATGAACATAAGTTATTTTTGTAGATGGTGCTGCACAGGAGCCGCCTGGTGTTTGTCTCTTAACTGATAACTTTGGGGATCAGGCAGAGAGGAACAAGCTGCTGTGAAGTGCGTTTCATCACACCCAGGAGACTGCTGATATTTCTTTCCTTCTTTCTACCTGCTTTATCTTTTTGTCTAATAAATATGAATGGTCACATACTGTTACCATTATAGATACCAAGTGTGTCACTCATCATGATATAGGAAAGTCATTGCAGAGACACAATAAGTATACAAGCACTATTTAGGACATGCAGCATAGGGGAGGGGTAATGAGGGAGCATCCACTTTTAGACACGTAACCTATATGACATAGAAAATGAAATGTAGGGGAGAAGTACACGGAGGACTGGAGCCCTGGATAAGCCGCATAGATTGATATCACCCTCACCCTTTTAAGAAGGAAAGTGCTCAGATTGGCAATAAGAAGGTGACTGACTAGCTCTTAGGAACAGTTTTGTGACAGAACCTTTTCATAACAAGACTGCTGTAATTATGCAGTAAATAGCCATAGATTGTAACAGAGGTTGAAAAGCTGAATCATTTCTTCATGTAATAAATGTTTAATAAACAGACATCACCAGGGACCTGTGATAAGTTACTGCTTTATCTCTTTCATTCCCAGTAGCTACTTGGAAACCCAAAGGACTGGGCAAACTAAGCATGGTCTATTAGTATTGTGCTCAAGGATCTAAAGGCAAATGAAGCTCAGCAGTAGTTTACCCGATTTATGCACTTTCTCTTAGTCTATTTTATTGTTTGTTATTTTCTGTAGCAGAGAATGCAATTTGAGAAACAACTTTGAGCTAAACTGTACTCTTGGGTACTTCATGTGTAAGTAACTCCATGGCATTCAATGGCACCAACAACGTTTTATTTCACTACCTGATGTAGCAAAAATGTAACCTGACTCCATGTAGGCCTTTTTCCTAATCTGTAAGTAGGCAGCAGATAGAGCTATCATGTTTAACAATAACTTGGGCAGCCCTGCAGCAATCACTTACCCAAAGATTGCTCCAACAGCAATCATCTCTAGTGGGAGTCTTCCACTAGATCCAAAACTTTTAGTCAGTAGAAGTTCAGGAAGAAGCTCAGCAAGAGCAATTTCTTAAGTAAAATAGAAGACATATGAAGGAGGAAAAAAAAAAAAAATTAAAAGCACTAATAGGACTTCAGCTCTACATCTCTAACAGTATCCTGGGCTATTTTACCTCATACAAGTTACTAACAGCCAAGGTTTTTTGAAGGAAAATTAGAAGGGGCATTCTGTACCACACAGTTCTCATGCAAACGACGCAGTAGTAACATACGCATTCAGGCTGAACATTTGATAAGTTACAAGATTTTTAAATGGCTCTTACAGAAACAGATACTGTCATTTCTCATTCCTCGTACTGTTCCTTGGTCCTGCTTCCTCCAGAAGCAGTTAAAACTTCAAAGACAGTTCTGGGATGACTTCCCTAGCACCATACCTTTCCCTTTCCTATTCTCTTGCTTGGGCAGAAGCAGCCAAGTCCTGGTCCAGCTGCAACTGATCGACTTGGGATGGCAAAATATCAGTTGACCTATACTGCTGAAAAGCTCCATGCTGGCTCTGTTGGCAGGGCAGAAGATTCTGCTGCTAATCTCAGCAGTGCTGTGTACTGACAGTCAACAAAGTCCAGCCTCAAGAAAGGTGTGCGAAGACCTTTCTTTCTGAGAGAAAGAAGAGACTCTAGAGTAAAGAAGAAAATCAGTCTCCAGGATTCACCAGCAAAGTAAAGCTCTGAGTCAAGAGGAGAGATTTTGATTCCATTGTAGCAAAACTTTTTGGAAGTCTCTTCATTACATTGCATTACCTGTAATCTCATGTGCTCTTCTTTGCGTCTGGCTATTAAAATTGAATTGGCATTCAGGATCTTCAGTATTAATCAGAAATCAGTAATATTATCTTACTCGAGACATTCTACAAAGAAGAAATGTACTACAGGGTTATGCAGAAAATCACCACTTCCTTCCCCATTCCGTGGCAAAACTGTAGGGAAGTCCACATACTCTAAAGTTCCATATTAATTCTGCAGCTTTCCAGTTTACCACTTCCTCACATCAAATATAGATTAGTTTCTCTAATTGCCGTATATGAATTCATAGCTGAAATGTTTGACTTGCCCAGAACTAATTGTCTGTCAAGAAGATATTTTGCAGCCAAGCAGATAGCTTAATTGGATATTTAATTTAACTGCAGGCTTTGTTTCTTCATATTTCAAGTCTTATTCCTTAATATTTGCTAAATTATGCATTCTGAACACATTCTCAGATTGTCTGCCTTTAAGTGAGTGTTCTGTTTTTCTTTGAAAATAAACGTGTTTCATTATTAGCTTCTAGCTCCCTGCCATGCTTGACACTATTCTCCCCTACCCCAAAAAAACCCATGACAGGCAGGTCTTGTCAGGAAATAAGCCACAGATTAACTCTGTTGTCTCCAACAAGTTGACATTTGGAGAATTATAAATATAATCTAGAAATATTTCATTTATTTACACAGGAGAAAAATGTCGCTGGTACTGCAGTGAGGTACATCTGGATAGCAGCATAGAGCTGCAGAGGTCTAGCGAGCACAGGTTGACTGCGGAGACAGAACAGGATACCACCAAAATCTTCTGCTACTTCTATAATTCCAGACTCCCTCTGACAAGAACGTACATTAATGGCCACAAACAATGCTTTAGAGCTTAGTGTGTGCACCAGCTCTGCCGTCTTCCCAACACAGCCACCTATAGAATTAGCGCTCTACAAGACTAGGACCACTATATGCTTTCACACAGAGTCAAACCTTACAAGAAATCAAGCCCAAGAAAAACCAGTATTTCATCCTTTCTCTCTCCCTTCCTCCAGGAGCTTTCACCAGGGAAAACAAACCCCCATGGCTTCAGATCCAAGCCTCCTTTGCCCTTTGCTGCTATTAAGGTCTAGACAGTGCAGTTCATTGGCAAATTGTTAGTCAGCATAGTCCACACAACATACTATTATCACAAGTTGCCCAACTCAGGTTTGATGGCCACACCATAATCAAAGGAGGAATCTCTTTGCAATGGTTTTGTTTTCACAGATCCTTCCACCCGGTCCTTAGCATTCTCCTGGTGAATATTTTAGTATTTTTGTGTAATGATCAGCATAAGAGGAAAAAAAAAAAATCCACATACTCAAAATTTATATCCCATAGCATATGGCAAATTGGATAAAGAGCATAGTAAACTGAATAAATTACAGACACAGGGATGCTTCTGATTTTATTATCAACCTTGTCTTTGGGCATCTGTTGTTCTCTTTGAAGCTGCATGACTTTTGCTGATAATGGCCTCCCTCCTTCTGATTAGGGCAGTGTATGTGATCTCTATTGTGTAGCTGATTAAACAGTTGCTAATAATTTTTCAACATCACTTATGCAGACACTATTGATTTTCAAATGCATCTAATTACATGACACTCAGAACTTGTTTGTAAAAAGCTTTTTATTTGCATGAGACAAGATCAAAATAATGGCATTAAGAGTCTAGTGAGAATCAGAAAACCCACTTCCATAGGTCTTACATGTTTATGTGTGAGCCCATAATGTTTCTAGTCTCCAAGTAAAGCCAATCAGCTCACAAAGCTTCTCTGAACGACACCCTAACTTTAGATATTGGACCTATGACTAGATATTGGATCTGTGATTTTATGACCTAGGTTTATAGTCAAAGCAACATTGGTTCTGCTTAGGATGATCTACGTAAAATTCATACGGGATTTGAAGGCAGTTTACTGTGCTAACTCTTTTTATCTTTATTCCTTAAAGTTAGTAAAGACACAATAACCTTCAGGACTATTTTATAATTTGCTTTTAAACAAGATCTAATTCATACTTTCCTTTTACTTCATTTCATGACAGAACTTGGCCTTTTTTGAGCAAGTTCATTACAATACAATTTCTAACCTCTTCATCAGGGCTTGGAATACAGATTTCTGAGAACAGAAATCAGTGCAGAGTTAAACAAATCTGCTCTACAGAGCAGGATGCAGAGGATGAACTGAATGCTTATCTTAAGGATGAAGGCAACTTTCAGTTCACTGTAAAGCAATGTTGTATGATGCTTCGACAAAAAGTATGCACTGCACATAAAACATCACTTAATACGCCCATGTACTTAGAGCAGGAGCACTAATGGTCATATCAGTTCAAAAGAATCTGATTAAGGGAGCCACAGTCTTTTGACAAAGT
Organism: Psittacula echo; assembly: GCF_963264785.1. Taxonomy (NCBI): domain Eukaryota; kingdom Metazoa; phylum Chordata; class Aves; order Psittaciformes; family Psittacidae; genus Psittacula; species Psittacula echo. The sequence goes on from NC_137739.1 coordinate 10,177,402, forward strand.
TACGATAAAACTGAATAACAAACACCTACTGAAATCAAGCCAGAGAACACTATACAGAGTAGATGTGAATGACACTATATATATGGAGAGATGAGATGTTGCCTTTCAAATAGTTAATGAATAATTAATGGTGCACTTGATGAAATGAGTTTGCTTATTTTCATAATTTCCATACTGTCAAACCCTTTGCACCTACATCAAAAAAAGGGACAGGAGAAGGGAAAGAAAATGGCAATTTGTTTGAAAGCCTGCTTCATTAATATTCAAGATCATCCATTTTAAAGCAGCCGTTTGCAAATCAAACAGTCAGTGTGTGCCATTTTGCATATCAATGATATTTTAATATGAACAACATCAAATTTCAGTTACAAGCACATGAAGCCAAAATCAGCTCTCAAACAGAAGTAGGATAGATGAACAAAAATGCTTTCAATTCTTAGTGTAGGACTCCATAGAACTTTAAAGCATTCTCTCTGCTTGGAATAAGTTATTCCTTTGACCCACAGGATAACATGAAGAATGTATTTGGTTTGCCTATATGGACCTGATTCTCTTCTACTTTACACCATTTTCATATCAAATGAAAAGAATCAAACCAATTGAAAATTAATTCAGCAGCCTGGCAAATGCTCTTGCTCATATTCCGACACACACCCTTTGCAGATTTCATCCTATATACTTTATCAGTAAAATGAGATCCCATGAAAAGATTTGTAACATCTATTTCTGTAAAACCCTAACATTAAATATTGAATACAGATGCATGGATAAATCCTTGTAGGTAAACATGCAGGAATAAGTATCCCCAGTTCTGAGGGAAATTAACTTTTGTATTTCTTTTAGTGTACAGACTTAAATACATAGGCGGAAAAAAAAAAATACAATTTGCAATCTCGAAGGCTATTCATTATGCAGAAATATTAGTGTTGATGTTCATTATGACTTTAAATAGAGGCAACTTGCTTTATATCAAGCTCTGCACAAAAAAAGAGAACTGGGTCTATCACCACAGTGGCTTTTGATGTGTGATCAGTGCCAGGCACTAGTACTAGTAAAGGAAAACCCTCAGAGAGAGCACCAATCCTTACTGCTCCAGTGGCCAGCGAATATCCCCCAGTACCTATAATAAGGCTTGGTGGTCAGACTGCTATTTTCTCTGACCTCTTCTCCTGCAGGTCTTTCATCCTAGGTTGGCACCTCTAAGGAAAAGGCTACAGTAAAAGCTACTCCAAAGTAGTCACCTCAAGTTCTCTGTAGGACATATTAGGTTGACATCAGTGCAGTAGCTATGATCTAGTTGCTTTGCCAGCTCTAGAAAAGCTTGTATCAGGCTGTTATACATGATTTCAGCAGATAAGCTCCTGAGCATATACTGTCTCTCAGTTCACTCACAGAAATACCCACCACAAATACTGTTTTACAGAAACATTGTCAATTAATAAAGAAAGAATCACTATAATAAGATAAGCTTCAGTACAAACTTAATGGGAGCTGTGCATTTATTTTAACGTTCTCCAGCATTCATAGTATTTTTTAGTGGACCACTAAAGACACAAAAGCATGCTTAGATATGGAAATAAGATGAAAGGTCTCCCTCTAAATTCAGATGAGAAAAAACCCCAAACACAACAGTGTTTTGCATATTGTAAACTGAAGTGCACTTTTCCTCTTAGTAACATTGTGCTGCAGTTTGGCAGGAGTTCCAGGCCGAGTAAACTACTCTTCTCCCAAACTAGAAAAGATTTATTTAAAATAATTGCAAGCTATCAGAGAGTCATCTAGATTTCAACTACATAAAACAGAAATCTCTGGGGCTCAAGCATGTCTTCTGAAGACATTAAGCCAGAGCTGCTTAATCAGAGCTCCTGGATTCAGGCTCACTGCCAGTGTTAAAAGTGCTGCCAAGGTACTACAGACACAGGAGATAAAAATAATCACTGAATCACTATATTATAGTGAAAGGAGAGTTCACAGTCTGCCTGGTGAAATAAGGAACTTTCTTCCCATTACAGGTTCTGTCCAAAATGTTGAGCACAGCAGCAGCAATGTTAGAATTGCAAACAGTGTGCTGCACTGATTGGTAAACTTGCTAATTATTATTTGATTTTTTCCATCCAAACTGTGCCATTACTGTTGTAAATTGAAATCAGAATGAGCAAAGGAATTTCCTAATTCTAGTAGCAAACCAGTCAAAATTGAGAAGAAGCTTGGTCCTCAAGTTTCCAATTTTGAGTACTTTTCCCTGTTCATAACTGCCTTAATACATATAGGAATACATAAGGAAATACATACAGGAATACATAAGGAAATGAGACAGAGGAATTCATCACCCCAGTGTGTAACACATCAATTTGTGAATGGAGGCTTCAGGAGTCTGACTCTGTTTATGCACTTGAGGGTCAACATGCACATTCACAAGCAGCACCATGTAGGACAATGCTGCAATCAAACGAATCTGAAAAATCAGCAGTCCTGGATAAAGCACTCAGTTCAGTGCTTAAAATGTTTACAGAAGAGAGTGGCTTAAAATACAAGCTCCGTTGATAAAAGGCAAAAGGAATCTCAGTGGTCTGTGTGGCACAAAGGTGAATCTGGGATGTGTGTATATGTACGTAACTGCAACTACTGAAAGGTCTGGTGTGACCAAGAGACATTTTAATAGTAATTTTAATCTGATGGACAGAAATATTGACTTGCACAGCATTTTCAGACTGGAAGCAGTAGGCCAGAGAAATGCCAGAAGATAGATCAGAGGGCTAACAGGAAAAAGAATCAAAAAGAAACGTGTTATGAAATACCTTCTAGCCCAAACACTTCATTGCTGGTAGGAGGGAGAAGTGTGTCTGGATGTTACAACAGAGAACTCTGCTACAAATACCCACTGAATCCAACCACAGAGGCCAGTGAACTGGAGCAAACTGATGAGTTGGAAGAGCAAAAGGGCAAACCAGAAAAAGTCTGAGCTACAGAGCCCAGGCACTCAGCAGGGAAGGCTAAAGGATCAAAAATGCAATTAAAAGTCTGCAGACTGGAATAGAAATATTGACCAGGAAAGTTACAGAACTTCAAATGTAGAGACAGCAACTAACTCCACAGAGAAGGGGAAAAGCATTAAGGTCAACCTAGGCAGGATTTCAATCAAGAGGAGCAAGGTAACACCTGGTCAGAGGCTAAGAGGGCATGAAAATTAATCTCCTAATGCTGCAGAGGAGCTAGCCTACTGAAAGAGGAAAAGTCTGGTTTAAATTGGACAAGGATAACACAGCACACTAGGAGACACTGCAGACATACTATACCAGTAGAATTGCCTGACCCTGGCTAAATATTTTTACTAGATCAACAACTGATTGCTGTTTACTACTTCAGATAAAGACAAAAATATTAAGAAAATATTAAAGACTGTTTTATTCACTCAGCAAGCACTGCTGACATTGAAGGTCACATTGCCATCACTTAGCTATCTGAATATAGCCCCCATTCACAGAATCACAGAATCCCAAGGGTTGGAAGGGACCTCAAAAGATCATCTAGTCCAACCCCCCTGCAAGAGCAGGGTAACCTAGAGTATATCACACAGGAACTAGTCCAGGCGGGCCTTGAATATCTCCAACGTAGGAGACTCCATTCAGAAAGGAACAGCAAAGCCATTTCTGTTACTCTAAGCAGAACTTGTGTTTTGTTATAACATCTCTTCCAGAAAAGCTATTTAGCCCTGTTTCAGCAACACAAGGTAACTATATATTAGTGCCCTAGGCTTTTTCTTCTGTGGTGCCTCATTCATTGATACAAATGTGGTTTCCTTTCTTTGTAATGAAAATCTGCATGACTCACATTGAACGTGAAGTTTGTTCACATGACTTCATGTTGAAAATGAAGTTCAACAAGGCATGATCATGCATGTGGATCAGAGCAATCCCAAGCACAAATACAGGCTGGGCGGAGACCGAGTTGAGAGCAGCCCTGCAGAAAAGGACTTTGGGATGCTGATAGACAAGCTCAGCATGACCCACCAGTGTGTGCTTGCAGCTCAGAAAGCCAACTGTTTGCACTTTGGGCTACACCAAAAGAAGTGTGACCAGCAGGTCACCCTCTGATTTTGCAACATCCATTTTAAAAGGCTCCAGGACTATGTGCAACAGTGAGACATTTTCCTGATAGCCCTGCTCATTATTGCCCAGAGTCCTATTTGTTCCTATTACTCTGGGGTACACACTTCTCTGGCCTGTCCCATATATTGCCCTCCCAAGAGGCCCTACTGTATTTTGTATCTCCAGAGTAGACATTTCACTCAACACCTATCACAGTTCGTCTACAGACTTAGGCCACAGTGGATGTGAAAAAATCCTCCTTTATTGAGCACTCCCTTAACTCACATGTCATATCCAAACAATACTAGGAAGATTTTATGTTACTTTGTGATCACCGAATAAAACATTTATCATCAGGTCTAAGAACATGCCCCACAGAAGCTGAACATGACACATATCAGTTTGTCCATTCCTAATCCACATTCTTAACAGTGAAACCAATGAGGACTTCTAAGTTAAGTGTCTTTAAAGAGTTTAACGAAGTAAAATTAATGCAATTATATCCAAACTTGTAATCTCAGGAGAAAGCTCTAGACTTGCCACGGGTTACTTTCTACAAAGCCACGTAGATGGACTTTAATTAAATTCTTCTACTTATAGAACTGGCATTTCCCCAAGAGCTTTGAACTTTTACACATCCTTATTAAAAGTTATACAAATTCAAAAAATTCTGCTAACAACTGTTATTTTCCTAGAAACATAAGACTCTGCTTTTACCACCCACTGCTCAAGGACTCTCCCCTTCTGCTTCTATTTTCACTTCCATGTCTTCCCTTTATTATTTTTACACAGTTTTTAACCTTTCATTTACATTTATTACCTTTTATTTCCTACTTTTCTCACCACTGTTGGTTTACAACTGCTGGTTTCACTTCACCATTGAATTAGGAAGTTCTTTTAGTTAATGCCATCATTCATCTTGACTAAAGAATTAGATTTTCAGTGAGCAATGAACTTGTTCTTGGGAAGTTCCAATTCTGTGTTCTCTCTTACAATTTTTAAGGTCTTAGACTTTGAGAAGTCTGTGGATGCTTTGCACTTTTGAATCATCAGTCCTAGATCTTGAGGCAGAATGTAGTGCCAGACATACCATGCCTATCATAATTATAGTACATACAGTGTTATTTCTCACACATGACCTTATGGGAGCAAAGTGTTATTTTTGTGTGCTTTATTCCAAATAAAACAGACTGCATAAGCAGTTGACATCCATCAGCCAGGTACCACCTCCTCCCCTTTCGCCCTGCAGGAACAGAATGGTACTCAAGGTGAAAAAGATGTGTACCGGTGGTATGGCAAGACAACAACAGTACTGTTTGCCTAGAGCTTCTCCTTTCAATAAAATACGCCTGTAATCTAGGAAGCATAACCTGCCCACATGCCACAGATCCAGCAGGTGAAGGACAGAGAAAATGCCTGGGTCTTCAAATAGAGCTGCATTTACTGAACTTGCACGTCATACAACCAGAGGTCAAAGGAGATTGTTATGAATTACTGAGTGAAAGATTCAGTAAATACAATTGGCAAACAGCAGCATAAATGTAGATTAATACCAGAGTTATATAGAAATTACTAGCCCTTTATAGACAGTAGTTTGAAACCAAGATAAAGCTTACACTGATGCTCTAAGGTGTATTTAAGTAAGCAGTAGCTCTCATCAGTGGTGCTGACTTTGCAGACTTCATTTGCTTGTGAGCCATCCTTTACTCTTATTGATTATTACTTTGTCATTTGTACTAGTCATGTCTCAGTCGCATCACTAATCAGTTTAACAGAGATATGAAATAACTCATTATACTGAAGTCTCAGTATACAATTAGATTGCATTGTGAAAGACAAATGCAGTGGTCAAGTAGTTATTTAGGCATAATGCATTTAAACCTGCCTACAAATAAGCGCATCCAAGATAAGTGTCCCAAGAAGGGCGATTACTTTCACTTTGTAGTTAATTTACCTTTCTCTAAAGTAGTATCACTGCATCAGACCTTTAGGGGAAAAAATCCATAAGATTTACCGCACCATGAAGTTAATTTACCAATCAAAGATTTAAACTCCAATTTTAATGCCTTCACCCCTCCCCCACCCCCACCCCACCCCACCCCCATCCCTTACTTCCACAAAACACCCAAGCATGGCTTTTAGCTTTTTACACAGCTACTGAGAGCTCCATCCTGCTGTTTGTAGATTACAGAGTCTATTATACTTTGGATGGCATCTAAAATTGATGAAGATTTTAAAGGGTAAGTTAGCAAGTTTGGTATTTACATAGAACAGTGAATTGACCACTCCAGGGGACCTGAAATAAACCCCCAACAAATACCTGCTGAAAAGTAACAAAATGTGACAGGAGTACATGCCAATTGTACTCAAGGTTAACTGCTAGACAGTGAAAAAAAATTACAATAGATGCATCTCAATCTATTGCAACACCGAACAAATAATGCTCGCTTTCCAACCGAGGCTGCTGAGCCTACTGTAATGCTCAGTATACAATTATGTGAGGTATTACATGCAACAGGCCTGAAGATGATTGGCCTTCACATACTTTATAAAAAGTAAGATAAAGCTGAATCAATAGTAGAGTAAGCTGTTACACACTGCAGCTAAACCTTTTCAGTTATATGTGAACACTCAATAACAGTGCCTGTGCACCTATATTACAAAGCTCCTTGTAATTATCATAGAATCATAGAATAGTTAGGGTTGGAAAGGACCTTAAGATCATCTAGTTCCAACCCCCCTGCCATAGGCAGGGACACCCCACACTAAACCATGTCACCCAAGGCCTCATCCAACCTGGCCTTGAACACCGCCAAGAATGGAGCATTCACAGCCTCCCTGGGCAACCCATTCCAGTGCCTCACCACCCTCACAGTAAAGAATTTCTTCCTTAGATCCAATCTAAACTTCCCCTGTTTAAGTTTGAACCCGTTACCCCTTGTCCTGTCACTACAGTCCCTGATGAAGAGTCCATCCCCAGAATCCTTGTAGGCCCCCTTCAGATACTGGAAGGCTGCTATGAGGTCTCCACGCAGCCTTCTCTTCTCCAGGCTGAACAGCCCCAACTTTCTCAGCCTGTCTCCATACGGGAGGTGCTCCAGTTCCCTGATCATCCTCGTGGCCCTCCTCTGGACTTGTTCCAACAGTTCCATGTCCTTTTTATGTTGAGGACACCAGAACTGCACACAGTACTTCAAGTGAGGTCTCACGAGAGCAGAGTAGAGGGGCAGGATCACCTCCTTTGACCTGCTGGTCATGCTCTGTTATTGCACAGCTTCATCTAATCCTGCACCAATGTGTTTATCTGCACAGTCTTCACCAGCACCCTGTTTGAATCTATGCAATCTTCATTTCAGATATGTGTGTTTTTTAATGCGTCTGTTTAGGAAAGTATTTAGGAGAACAATCAGCTTTCAAAATTTATTCAACTATACAGGGAAGATGCACTTGCTGCCTATCAACCTTCCATCAAGAATTAAGAACCCAGTGGTAAAATGCCATGAAAAGAAAAGTATATTTTTGATATATGGGATGGAATTAAGAAAATTCACCACTTGAGGTCACCAGCTGTATTTCAGTGATAAGGCCTTGAACTGTCTCCTTCTGCAGTTTCAGTATTAACGCATCAAAACTGCCAATCTAAATGGTCTTGATACTTCCTTTAGTTCTTAAGTGCACATCTATTTATAAATAAAATAAATTATAATACACAGAAAACTTAAGAGATGTGGGTCATTACACAGGAGTATAATTAAATCTGACTGGGTCCCTACAAGAAGCCATGATAACATCTTCTTGACTTAGATTAAAAATAAATTACTGAGTAAACTAGATTTCCTGGTGTCTTATCTAATTAATCCACCTCTTAACTCAAATTTGTTGGCTTTTTAATTACTAGCTAATCTCACCATACGATGAGGGTTTTTTCTGCTCATATCCTTTCTTTTAGGTACACCACAGTTTTGGTGGGCCTGGGGGTTGTGGGGTTTTGTTTGTTTGTTTGTTTTGAAAAAGGGGTCTAGCTTATTTACTTGCATGGACACATTATTGAAAACCAAGACCTGAGTGATGCAGCTTAAGGAGGCTGTGATTTGTGTTGCATTCTTCTACTTTTACATGACAGTTTTGCACAACCATATAGCTGGAATGCAATTCCAGTACATCTGAAGTATAAAAGGCAAATAAATTACATTGCTCTGCAAAATAAATTAAAACTCCCCGCATAAAATTAAAACTCCCTGCACTAAAATCTCACAAACATCTGTTTCTTCAAAACAGAACTAGGGGAGAACAGTTTAAATGCAATTCTTGAATAATTTTTAAGAAGCTATCTCCATTTCTCCTTCTCCTTCTCCTCCTTCCTGAGCCATGTGGAAACAGCAGACTTGAAAGCAACTTCAGTTTTTAGGATTTGCCCGGTCCAAGAGGTAAAAATAAATTCAAGTAAACACGAATTCACCAGGGAATCTCAAAAACTCAGGTAGGTTTTACATTAATTGTAAGTTTGCTTGAATACTGTGGGAATCTCAGTCAGATTCAGAATGCCTGTTGTTTCCTCCAAGAAGTTCTACTTCTCCTTACAAAGCCTTCTACCTCTATTAATCTTCTCCTGCCTTTTAATTGGCTGAGAATTAATTATAATTTAGATCAACCCTACTTTCCCTTTCACCCCTCCAGCCAAACAATAGATACTAAATCTGTTGCCACTGGACATTACAAAGGTCAAAAATGTGTAAATGGGTTTGAGAGATTAGATGAGGCCATAGTGCTCATCAGGGATAAGAATCATGACACTCAGTCTGCAGACCCCAGGCTAGGGTGTCACCAAACCATAGACTCCCAGAGACGAAACTGGGGAACAGACACTCTGTACTTCTTTTATATTCCCACACACACTTAACATCTATCCACTGCTAAAGACAGAGTATCTGTCTAGAGGCACCTCTTATCTGATCACACAGATAAACCGAGATGTGTCATCTATCAATTCCTATCACTCCCTTCCTAGACACTGGATGTTTTAATCTTACATTTCGTTTAATAAGGCCAAGAAAAGGCACCATGCCAGAGAAACGGTGATACAGCTGAGCTCCATGTCTCATGCTTTCAGAAGTTCAGAGGAAGCAGCTCACTTTGCCTTTTTTAGAATTGCAGAAATCAGCAATGCTCAAGCTTTGCTTATTCTAGGTATATTAAGAGATATAGGCTTTGTATCTCTAATATATCACAGTCAGCAGTGCAACACCACCAAGAAGAAAAAAAGGCTTCTCAGACAGACTGAACACATGATAATATCCCAAAAAGACAAACTTGACTGTATATTAACAGCTTATTCTGCTAAACAGAAAGTCCATTTTCTTTAGTTCTGTAATCATTCATGGAACACATTGCCCTCTTGTTTAAACTCTGCCCTGAAGCTAGCCATATGAAATACCTCTCAGATTTTCTCATTTACGGTGCCAGCTAAACCCTTCCTGCTTAAAGTCTTACTTTGTAACAGTAGCTATATCAGACTAAATTTCTTATTCCTTGTCCCTGGTATACAGGAGCAGCAGAGAACTCCTCTAGGTTAGCTACTGATTAATTTTTTTATAGTGCATAGAGTTCTTAAGAAGTACACTAGCATGAATTTACAGAACATTGTACTTTAGTATTACAGAAAACCCAGAAATTTAAGATAGTATATTTAAAGTCACCAAAATTTAATCTTAAAAGAAAAATAAAGCCAGCTCTTGCAAAACCCCAATGTTGTCTGAATGTGATCTATACCTCTAAATCCTCAAAATGCAGCTCAGATTCCAAAACTTTGGTCTGTTGACTTGATGTCTTTCAATATGTATCACAATACTTTTTTAGGTTATATATGAACAAGGAGGAAGTGCTAAGTCTGTGCTCTTAGCAGCCTTCATTCACTTTTTAAGTGTCTCTCTCTTGCAAGAAAATTACACTTTCCCACCAGAAGCATCATTCACAATGCTTCCCTCCACATCAGCTGCCACACCTTTTTCAGTTTACAGTGCTTCAACCAAAAGCCAAGAAAAAAACCCCAAACCCCAACAAAAAATGCTTCAAACCTGAAATTTAAATACTATGGGCACTCTTCTTTGCTATCAAAGAATGTTTCCCAACACGAATTCCACAGTATTTACATAGTTATGTTTTATGCAAATAGAAGTTTATATATCCCTCACAGTATTTACACAGTTATGTTTTATGCAAATAGAAGTTTATATATCCCTCACAGTATTTACACAGTTATGTTTTATGCAAATAGAAGTTTATGCATCCCTCACAGTATACAGCTATACCTGTCAAAGTTGAACAAACATAGAATCATACTTCTTAAGCTTTGCTAACAATACAACTTTAAGTAATACATTTTCTTTGCAGAAATTGTGGAACAGTTTATGCTGCTCTCAAGGAACTTTCTGTACAAGCACCTCTGTCCTCTTTGGCTGCAGAGGGAGAAGCACAGCACACAAATTGCTAGTAGCAGAGCAGGCTTATTGGGTAACCAAAACATTAAACACTAAGAATGTCCACACACATTTGTTTTTGTTTGTTGTTTTTTTTTTTTTTTTTGTATGTTAATCTAGCTTTATAAAAACCAAAGGAATTGTAGGATAAATGGGAAAAAAAGACCACTGCTTGATACATCTAAGTCTTGATCTAATCAATCTTAATCTAATTGATAGTGGAACCCCAGCACTTCACAAGATGATGCTACACCAACACAGAGCTGTCTTCTGGCTACTCTGCAGATCCTGCTCCTCTAAGCCAGCTGCAAGGTAACAAGTAAATCCTGAGCATTGGACATTCTTGTTGACTGCCTGTCTCAATCCAGACTGCAGTCTCAGAGACTGGGATTTTACATTCTTGGGAAGAGGGAAGGATGTGGTGGAAAAGGGGATATTCAAATTTTAAGTTCTCAGATCTCCATCCAGGAAAGTCAGGACACAGAATAAGAGGGCTGAGCATTCTTTATACTAAAAGATCTCATAGTAGTAACAGACAGACAGCCTTCAAAGTTTAGCAAAAATAAGAAGAAAACATTATTTAAGACAACCTCAAGGTTTCCAATAGCAGCAAAAATTGAGGCAGCAGGATCATTTGCCACAGTCTAGAAGGCAGCAAACTTCACTGCAGGTGCGTTCGTCCTGGCAGTATCTCTGATACCTCACAAGTCCGCTCTTGAAGGAGCTAGAGTTACTTTATACACATAAGCACTCGTCAGTAACATCTGACATTAAAATTAAAATGCAGCAGTGTAAGTGTAAACACCTCAAAGTCAAAACCAGATGGGGTAGCTGTTAGCTAAAGAAATACACATAAAGCAAGGACAGCTTAAATAGGGAGATTGACATGGCAAAACCACATTAACTACATTCCTAATTTACCTTAGGAGGCATTTTGACAGGATTATATAAAACAATCAAGTTTCCATGAATAACCTTCCCGGCAGATTACAGCAATATGCTTCATATAATCTATCTTTTTGGGGCTTTAATATTTGTATGTCAATTTCCATAGAGACATGAGGTGACAGCAAGATCGATGCAAACTTTTCATATATTTTCATAAATTTGTTGACGGGGAAGATTAATCCAATGATGTACAGTCACAGAGTTTGACACTGTAGAGTCTGCATCAGTGGCTGCAATTCAAATGCATGGTATTTCCGTTTGAGTAAAACCTTTTCAAAGTCTAAGGAATTACTTATTGTGTTCATCAGTATACTCTCCACGTTTGAGGTGTGCCAGAGCAGTTTACAAGAAAACTGGAGAGGTTATGTGTAGTTAGGAAATGCTAATTTAGAATGGCTAATTACACCCTGATCTATTATACTTTTATAACTACAGGTGAACACATACAGTCATAATAAACAGTGTTATAGCAGCACTGGTGCACACCCTGCCATGACCATCACTGGCTCCAAGCTCTCTATTTACCTAGCCCTTGAGCTTGCTTGCTGAAGCCTTTGGAGCACTCCTTCACTGCACTGTAGACCACTCACTCAGTGGCATAACACAATATTAGCACTATGCTTCTCTTGTTCTGTCTTTCCAAACAGCCACTAACACCTTGAAAATATGTTGCCTGTGTCTCTATGATACCAAGATAACTGCGTTTCCCCAATTCAGCACTAAACTGTCTTCAGTGTGTGTGCCTTTGTTATGGAATTATTTTAAAGAAAACATACAAAGAACTTTTTTCTGTGGCCACTTAGAAATAAGTCAATATCCACAACCTGTGCCAGATACAGACACCAGTGATGCTGGGCTGTACATGACAGAATCACATCTTATGCTGTTGGTAATGCTCCAGGTAGAAGGCTATGTCCAGGTGGCAGGCACCACACCTCAATACTGCAGGTCCATCAGAAAGCCCAGAAATTGAACATGCTGTCACTGGTTAATAAGGGGGGGGGGGGGGGGGGGGGCGGGAATAACCTCCTTCCCGTCTCACATTAAATCATTAAATACACCTCTGCTGAGACTCATGAAGTGTTTCTGTAAATACAGCCAATTGTCATCATGGAATCATGAAACGGTTAAGGTTAGAAGGGACCTTAAAAAATCTTACGGTTCCAACCTCTTTGGATCTTGGTGGCAATCATAGAGATTATGCTATGTGCAGGGCCACCTTCCACTAGACCACATTGCTCAAAGTCCCATTGTCGTGGTTTAAGCCCAGGCCGTAAATCAGAACCACGCAGTCTACTTCCCCCCCCCACACGCACACCTTTCTTCCCTCCGCTTCTGGAAGGACGGGGAGGAGAATCAAAAGAATGCAACTCCCACGGGTTGAGATAAGAACAGTTTAATAACTAAGGTATAACACAAATCACTACTGCTACCACCAATAATAATGATAAAGGAAATAACAAGAGAAGAGAATACAACCGCTCACCGACTGGTAACTTGCCCCCCACCCCGCAGTGATCCAGCCCTTCCGGGGACTCTCAGTTCTACATCCTGGGCATGACGTGCTGTGGTATGGAATACCTCTTTGGCTAGCTTGGGTCAGGTGTCCTGTCCCTGCTTCATCCCAACTTCCCCTCCTCCCTGGCAGAAATTGAGATTCACAAAGCCCTTGGTCAGGGTAAACATTCTGACCAGCAACTTTAAACATCGGTTTTATCAGTATTATTCCCAGGCCGAAATTCAAAACCACAGCGCCGCACCAGCTACTAAGAAGGAGAAAAAATGACTGCTACTGCTAAACCAGGACACCCATCCAACCTGGCCTTGAACGCTGACATGGATGGGGCAGCCATAGCACTTCTGGGCAACCTGCACCAGTGTCTCACCACCCTCATTGTAAGGAATTTCTTCCTAATGTCTAATCTAAATCTACCCTCTTTTAGTTTAAAGCCATTCCCCCTTGTCGGATCCCTAAAGGCCATTGTAAAAAGCTCCTCTCCAACTTTCTTATCAGCCCCATTAGGGACCGGAAGCTGCTTTAAGGTCTCTTCTGAGCCTCCTCTTCTCTAGGCTGAACAAGCTCAGCTCTCTCAGCCTGTCTCCAGAGGAGAGGTGTTCCAGTCACCTTTGTGGCCTCCTCCAGACAGGCTCCAACAGGCCCACATCCTTCTTATGATCAGAGCTCTGATCCCTCAAACAAGCAGCTCAATTACAAATTGAAAAAAAAAAAATAAAAAAAATTAAAAAAATAATCTAAGTATTTGCTTTCATTTCACATTCCACGCAAAACCTGTACCTTTAACATGTTGTTCAAGACAAGACACTTAATCTTCTGGTACAACTACACTTTCCCATGTGACAGCAAGCATGGAGGAATTCTTAGATTGGAAGACAAAGTCAAGTGACTTTTCCAGCTTTACCCTTACACAATTCGTCACAACAACCCATCATAGCATATATAGCATTGTACTTTGAATGACTGATATTGTGTGTATTAGTGAATGTAAATCATGAAGTGTTGTGTTACACTTGATGATAAATCTAAATAGTTTTCACTCAAAGCTAGCAGGCTAAGGTTTTCCTTCCTAGGTACTGTGTACAGTGTGACAGCTTTTAAAGTCTATTTAAATGCCCCTGATTTTTAATACAGTCACTGAGATGAAATTCTAATAGTGCTAAACTCTGCATTTGTGGTCCAATGACTTTTTAATCTTTCCAAGTCCTTTTTACATGCGAATTACAGAGAAGTTGATGTTTCTGACCAAATTTTCACCTTTCCTCTAACCATACCTATTTCCTTCTGACTAGATCAAAATACTTCCCATCAAGTTTTTGTGACTTACAAAAAAAGTAAGATTAATGAATTCATACTGTTTTCAAATATATTGACAAAACATCTCAACATTGTTCATTTTCATTTGATTCAGCATTCACTGGAAAAAAAAAAAAAAAAAAAACAAAAAAACAAAAAAAAAAACATGCCCTTTTTCTTCTGAAATTGTTAATACTATAATGCTTAGTAGAGCCATTAGGTAAAGAATCAAGGATGCATAAAGAATAAATTTGTTTTTCCCCAAAATCATCCTAACTTACCATTCTTGCATGTTAATTGTTAGCCACAGGTTACTCCTTTTGATAAGTCAATGGATTCCTCAGCCCAGCAAATTCTAGACCTTGGTGTAAGTTCAGAAAATTGCAAAAGCCCTCAAGACGCTAGAAGTTACAGCCCACCATCTACAATTAGTCTGTCATTTGATATTCTCTGCTCAGGTACATTCTGTTAAAGGTTGAATTAAAAGCTCCCTCAGATCAGGACAAAGCAATACCGTCAGAGCTGCACAAAACAAAAAGCCTGTTCCCCATCTATACGCAGCATGTCTCGCACTAGCCAAATTCAGTGCTATTAATAACTTACTTTCACAAGCATTCATACAGCACTATAATAAAACTAAACACTGAAAAATGTGGAGGTATATTTGTTATTTTTCAAATCTTCAGTGCTACCTTGCTAACAGCAGGGTTACAAAATCACAGCTTGGAAGCAAAGAATAAAAACATCAGCTATCAGAAGTTGTGTCAATCAGAGAAATACCTACTATTCTTTTGTTCTCAGTGTGCAACTTCAGTGCAGCTCCAATGGAAACCAAAGCTACCTGTGCTCGCACTGAATTTACACAGAAGAAATTCTTATGTGCTTCATTCATCAAATTATAGAACAGTTTGGGTTGGCAGGGACCTTAAAGATCACCTAGTTCCAACCCCCTTGCCACAGTTACAACCCACCAAATTCAAGCCGCCCATTCAAGCAAAGTGAACTTATTAACTAATCATACTCATCCATACACACTCATACAAGGAGGCTCATGAAACCTGCTGGGTTCATTCTGTCTTGACTGGTTCATTCGTGCTGACTTGAATATACATCTAAGCGCCACTACCCTGAAAAAAGCATACTAACTTCTACATAAGGCAAGAGCAACTGCAAGCAACACAGAAGACCATATTATTTGTTTTGTTTTAAGGTGAGTTTTTTCTTTATGAGTATTCCCCACCCAAGAGAGTGACTTTGCAGTTTTCAAAGGTAGAAATATCTACAATGTTTGGCACTTAGTAAGCTTGTACTTTCAAAACTTCTAAGCATTAGAGAGGCTGCTTTGTGAAGACATTCAGAAACAAGACTCACAGATCAAATTTTATATATATCTCTCCTCGATTTCCCTGTCTCAATTCCCCCATCTCAATTTCCCCACCCATAATCTGGAATTAACCTGTATTGGGAGATAGGAAATAATTAATATGAGAAGACTTTACAAACCACTGTTAAAGCCTCAGGAAAATATAAATCCCTAACTCATAATTCACACCTCCAGCACAAACAGGCATTAATTCCTATCTTGCTGGTAGAGAAAGTAAGTCAGGAAAGTTGGGAGAAACCTCTTCTGATTTGCATACTACAATATTAGGCACCTATATTTCCATACAGATAACCACATAAGTCATCAGATACTCAGAAAGTAAGTGTCCAAAGTCTCTGGTATTGACAATAAGGCGGGCTTTTCTGTTTACTTATGCAACTCCATCCTCATTTCTTGAGTTTCACTTCTATGTTACTAGCAGCATTTGGTAAACAGTAATCTAGAGATATGTCCATTTTCTTTGCACTTTGAAGCAAACCTTTTTCTGCCAGCCAGTGTAATTATTTCTCCAGAACCCTGCTCTGCCACCATTAGTTATGTTGAATAACCTTTGCAGCCGTGAACAGGCATAGCAACTCTACAGCAAGTCAAGGTGCTTCCACGCTGTGCCAGAGAACACAACACACTTTCCATGTGTTTTCCTTACTGTGTTTTCACGAGGTAGGCATCAAACAGCCTGCCTAGGATAGCACATACAGCGGTAGCTAGTTTCTCATCTAAATAATATCAAGTTTTTAACTTAGCAAACAGGAGGAGAAGAAAGGGTACAGAGGCATCATGTCTAGTGAGAAGCAAGAAAAAAAGATGGCTTGGAAAATCAGAATAAATGTTTTCTAGGATTTAAATAAAAATAAGCTGGATCAAACCTTTGACAAAATTAAGTCTATGAACCACTTCAAGAGGAAAATTGGGATTTTGAAGGACAAACTCCAATAGATTAGGACTAAAAAGCTGTTTAAGTAAATGGTCTGTTCCCTGTTGGCAGCTCCACCAATACTGCTAGTCACAGAACAGGTTTGCTGAGGGCCAATCAGTGAATCCTTGTTGTTCGCTGTGTCCCTTGGGAGGGCAGGGGCAGGAGGCTGAGCTGCACACTTCACCCATCAGGAGTCTCAGCTGAAAGTGAGCAAGCCAGACTTACAAATGGACTGCTCCGTTTATTAAAGGCTTGCAATAAATATTTGCATGACTTGACATCTGAGAGAAAGCATACAATAACCCACGTAACTCCTGCATAGCAATTATACCACAACAGAAGTTCAAACCAAGGCCTATTAATTTAATAACATCCTACTTTTTGCTCATAATTATGTCTTCCCTGCTTTCTTGCCTTATCCCTAACTTGGAGAAGCATAGGCTGCAACCCACCCACTAGAACTTTTTCTGTGTTGTCTGTAAGCAACAGCAGTAAACTCTGGTAGACTATGCAAGTATTACAAAGCAGCTTCTGAAAAATTAAGACTGTATATAGTGATTAATCTGATTGTTCCTTGAATATCAGAGAAGATGAACAACAAGGCACATGAAGTACACTTGAATATTCAGAGGACTGTCACTGCAACATACCCTTTTCAAAATAATCGCTTTCAACTGTTATGACAGCTGTTGAACTTCCAGTACTAGAGTTTTCTGATATGCCTTTTGATTCCTACATAAACAGAATAGGAAGATGGCAATAATCTCCATTATTTAGAAAAGGGTCAAGAAATACACCAGAAAACTAAAAAGCACAAAGTTTAACATCTGTTGCACAATAAATCTTGGAAATTGTCTCAAGATGTGCAGGAAGAACACCTGGCCATATACAGTTGATTAACAGCGGGCTTGCTGGCATTTCTGGGAATATGCTACTGTTTTAATGCATTTCCCAGAAGTATTTAAGCTGTAAGCAAGCAGCATTCTGTTCCCAGAGATGCACTGTTTTTGTGTAGTGATATAATCACTTAGAACTTTTAGTGTACAGGAAAAACTCACAAGAAGGCATTAGAGGTCCATCTTGAGTATCTCTCCATCTTGAATGCCTGCCATGCTGAACATATCCTTTCAGAAACTGGACCCGAGTAGTTAATAACACTTGTCCATTAAAGAAACAGAGACTCAGGCTCTGCCAGAATATGTAGCAGCCCACACAGCACGCTTGGAAGCTATCTGTAGAGGCTCAGACCAACAGAGAGTCAAGAATAATATTTTCTGGAAGACAATGTGCCAAAGGAAGAATATTAGAATGCACAAAACCCATGAGAAACCAGCAATGTCTCCCTTATTTGCACCAAGCAACTTAACTTTGCTCCAGGGCAGCAACTTTTAAACCACTAAGAACTCAAGTCTGCTCACAGAAACATAAGGGAGCTCCTCCAGAATTTCACTCTTCCCTCATGGTGTTACCTAGATATGTAAACACTCGTTTGAGCGTTATAAGCCCAGTAGTTCATGGGGTACAAGAATCCAGCACCACCAATTCCTGTGACAAAACCCCTAAACATCATCCATGGATACAGACGTTGCTGCCTGTATGCTTGCCATAGCACACCATGAGATCAGACCTCACAGTGCTGCTTTTGAAACCTGATTTCTAAACTTACTCATATGGGAGGCCTCTCTGCCAAAACATTGAACATAAGTTTCAATCCTAACCCTTAAATACACGTCTAACAATAAAATCTGTATAGTTTCTGTATTCACATTTAAAAGGAAGGCTTCACTCACAGTTTTCAGCTACTGAAATTAAGACCAAGCTATGACAACCCCCTAAAAGAAACCTCACACAATGTGGAGAAGGCAGGAACAAGGGAACAATATAAACGAGTTATTTTTATGTAGGAAGAACGTAGATGCTCCCACATCAGGACTCATGAAAAACATTAAGGTACAGAAGAGAGGGTATGAAAGCAGGATGTGTTTTCAAATGCAGCCACTGTACCCATGGACTCCTTGGAGGATATTAGGGATATTATCCTATGAAGGATATTAGCAAGCCCTGGTCTCACACCTCAGGATACAGCAGCCAGTTGTACAGCAGGGAAAGATATCTTTGACAACTCTTACAAGTGACTTGCTTTCTTTAGCTCTAGCGCTGCAGTACTTGGAGGGTTTGTCCACAGACCACCTTGCAACAACAGAGCAGTGACTGACACATACTGGACAAAAGATTAAAGGTCACAGAGAAGGGTGACAGATGATGCAGTCACAGAATAGGACTCTGGAAATACCTCTTTTTAAGGCAAGTCTTACAAACCATGCTTAATCATCCTCACATCTGACCTATAACAACTGGCAGCCTCAGCTAACCTATACATGCGCATGCACATGTATAAGCCCACGCATATGTTTGCGGTTACATCCACTTAACTTGTAGTCAACCTCTCATCTATTACCATATTAAAACATAAAATACTGCAGGATCTACCTATTTTTCATGTTCTCTGCTAGCTAAACATTAAATCCTCTGCTTATATCCAAGATTGATTACCAGAACTTTCTCTTGCGGCACTTCAGGGAAATAAAATACTCAGACTGAAGTCTTGTGGAAAATTCTGCTGCTAGGCTTCAAATTAAGAAGACAACAATGATATGTTCCAAGCTAAAGTATAACTCATCTTACAAGAACAAAAGGTCTTGTGGAGAATATGCTATAGATTTGCATTACCTTGGGAAGAGGGAAGGAAGTTGAAGAGAAACATTTGCAATGAAGAACTTCAAAATTAAATACCTTGCTTACACATATGAAAGTATAGATGTGGAGTAAGAACAAAGCGAATACAAAAGTAGGTAAACAGAACATATCAGCTGTGACAAGAAAAAGAAGTGTAATGGTTTAGTGACATAACCAGGAAGGTGCCTCTCCTTGCCCTTACAATCATTAAAATAATCAGGAAACACATGAAAATCCTTTCCACGCTGCCAGAAAAATGGATTTTTAACATTTGGTCAGATTCCAAGGTCATATGCCAGAAATACAAGAGGTTACATCTCCTTATTGAATCCAATTCAAAACAAACCACGCCTCCATGTCCCTGATATGGAAAGCAAGGCTGGATTCTCCCAGTAGAACCACACTGGCGGTGGCTCCATTTACCATATCCCTGTAGACCTGGTGCATAATCAGTTACCATACCCTGAAGGTAAGGCTCCTTCCTACACCATAACTTCCTTTTTGCAGTGGGGAAAAACAAAACAAAAAAAAAAAAAACAAATCCAAAACAACACAAAAAGCAAAAAAAACCCAAAACAAATAAAAAACCCAAAACAAAAATTAACAAAAAGGCAAAACAAAACAAAAAAACAACCCTCATCAACATAAAACACCACCCTGGCAAGTAACTGGCTCCAATCTTTACCCAAGAGACGAAAAGCAGACACTCATATCCAGAGAGAAGGACAAAAGAGTTCTAGAAAGCAGAAATCACATATTTTTTAAGCCCATAACAGAAGGAACATGTGATTAGAAAAGGGATTGTTTGACAATCACTGTCTTCTCTTTTGCTGTGTCTTTCCTCTTACAGACCTTGTTCACTCGAGCTTAAAGGGATCACTGCTGCTGAGGGCACACTCATCCTTTATTGCAAAGACAACCTTTATACAGAACCACATGAACCACATTAAGCTTCCAAATGGGAATGCGCTGGGTGCACCTGCAATGCAGCAATCTGTGCCAGGGACAGAAAGATGTCAGTCTCTGTACGTCTGTTCCAGGCCCAACTATTCAGTTGTGTCTTGCATATTCCCTCCCAATCCACTTCCCCTCCATCAAACCTCTGAACCAGACACATCTGCTATGTCTCTCAGTCACTGCCAGACCCATACACTATGCAGGTGAAACACAGGGGATAAAAGAAATTCAGTTTCTTTAAGAGGAAGAGGAATGACACCAGTCAGGTTCTGCTACATCATGTTTGCCTGGAACAGTGACTTCATTGTAGACCTGCTGCAGCAACAGCAATAATTTCATTCAGACCTAGCATCCTCAGGGGCTGCACAACAGAAAGGCGTGGTATAAGAAGGAGAGAGAACAGGCCTCAATGTCAAGTACATGTACAGCCAGTGTATGTGCATGGTACACATCATGCAGCAGTATAGGTTACAAAAATTCTGTCCACACTGATTAGAATGCCTGGCAATATTTTATTATTATAGAAGTGACCTCATATAGACGTCTCATATGCAGACCTCATAGCAGCCTTCCAGTACCTGAAGGGGGGCTATAGGGATGCTGGGGACAGACTATTCATTAGGGACAGTAGTGATAGGAAAAGGATAATGGGTGAAAACTTAAACAGGGGAAGTTTAGTTTGGATATAAGGAATAAATTCTTTACTGTAAGGGTGGTGAGGCACTGGAATGGGTTGCCCAGGGAGGTTGTGAATGCTCCATCCCTGGCAGTGTTCAAGGCCAGGTTGGACAGAGCCTTGGGTGGCATGGTTTAGTGTGAGGTGTCCCTGCCCATGGCAGGGGGGTTGGAACTTGATGCTGTTAAGGTCCTTTCCAACCCTAACTATTCTATAAGTGTTTCATTATTAGTATGAAATTACACAGGGCAGAACTCTTAGTCAACATTAAGGGCAAATGCCACATAACTTGATCCTCTGAATTACACACACCAAAATCACTCAATATTAACTGTGCCTGGATCATGAAAAGCCTGGAAAAGCAGAAAATTATTTGATGAACAATCCCAGCCCAGGTGAATCAGACAGCAAGATTTTAATTCTCATGTCTTCTCTTAACTCTCTTGTGTGAGATTTACCATCAGGCCACTCCATGTTTAAATGCCTTGATGAATCCCCTTGCAGCAGCTGTCCCACTAGTATTATTTGTAATTTCACTGCAGAAGGGAGTAATGCATTTGTGCTCATACTCTGTGGTATTTTGTTTGTCATAAAAATCAATAGAAATTTTCAGAAAGGGCATTTTGTGCTCCAAATGTGCTAATGTGACATTCACTGGGCCAAATTCATTCCTGAAGTAACAACTGGGTTCCTGGAGTTCATGCTGTGCCTGGTTCAACACAAGAGCACGGATTCTTTTTTCCTGCTGTCTGCAACAGGGAAAATCCCACCCTTAGTGATATGCAGAAGACAGCAAAGAAATTATGACAGTTCCACTTTAGACTTGCCATTTCTGTTTCAGTTCGTCATTCTCAGCCTTTTCCCAAATAAGATAGACAAGTTTCTCTCCTGTGATTCACCCCCCCACACACACACACACCCTTTCCTTGTAGACTAGCACTGTATCTCTTACTTCTTAGAGTTTCACACACTTGTGCTGATCCATAAACATGTTATGTCTACAAACCCATTCAATTTGCATATTGAAAAAACCATCCTGGTCAAAACCTCATCCACCCACACTTCACAGCTCATCAGACATTTTCAGGGGTCCAATTAATTAGTGCGCTCCAAAAGCAGGACAAGGATCTTTGATTTGGCAGATATGAACAATTAAGAGAATGAGTTTAATCACAAACCTGATTTCCCCAGACCCTCAGGAGAAACAAGCTGGCTCCCACAGAACTAACAGCTGTACTCTACCCTGCAGGCCAAAGACCCAGGTATATCAGCAGGACATATCTTCTGCTAAATCCTGAAGGTTAGCTTTGAATGCCAGTACCTACCACTAGGATTTAAAGATTGATCAGGTGAAGGTAGGTTAGAGCTCTTGCCAAGGCCAGATGGCAGAAGGCCAAAGAAAAAGCTTAATTACAGACGACATGCAGGCTTCCATGGAGAACAGCAACAACACTATGCCGGAGATATGAAAACAAATAGCTTTCAATAGGCGCAGAGGATGCAGTTCAGCAGTCATAAAGTAGCAATCACTAGCAGAGCTGTGCTAAGGATCATTCAATACAAACAACATTAAAAATCACAGCTGATTCCTGAACCAACATCTAGAAAACACCAAAGAAACAAAAAGCTATTACCAGCTCTTTTCAACACCATTCTGCCCCTTTTATGAGCATGACCTGTGTCCCTGCAGCTCAGCCTCACACTCGCTCACTGAGGGCTGCCCACTCCCAGCAAGGTCCCTGGCTGGGCACCTAGTTTTGTTCCAGGCTCACCCCCTCTACCCAGCACCAGCTGAAAGTCCTCTGCCTGACCAGTATAGTTCAATAGCTGGGTTTTCTGGGGTTCAAAAGCACAAGGAGGGTGACTACAGCCAGGCCTGGACAGCTCTGTCTACAGCCAATTAGGTTTAGATACAGAACCTGACAAGCATCTCGGGCAATCCGGTTCACCTCCACTGCCATCTAGTGCAGTTTAAGTGAAAATAAAAATCCGGAACAACAGCAAATAGGTACCAGTGGAAACGTTTGCTGCAAATCACAGCAGCACTGCTTTCCATCTCCAAATGAACTTAGCCTTCTCTTAGCACTCTCCTTCATGAACCCTGGAATCCATAAACACTGCCTAAAAGGATAAGTTACTCAAAGCAGAGATGGTCCTGAACTGAAGCTAGGGTCAGAGCATGCTCATCTGCCAAGGATGGTGTAAAGGGATAATACAAAAGCCTTATTTAGGGCTCCACTGATCAGATTCTTTGGTTTGCCAGAAAGAACAGCCTCCTTCACACAGATTTCCTCAGGCTGCCTGATAGGTGCTGAACCAAACCAATAAGCACCACCTCCTCCACAACCAAACACCAGTCTAAAGAAGGGTGAAGGCAGCAAAGTAGAGGAACATAACTTCTGGCCACAGAAAGTTGCTGCTTCACATAGCAGAAAGTTGCTGCTTCACACAGATGCAGTGAATGAGAACCCTGCCAGTGTCAGGAATTGCTTATGTGTTGATGGTTTTTCAATATCTCACAAGGAAAATACCATATTAATACAACACCAACCTAGAAACCAGAATTCAAGCAATAAGAACAGCTTGTTCCAGCCTTCAAAAAGTCTTGTGTAACACTGTATTAATGCCTCAGTGTTGACCACGGATTACTGAAAATACACAAGGGATCTGATCTCATACTGAATTGTTAAAGAAGAGAGCTTTAGTTTACTGTTTAAAAGCTTTTTGAGGTTGGGTATATAATTCATCTAAACAGTATCTGCTCTATCAGACATGAATTCTGGACAGGTTAATGCCAATCTGCCACACTTTTCAATGAGCAACATCCTTATCTTGTCCATGTAATTCAAATATTGTGCATAAAAATGCTGGGAGAAAAAACCCTGAGAGATTGAAGAATGTTAAAGCAAAATAGAATTAAAATGCATTTACAGCCAAGAAAGCAACAGGAAAGCAAAGGCACACTATTCCACAGCAAACTGTACAAAGCAAACTGATTTTTGGATTCACTGATGGGAAAAAAAAAAAAAAAAAAAGGGTGTTTGACTCAGAACAACCAGCGCTACTTTACCCCTATTTAAATAAAGGTAGAGCATTTTGAAATTAAGTCTTTGCAAGTGAACTATCTAAATATTAGGCTTTTAACTTTCCTCCCTGACCCTAACCAAAAAGTTTAGTTTCAGTTGACCAAAATTTTCTTGTTAATGAAAAAATGGAGCAAACATCTTCCTATCATGAAGTTTCAGCAGACCCAACTACTCTGCACATCCATAGGTGTCTGTTTGTGTGTTACAATTTTTGCCCTCATGTGAGCATCTTAACTTTACGATGGCCTGAAAGCTCCCCAGTCACATAGCCTTGGTAATAACTCTTTCCTGATATTGAAAAGCTGGAGAAGACTTTTGGACAGTGTTACCAATCTAATGTGAAACTGAAGAGTTGGACAGTTCTTACTTGCACATAGATACACGTAATGTTTGGGAAAGAAATAAGGTTATTGTGCCATTGATCCCCCACCACTACCTCCACAATAAAAAACTGGCATTGGAAAACATGTGAAAATTAAACAGATTGCAATTAAGCACTTATGAACAACTCAAAGCTGCAGTAGTTTGCGTACAAACACAAGCATCTAGAACAACATTTTAGCGTCCATGTATACATATTAATCACAAAGTACACCCATACATTTCAGGGCTCCAAAGGATACTTAAGGATTAGAAATATATTTTTCTTAAACATGTTTTAATGTAAAAAATTCCATTGTCAGCTGGAAAAGAGCAAATTTAATAATAAAGTTCAGATGTCAAAGCGAAGCTGTTAGTCTAAATTTAAAATGTGACCTTTTTGAAATTGCTAACATCAAGCAGACATTATTTAATTTCAACATCAGCTTAGAGGGTTTTTCTTTCATGTCTTTGTAAGAGTAGTGCAGAACAGCTACTTCACATAGAATCACTCTGCATCCTTCCTAAGCTATAAATACAACATTCAAAAAAATCTCCACTCCAGTGATTCTCTTTTCCATCACAATACACTTGCAGTATTATTAAAAAAATAATAATCTATTGCACAACAAAATGTAAGTGGAGCTCATGTGTTCAATCAGCACTCCTACCTCACAGGAACTAACTCTATTTTCAATAACATTAATTGCTTTTCTTAACAGTCCTCTTCTCCATTCACAGTTCCCATTTTAAGTCATTGCATAAATTTCTGGTAAGGTAGCCCCTGTTTGAGACAGATTAACACAAGAAACTATTTCAAATTGATTGGTTTATTATTTACTGAAGGATCAACTCACTGCTGCCAGTCAGTAAATGCATGCTACTTAGGAAGCAATCTAATTATTTGTTATGTTTCCAGTTAAGCTTGTTAATAGTCTATGCCCATTTAATGGTCTGAAACTTACTCCTCAGTAAAATGTTCAGACTTGGTTGCGGGGGTGATGTTGCATTACATCTGACATCATAGCTAGTACAGCAACAACACATTTCACATTGTAACTACTTACTAGCAGTGAGAAAACACTTAGCCCTACTTCAGCGAATAAAGTGTTGCATTTGATTTCAATGCAGCCCCGGGTTTATATATCCTTTAGAATTAAAGTAACCTTTCATGTGAATTTCTAGAATCCAGCTGTTTTCGGAGCCCTTAACATTGCTCTTGTGCTTCCAGGTGGGAGAAAGTTTAGACTGGTGTGACAAGAACCCAGGATTTTGGTGGGCAGCCAGATTTCAGTTCAGGTCTAAGTGCTACAGCACTATGTACTGCCAAACAGAGGGGAAAAAAAACCAGGATAAATAGAAGAAAAAAAATGTTAATATAAAAGTTACAACCTACATGTCATGGATACTTCTTCCTACTGTAATATCCAAATTGCTCTTTTCTTGCACTCCAGCTTCCACATATCCAATGCAATCATGAATTTCAGCACGTAGAACAACTAAAACTTCCACCCATAATGGTAACTGGGTGACAAGAATAGGGTCAGACTGACTCTGTCAGTATCACCTAGTAATTCAGGGCTGCAGTAGGCAATCAGTAACGAAAGCAGTTGGTGCTAAGGCATTTGTATTGACACCCTGTAGAATTGAAGGCTTTTTTCACTTTGTACTAGACTTAGACATACATGTTTTATGTTTCCACCATGCATGTTTTGAAGATGTCCTGCAGACATCTTCAAATACCACCTGCATCAGCAGGTGAAAAGCACCTACAGTGAATGATCTCGATTTATTTAACTATCACATGCACTAAAGTTATCCCCCAAAAAAAGAACGTGTTTTTTTGATGGATACATGGATGACTGGAAAATTCAATTCAGGATAATCACACAGTTTTGAAGTGAAATGATAACAGAACCAGTCATTTATTGCCTCTCATGGCTTTTCTCTAAATCTCCACCGTGTTGTCAGCACAGTAGCCAAAACTGCATGAAAATTACACAGGAGTCAGATTTCTGGGCCAACTATTGTCTAAGTAAAAAGACTGCCCCCAGTAATCTACAGAAGCTATAATCACCTTATACCTGTGCAGTTATTGTCAGGAAATAATGTCATGTTTGTTTTAAGCAGGCAGGAGGTTTTTTTCCACCTTTATCAATGGGTACCTGAAAAAGAAATCCTGCTCTTCTCTCACTAGATAATCTCACCTATTGTGACTGACACCATAATTATCAATTAATCAGGAAGATCTTATTCTTTGGCTTTACACACTGGATAGTTACTAATGACTGTCCTGTAAAACTCGTAACAGAGTTGAAAGGGAATGGTAAATAGTTAATCAATACTTCTTAAAGTCACCCATCAAAATTAGGATACAATGCCATAAAAAGACCATTTACATCCTAACAAAAGAGTTTGTCATCTAAGTGTACTAAAGATGAGAAAAGAGGATATTAATGCTTATTTTACAAGTGCAAAATTACCGTTCTAGCTTTTACAATAAAGAAAGAATTGGTAATCTGAGGATTATACTAACCTGGGCTATTTATTTAATAGGAAGGACATCCTTTCTGTATCAAACTTGTACACAGAAACAACTTGGACATCACCACATAATTACCAATATTTTTCAGGAAAATTGGCCTACCATCTACAGAAAACTAGCCATGTGAAACATCTGACACATAGCAATAAGCAATGGAAAAGACAACTAAACAGAATTACAAGCCATCAGCAAAGCTTTCTTTTCTTTACACATAATCCTATGTCCAGGGGCAACTGATACATTCTATTTAGTTTTCTTTTATACTGCCCTATAGGCAGCAGGTGGTATTTTGTCACCAACAGCCAGACCAAGGGTTATGGCTGAAGAGTAAGGAATGGGTCTGTCTGCTG
The DNA here is from genome assembly GCF_963264785.1 of Psittacula echo. Taxonomy (NCBI): domain Eukaryota; kingdom Metazoa; phylum Chordata; class Aves; order Psittaciformes; family Psittacidae; genus Psittacula; species Psittacula echo. Next base: position 10,204,736 of record NC_137739.1, read on the forward strand.
TATTTTTGATCATAACCCACATCTCTGTGATATTACATATTTTGCTTTTATTATTCACAAACATAATGAAGTGTCTTACCCCATTTTGTGATCAATATAATTCCTATCTGAAGACAGCAAAAGGCTACAGTGTTTAAATGAGAAAAAGTAGATATTAGGTATTGATATACACTTCAGACTAATTCTGCAGACTTCACAAATGTAATATTCTCATCTCCATACGCATTCTTCATCATGTGTTCAAGTACAATTATACTGACTCTTTAATATTTCTGAATTTAGTAAAATGAGCCTCTTGTGGCAAGAGATGTTTATTATTCTAAGTATTTTAGGTTGTTAGGCTAATTTTATTTAATTACTATCCACTGCCTGACACCCTTCATATTTTTCATTTATATGCCTCTGGGGTTATATTCTACCCTAAAGTCAACTTTGCTGAAGCAGTAAATTCCCTTTCAATTTACCTATAATTTTACCATTACTAATTCTTCACAGCTGTTCCAATATAGCACATCCCTAATAATACTCAGTAATATGGAGACACTTTTTATTACCTATTCCATTTGGGCCGAAACCAAGTTGTCAGGAAGAGCACGCAGATCACATTAGTGCACTCTGCCTCCTGTGGTGCCTGCTGCTCAACCACTCTCCAACAAGAGTGGGGCTGAGCACAGGCCAGACCTTGGTACATGGACATTCAGCAGAGGGAGGCTGGCCAATACCAGAAGAGTGCATGGCCCTCCAGAGAGCAGTAATTTCCTAATGTTCCAGAAACTCTCATACTTTGGATATCAAGTAACCTTGGTAGTGGTTTCTTCCCAACCTTGTCATTCTTACAGCTGTTCATGACTTCATTTTGTGATCCTCAACTAACACTAAGAAGTTCATGCTACCTCCTCAATCAAGCAACTGCATTTAGAAGAGACAAATCTTAACATTTGCAGCCTTAATTTTCCAATCAGTTTTGTCATTTGTAAGATAAAATGCAAACTTTAATTCAGGAGGCTTTGTGTTTGCACAGTCAAGCTTGAAGTGACATTTTCTCAAGCTCCCTGCAATATAGCTGTCCCTGCTCCCTGAAAGTGATCAACTTCTCATTCTTTAGTGACACCTCGGGGCCCCAGCAGGTCTCACATTGCAACCACACACAACAAGAACACTCACTGCCCTGTTCACACCCAGACATGGCAGTTCAAGTGATACCCCACATCTCCATTGAGACTTAGAGCCATCTGACTACTTCAGGTAGCAGTGGAAGCTTAGACTGCATCATCCCAGGAAAGCTGCAGGGAGGTTGCATTGAGCAGTAGGCATGCTACTCAAGAAGGGAACAGAGATGAGCCCTCAAGAACTACACCACTGCAAGGAAACATGTCACACTTTGCTCCAGCCTTACTACCATGATTGACACCCAGCCAGTGTAACTAAATCCTCAGCACAGTGCTTGGTTTTCACCATTGGTGGTATAAAAAACCATCAGTTTGTGTATCAGCCAACTAGTCTATTCAATCAATGCTTTGCTATCAGTCCCCTGCACAACAGAATTCAACTCATAACTTTTCTTCCACACACTGTACAGTATTTGTGGTAATACACATTTGTCATTAAAAGGTGACTGGGGAAACCACACACTATTAGCAAAGCAAGGTTTTTAGTGCAGACTAAGAAACACATCATTTCTAATTACGAGTTTTACAGTGACTGTATGACACAGTAATTGGGATGGATTTGAAGTGCCTTTGGCAAGTGCCATTTAAAGAGAATTCGAGATAGTGAAAAGTAATATTCATTATATTCAGCCATTAGTAAATATTCTCAACTAATACAGTAATGGGAAAATACAATTCCTAGAAGAAACATTTTTGTTTTTCCTATAATTACTGGAAATCAAAACATAGTTGGTACGATGAAAATTAATTACTTGCCTGCACTGAAAAACTTTGCAGCTATGCAGGGTTTTCTTTTTTCCAATTAATGAAACATTGCTTCAAGAACCAAACTCATTTTCTCATTTATTTCTCCACTCCTATTCACTCCTTAGATTAATAAGATGCTATTTCAGAATTAAAGCATTATTCTCCTAATACTGTGTAACTTTTAACATTTATTGCAATGACTACATATGGATTTGAAAAGCTGCACACATTCAAAGGCATCATTTATTGCTTATAAGTGTTTGAAATTTGGAACAAAAGTATCTGAGCCTTGTGGTTTACTTTCAGTGCACATCTAAGCCAGCAGCATACTACCAAAATCACTTAGAGAAGATCTGATGAATAAAATGTTACTTGTCAAGGGTATGGTAATTCAAAGCTACTACAAAAATCAACAGGAATATAAACTGATTTAACATGTCACAGACTAACGTATGTACACAATTGTGAGCATGTGTAGAATGTTGGTGTCCCATCAGTTTCAGTTCATGTCAGCCAAGATTCCAGCTCCATAGCAGTGAGCCTTTACTTTGTCCTCAGATCTAATGCTGCTTGTGCATCAACAAAAGGAAAGTATAAAAAAAAAGAACACAACACAAGGAAGTCACCAGTTGCCGATAGACTGTGTTCACTAGAGTGTGCTCACTACTCCATGTCTTAGCCCTTACAACTATTTTCAGTCAAGAAAAACACAAAGCACATGGCAAAATTAATTCCCACAAGTGCTTTTGATTTGGAAGTGTTTTTTTAAACTGGCATGTCTGGGCTGTGTATTAGACTGCACGATAAACTACCTACAGCATCTTGTGATAACATCACATACAACAAACACTGTCATCATAATCCTGATGATTTCTTTATCTCTAATATGATTTGTATATTTTGTCCTTGTCCTTGCAAGTGTTAATTACCTCTTTTGCAACTCTGTTATCACTGGAAGGTCATCACGCTATTATCAGCCACCATTCAGAGAATGCCAGTTTGCCGATAAATTGCTCAGCGAAGCCTTCTATCCATCCATCTAATGACTGGGGGGGAGCAGGAGGAGGAAAAGGTATTATGCCATTTGAAAGCATAATTCAATGTCAAACTGGCTTGTACACAGTATCTCAGACTTGTAGCTCAGATGTGTACTGTACCATGACTACAGCCTTAGATGCAATCATGGTTTTCAGCAGGTAGCTAAGAACTCATTCATGCCATCATGCAAATTGTAATCAAGTATCACTGGAACATCGAATCTGGCTAAAAACAATTTGAAGCAGATACCTCCAATGAGAATTTCAAAAGCTCCAACAAGTCAGGTGCACACCTTCAAATAGGATTCAGTTCTGAGAAACACTGGCCTCCCTCCCTAGCTTCAAATACATATCTGCACTCAAAAGATTCCTGGTGATGGCCTCCATGCTGCCATCCCTCTACAGCAGCTTCTTCTAAATGAAGTGCTTGGAGGCTTAGCTAGAGTTTGGAAATCTGGAGCTCAGGTTCCATTGTTTCCTTTACAATAAAGATAAACTAAACCCTAGGAATAAACCAGAGAGTGTTAAATGTGCCAAGAAAACATGCACACAAATAATTATGTCATTAATAAGGATTAAACATATTAATAAAATTACTTGCAGAAGGTTCAGTCAATTGCTGGTATCTTTCATGTTAATTAATACTTGGCACTGTATAAATACTCAGACTGTATTTTACTCTATTATATTCACATAAGACAGCTTCCAGAACATTTTTAGGTAGCTGCTAAAGAGAAATAATGGTTGTCTGAGCAAAGCATTGGACTAAGCTGAAATACAAGGCTTAGTTCCAGAATTTAAAAATTGCCCATAATTCCTGAGATGAGAACTTTCACTCCAACACTTTGATTTAGACTCATACCTAGTGCAGATGGGCAAGCTTCCCTAGATGAAAGAGCTCTGCCATACACATTCATCTTCATCTATTTGCAGGACCATACCCTGCACTTAGGATCAGCCCCAGAAGTATACCAAATCTGTGTGTATGCATATAAAAATCTCTTTGGTGCACCTCTTCCACTCAGGAGAAAAAAAAAGACAGGCTAAATTCATTTTTCAAGATCTAAATACACATTTGTGTCTTATCTGCAGATCAAATGCTAAAAGAAGTTTGTTTGGCATCTTCACCTCTCAATGACCACCATAGCAGCCCTCATTTTGGCACACATTCTTTCTAGAAGGGACAACTGGGGCCTACTTAGCTTCAGTCTGGCTGCATAAAGTAATTCATTTGGAGAGTCAATAATGGTACTCTCCAAAATGCCAGCCAAAAGCTTTCAGAGACAGGCTAAAAGGTCTTCAACCCAAACTAAAACACTGGGTGCTTCACAACTCTGAAGTTCAGATATTCTTTTAAATAGCAATTAGGCACCCTGCAGTAGTGCTTATGGTGGCTGCAGAATTATCTGACCTGACAGATGGGAACAGTTGTCCCTGCTGACCCTGTATCTTCAGAGCTCCAGAGCCCCACATCACTTGGGAACATTGCCTGCTTCTGTACTCAGGAATCATCCAGTGCCCATTTCAGATTTCAACTGATCTTTTCTCAGCTACACTGCATATCATCTACTTGCTTTACCAAACTGAAATGAATTGTCAATGCACTACCAAATTCACACATTAAACAAGAGGGGTAACTTCACAACTCTTCCCCTTCAAGGGATAGGTATTTCCTATAGCAATAATCTTTCTTAAGGAAACATGATACTCAAGATAATTATTTCATTTTTTCCCCTGATAATTAAACTGTAATACTTAGGTCAGCTTTTCCTTAGTGGCCAGTCAAGACGCTCTGGCTTTATTTCTGCAAATGCTAAAACAACCCTTCATGCTGCAAGAAAATAGTCATTCCTTGGTGAAGCAGGAGAAAACCACAACTTCTCCATATCCTCCCTAGGTCATCAGGACTTTTTCTGGTCCTGCTGAGCAGAGAGCATGACAGTACTAGACAGGTTATCATCACACTGTCAGAAATTCATCAAGCTGCCAGCTGCTGTTACTTCAGCCTGGTTTTCAATAACCACAGCTCACTGTGCTGCCTGCCAAAGTCTTCCATTGCTGGCACGCAGTCATTGCCGACTGGCAGGAGTGCTTCAAAGAGAAGGAAGGTTTTGCTAGATGTCTGCTCACCCTCTCCTCAAGGAGAAAGTGCCGTTTAGCAACAGGTCCCTGTCAGCCAGAAATGACTGACAGGTTGCTTGCATTCCTCTCAAGAAAAAATTTTGTGAATACATGCTTAAAACTTGTAAAAGCCCACAAAAATTATAACAGTAATTCCTCAAGTACAAAGACAACTTAAGGTTAACTGCTTCCTTAATGTAGTAAAATAGATTTACATAAATAAGGTATTTTGTTTTTAAATAGCAGTCTTTCTCCTAAAATAGTTCCAGAGGAGACATGGCCTCATTGAAGCACCCTGTGAACTAGTGGCATAAGAAATCTTTCAGACACAAGAGACACAGGCTTCCTAGATTCAGCTGACTAAAGGAACTTTCTCCCTACAGCAGCAAAGAAGATCAAACATTTGTTACAGGGTTTTGCTCAATAATGAATAGGTCTGGTGGAGCAAGGAGAGAAAACTTGGAAGGGACTAGACTGCACTGATACAGCCTATCCTGCAGAAGGTCCAGCATAAACCACAGCCAGGCTTTTGTATGTATCACACTCAATGTTACATATACCAGGCTTTTAGATTATACCAGGCAGCCTTTTCCTACTGTTCTGCTTCCTACTGAAAATGACACAATATGAAACGCCATCTTTTCCAACTCCCACCCTGGCTGGTTGCATGCGAGTTCTCATCTGAGACTTTGATTAGATTTCACTTGAAATTGGAGGCAAGAGTACACAAAGCACATTTTGTGTAGCACCCCAGAGAAGCCATGGCCAGGACTCTTTGCAAGTACAGGTGTTAGCCCTCTGTCAATATTTTTAAGAGGGAAAAAAAAAAAACCAAAACAAACCAAAAAAACCCCCAAACCAACAGACCTGCCACAAGCAGGACAGTCTAATCTTGGACAAAACCCATGAGATAAGGCTCTTATCTAGAAAAACACATCCTTGCAAGTGTTTCTTACTCACCTTTGCAGAGTTTGAAGGGTCTCCACATGCTTTAACTGGCACATGTTGGAAGCCATGTCTCCGTAAGGACAGCAGTAGGCACCTCCTGGCCATCCGGTGGCGAGCAGCAGTTTCCACTCTGTGGAGAGAGTGGAGACGTGAGGAAAGCATGCTTTCCTGAAGTAAAACACTCACACATCCTAAAGCTCGCTGGCTCTTCCAGTTGCAACTGTTGGTCTAGCAAGAGATATTGCATGTCCCTACAAACCTTGCTCTGCCATTCTGTGGGCTGGATCTTGGGGAGAAAGAAAATCAGGTTATCATTCTGACACCGTGATCTTCCTCACACATCTTCCTCTGTTCACAGGCAAGCACATTTAGTACCAAGCCACAGGAATTACTGGTACTTCTGCTCTGCTATCCCCTCACACAACCTGCTCCACCTCTGAAGTAACATCAGCGCCATCATCGTGCATGCACGCAGCCGTGTTGAGAGATCATAGAATCATAGAATAGTTAGGGTTGGAAAGGACCTTAAGATCATCTAGTTCCAACCCCTCTGCCATGGGCAGGGACACCTCACACTAAACCATATCACCCAAGGCCTCATCCAACCTGGCCTTGAACACCGCCAAGAACGGAGCACTCACAACCTCCCTGGGCAAACCCATTCCAGTGCCTCACCACCCTCTCAGTAAAGAATTTCTTCCTTAGATCCAATCTAAACTTCCCCTGTTTAAGTTTTAACCCGTTACCCCTTGTCCTGTCACTACAGTCCCTAATGAAGAGTCCATAGCCAGCATCCTTGTAGACCCCCTTCAGATACTGGAAGGCTGCTATGAGGTCTCCACGCAGCCTTCTCTTCTCCAGGCTGAACAGCCCCAACTTTCTCAGCCTGTCTCCCTATGGGAGGTGCTCCAGTCCCCTGATCATCCTCGTGGCCCTCCTCTGGACTTGTTCCAACAGTTCCATGTCCTTTTTATGTTGAGGACGCCAGAACTGCACACAATACTCCAAGTGAGGTCTCACAAGAGCAGAGTAGAGGGGCAGGATCACCTCCTTTGACCTGCTGGTCACGCTCCTTTTGATGCAGCCCAGGATACGGTTGGCTTTCTGGGCTGCAAGCGCACACTGAAGCCGGCTCATGTTCATCTTCTCATCGACCAACACCCCCAAGTCCTTCTCTGCAGGGCTGCTCTGAATCTCTTCTCTGCCCAACCTGTAGCTGTGCCTGGGATTGCTCCGACCCAGGTGTAGGACCTTGCACTTGGCATGGTTAAACTTCATCAGGTTGGCATCAGCCCACCTCACAAGTGTGTTGAGGTCCCTCTGGATGGCATCCCTTCCCTCCAGCGTATCAACCGAACCACACAGCTTGGTGTCATCAGCAAACTTGCTGAGGGCACACTCAATCCCACTGTCCATGTCACCGACAAAGACGTTGAACAAGACCGGTCCCAACACCCATCCCTGAGGGACACCACTCGTTACCGGTCTCCAGCCGGACATGGAGCCATTGACCACAACTCTTTGCGTGCGGACATCCAGCCAGTTCTTTATCCACCGAGTGGTCCACCCATCAAATTGATGTCTCTCCAATTTAGAGACAAGGATGTCGTGTGGGACAGTGTCGAACGCTTTGCACAAGTCCAGGTAGATGATGTCAACTGCTCTGCCCCTGTCCATCAGTTTCGTAGCCCCATCATAGAAGGCCACCAAATTGGTCAGGCAGGATTTCCCCTTAGTGAAGCCATGCTGGCTGTCACCAAGCACCTCCTTGTTTTTCATGTGCCTTAGCATGTCTTCCAGGAGAATCTGCTCCAAGATTTTGCCAGGCACAGAGGTGAGACTGACTGGTCTGTAATTCCTTGAGTCATCCATTTTTCCCTTCTTGAAAATGGGGGTTATATTTCCCTTTTTCCAGTCGTCAGGAACTTCACCTGACTGCCATGATTTTTCAAATATGATGGCCAGTGTCTTAGCAACTTCATTCGCCAGCTCCTTCAGGACCCGCGGATGGATTTCGTCAGGTCCCATGGACTTGTGTATGTTCAGGTTCTTAAGATGGTCTCGAACCAGATCCTTTCCTACAGTGGGCCTAGGGTCTTCATTCTCACAGTCCCTGCGTCCACCTTCCAAGACTTGGGTGGTGCAGTCAGAGCCTTTGCCAGTGAAGACCGAGGCAAAGAAGTCATTGAGAACCTCAGCTTTCTCCAAATCCAGGGTAGCCAGTTCTCCCGATAGCTTCAGGAGGGGGGCTACGTTGTCCCTAGTCTGTCTTTTATTCGCTATGTACCTATAGAATCCCTTCCTGTTATCCTTAACATCCCCAGCCAAGTGGCCTTAGCTTTCCTAACCTTATAAAAGCTTTCCACCTTTTATAAGCCTCTTTTTTCCTTTGAATTTTCCTCAGCAGCTCCTTATCCATCCAAGGAGGTCTCCTGGCCCTCCTGCTGCACTTCCTTCTAGTCAGGACACAACTTGTAGCAGGTGATCCTTGAACATCAACCAACAGTCTTGAGCCCCCCTGCCCTCTAGGGCTGTATCCCATGGAACCTTACTAAGCAGGTTCCTGAAGAGGCCAAAGTCTGCTCTCTTGAAGTCCAGGGCAGTGAGCTTGCTGCACGCTCTTCTCACTGTCCTGGGGATCTCAAATGTGACCATCTCATGATCACTACATCCAAGGCTGCCCTAGAGCGCCACATTTCCAACGATCCCTTCTCTGTTGGTGAGCACGAGGTCAAGCATGGCACCTTTCCTTGTCAGCTCCTCTATTACTTGCAGCAGGAAGTTGTCTTCCACACAATTGAGGAACCTCCTGGATTGCTTGTGCTGGGCCGTACCGTCGCTCCAACAGATGTCAGGGTGGATAAACACTGAACACCCATTTCCAGGGGTGTTGGCTGTTGTTACAGCTCCAGGTGCCGTTATGAGCCTTGGGAGGAGCAGCTTGTACCCACATAGAGCACTAAGTCTCCAGAGCCCTGGAGAAAGGCAGCCTGTCCACCCCTGGCACGGCACCTGCCAGGGCCGCACATGTGCAGCGCCCCTCACCCTGCCCAGCCACAACCAGTTCCAGCCAGCTCCACAGCCCTGAGGCACAGGGGCTGAACCCATCGCACCACAAAGCCTTACAGCAGGGCACCGAGGAGGTCTGCAGGCAGCCACTTCACATGAAGGAGCAGAAGGGAACCACAAAGAGCAGCATAACAAGAGAGTCACAGGCACACAGCTCCACCTCAACCTCTGATTGCCTTGGGGGAGGCATTTTGGCACCCACAGCAAAGATGCAGAAAGTCAAGACTAGAGAGGGAAGATGATTCTTCAGCCACTGTATTCATCTTTCCTCAATACACAGATCAGTGATCCAAGGTTTGTGCTGGCTGGAAGCAAGTTCAGTAAGATACCCCTCACTGGAGGCTGTGCTGCCTGCAGGGGCAGGCAGCCATCTTGCCCTGCTGCAACTCTCCTCCAGCATCAGCCCTGTGCCTGTTTCTATACCCAGCTGCATGATACTGGGCTGCTCATAAAGCACCCTGTAAGTGCTTTAGATTAAATCATTAATTATTACAGGCATTAAGATCCCTTTTCAAGATTTATCTTCTTCCTATATTCCCATTAAACAAATTGGGTGTTTGTTTCCAGTTACTCATTTTGCAGAAGCAAATCCATCAGTGAACAAATACAGTATTTTCACACATTAACTCCATTAACTCCAGATTTCTCCTGCAAGACAGTTTGGCTTCTCTCCCCTACCCCCAATCCAATTTCCAGGAAAAGGGGTGGATCAGTCACACAGAGGTACTGCTGCCCAGGCAGTGGCATGGAAAACAAACCCACATGAGGAGTGACATGGCTTATGAGATCAGATCCTGCACTACTCCAAAGGAGAGGATGAGAACAGTGAAAATATACATGAACCTTACTTAAAAGCAAGACGGGGGAAGAATTATATTCAAGAAGATAAATCCACATACAGAAATCTGGCAAGTAACTACACAGTTCCATTTAAGCACTTAAATTCCTTTCTTGTTTCCTTGCAGATCACTCTCATCCAAAGCACACAAGCACATGAGAAATTTAAGTGTCTGCTGAACAACTGGACCCTAAAGCACTTGACTGGAAACACCTGGCAGTGTGGAGCTATCAAGTAAATTTTCCTCTGAGTTAGTGAGATTATGAAGTGGATGATAGTCCCAGGAAAACCCCTAGAGCTGAAGCTTGATGCCACTCATTGCTATAATCATACAACTCCCTAGCATTAGGGTTGATGTGGGCCAGATATGGGGCAGGAAAGCCACGAGGAAAGCATCTGCATGAGAAGCGGGCTGACGCAGAGACCCACAGCAAGCTTCCCCGAGGACCCTACAGAAACTTCTCGGGTAGTTGCATCTCACTTGATGGGTAAATATTAACCTGTTCTACAAGCTGGCTGAGAACTGGACTACTGCAGCTAGGTTAGAGTCAGCTTCAATATATTCACAAGTTTCCATTAGTGAATGACTATACCCTGTGTACATAGGGTGGGTTCATACAGCTGTGTGGTACTCAATCCAGCACAGCAAGTGCCAGAGAGTAAATCTACTCCTGTTGTCTCTACTACAAACCTTCCAGTCTCTCAAAAGAGAATAGAGGATGTTTTGTCTACTAGTTGAATTCTGGATTATAATTTTGTTTTACATTTGCCCCTGATAACACTTCCTCTCCTTCTCAGACTGCCAAAGATAGAAAGTCACTGCAGAATTAAAGGACACATCAGGTGCTACCAGGGCTCTTTCTGATGTACTTTCTACAGTCTCAAGACCAGTAGCTCAACAGGTTATAGAAGGAAATTGGCACAATATCAGCAATTAATTTAATAAGCATTATCTATTGCATTACGGATTCAGAATTCTTCCCTTTACATCCACAACATTAGAGTTGGATATTTCGACAACTTCTGAAAACTCTGTCAAAGCCATTAGAAATACAAGCAATATATCTGTGAGCCAGAGAATAATATGCCTTAGAAAAACCCGAGCCACACAGCAGGTGGAAGTTCAGCCCGTCCTCGAATGGTTCACACATTATTTTCCAGTTGAGTATGAAGATCATGATGGGTAGGAGTACAGAGAGGACATTAAAATTTGGGGTTTCTCAACTTTTCTTACAATTAATAATTTACTTTTTTGTTGTTTGTTTGTTTAATAAACTGAAAGTATCTTGCTTTATGCTATTGGAAGACTAATGACTACAACATTCAAGTACCGCAGATTCCTAAAAAAAAAAAACCCAGTCAAGCAAAAGGAATAGTAACCAACACAGTGAGACTAAGCTCAGGGGAAGGTAAAGCAGCAGACAAGCAAAGGCTCCAGTGCAGTTTATATGGAAGAGCAGAAGTAAAAGAGAAGATCTTTTCAAAATCTGTGTTGCTATCCTAAACTCTCAATGAACCTGCCTCCCTCCCTTTTAAGCCTTCACCACCACTCTTCCTCCAATTCTAGAAAAGGCAGAAAACACTTTTTTGATGAATTTTCAGAACTGAAGTAGTGTATGTTTTGGAATACATCTCCAGGAGATGCAACTCCATTTGGTTTTGATCCCCCAACTCCACTTCTGAATTCTACTGTTTAGTTCCATTGTTATAAAACATGTATTCCAGTTATTCTGCATTATTTTTGGTTACACTATTTGCCTGAATCTAAAAGTGTACAAGTAGCAGGAATTCTTATAGTTCGTCAAAAAAACAAAACTAAACACCCACATTAATCATCCTTTAAAGGCTCAGAACATTGATCAACATTCTGAATAATGAAATCTTGCTATCTCAGTCCCATAAAAGCTCTCCAGCAGAGTTAGGGAGGGGAGAGTCAATGGCTTCCCATGCCTGTCAAGTCAATGTTTCTCCTGAACTGATGCACACTGATGTTATACCCAAGAGAGACTCACTGCTCTTCAATAAGAAGTAAATTGCATTTCCCATTAAGTTGAATTTCCGGACTAAAGAATGTGTCTAATTTTAATTTGCTACACACAGCTAATTGACTTTATTCTGAAATTGCTGTCATTTAATGTTTACCATATTTGGCTCTGACGAGCAGCCTGTAGAAGTAGAGTAGAAATTACTCTTCCCAGGTTCGATTTATTTATATCTTTTCTGCTCACTAAAAATGAAAAAGAAAAATCTTTGTCTCATTCCCAGTATGCACATTGAGTCATCCTGTGATGACCATTTTATGTGTGACATACCATGAAATCACATTTGTACATCACACTTCTTCAATACTATTTGCAGAGATACTATATTATTGCTGCAGCTGATACTTTAAACAAGAAAGCCAAGATGCAACTTTTGTTTCACCTCTAAATTCTTCCATTTTTTGGCTCCTCACTGTAGCTCACTTCACTTACCTACTGCTCTTCAACTTCCTGTTCTGCACAGATCAACACCTACTCATCAAAAGTCTGTACAGCATCAATCTGTGCTCCAGCACGGTCACACTCAAATATTGTACAGTTCTTCCTACCACTTCAAGAAAGATCAGATGTGTTTTGATACTTCAGCTCTCATTGTATCAGCAAGACCTTACGCTTCTTTCTTGAAAGCACTCAACACTAAAGATACTGCTTGGCCCACAGTCACGTCATCTTATATTGCAATCCTGAGAGAGAACATATGCACACTGAGGATTATGAAAAGCAATGACAGAGACAACACTTGCTCTAGATCACAAGTAGCATACAGGAGATGATCTTTCTTTTAGACCACAGTAGGTCAAGATGAAACACTAACTTTCTTTTTCCCCTTCTAGAAGTTACATTTTAAGTTTTGCGTGCTGTCTGGATTCATCCATAATTATATCCTACTAAAATTCCACTATACTATCAAGCAGCCCTAGTTTTCTGGTTTGGGGCATGCTGTATCTATTAAACAATTCTTCTGTTCTGAGACCAAAATAACAGGCGGGAAGTAGAAGACAGGACTTCTGAGAGATGTCACTGCTGCATAGGAATTTTGAATACCAATTATTTACAAAGGTGTAGGGAATACCAGGTTGTTCATACTGCAGAAAACATACAGCATTTTAGGAATGGCAATATGGCTCAGCAGAAAATGAGAACCACTTGGTAGTACTTCCTGCTGGAGGGCATATGTCATTACCACATGGCAAGTCAGGAAACTGTGAAATAGGATTGTTATGATCTCCTGCCCCCCATTCTGAAATAATGATAATAAAAACAATCTATTCCTCACTTCTCTCAGTAACAGCAAGATGTGAAAAGGAACAAGAAGAATATTAGAACAAAAGATGCTGGGGAAGAAAAGGGATTTTTCAAAGTTAATTCCAAAACAGTCTGCAAGCTGAAGCACTTGGCTTGCAAAGTGTATTTTCATTTTAGTAACAATTAGATCCCCAGTCAAAAGAAGCAGTATTCAACAGAGTAGTACTCATTTACAGCAACTGCAGCACAGTGTGAAATAGCACCTGAAGAGCTCAGACTAACCAGGTTATTCAGAGCTGAGCAAATGAAGCCTCAGAACACCATTTGCAATGAGCAAGCTTTTTCGGTCATACAGAGTCCAGGATTTTGCTACAGACTTACTTGCTTTCCAACTCACCTCCAGACACAGCGGACCCTTGGAACAGGTCAAGTAGGACACGCAAACCACTGTTTGTTAAGCTTCTGCAGAAAGTGCTAAACCCCAATCTTCTGGGGAGAACGTAATTCTCTATCCATGAAAGAAAGTGCCCAGTACCAATGAACAACATCTCCGTAACTGTAGGAACTGGAAGCCAACTCTTCTGTTACTACCCCACTGATGGCAGCTACATCTGCTCCCACATACAGCAGTGCTAAGACGCAATGTGTCTCCAGAAGTGATAAAGTAGCTAGTGGGAGAACTTCCCTCACTGTGCATGAGGAGAGCTTACCTCTTTGCTGTTTCCTTGTCTGCAAATTCAGCTTACATTGCAACCTTCCAGAATAGTCTTTCTTCAGAAGACCATGATGGCAAGCCCCTTATCTGACATGATTTAAGTCTTTCAGCTGTAAGGTGGGTTTGTTGGGGGTTTTTTAGGTTTTGGAGGGCTGAAACATGGCCTTCTCCCATGGCAGAGGAAAATTCTCAGGTCCTTTTCTGCAGGGATTTCAGCCACAGCCAGGTCCCTCCGATGCTGCAGGCCCCAGCCATGCTTGCAGCTCTCAAACGACACCAGTCCTTCCCCCACAAGCCTCCTCTCTCACAAGATGACCCTAAACCTAGGCTTTGCCTGTGTGTGGGCTGGGCTTTTTATACCAGCCCACAGCCACAATTCATCTTGCTAATGAGTAGGGCTTTCCCCTTGAGCCCCTTGCTCTGAAAGGCGAATAGTCCAGTAAACTTGTTGCTGCCAACATAAACATAAGCAGTAGAGCTATGTAGCCAGGTTATTTAAAAAGTGGGGAAAAGGAGGGTACAAGTGATGGTCCTCTGAGATATTAATCAGTAATCGGGGAAATTTTTCTGAAGCACGGAAGGTGTGCTGTTCCTCTTTGCATGTATGCTGCTGACCACCCCAGGGTGAGCATATGAATTGGGGCTCATATTTATTCTACAGAGGGGAAGGAGCACATCATGTAGGAGATCCTTCTGCTTTCAGGGGTTTACATGAGCCTAGTGATGCTGCAAAAGAAATAACTGCTGAACAGACTGAGGCCATCCCCCCCTTTGCAAGACTGACACCAGTGGCTCAATAGTCCTGCTAACACCACCTGCGCTGCACACACAGAACCACAGAATGGTTTGGGTTGGAAGGGACCTTAAAGCTCATCCAGTTCCAACACTCTGCCATGGTCAGGGACACCTTCCTCTAGACCAAGTTGCCCAAAGCCCTGTCCGACCTGGCCTTGAGCGCTGCCAGGGATGAGGCAGCCACAGCTTCTCTGGGCAGCCTGTGCCAGGGCCTCACCACTCTCGTAGGATAGAATTTTTTCCTAATGTCTAATCTAAATCTACCCTATTTCAGTTTAAAGTCATTATGCCTTGTCCTGTCACTATGTCATGATTTCTCAGGAGGCTACTAGCATCCATGCTCTAAGTAATAGCTTTTCTAGTACTTTATATGAGCTGCAGTAAGTCTATCTGGCTAATTGTGTCTTTCCCTGGTTAAAACATCCTCTTGGTTACAACACGTTGGACTATTCAGAGATTTGGATTTTGCTAATTCTACCTTCAACTCCAATACTGCCTGGGATTATTGTTATCAACAGCTGCAGAACATTTAATTGTTAGCTGAGGGAATGCTCACAGCCACCTAAACTGCAGTGTATTGCAGACACATCTAAGTTCCCTAAAACTAGTTCCCTTCAGTGCCAATAGCCTTTTAACTAAGGTATTGTGAAGCTACCATCCCTGATTTATTTATTCACGTTTTCCTGTGCTGAGTTCAACACTGCAGCAGCTGATCCACAGCCCAGATCTTTGTCTCCTGGCTTTATGTTTAAAACACATTCCTGAGATGCTGAGATTCCCCCTTCACCCAGTCTAGCAGGGAGGACTGACTGGAATCTAAATGATTTTCTGCTCTCTAAATGATTGCTTCAAATGGCAAAGGTGGGACTGGATGTACAGAAATGGGAAATATTTCAGGGAAAAACCAAGCAAGGACTTGTTTATGTCCTAGCCTGGAAAAGGAAGGGAAAAAAATTCCAAGCTCCAAGCCACTTTAGGGATCTGAAAAATTCTTTCCTGCTCAGACCTAATTTACCTTCCTGATAGATTTCCCCTGAGGAGGGTGAAGGATGTGGCAGCAAACCTCTGCAGGAAGGGAAGCTTGTTTCTCACAATGGCGACGACATACATGAAGAACTCCAGTGCCTGCCAGGAGTGCCAGGTGTATCACATACCCACCTGAATTTCTCAGAGTAGACAGCTGTCCTGTGTAAATGTGAGCCTTCAAGAAAAGGCTTGGCTCACTGCAGAACATTCCGGGTGCTCTGGCTGAAGCCATTTGAACATACAAGTTTCCTTTCCAGGAGAATGACTTAGCAATTTCAACATGGGGAAAAAAAAAATATCTTCCAGTAAAATGAAAATTCCATAATTTTTTTAGGCAAATAAAAACCTGCTTTTATTAAATTAAAAATTCTTGCTCCATTTTTTATTTTGTCATTATAGTATGAAATATTCTGTAAAAGATACAAAAAAAGAAAAAAGTTCAGACAAAAATTTTACCAGTATGTTTCTTTATTTCCAATCTGTTATTGAAATCAACACTTCCTCGTTAATTTAGGCCATCACCATTTTTTTAGATTCTTATTCCCACCATTAACCGGAGTATTTGGCTTCTGTAGAAAAAAATGTGATGACACGCTGTAAAGTCACAAAGTATTTTCATCTGGAATATAAATGGAAGTAACCTTTCCAAACAGAATATATTAACATACGCTGGATAATCCATTGGTTATTCTGAGACCTCTTTCTTTCAGTCTTTAATCACTAAAGCCATCATTTTAAAGTTGGCTTTATGAATGGCAAAAGGACCAATAGCTCTCTTGAGAATGTGTTTGCTTTTTCTTTATCCGGGCAAGGTCTCACAAATGTGCTATATTCTAGTAATTATTTTTTAAGCAGAAATGTCATCCCATTCCCTAAAATGATAAACAAATCTGATTCTTCAGAATTTCATTAAGCTCCTTGCAAACGAATTAATCCTCATCTGAGAAATACGAATATGCAGATGGCTTCACCCTATTATATCTTACTTTTTTAAGCAGCAGGAAATTAGAAAAAAGCAGAAACTAACAAATATCCCCAGGCAAGATTTGCAAGACCCTGAAGAAAATGGAGAAGTACATCTGTTGCGCTTCTCCTCCTATAAGACGGAGAATGAAACTGATACAACACACCTAAAGAGGGGTCATGTAAGGAGAAAGGAAATGCAGTAAATTGCCAGCCACTCAGCAGAGCTGTAACATCATGTTTTTTAAAAAGACCACTTTCTCTGTTCTATCGTAAATCACTGAAGTTCAAGCTCCTACCTTTGAGAGAAGATGCAAAACTAAGGATTTCAGTGGCAATACATGCTTTCTTTCAGTCCTTTTTTTCCAAATCCCATAAGCACTGAGCTGTCTTCTTGAAGGTACATCCAAAGGCTTTGTCCACTGATGTGGATCATTTAGGAGGGAGCAGCTACCTGGAGACTGGGCACTGCAATGGTCAGTGACTGTAATGGGTTTTGATCTGTTTTGATCTTGGTGGCAATCATAGAGACTATGCCATGTGAAGAGGCACCTTCCATTAGACCAGGTTGCTCGAAGCCCTGTTCAGCCCGGACTTGAACACTTCCAGGGATGGAACAGCCACAACTTCTCTGGACAACCTGATCCAGTGTCTCACCACCCTCACAGTAAATAATTTCTTCCTAATATCTAGCTTATATCTACCCTCTTTCAGTTTAAAGCCATTCCCCCTTGTCCTGTCAGTACAGGGCCTTGTAAAAAGTCCCTCTCCAGCTTTCTTGTTGGCTGCTTTTGGGTACTAGAGGGCTGTTCTAAGGTCTTCCTGAAGCATCATCTTCTTCAT
Organism: Psittacula echo; assembly: GCF_963264785.1. Taxonomy (NCBI): domain Eukaryota; kingdom Metazoa; phylum Chordata; class Aves; order Psittaciformes; family Psittacidae; genus Psittacula; species Psittacula echo. The sequence continues at coordinate 10,222,294 of NC_137739.1, forward strand.
GAGGTGCCGGCTCATGGTCCATCTTCTCAGGGCTGCTCTCAATCCATTCTCTGCCCAGCCTCTATTTGTGGTTGGGATTGCCCCAACACAGATGCAGGACCTTGCACTGCGCCTTGTTAAAATTCATGAGGTTTGCACAGCCCCCCTCTAAAGTTTGCCAAGGTCCCTCTGGATGGCATCCCTTTCCTCCAGCATGTCGACTGCTTGATGTCATAAGCAACCTTGCTGAGGGTGCACTCAATCCCAATGTCTGTGTCACCAACAAGCATCATCATTGCTATGGGTAGGATCTACAGCAACCTGAACAACACAGTCACACTATGCATGTCCAGCCGTATCTAATGGCTGTGTCTTCTATAAGAAGAGAGCTCAGCTGTCTAAGAGCACATCTGTGTCCACAGTCAGAACATACTGAATGTTTTGTTTCCAGAGCTACAAATCACCCAACATGTAATCAATGCAACTTGTCTGCCCCAGTTTATCTTGCATAATATAATAAACACTAACTAGCATTGGCTATTTATGTGAAATCGCATTCTTAACTTGACAATGTACTAGCTTTCTGCTTCTCTCCCAGCAATAGCCCACGGTACAGAGGAAGTTTGATTTAGAACAAAATTCTATTTGTTTATATAGATCAAGGCAGAGGTATTATTTCCTATATAAAAATTAATGAGTACAATAATCACAGACAGCATTCACTACCAGAAAGAACACAGGCTCATTGACCTAGCAATAAGCTCAGGCAGGAGCAGAGTGGAGTTTTTCACTAATTAGTTTGATGGAGAAAAGAAACATTGGACAGCATAATGAGGAATAAAAGCTAAATAGCCAAATACATGTTTCTGCCCTCATCTTTTATCTTCTCTGCCACTTCCTTTCCATATTTATCCAGCTTATATTTAAATGACTGAAAACTATAACAAAGAGGAAGCCTTCTAATTGTGTAGGCCATCTATTCTTTATTGATAAGCTGAGCTTTTTCAGTGTTTTGCATTTTTGCTGTAGAAGATCTGCATAAACAGCTAAGGTACAAGAGAAACATGCCTAAATACTGAAGCTATATTTACACACAGGCCCACATCAGAGCCTGGAGCTACACAACAAATACTTGGCTGGGGCATAGCCTCTGTCTTCTGGAGGGATCATGCCTGCAGCCTGGTAATAGGTGTTCGACCACCAGCGCCCTTGCAGTAATGGAGACAGGAAAAACAACAGCTCATTTATGAAATAGTCATCTATTATATCTATTTAAGACACAGCAGGGAGAGCTGGTACCAGGGTGAAGGACCAGAAATAGAGAAATGTAGCAGGCTGCCTGTATTTTAAGGAAGATTAGGAAAATGTCTGTGTGGGACAGCAGAATATCCAGCTAAGGATGAACACCACTGGGCTAGTTATGTCTGGGAAGCCACTTACTCTCTTACAATGAGAAGAAAAAAAGAAAAAGTTAGTAAATAAGGATAAGGCAGGTGTCTAATTCAACTACGAGATAGGACAAATGTCTGCAAGTTATAAAATCCATTGAATAGTCATATTTCATGAACAACATTGTAAATCTGTTGGTTTTAGTGAGGGTTTTGTGATGTACATGCAAATCGCATTCAATACTGATGATATTAATCACCCCATCTTCTCCAAAGACCTGTGGATATCTGTTGTCATTTCCCATAGTGACTAGCAGTACTATGTCTCTGTTTCTTGCTGTTTCTCCCTTCTGCAATGCATCAGTTCCGTAAGGTACCATGTGGAAAAAGAGATTTGTTTTGTCTTGTCCACAATGCCTGAGGTGCTCCAAACACATGGGTGTCAGCCCAGGATCTGAATCTCCATGAGCCAAAGGGCCAGCTCTTAGAGCTGGAAGTTACACACAGACCAATAAAAGTTAATTCCCAAAGCACCAAAGCCTCTTTTGGAGATCTTCTACCCTGGTGCTCACCAGAAATCAAAAGCTTTGAAAGCAAAATTGTCCATCCATACTATATAAAGTGAAATTCATGGCTTTATTTCCCATCCTTCAGTCAGTGCTCAGAACCACCATGACATCACTTAGTCCATTCTCACACCTGCACCAGAAAGGCAGTAAAAAATCTACTGAAAAGTAAAAATATAAACACATCACAGAGATTTACACAGCTATAAACATGAAACCCACGGTGTGAATACATTTTTTAGAAACTTGTTTACTTTGTGAAGTTCTAACTTTATTGTACATCACCAATTCCACATCTGCTCACCATGACTTGAGATATCACTGCTGAATTAAGCTTTGTTTGAGCACACAGAGCTACATGAGTCCTCATTAAAACAAGCTTACAAAACTTTATGAGCTTGTTTCAGAGCTGACACTCACTAAAGTTGATCTTTCCTTCCCTTATGCCAGAAAGAATGATAGAGTCCCTCGTATGTGTACTCTGCAACTGCACCAAGCCTCCCCAAGGATGATAGTACCTACACAGCTGGAGCACAGAATAAAAGGGAAACACCATTCCTGATTTTAAATGCATAAGCAAATGCATAAGCAAATTTGCATCCAATTTCCATGTTTATTAAAATAACTTTTCTCTCTGCACATAAAGGGCTCTGCTCCTCCAGTGACAGAGCAGGCTGCTTCACAGGGGCTGGGTGTCACAGGTGCTGGATAAACTTTGTCAGGCCTGTCCGCCCAGCAAAAACAAAAACCCCAGGCCCCAGCTTGCAGATGTGCACTTAATGAAGTCGAGTTCATCTGCAAAGTGAAATTATCCATGGCTGTCACACATTCCATGTACTGAGGAAAGGGGAAAGGGTGGCATCCTATCCTCTCCTTCCAGAAGCAAGCCGTATGGTATGGAATGAATCACACCAATCCACCATCTTTCTGATGACTGCTGTTGAAAACACTTCAATGCAGCAAACATGAGAGACCATAGAAACAAAATTGTTCATTTTCATGTGTTTTACTTAAGCCCCTATTAGTTTCTTTTGAGCCTGAGTGCAGGAAGGTTTGGAGTGAGGGTTTTCTGATGGTTTACCACAACCCTATGCTTTAAGAAAAATTAAATTGAAGCTAGACTCAGGGTGATGAGAGACCAGTGAAAAAATCAGAGCCTTTGTGATGGGGTTTTAATTATTCTAGTATTGACAAAAATGAGAATTACAGAAGGGATCAACCTGCTGGCTTCCACAGGCAGTAAAAAACAGGTTTATTGTTCACTGTTCATTGAGTTCATAGACGTGATAAATTCAATAATGGTCTGATGGGTGTTTGGTGCTTTACAATAATACATCACTGGGCTTGAAGTAATCATGGTCTTGGGCTATGAAGGTAACAAGACTTCAGACAGCATCATGCTCCTAAGCTCAAATATTCCCAGAAAGATGGTGGTAGAGGAAGGGGGAGAACAAGGAAAAAGTGATATTTAAAGCAAACAGAGTATATAATGCAATCATGTTGATCCCAGTAACAGCTAACAGTTGAAAGTGATAACGGAAGTTACTGGAGTAAAGCAACAACATATCAAACATAGACAGAAAGCAATTACAAAAGGTATAAAAGAAAATTGAAAGGACAAGCTAACTCATGTAAAAAGCTCACAAAAGCTCTGTAAAACATTCAAGGGGAAAAAGTTGCACTTGCTAATAATAATCCATGAAGGTTTAGGGAATGCTAATTAACATAGAGCTGCTCTTCATTTGTACAAGGAAGTATGGTTTCGTTCCAGGTTTGAATAAATGCCTGAATGGCAGAGACAAAATTCATTGGTGTTCTTTTAAAAGTGAAAAACCCCTACAGTTCTGGCATCAGTCAGTAATGTGCCTGAAATTCATTTACTGGATTTTCAGAGACTTCCAGAGATTTTCTAAAGCCACCAAACCATCCACAAGGAAAACATGAGTTACCAACACTGGGTGAGATGTGAGCCAGTGCTGTTGTGCTCAGCTTAGGAGATTTGCTCCCTTTGAGGTCTTTCCTACACCACTCATTTCATTGCTTCTACCTTTCCAAGAAACCAAATTTAAATTCCTTTCAGACTGGAAAAACTAGACATACAGAAACAATACAAACAGGGAATACTGAACAGGAGGAAAATAAGACACCAGTCATCTCAGGGTTCAATTCCACATTCAGCCTCAGCTTTTCTGGACAGTTCAGTTACTCAGATGTCTAGTAAGATTTTCAACACCATCTTGACTTTAGAAGCCTCAGAGTTTAGTCCATGTTTCCTCAACCCAGGGCTGAGAACAGTACTCAGTATTATGAAAGGGATAAGTCTATTGTTGCTCTTTCAGTATCCAAAGAACAAAATTCACACACAGAAGATCCATACAACTGTGTTCAGTAATGCAACTCTCCAAATACTGAGATTTAGATTTTTAAAATAAACACAACAAAGACCATTAACCATGAATAAACATGTGCTTCTCCACCCTGGCTGAAAATGCTCATTTCTCTGTTTTAAATATTTTTCTTGCTTTTTAAGCTCATTTGTTTTTTAAACTGCTGTGTCTTTAATAACATTGTTTATGCATCAAAAACACTTGTTTTGGGAATCTGACAGCTATCTAATGAAGATGATGCTTTAGAACCTAAGCTGAACCATCTATAAAGAAATAATGATCCATTTCATTCTTAAACAATAGAATTCTGTGCATCACTGATGAGCCAACTTAATCTATGTAATACTCATTGTTGCTTTTGATAGAAAAATCATGCCATCTTTATGTGGAAGGCCTTACTTTCATTCCCAACAGAATTCAGACATTTGCCCATATTTAACTCCGCAAGCAAAGGAATTAATCATTCTTTCACTATTGTGCCTGCAAAAAGGAACAGTAAACACTTAGCCTTGACATTTTTCTAGCAGAAGTCAATATCTAAATGTTAGTCCCATTCTGCATTTGTTCTTTGTATTAACATCAATTCATTAAAGATGCAACAAGCAGCTTTAAAAGACATTTCACTAGGAAATACCTAAAAGGCCAGTCCGACTGGTACTGAAGTCTTGGTTTTAAGAGCACAAAATCAACTGCAAACCACAAATATGCAGAGCAAGTGGTACCTCAATATTCAACAGAAGAGTACAGAAGATAATCTAAACCTGAACCCACCATTTCTGCACCAAAAAGCACTGTAACACTGTCACACTGTATGAAGGAGATCCTCTAGAGCTACATGCTCTAGAGGATGTATATGATAGGTTATGTGTATCAAAGCAGAGCTATCACCACCCCAAGTCTACAGGTAAAGGGCTGTGAAGACAGCAAAGGTACCAGGTGCCACCTGGAATGAGCAGCTGAAGGCAGGAGTTGTTTGCCCGTGCAGACCACTATGTCCACACAAATACTCCCTCCCATTGCCCCAGTCAGCCTGCCCATGGCCAGCGTGCACAGATCTCCGCCTGGCCTCACGTTATGTGTGTGGCTCTGGGGGTTTGGGAGACCACACTGATTTTTCTGCTCAGGTCTGTGTATCTGATTATTGGTTTCTAAATATAATCAGAGGTACTGATTTCTTGGCATTTAGTTCTGCTTTAGGAAATTCTCTCGTTAGTTTTCTCCATGTTCTCAGAGAGCACCATGACTTCTCTGCCAAGTAAGAAACTGCAAGCTATAGTTTCAGTTAGGAATAAACACTTCAAAAGCAGAACAGACCTCAAACCACAGGGTTGGAAGCAAGAAGGGCACCAGGGTGCTGCAGAAGGCAAAGAAAAGAAAATTTTGCGAAGAGACATTGGGCAAATCCTGGGTTTAGAAGCAACCACTATATTACCAATCATTAGCACTTCTTTCCTTTTATTAGCACTTCCAATGTTTAAGGTCAATCATCAGCAAGTCCCACAGTTCACAGGTCAGGATATCTGGCACTCCCTCAGGGCACATGGATATGTGCAATTCTTCCTCATACATTCCCCCAAAGTAGCAATACCTTTCTTAACATTCACTAGCTTAAAATAAAGATACATTGAAAATGTACAAATTACAACACTTTGTTTTTTCCCCATGTATTTCATCACAGCAATATAAAATTCAAGGTCATTAAGCAGTGAGCATGACAGTTTATTACAGCTTCATCTCGAACTCCATACATGCATGCTTTGTCTTCATTTTTATTATGATCTTGATAAAATTTCCCTCAGAGAGATTAGAATAATCACTGAATGAAGTTTCAATTATTTAGGCCCAAACTACTATAAAATGCCAACAAAAATAGCATGAAACCTGTCGCATCCAAATTTCTAACAATGGTGGGGTTTGTAAGCTTCAATATTTAAATGTAAAAGGACTTTATTTCAAGTACTGTAAAAGAGAAACATTGCCACTTACTGGCAGTACCAATGTCTCTGCAATATTTGTAAGCATTTATGTGCATCTTTCAAAAGCTCTATTAACCTTTATACTATTTGTCAATAAAAAGGCCCATTAACATTTAAACTGTGTATGTCCAAGTGTCTATTTCAAAGAGGAATCAAAAGATAGCCTGTAAGAAACAGCTGTTTATTACAGACTACATTATTGGGACTGAATGCATTGGAGAGTTTGAAAAGCTCACATTTCTGAAAGTAAGAAAAAACAAAGTTAAAAAAAAGGAAAAAAAAATAAAAGGAAAAAAAAAATCAACTGGCAAACAGGCTGCTCATGGCCAAGCAGGAGAAGTGACAGCCATAGGAGTGAATGGGTATCACTAACATCAAACAGCTTTGGAAAGAATGGTACAATCAGCTGGTGCCACTTCACAAATACTGGAGGTGTGAAGAGATCACACTGTATACAAAACTGAAATTTAAACACTGCTTTAGCAATAGGATCATTGGAACTTACCTGACATCAATAATCTGTCTTCAATGGGCAAAAACCTGATTTTAATCAAAGATAACAATCATCAGATAAGAACTGAAATCACAACTGTGCAGATGACAGACTCTTCAATCAAGCTGCTGAACTAGAAGTGAAAGACATAATTCACCAGTTCATGTATGTCCCCCAAAACTTTGTTTCAAGCACCACTGATTTAGTAAAATTCCTAAGCGTTGCTTCTGTAAAGTTGGTGTCAAGGAAAAAAGATCTCAAAATACAGAGCTGAAAGTGAAGTCAAGCAGTCTATTACCACTGCTTGTACAAATGATTAACAAAGACAGCACGACCTGTTCCACTGCAGATTAAAAATAAATCATTCATTGTCTTCAAGTATGGGAGATGCACTCACAGTGACAATAGAGGCATTCATTTCATTACTTTACAACAAGGAAATCTATCGACTCCATAGAAAATTTACAACCAAAATGGAGCGAGTGTGACAAACGGTGCTCGTATAGCAATGACAATGTAAAGTCCACAAGTTCAACAAAAGCGTATTTTAGTGGCTCTGCCTCCTCAGGCTCCAGTTTGACAGAGCACCACTGCATGAAATCAGTCCCTTCCTCTCACGTCCGTCTTGTCTTCTGTTTTTTTGTTTGCCTCTTTGCATCCTCTGAGCCACCTGTGTCAGAACCAGTCTGTCCGAGAGCACGTACTCCTTGCAGCCGGGTTGTCAGCTGTAGCAATAAGGGAATAAGCTAGGCAAAGAAAAGAAGGGGAAGCAGGTTGTGATTACAATGGTATGTAAGGTGTGAATGAAAAACTTCTTCAGACCTGTGCATCCCCAGATAAAGAAAATTTATTGCAAAAATGGCACATCTACAAAGATACCAGAAAATGGCAGCAAGTCTTGGGAAAGAATCAGACCAAACTTCTGGAAATTTCTGATAATCAAAAACTAAAATGCTTGTCAGTAACTTTTCTTTCCCCCTGCAGTAATCCAGCCAAGAACAGCAGTTTGAGTCCTGAGTCTAGAAAACCACCGCTGTTTTCAGCGACAGCAAAGAATATCCCAGAGAATCCCACGTTCTGAGCTGCCTTACCTATGAGAGGAAATCAAACAGCACAGAAAACTTATATCAGCAAAACAGAAACCCAGACATATCAGTGAAGACTAGGAGAGCATGGCTTGTTAACAAAGCCAGAGGGGTTATATAGTAGGTAGCTATATTTCTCTTGAGAGCTTTTGCACTAGGTAGGGTGTAAAGCTGAAGAGACCAGACTCAATGACTTGCAAGATTCTTTCCAGTCTGATTGTTCCTGAAGTAAATTAAATAATTATTTTCATTTCTATTGTCACTGAGTCTGATTATCTGAATTTGAATGCTGCTACATTGGGTTTTTTTTCCCAGAGCCATCAAAAGAGGAGATAAAGCTCAGAAGCGGCACAGGAACTCACCATCACGATAAGGTTTTTTTTAAGGAAGGTAACTGTCCAATAACATGGCTACACTGTACTTTTCTTAAAAATGCATCTCTATCTGGATAACAACTTCAACAAACTCTCACTTATCACAGTACAAAGTATTCATTGATATGACAACAGTATTCGGAGAAGACAAAAACACCCATGACCTACCTTATCGTGGTTGTAACCAGCCAGCAACAGAAGCAGTGTCAGTGGTAATGCAATGTAAGATCCTTGGGCAATATCTTGTTCGGGCAGCTTTCTCTGAAAACAGTGGGGACCATGGATGGGTTTTTTTTTGGTTGTTTTTTTTTTTTAAGTCATTTTGGCTATGAAATCCCTCAGCTTTAAACAACAGCAGCAGTAGGATCATGTGGCATGTCCAGCCCTTCCAGTCTGACTTCCTTCTAAGTGCTGCCTTCAGCAATTTACTTTAGGTTCAACTTCAAAGCAGTCCCCTTGGTCAGATTCATTCATATTTTACCTTCTTCCTGGGGTTTGCTGTTCATTAAAGCTAATGCACTAATGGTCAGTCTCCACTTTACAGTTTGCTAGTGTGCTTAGATTTACCTTCCACACCTCTGTGATCATACTACAGCAACCATACTAGCACAAAAATCTTTCAGGACCATCTTCATCTTTCATTTATAACTGCTATTTCAAGTTTCCCTCATGTTCTGCTGGCATTTGAGCATGCAGTGATGCAGAAGATCATTTAAGTATTACAGAACAAACACTTCACTAAATCTGACTGCACTGTGTTCGGAAGTGGAAAAACACACAACACCTTCCTGACCTCCTTACCTGCCTCTCGTCACATACCAGGTGATGCCTTAAATGTGGCCAAAGCCAAATTCATTGTCACTTTAACGCCTCTCATAAACCTCTTTATATTTACATTAATAGAAAGTTTGGCCAAGACCACAAAATACATACAGGCTACGCTACCAGCCATTGCTCTCAAGGTGAACACTTGAACATTTAAGTATTTCATACTTACAGTGGGACTGAAGATCAGTGTAATGTGTTTATGATATCCAATAGCAGTGAATGAAACTTGAGGCAGGGTGTAATCATATTGTGATTTAGACAGTGTAGAATCCAGGAGCACCACATAATTCTGTGGGTAAAAAATGCACTCAGTATACAGCATCAGTAGCAGCCTGAGACAAAATCAGATTTAAAGGCAGTTTAACAGGCTTCAAATCTTCCGAGATATTGGTCACTTCAGCATGAATACACCAGAAATAAACTTCCGTATCTTTAGAGAAAAAGATTAAAGGACCTAAGCTTATTATTTATCAATATCCTTACCTCACCATCTCGGAGCAGTGGTGGGAAATGGAAAAACAGGGATAGGCCTAAGTTGACTGTATGAATTGGGTTGTCAAGATTTTCACTTTTGTAGAGCTTCACCTATGAAGGAAAGAAGAAAGCACAAAACAGGTACTTTTAAGAACCACAATAGATATTTCATATATCCCACATCTTAAGAGATAAAACCACTTCAAAATTCATCATGTGTTTTGTAAACAGAAAGTTGCGAAATAAAAACACCTGAACTGTTCTAACCTGGGATGCAGAAAGTCACAGAAACAGTCTTCTCACAGAACTTGAAATAATTCAGAGTAACTGATGTCTGATATTTTCACCAATCTACTGTATTAAAAGTAGCCTGTGCTGTGCATCAACCAGAACCAATTAATTCTTCTAAATAATCCCAGCAGCTTCATAGGAATTTGCAGCTGGGGATTGTTTCTATTTCTCCAACAGGCTCATTTTGCTTGATTCCAATTTCTGTACACTTAAATTTAACAAGCTAGACATTCTCAAGCTATAGAACAGGCCTGAAGTCCACAGCAAATACAGTTTTGCTCAGAAACCAGCATAATTAAAAGAGGATTGTATCATAGTCAAGTAAGGCTGGCAGAGGCAGCAGCACCTCCTTACACGAAGCTGCCTGAACACACTGATGTTTATCAGCCACTATGCCTCCTCCAGAGGACACAGTAAGCAAAGTGATGGGCTTTGTGGACCACTCTGAAGCAGCACCTATACCACTGTTTGTAAACCTCTGGATCAGGTATCTGCCAAGACTCGGCTCTCCTTGCAGACAGAGCCCAATTAAATTCTCATTACTTCTGCTCCGTGCTACTGTGGTTGCAGCTCAAACCACAGCTCAGCAGAGCATCTCCAGTTGTTTCATCAAACCCACGTCACCAGAAGGGACCAGACTGAGGTCACAGAACCACTTGCTTGTGTCTGTATCAAATCTCAGTACATCTTTCAGACAAAAACTTCTGCCTTGAAAGCAAAGGTGATGATACGCACCCATCAACAGCACATGTGCATTACATGCAATGGAAGACCCATCCTAATATGAAACATGTACTGGCCTGAGCAACTTCCTTATAATCAAATTTTGACATCCATTTCTACTTGCCTAGGCTGAACTGCAAGGGTCTAAATTGCCCCAGAAAGATGGGAAGCTTGCTCAGGTGTTCTTCAGTAAGGTGATACATTTTCCCTTCACACCTTCTCTGAGCGTTGGATCCTTTGGATATCTCCCAAAAACCCAACAGCTTAGCATGAGAACCTGGCAGGTGAGATGCGTAACACGCTAGTTTGAAATAAATCCAGGCATTGCATTTATATGCAAATGTAGGTAGCTTTCAAACGTGAGAAATGGTACCGTAACTCCTACCACACTAATGCCTCATGTAGGTGTTTCCAGCATTTGCATGCTAAGCCAAAAGGATCACGGGTGTTGTTTTTTTCAGCTCATAGTGCAGTCTTTTGAATTCTGAAAATTTCAGCTCTACTATTTGTCTCTCTTATAACTGTATTTTAAATTCATGTGTCCTATGGCATCATTGCATTCACATGCTATCTTCTTGCTAGCAGACATGCATGTTAAAACTTCCAAGTATTTCAGGAATTAACGCCGCTCTCCGGTACAGAGGACTCATTTCAGCCCTGTTGTCTTGCTCTCCCTAAGGCCAAGGAAGAAGACCCAGAAAGGTACAGGCAAACCGGAACAAAGTATTTCTTAAACATACTCCCATGAAAAAAACATGGAAACACTGAAGCAAAGCAGTCAAGAACACTGGAATCTTAATTCTGCCTGGAATTCAAATTCACCTTCATTAAAGTATTAGTCATAATCTGAATTAAATGTGTGCTCTGGCCACTGAACAATTTCCAGTGACCTTGCCAAGAACCGTTATGAAACCAACAGCAAACGCATTTAACAACGATGAAAGGCTTGAACTTACACACAACGTGGAGAGATACTCAGAAGATGTAATTACATTTCCACTTAAATCAAATTGATTAATTTGCCGGAACGCTATAATATTTACATCACCAATGTCACTGTTCCCAACCTGCAACATAAAACACAACCATGTTTCTACCAACAGAGGAGCAGTTAACAGGACACCCAGCACAACACAAATACTGCTCAACTGTTTAAACAAAAAGTGTATTTTGTTCTATACTAACCACATGGAAACTTGAAGGCTTTCCAAGTGCAAATACTTTTCCTCCAGAGTGAACAGCTTGCAATTAAAGACTTGCACATTATCAGTACAAGACTGATGGCATTAAGTTAAGCTAAAAATGGAAGAAGTATCAGAAGCATGCATTATTTTGTATGAGGCTGAGTTACAGACGAAGGAAGGCCTGGTATCCGAACACTGGTCTCCCTATTTTGCATCTGTGCTGAGAGATGCATATTACTATGCTATGATGTTTATGCAGTTAATTAACGAGGAATATGCTCATATAATATAACCTACTTTGAAAATATGTAACATTATATTCTTCAAAATTGTTTAAAATATGAAACATTTCTGTTCCTACATCTGAACTCTGATCAGAATAAGGAAAGACATTTACTCAAATAAGAACTATGGCAACAGACAGGTTATGGTTAGGCCAGGGGCTGTATCAACAGTCTGGTGCCGCTAAGGCTGTACATTTTTCCTGCAGGTATCTTTCAGATCCCTTCTCTCCTGGAGAAAATGGCAGGCTAGCAAGGATACTATTAGTACAAGCTACTGCATACAGCTGTCATTTGCAATACACAACCGTCAGATGATTTTCTGGAATTTGGCTTGCTCTTCCCCTTCCCAACCCGCAAGCACCCTTAACAAGAAAACACTAAGGACTTGAAAGATTTCTGCTTTTCTGTTTTGCTGCAAAGGAGGGCTCCCTGGTCAGGCAAGTGTCTGAGCTCAAATAATGACCATCTCCCACTGAAAAGTTCTGTACAACTAACGAAGGCTAATTAACCTTTACTGGATGTCAAGAGAGAAATGCAAGGCAGCTAATATGCATCTGTAAGGATGAAAGAATATTTAACAACATTTTACCGGTTTTCAATTCAAAGTTATTATTACATTTTATAAAGATTTGCTAGCCTGAATGACAAATTTCACCTACATCAAGACTGCAGGATTTGGACCAAATAAAGTGTAAAGAGATCTATCTATCAATCAATAACTAAATACTGAGATAGGAAAATATGACAACTTATGACATCCTCAAGTCACTATTGCTTTGTTCCACATCATAAAGAAATGCTGAAAGGTATTCTATACAACTACTCTCTTGATTCTTGGCGTACTGTCTTTGTGACTGTAAAAGAATCCTTTCCACTTGTTCACTGTTTGGGCTTATCTTACTTCAATTTTAATCTATGGTGCTGAATCACACAATATGGGGCCTGTATTTAGGGAGCTAACTTGCTGAAAGCCACTTGTCTAAACAGAATGCATTCAAGTACACTGCTGCTGACAAAACAGACATAATGCCCTGACAGATACATTTCACAGTGAAGTTATAATACAGAAAAAGAAAAAATTACCTCAATTGCCCGATGCTGTGGTAAAGCTCTTTCAATGTGATCATTACCTTCAGCTTTGAGTTGCACATGATACACACAACCAGGCTAAAAGGAACATTCAGATGATAAATCCCAACACTGAATAATACACACTTAAATTTTAGAAAACAGTAAGAGCATTTTGTAACATTCCATTTAGGATACACCACCCAAACAGATTTAACTTTACCCAGTTAAAGTCTTCCTTTTCCCAAGTAGAATATTTAACTCAAGAACACTATTAACGGTGTTCACTGCCAGCAAATACGAAAGGGCTATGACAGAAATTTCACAAGTTTATTATATTACAGCGTTAAACCATCTGCTGTGAAGTGTTTTAGCTAGAAAGAAAACATTAAACAGGAGTAAGACCTGATCAAATACTTTCTACTTCAGCAAATTGCTTACTACGCATATTATCCAATCCAATAAATAAATACCCAATAAATTCAGCTTCCACATTTCCTGCAGATCAGTCTACTTCAAATACATGCTGAACAATCAACATCAGACATATACCAAATATCCTGGCCCAGTATTTTCACAAGAGAAACTAAATGCTTCCCCAAATTCTTTTGCCTAAGGAAATTCTCTGCTCTAACACCAGAACACTGCTGAACAACTGCTAGACATATTCAGTACCTTGACTGGGGCCTCAGGTCATGTCATGAGAACTGTTCAATGTTTGTGGGAGGCCATCACAGTGTACCAGCAGAAGGTTCTACAGACTTCTGTACTAAAAGTCTGTTCTACTACTGCTACTTTTATCCCCCTTTACTAGAATCAACGTTTACTACACAACAGTGTTTCTTAACACAGACAGACTCAAGGGAATCTAAGCTAGCAAATGTGATGGGAAAACAGAAATTGGAAGCTAATTAATAAAACACATTTTATTGCTCAATTATCACATTAACATAAAAGTAAATGAGAGAGAGCATTCTCATCCTTACCAAAAGGCCACGTAGCCTGAATTTGCCCTCTTCATCAGTTATTGTGTCTTCTCCATAGATGCTACAATCCTTCTGTCCCACAGCTTCTACTGAGATTCCCTGCTCAGGCTCTCCATTTAAAGAAGAAACTGTACCATAACAGCTAGAAGTATAAAAAGAACCAATTGCTACAGGTGTGCTGCAAATTGATGCACATTTTTAATGTATTTTATTGGTATAAATGATGAAAAAGTACTTAATATATTTAGCATAGCATGGAGAAAGGGAATTTGTATGTATAGAATTGGCTGCAGTTCAGAGAACAACTTTAGGTGTCCAAGTTCTCTGACCTCCATGAACAGCAGCACTTATCCCTGAGGGCAAGAAAAGGAAGGATCCTGAAGTCAGGTATCTGAATTGGTCTTGCGATCCCTAGAGTAGCCCTCTTCCACTGGATGCAGCACAAGCCACTTTCAGTTACACCAACATAGCACTTTCATAGCAATGTTTCTCCTTACAGACCTGCCACCTGGGCTTAGCTATATATCAACATGCATGAGAAAAGGCTAAAAAAAGTACTTACACACAGCATAACAAAGTTAAATTGTGCCTTCAGAAGTACCTTCCAAACCTTCAGAACAGAGGTGTATCAGGAGAAGACATACATTTTGCAAAATGCCTCTTGACAGAGTAGGTGGCATTTTGCATGGCATTTCAGCTTCACTGACCTGTAAGCTGTTCTGTATCCAGTTATCCGAATTCTGAGATTCTGTCCTTCCCGCACTTCAATCATTTGTGATGATGGTTCAAAGCGAAACTCTTTCATCATGGGTTTAAAGTAATACTGCCCTGGGCTCTGCAGAGAGGCATAAACCAAGCTGTTTACTGATAGCAGCACAAAAATTCACCAGCTCCAAACAACTGTATTTCTGCAAGAGCAACCTAAAGAGCTCAAGTTCTCTGTCCCAGCTGTAGGTCAAACTGGTCAAAAGATGCGAACACTGAAAAACAGTGAGCACATTGGGCAATAAACCCATGAAACTCCACTAGGTGATAAAGCCTGAAGAGCAAAAGGAAACTGTGGCCCTAAAACCTTACCACAAGACCTCAAGGACAAGGAGGTGACCAGGAGAGAAGGATATCTGCAAGGAAACTATTCAGGCATGTTTATGCACATATACAGATCAATAATCTAATTAGATTTCTTTCCTCTAAAGACTCTCAAATGATCATCAACAAATTGGCTTGTTTCATGCTTACAGACTGCAAATTAGTAACTGAGATCCATCAACATCATCTACTACCTGTTGGGAAGAATCTCCTTAGTTAGATTTTGCATCTTTCACTTGGTAAGATTTTAAGTGTTGTCTGCTCTGAGGGACCTACATTGCTCATTGTGGGTTCCAATTTCAAAGGAGGCCATACATCCCCTGCCACTGAAGGGAGCCAATTGCATCCCGATTTTGGAGAGCAAGTAACACAGCATTGCACATGCAGCCACAATCAGAATACATTCCAACTTACCAGATTGGAAAAAGTCAGCATGCCATTATCTTGCGTAAGGAGGTTGGACCGAAACACCCCTCCGCTGAGAGACAAGAGAACTCCAGCAAGAGCCTGGTCATCCTCTGACTTGATCTATTTTTGAAAAAGCAGTAATTTTAAGTGTAAGTGAGGGCTGCTTTATGAAGAAGGGTTCAGTTCAGAAGCCCTTTGCAGAGTGCACGGATGGGCTGGCTCTGAATGCTCTGCTGCAAGCAGAAGATAAGTAGCCACATCTGCAGCACATCCCTTTCTGTGAGACTGCAGAGCTACAGAAGCTTCTGCTGTAGCAGTCCCAGCCATGCACAGCATGTGCCACCAGAGCAGTCATTCTCTGTCGCTTGACAGGACATCTGGTGGCTAGAACAAAGTATCCCAAAGACTAGAAGCAAATTGCACATGAAAAAAATCACCTTAAGGGATAAAAATCATTAAGAGAATGTGGTCCGACTCTATATAAGCAAACGAACCCAGTCTTTTGGTCTGCAGGCTCTTTCACTCTATAAACCTTGCAAAATATCTTCTGCATGGCAACTCATGGTCTGCAACTAAGATCATCCACTGAGACTTTTTTCCCCATGACAAGATTATCCCCAAATCCGACACCCATTTGTGTTTGGCTGGGAGATGTGAGCTATTTTCTTTGCCTGTCTATCTCTAACTGCAAACACTATTCATTCAGAACCCAAATTGTTTATAACATTACCTCGAAAGTCACCCCAGCAAGAGCGAAAGCTTTGAAGTCCCCAACTGTTCCTTCTACTGCAGTCAAAACAAACCCTTCCTTCTGAGCAGTGACTGTATATTCCAAGTCACTGTGGAGTGGCCCAACACTTCAAATAAAAGGAAAGAACTCTTTTAAAAATAGCACCTGGATAGCACATACACATTGTCAAGTCATCATTGCATTTTAACTACAGAATCCAAAAGATCAAAACTAATCTGTTAATTACCTGTAAGCACCTTTGTCATCAGTGAAAACTGTGATGAGTGGGAAAGTTGCTCCCTTTTCACCAATGATAATCTCAACACCTTCCAATTCAGGATGAATTCGCCCTTCCAGAAATAAGCCTGCTTTTCCAAGAATCTCTATCAGCTTTCCAGGACAACTCTCTTGGTCATTGCAAAGGGGATTTAAGACAAACAAGAAAGTCAAAATACGCTCACCACTCTGTCTTACACCAAGAGTTTAACTACTTCCAAAGTGACCAGTTGATGTTCTTTAACCTCAGAATAAGAGATCAACCAAGACAATTGCATGGCCTCTCAGCACATCTCAAAACACCTGAACATTCCCAAAATCAGTATCTGAATTCCAAAGCTAAAAAGCACATCTCCAAAACAAACATTCTGGATTTGCTAAGTGCTTCAAGGATTCATTAAGTTACATGTACTGCAGCCATGTACTGGAGAACATTCCAATAATGTGCCCTTCTAGCTGATACTATACAGAACTTGGACAAAATTCTTTTGAGTTCAAATTCAGGCCAGCATATGTCATGTTTAATGACATAAGTAACATTTTATTTCCCTCCTCTCCAACATATTTAGAACGTGTACAATGAAGAGGCACATAAAAAGGGATACTTAACATTATCTAGTGATTTCAATCAAAGTCTGTTCACTTACATCATCTGAGCAATCTGAGGGCAAGATGGACACTGACTTACAAGTTGCATTGATTGATGATAATCCTGACAATTCTGAAGTTTACTTTTTTGTGACTATTTTTATTATTGTTATTTACTACCAGAAAAAAAAACAAAAACAAAAACAAACCCAACCAACAAACTTAAAAGAAACTTGAATTTGGGAACAAATTCAAAAGACAAACATTGCTTTGCACAACTATTTGTCTAAATGAGAGTAATATGAACAATTCTGAGCATCTAACCCAGAAATCTAGCCCTTCCTCTTGTGTCAGGTGGTCTTTCAACATTCGGGAGCATATTCTGCTGATACAAACTGTATTTGCAACCTCTACCAAATACCAATGCTTCTAAATTTCAGAGTGAAATTAGCCAAAAGAAATAGCTGCAATGGAAACTTTCCTAACATCACCTTTGAAGAGCTAGTCATACATTCATATATACGGATACCCTTCTGCCTTAAAAATCTACTCCTTTGAAAGTAGATTTTATTTATGTTTACCTCCGCTAACAACTGTTTCCACATATGGTGGGTAAAAAAGCAGCTCTTTTGATGATGGTGTTACAGTAATTTTCTCTCCAGACCTGTAAAACACAAATAAGATTAGAAGAAAATGGAATTAGCAGCTACCATGTAGAATACAAGATTTTATTCTATTCAGGGTATCAACTGCATATTGACCCAAGAATCCATCTAAATACCCCAAGGAAAAAGTGCCAACAATAACCTAACCAAAATTCATACTATATGGTACTAGCTTTCATTTAGCTGACAGTCAACAAGAACATGCACGGGTACCCATACAGCACCTTTCCTGCATGGAATATATCACTATTCTGTCTGGTGACAACACCAAACAATAGAACAAAGATTACACCGTGTCCATTGGAGCTTGGTATTACCTTGCCCAGTATGAAAATTCATATAAGAATGGTCCTTGGAGTTCCTCCACCATTTCTTGCACTGGTGGCTTCGTTCCTTCCTCCTCTTGACCCTTCTTTTCTCTCTCCTGTCGGCGGGTCTCGATTTCTGCCAGCTGCTGCTCCCTACGTAACTCCTGTACAGATTTCAGGGGCCCCAAAACTAAGGCAGGCTCACTGTCAATGGATGACCTGAAAGCACGGGGGAGAAAACAAAATCAGCTCCTTTCACATGGAGGGATAAAAGCTTGTTTTATCTGTTAATTATTGCCTTTATATCACAGCAGACAAGTGCTAGGATTTATTTTCTTTTTTAAATCAATTCCTGCAATTTATTCCAAGCACAGCTAAAACTTTTAACCTCCATATCAATCAGTTACTACAAGAAAGGCACATTCATAGGGACTACAGGTGACCTACCTGCCCTAGCAGGAAAGGACCTATTTGCAACTCTCACAAATTCGACCTCATCATGCAATAACCATTCAAGAAGCTACATTCCTATTGCCTCCTTCTCCTCTCTGTGTGCCTCAGCATCCCACTGCAGAGCCAGTGCCACATGCCTACACATTAACCACTTTACATCGTCCAGCATCTTAGCCTAGCTTATGGTAAGCAGTCTTGATTTTGTACCAAGTACCATACACCAGCTCTGCTGCAGGGGCAATAACCTCCCACAGCAGCACTGACAAGCCAGCAGCAGTGGTACATTTTTTGACTCTGCAAGAGCACTTTTAACAAAACTCTAAACTGAGAAAGAAAAGCTGGAATTCCAAACCTGACAATAAGCTTAATACAGAAAGGATGAGTTACACAAAATAAACAAAAAGACAGGTCAGCTCCCTTTTTTTATTCATACTAGGACCTTTCCCTCGGAACCTACCTGTCAGGAGTTTACTATAGGAGAAAATAACTTCTATCACAAATAAATACCTCCAGTAGCTGGCAATTCCCAGGAAGAGCTCTGAGTTCTAACTTATCTGCCCTATAGATTAGAACCATCCAGGTATCCTGTCCCTGTCCACTGAAGAGATTGCGAGGTAAGTTTAACCGCATTCTTTCTATCAGCTCAGAACAATGCATCTTGTTTCCCTTTACCAGATCTTACACCCTCTCTTTCCTAGCAATTTATTCGAGTCTCCAACCACCCTTTGTATCTTATCTTCTGTCTCTTTTGCAATAGTCTGAAAAACTGTCACAGAACATTGCAAAATTCTCTATGAGGAGTGAACTGCACTGATCATGATTACTTTCCCTGCAACCACTTTAAATTATCAGGATAGCTTTGTCTCCTGCTTCAGCCTTCACCTATATTCTGTCTTTTTTAAGAGAAACAGATACTATTGCTCTATCACACTAAGTTTCACCAAAGCTTTAAATTATTTCTCTGCAGTCCTGAGACAATACAGAAACGTATATAAAAAAATTGTCTTAAAACCCATAAACACACATACAGTCTCATGATATCCATAATAAATTACTACAGTGTTATTTCCAAGCATAACAAGCCATCATCAAAAATTGTTAAGAATCAGCTTTATTTTTAGTTGGGGTTGTTCAGGTTGTTTTAGTTAACTGAAATTTAACAGATCCCTGCCATGGATCTGTTTTTAACAAACTTGTTAAAAACAACAGGCTTGCTTTGAAATCCAGAGCTGTTCCTTTTATTTTGAAGCCACTTCACAAATTGGACTTTGGCTGAAAAGCTTCAGGTAGGCTTGAACAGAGACATGCCATGGCAACTGAGCTGCCTTCAAAGCACTTGTCTCAAAAGAAACAACCAGCCTAGAAGGCCAGTACAATATTCATCTCCTCACTAAGTTGTTTTTAAAATCCTAATGGGATTCTGCTGTCTCAATGTTTCTTTTCCAACTGATGTAGTTGCAGTTATAGGTTGAACAAACTCAGGGAATTCAAGGGAATGCTCTGCAGGTAATTTGTTCTCTGAAAACTATTTCTACACTCCAGAAAGTTTGAGAACCCATAGTCTAGAACAAGGAGACATCAGCAGAGCATTAATAAAGCACTCATCATTATCAGACACTTCCAGGCAGATCTGGCACCTCATACAATT
This sequence comes from Psittacula echo, assembly GCF_963264785.1. Lineage (NCBI taxonomy): Eukaryota > Metazoa > Chordata > Aves > Psittaciformes > Psittacidae > Psittacula > Psittacula echo. The sequence continues at coordinate 10,242,545 of NC_137739.1, forward strand.
AAAGCTGTTCCCAAATCAGTGCTCTCTAGTGAGCTGTCTGCCCAGCTAAACATAAACTGGCACATTAGCATGTGATCACTCTGCATGGTTTTCCTTTTATAACCCTCTTCACACCAGCAACAATGCTCTAAAGCAGCATATTCTCATTCTGAGGAAACAAAAAAAAGAGAAAAAAAAATAGATGCTAATGCTAAAGAGCTCAGATCTAAGCTAAAACAATATCCCTGAATTCTGAAATTTTGGTTCATTAAAGTGTGTAAAAACTCAAATAATCCCTTATTATCATGACACACAAGTAGAAAGGGGCTGTATCGAAATGAAGTGACAACATTTAAAACAACGGCTAGGACTTATTTATCTATCTACAAAGAACTCAAAGCACATCTCAGCATAAAAGCCTCTTGTAGTCTAGAGTTGGATGCCATCCCTTTAGAAAGCAGCCACTGTGGTATTTAAATCAGAGTAAAGCTTTATGAGAGAGATGTCTTTCTTCCAGTTTTTATAGCACCAAGATTTCTTTGTTCTTACTTAATAGTAATAGTCACATCCATCAGTTTATCTGTTACAATCGTGCCAAGGACATGGTGTCGAATCGCAGTGAGCGTCAGTATGCTAGGAGAGGACCTGTAAATCAAAGTGACAGAGATGAATTCAAGGTCTCCCCCCTAAAGAAAATAACCAAGTCTTATGTACCAAAGTTTATGCTCTCATCTCTAAGTTAGAAGTCCTTTATAAAAGACAACATACAGATTACACAGCAAAGTTGTAGTGCTGAGATATTAGCGTATCGGAAAGGGAGCATTTTCCAGCTCTGAACCCCAAACTATGGCGTGACAACAGGCCAAACCAAGTCCTTCCTTTGTTCCTCCTACTTCTTCTCAAACTAAAGCTGACTTGATTTCATATGTACTTTACACACAACAGAAGGACACTCAAAAGCTTGTCATATTAGACATAGTTCACCATGATGCCAAAAGCTTAACGGTGCTTTGCTGCTGAAAGAGGGTTTCTGCTTCTATCCATTCACTTACGCTGTGCTGGCTCTCCTGTTGAGTGCATCACTTTTGATTCACTAACACAGCAGAAAAGAATAAGAACTTAATGCTGAATTCATTTTCTGCCATGTTCATGAATTAGAAGTAGTCTGGGAACAGAAATACTCTCTTTTTGGAAGCAAAGAGCCATTAAGCACATTGCCAGACCACAACCTATATAAAACATGGCTATCCTAGGAAGATCAGCACTGCTTACTTGTCATTAGGGTGAATATTTATTCAGCTTGCAAAAACTGGAGAGAGAGGAATCAAATCACCAGAGAGTCATGGCTCTAGGGATGTACAACAGTAAGTACATGCCTCTGAGTAAACTTAGTATCCCATCTTTTGCATTTCAACTCTCTCAAGTGACCAACAGTTTCCACTAAAATATCTCTCCTTTGTTACAAAACAAAGAAACCAATATTAGACAAAAGGCTGACAAAAATATCCAGTTAAAAGTACCAAAAGCATCTTTAAGCCTATCATTAGTTATTTTTTTAAGACTAGAAAAGGCAAGTGAATGTCTGATACACTTTCCTAAAGCTCTCCTCTATCAGTCAGACACAGTCAGAGCAACACATCCTGAAGTGCAGAAAATAAAGTTGCTGCAGCAGAAAGAAGCTTTATGGAAGCATACTGATAGGCTCTTACGTGTCGTAAGTGTAATACTCATGTTCAAACTGGTGGCAGGAACGCGGAGTCACTTCATATACACCTGTAAATATTAAGTCAGAGAACAATCTGCTGAAAAAATTCAAGGTTAGTGTGTTGGCTGCACTCTCAAGAGACTCATGGTACAGAAGCAATTATAAAATCTGACTATACATCTCCCTTTCACACAAACGCTTGTCAATTAATTTGTCTCTGTTCAGTAACAGATCTCTATTGGAAGCTGTGCAATTTCTCATGTATGCTGACACAAAACAAAATTAGGCATCACCACAGATAAACATAATTAGAAACGGAATAAACCAAACAAGCTCAGACTTAACCTATTACGGTCCCATAGCTAATACCCTTTGACTGATTACAGAACCATTGTGTTACTGTATTGTGAATGAAACCAATGGCTCAAAGGACTAAATGTTCAAAGCTGAAAACTGGATCAAAACCAAATAAATTTGTTAGCTGTTTTGCTAAGGTGGCCTAACAGAATTAGCTCTAAGATGTTAAAAGGAAAAAAAAACCTATTTTAAAAACATTATTTTTTCCTGTTATAGATAACCTTGTGGTACTTTTACCAGTTATACCTCAAGAATCCTGTACTGAAATTAAACTTCCCTTTGTTGGTCACATTTTAATGTGAGTGACAGATGGAACCCATATGAACAAGGTTATTTGAACATGCTCTTCATTCCTTGGAGATCAAAGCCCTTCACCAAGTAAAACAAAATAATTATTTTACTTCTGGAATCTGTATTTAAGTAAAGAACTAAATAATATGAGAATTCCAAAAACTTAGAACAGAGCATATGTATATATACGTGTATATATATGTGTATATATGTGTGTGTATATATACGTATATATACACATATATATATGTGCGTATATATATACACATACGTACACATACGTATAAATGAAATAATGCCTCTCAGAAACCATAAGAGATTTCTTTTTAATTCCCAGCAGTATTACTTGACTGGTTCCTTGTTGTTTTTTAAACTAACATTTTAGAGCTGTTACCTGGCTTTGAGAGACAGAATCTATTAACTCCTTTGGACAGGTTATAAACACCAACATTCTCTGGTCCATTTCCATCCTGATAAAATTCCTGTGAAGCCACAACACAGTTCACTGTTACTAACTTGCAAACAACAAAATTAAAACAGTATTTGCTTAAAGATACCTTAATGCTTCTCTTTCATAGCAGGTAACAACATAAGACCATTTCACTAAATCTGAGAGACTAATCTCAAAGCACTCTAAACATGAATGTTGCTGTGCTTTATGACTCCCTAGAGACATAAGAAAGCCTTGATTCCAAGCATATCCCAACCTACCTTCACAAATTCACTAAAAAAATACAAGGATGTCTGTTATCTACGTACCAGTGTTATTGCATGAGAAAGAGAACACCTCAGCATATATCCAGTCTGCCTGAATTCTACTCCTGAAACATCTTCCTCCATGACTTCCAGCTCCAAAGACTTATTCTTCCAGCACCAGTCTTCATGTACAATGCTTACTAGAATATACACCACAAAGCATTTTAGTAATGTAAAACTGTGTGAATAAAAGCAGGGTTTGTGGTATAAAAAGCTCATATTACTCTAACTTCCCTGACAATAAACTTCAAAGCCAGACAATGACTGCTAGAATAGACCTGTCTCACTGCAACATCACCAAGAATCCAGCACATCTCATAACAGAAAAGCTATTATAAAAAGGATTAATGAAGTCTGGTCACCCTGTGAAGTTCTGCAATGTGCATTACCACTGTGACAGTCCAAGAAGCCTACAGGACATCAGAACCTAACCTCCAAATTCATCAGGTGGAAAGATGTTCTGACTCATATATAAAAAGAGCAATCTGTATACACTGCTTCTATATCTTTCCCTGGAAAACAATTTATTCTTGTACTAGGCCAAGGCAGGCTGGCCAAAACACATGCTGCTCTTATGAGAAGTATTCTGGAAGCAGGGTCTGCCCCTAATCTTAGGCTTGGGATAAGTCAATTCATTATTTAGCTGCATGGTTCTGAGTTACTGGCTGGGTTTAAACCACGACAACTCTTGTATTTTTCCCCAATTCTCTCAAGTTTCAAAACTAGTTCCATGCTGGGCATACTGCAAACGGTATCTATAATAACAGAAGTATACAGATTAAGTCACAAATTTAGCTACTTAGGTAAGACTTCAAGTAGTTCCCCATAATCCAACCTTTGTATCTGCCAGGTAGCACATTTTCAAATGTGAAGGCCACTGAGTCCATGTTTCCAGAGAGCTGCAGGTTGCGTTTTTCACCCTGGCGGCTCACAGACTGTAATGTCACCACCAGATCACCACAAGCATCTGTGCAGAAAAGAAAGAGAAATGAGACTGCATTCTGGCTTGCCAGCTTGGCCTCCAAAACCCCCGCTCCAAGCAAGCTTCATGTGTACTAAGGTTAAAATGATAATGCTCTTCCAGTAGAGAATCTTTCCAATTAAAACTCTTATATCCTAACCACATGTTTCCCAGTGCTTTTTTGAATTCTTCAGGAAGTTTGAGACTTTTAATCATATTCTTTTATTTAATGGCAAGTAACAATCAGAGGCCAATATTAAATCCCTGGGTCCACCTTGCTCTGCAGAGACTACAGGGCCCAGCAAACACCTGAGAGACAGAACATGAAGCGCAGAGAGGATTCAGAGAGAAAAAAGGGGTAAAAAATACAAAAGTCAAGCTCCAATCATCATCTGCTGAAATCAGTAGGTAATCAAGAAAAATAGCAGCAGAGAGAAACATTATACAAAAATAAAAGAGTAAAAGCTTATGAAACAGAACAGACTGCAAGCTTCTGTTGAGAGCTTGCGCCTCTAGCCTCCAGGTTTTTACACACCCTGCCTTTTTATTTCTTGATGTCTTTTCGCCTCCAATACTCCTCTGATTGATGTATAGTACACCTAGTGTATACCAGGAGCATTTCTTTCTAGAACTTACGCATCTTCTGAAGAAAAGAGGTCAGAATTCCTTCCTGGGGAAGGAATACTTGCTTATTCCTAGGAAGCATTAAAGTTCGGTACATAACTTTACTTCAAACTTTATTAAGGTACATTACTAAGCTGTAATGTCTCCCAAAAAAAGAGCTGATGTGTCTTGATCTAAACAGTACTCATTCACACATGCAGTGCTACCGTTCCCTGTTCCCATTTCCACTTGACTTTCAGAACTGGCTCACCTAAACAAGAGATCTTCCCTGAGACGGAAGCCAAAAACTGAGAGAAGGTCACATCCATTATTGGTCTGTCTGTAACAGTAACAGGGAACATTTTGGGTTTCAAAGCCAATCCTGCTCTGGTCTCAGCTTCTGGAATAATCACCTGTAGAGTATATGACATCAAGACATCACCAGTTTTAGATACCAGTCCAAATATACCACTCTGCTGAGTTCAATCCCCTCTACCAGAAAATTAGAAAATGGAAATTTACTGCAAATCCCAGCAAAGCAAAACTAGTCTCCCAAATATGCTTTCCAAAATTCCATAATAAAAATCCTCCGAAGAATGGCAATAAAACCGAGCTAAAAATTCTCCAAACAGCTTCGTTTTAAAAGTCTGACTGAACTTCAGGATGCTTCTGCATTAGCCTAGTTCATTATCTATGAGGACAGTTAGAGGAAAGTTAAGTTGAAACTTAAACAGGGGGAAGTTTGGATTGGATATAAGGAGGAAGTTCTTTACTGTAAGGGTGGTGAGGCACTGGAATGGGCTGCCCAGAGAAGTTGTGAATGCTCCATCCCTGGTGATGTTCAAGGCCAGGCTGGATGAGGCCTTGGGTGACATGGTTTAGTGGGAGGTGTCCCTGCCCATGGCAGGGGGGTTGGAACTAGATGATCTTAAGGTCCTTTCCAACCCTAACTATTCTATGATTCTATGATTATAACCATGCACTTCCTTGTCTTCCAGCCTGTACTATCTTTCACAATGCAAAATTCATGGTGGTTCTGCTACAGGTTCTTTTGTGACCCATAATCTCAGGAACCATTTAGGCAACTGAGAAAAGTAAACATTACATGTCTCATATGATAATATATTATGTTAAGAAGCAGTCTAAGGGATATCATAACTAAAAGGAGAGAGAAATAAGAGCTTTCAACCCAAATGGCCTGATCTCCTTTTAACAAGCGTAAAGAACAAGCAGCACGGGAATCTCAGCTTATTAATGGAAAAAAAAAGGAAATCACTGCCATTGTTTAAATAGTGCAAACAGGAGAAAAAGACCAGGAAAAACCTAAATTTAACTTCTCAAATTTTTGAAATTAAATGTTTAATATCTCTAGAACGTCCCAGCAGTCCTACAATGAAGAAATGGAAGCTTCTTCTTACCTGAACATTGTATGTACCCGATTTTGCCTTAAAACAAAATGCTCCCTGTGGGTCAGTTTCTGTTGTAACTAGTGATGCTTTGTCCTTATCTTGAGGCATCATGGTTACCTTGTATTTACTAATCTGTTTGACTGTGTCAGGGAAACGAGTTACTGAGATCCGGCCACACACACTGAATCTGTTAAATAAAAGCCAGCCACCAATATAAGTATCTTGATTTGATAAAGCTCATAAAAGAAAACCTTGTTTTAAAACACCTTCCTTATAAGCCACACTATGTTGAGGTCCTAACACAAGAACTGAAATGGATTTCTCCTGAAAGAGTATTCATACAAAAGAGATACTGTAAGCAAGCACAGTGGAGCAAATACAAACTCATGTACGATTAATGGGATCTTTTCTTTTATAAAGTTAACATGATGTTATGTTTCATTTCCAAGCAACTTGTTTCACTCTTCCTCACCACTAACCCAATCACTTCAAGCCTTTTTTCTTGCTTTTCTTTTCTTTCCATCCAGGTGGCAATTGACTCAGGATTACCATCCTTCAGGTTTTAAATAGTTTGAAATGATTTGTGTGAAAGACCTCAAATATGATAGGTAATTCACTGGAACACAACCCTAGTACACCTACACTTGTGAAAAAAACAAGACAAGATGCCAAATTAGAAGCTGTTAAGTTTTACTTTTCACCTTCAACAGCACATATTTAGAGACTGAAAAAAAAACCCTGTAACTGATCATTTAATATCACACAGGGATTTTTTCTATTTAGCTATCTAAGTCTGTGTGACCTAGTTGCCATTTGCCTCAGTAAGGTCCTAGTTTTCACTTCTCTGGGAGGTTGCCACTATTTCCTCACCAGGGGAAACTCCTGGACACTGAATCATGCCCCACTTGCCTTCCTCAGTTCATGCTGTATCTCCCACCACTGCACAGATTTACACTCTCATTACACTGGCTGATGCCCACCAAAGAATCACAAACAAAAGAAAGATTATTCACATAAGACAACTATGACCTTGAGAGTGAGCAATGAAATGTAGAGGTCTGGTACACCACAGCACCAGACAAGTATGTAACTCCACTCCTGCACATAAGGAGACTATCTGAGGTGCAGTATCAGTGGCAGAAAGACACTTAGTTCACATACCATTCTAAAACTGCTCAATATACCCATATCTTGGCATCTTCATTTGCAAGGAAGAGGCTAAGAGCATACTCTAAACCTCAACTAGTATCGAGCAAAGTATTATCGTGTTAACACTCACGCTGTCCTATTTACCTTGAATTTCTCAAGTAATATTTAGCTCCTGACAACAGTACACAAGTCTGGGCATGACATGGGAAAGGTCCTTGTCTGCATAACAAATGACATTTTCATCACACCACCAGTACTTACCCTGTTGCAATGATGTTTGCTAGCTGAGGTGTGTTTGGTGCAATCTTCACAGTAATAGTATCAAAGAACAGATGCTCTTTCCTGGCATGAATTGTGTATGTACCTGTTGTTATGTTCTCAAGGCGGAAAGAGCCATCAGCTTTTGTTTTTACTGTAATAAACAAGAAGAGTTAAAAAAATAGAGCAAGTGTTGACTGTTTATCCTTATGTGCCAGAAGAGCCAAAGGACATGCACTGCTTTATGATAATTTTAATTTATATTGCACAACAAAGAAACAGTATTAAGCCTTCATACTAGACCAACATTAATTTCTGTATTTCAAAGCACAATTTGGCACATGGGTGAAAGAAACTAAGAAATTTTCAGCAGAAAAATAAACGAACACCTAATTTTCTCATCTAAGCCAGAAAATGCAAAATTAACTGCATGAAAACCACTTTACTTTTTCAAATGAATGGCAACAAACAAAGTGTGTTATCCTGAAGGGTTAATTCCATCTCATGCACTACTACTGTACTTCAGCTTAATAAAAGCTTCCCTGCAGCAACAAAGACCAAGACCACTGGATACCTTTAATCTGATTGTTCAGAGTCACAGTGGCATCAGCAACTCCTTCTCCTTCAGGACCATTCAACACTCTGCCTGTGACGGAGAAACCCATCACATGGAAAACAGGCTGAAATGGGAAAAAAAAGTTAACATTAATCTTTATTCAGTGAAAGCAAACACACCTACAGCAATCAACACTGTTTCCCACACGCACATATATATATATGAAGGAATTTATTTCCAGCTTTAAGAAAAAAAAAAAATGTAGCAAGATAATCGCAATGAAAGTACATATCTATCTCCAGGCATACCACTCCCCTATGTACAGGAACAGATTCTCAATTTATCTGCATCAGGACAGTTCAGAAGACCCAAATCCCAGATCATAATGCCATTACACAAGGCACTCTGCAAACCATAAAAGCCTACAGGCCCTTCTCCAGAGATCTGACAATCTGAATGAGAAAATTTAAGCAACCTGAAAGATCACTGCCCTGTTTGCAACATGGACATGTAAGTGAGCATAGCAGACCACTTTTTCCTATTTTGTTTCTCCCTAGTAAAAGGGTCTGGAGTGCAGAAATACAGCACGATGCTAGATGTTGTCTTCTACCTGCTGTACAAGAGGATATGCACAGCAATGTCTTCAAACTTCTTACAAAGAAGTTTTTTTAATAATACATCTGCTTTCTGCTAAGATCAGTTACACTTTTACAGGAATGAATGGCACATAAATATTATTTCCTCTGAACGCCTTACCTCAATTTGTAAACTGTCATGCTCTACAAGGAAGTCCAACCTAGATGGTGCAACATCAAAGGTAATTCTCTCTCCCCTGTAGAAAGGTATCTGAAAGAAGACAAATCACTTTGACTCCTAAGAAGCAATGATGACAGAATTATTTTCCTTTACCCTTTTCCATGTCCTTATCACCATCACACACCTCTATGAAAGATCAAATGGGCTGCAAACTTCCTGGAAAAAATAACTTAGAGTGATGGAGACAAGAATAAGGGCAGTATTTCAAGAGCGTTTGATGGAAACCATATGAGATTATCTGAAGAGGCATAAAAGTAACCCTCTACTCATAATACAGGAAAGGTACTTGGATGTGCAAAGGCTTACAGATAGGACATTGTATCATCACTAGAAGGGTTAAAGGAATAATTGAATATAATAATATTGAAATCTTATATAATTGAATATATAATTATTATATATACTCTATATAATCGAATATATAATTATTATATATATTATAAATATAATATAATTGAAAATAATAATAATTGAATCCCACTTCTAAAGCATACAGACTGAGAATGCAGGACCATCACTCTAGTGTTGCATAGACAACCATGCTCCTACACTACCTGGATATAATAAAGAAAACGGGCAAAAAGAAAACCAGAGAACTTAAAGGACATGAGACTGTAGCTAACTGAAACTTCCAGTCTCCCAGCAGCCTTTAGGTGTTGTTCTGTGACTGGCCAGTGCATTCAGGTAACTCTGATTTGCAATTAGTCCAGAAACCACACCACAGAGCCCTATTACAGCAACTTATTCCAGCGTTATATACTTCAGGTTGGAGGTTCTTATACCGATTATTTAATCGAATTCAAAATATTTGAACTATTTATGTTTTAACAGCTACAAAGTTATGCATTTAGAAAATGAAAGTGGGAAAAAAAAAAAAAATCAACGGACAGACAAACAATGAACTTCCTAAATACTTACCACAGTGTATTTCCCACTCGGGAGAGAAAGAAAGCTGAAAGATCCATCTTCTTTTGATACAACATTGCACAAATAGGAAAGAGACTCATCTCTTGACTGGAATCCATCCACAGGAGAAATACTGCAGCCCACAACATCCTGTGGTAATAAATGCAATACAACTTTTTTCTCATGGGAGAAGAGAGAAAGTTATTGCAGGGGGAGATGTAGGAGGGTTCAAAATACTGTACTGTGAATGAAGAATAAGAAGTACAAAACTATTTTAGAGGGAAGGTTTGACAGCACAGCTTAATATTCATGTGGAGGTAAAAGGTAGAAAAAGAAGCCAATAATCAACTTCATAGTAATTAGGAGACAAAATACGGAAATTCAGCATTCCCCAGTACCCCAGAACTGCAATGCATGTCTTAACATTAACTGACTTCAGTTCTGTGGACAAGGTTAGTATTACAGAACAGAGTTCTACAAATCACAGCACATGTCCAAATGTTTCACATTCTTTTCATAACACACTTTTAAGGTGGCAAGAGAAGCTGTTGAACTTTGTCTTCACATCAAGAGGTCAAAAAGCAATTAAGACCTCATGCTGAAGACAAATTACAGTTGCCATATAGTGAATTTCAGGATTTGTCTGGCAACATCTTGTGCCAGAAGCTGGTCTTCCACCATGGAGAAGCATCACTCTCATGAGGGAACACATTTACTAACCAACATTTAACATGCTAAAATGTGTAACTGGAAAAATAGTCCTAAAATATAGCTCTCAACTCTGCTGACCCACAAGGAATATACAGATCAATAACATGATGTGAACTGTACTGTTTTTTGCACTTGTTCCCTGTTTCAGTTCAGGTCTTAGTTTTCCATGCCCCTGAGCAGCCTGACTGTTGAGGAATCTGGCTGTTTGAAAACAATAATAAGGATGCTGGGGAGGGACTCTTCATTAGGGACTGTAGTGACTGTAGTTACAAGGGGTAACAGGTTAAAACTTTAACAGGGGAAGTTTAGATTGGATATAAGGAAGAAATTCTTTACTATAAGGGTGGTGAGGCACTAGAATGGGTTGCCCAAGGAAGTTGTGAATGCTCCATCCCTGGTGGTGTTCAAGGCCAGGCTGGACAGAGCCTTGGGTAACATGGTTTAGTGTGAGGTGTCCATGTCCATGGCAGGGGGGTTGGAACTAGATGATCTTAAGGCCCTTTCCAACCCTAACTATTCTATGGTTCTATGATTCTATGGAACTGTTGAAGCAAGTCCAGAGGAGGGACTCAAGGATATCAGGGGGCTGGAGCACCTCCCGTATGAAGATAGGCTGAGAAAGTTGGGGCTGTTCAGCCTGGAGAAGAGAAGGCTGCACGGAGACCTCATAGCAGCCTTCCAGTATCTGAAGGGGGCTTATAAGGATGCTGGGGAAGGGCTATTCATTAGGTACTGTAGTGATAGGACAAGGGATAACAGGTTAAAACTTAAACAGGGGAAGTTTAGATTGGATATAAGGAAGAAATTCTTTACTGTAAGGGTGGTGAGGCACTGGAATGGGTTGCCCAGGGAGGTTGTGAATGCTCTATCCCTGGCAGTGTTCAAGGCCAGGTTGGATGAGGCCTTGGGTGGCATGGTTTAGTGTGAGGTGTCCCTGCCCATGGCAGGGGGGTTGGAACTAGATGATCTTAAGGCCCTTTCCAACCCTAACTATTCTATGATTCTATAATAATGAAGAGTTTAAAAGAGTTGAAATTAAAAGAATTTTCTAATTTCTTGTGTCCAAAAAATATGTAGACCTTAAGCCTCAATTTTGCAACACTGAAACAGATGGCTATTGTGTCACACATCTGAGCAATTCCATGGAGGTCATGTGAAAACTCAGCATGTACACAAATGTTGTATTACAAGGGCGGGGGGTGGGGGGAGGCAAAGAGCAAACAAAACAATACAGCTTGAGGGGTTGTACAGTTTATGTTTCAAATAACCCAAGCTCAATGAAGGACAGAGATGAGTATCAGGGCAATATGAATCTGGAAGCTATTTAGCTGCTTTCTCTTTATGTCCATACTCATATTGAAAAGGTACGATACACCATTACCTCTTTAGTGACCGAAGAAGAGAAAAGGAGAAACATGACCCCTTTCATTGGTTCTCCATCACTTCGTACTGACCCAGAAACATTGTAGCCTGCAACAACCAGAGGGCTAGCTGCATAAGCATTAGAACTGGTCACCCGTACCACTGTGTTTGACTGAAAAACAGAAACACATACATCTCCATCAAAAGCAGGCATCTCATTTACAGCACCTAAGTAACAATCAGAAGTTGTACACTCAACAACAGAAACAGGCCAGAGCAGCAGTGCTCAAAGAGGCTATTCAAAACACAAAGACACTAAAGCAAAGATACTTTTCAAAACAGTATTCTTTCTGTTTTACTGAGTTAGGAATTGGTCAGGATCTCAGGTCGGGATCTCAGAGCTTCTCTGAAAGCAAGTAGCCTGAGAGGGAGGGATTAGAGCATCTGCTACAATATTCAAGCTCTTGCAAAATGTATAAGATTAGAAGACCGAAAGCAAGAGCTCATTTGCCAGTCCTGCCCTGGTTGACTCTACTATCTTCAAACTGGGCCTGCATGAGGCAGTTTCTTGACAACCTAAATTAAATGCCTGAAAACCCCGCTAATCTTGTCCACTCACAAAAACCCTTCCTCACACTAGATGATTAATACAAGGTCTAGCAGATCTGCCCTCACTAAACAGGTAAAACAGAACATCTGTAGGCTCTAACCTCTTTCAACATCCAGGTAGGATGAGATGCAAAGATTTCATATTCACCAGGAAGCACTTTAAAGAAAGCAAACCTGTAAGGCAAGAAAGGGGTTACATCTCTTCAGTAATAGTCACAAACATCTGTTTATACAAAAACAACTCAGACTCTATGCATGTTAGAAAAAAATATTTCAGAACTGCTATCATCCCAGTTGATATGGCAGAATTGAAATAAGCTTGTGTAAATGAGCAAATGAATTAAGTATGCAACACCCACACTCACTTTCCTCCAGGTTGTGTAACAGTTGCTTGTATGTTTATGTCACTGCCAGCATTTCTCAGTACAACCTGGACTCCAGCAGGACCTAATGTCTGACCTTTGCTGAGAACCTGTCAAAATGAACAGAAACCAGAGTATAAATGGATAAAAATAACTTGCAGAGCTGAAATACAATGTTTTTATGAAGGCAGAATTAGCATAAAATGGAATACATAAAGGAGACTAACCTTTCCATTCACAGAAAACCCTGTGAACACAAAGTTAATATCACCTCCCTTTGTGCAAATGTCATTAATGCCATCCACATGGATGTCTACACTGGTTGGTTCTGGAGGGGAAGCACAATGAAACAGCATGGTAGTTAGTGAGAGTGCAAACACGAAGCAATTCTACTTTAGCTTCACAGAACTCTCACAGAAATGCATTATCTCAAGCACACAATGGTTGCCGTGGAAGTCCTGCCTTGGCAAAGTTAAAGCACCCACAAACCCTGATGTTGAAAATCTTCTTTCTCCCTCCCAGTGCAGCCATTTCTGTTAAGAACTCACATTCCTTCGATTCAGTTCATGGGTTACTTTGCCAGTGTCTACCTTACAGCTTTATTATCTTCTGGTACAGTAAGAACATTTTAGTTATTAAAACCATACAGTAAAGCTTATCTCTTTTGAAAAGCACCTGATTTTCCCTGCCAACTGCAAGTCAGAGACAGTTAAGTCCCACATTGCAGATACACAATCCCATTGTAAGAAGACACACGAGCACTTACCAAAACTCCACCCTAGGGGAGGCTCAATTTTAAGAATGAAATCCCCCTAAAAATAAAAAAAGAAAGCAATATCTGTCTTCACTGATGTAAACACAATTAAGAATGGGGGGGAAAAAAAAAGTCAGAACATAAGCATCAAGCTGCAGAGTAACATAAGAGTCAAGCATCAGTCTTCTCCCTTCCTCATACCTAAGACACTCCATTCAAAGCAGCAGCAGTATCTACCCAGACAGGCTTGGATGCTGGGCTTACATCCAGCCAGCTAAGACCAGAATTAAGCATCACCGTGTTTATATTGCTTCGAGACCAAACCTGGCAGCAGGTTCAAGCAGCCCAATGTTAGAAATTGTTCAAATGTATCTCTACCTGCCCCAACAGATGTGCTCTAAGCCAGCCTTTAGTATTTCCACAAGGAGGTCCTGCTGAATCATTCTGCCCCGACGGGGGATAAAAGAATTTCAATCCTATTAAAAGCTCTGCACCAAAAGAGTATAAATCTACACAAGGAACCTCTTTAAAGCAGTGGGCACCACACTACATTCTGCCACATATGTTCTGAAATTCATGGAAAGGCTCAAAGACCTAAGAACGAAATCACGGAGCTCAGAAAGCATCTCACTTTCTTAGACTGGGAAGGGAAGGGTTTATTTTGCAGTTGGGCTAGGTGACCTCTAAAGGTCCCTTCCAACCCAAACCATTATATTATTTTATGATTCTATTTCTGATCTGCAAGTTAACTTAGACCATCTGAGGGCAGCTTGTATTTAATTTAAATGTAAACATCTTTCCAGTTTAAACAGACATCAAACTTTTGATACATTCTGAGCTTTTCCGCTATTATTTCCTTAAGACATTTTTAACATCTGCCATTAGTCATTCAAGTTATTTTCAATTCAGTCATATCAAAACACATACGAATTTATTTGCATTTCTATAGGCACGCAACTGAAAGTTTTACCTGTACTATGTAGGTAGCTGCACTTTCTGTGCAGTATTTGCACTGCTGCTAGCACACAGCTATTGCCAGTAACTCAAGTCTCCCAATGCTGCAGTCATTCAGATAAGCAGCACAAACACAACACTGCAGCTAAAGTTACCTGGATTTTCTCATAATAGTTAACGAAGAAAAATAAAATACTCGCATTACAAAAAGAAACAGTTGAAAGTTTGGTCAGAACCAAAACAAACGATGTCGTGATTCAAATGTTTCATGTGTAGGGGCTGTTCTGCTGGCAGATCTGAACGTGGAGACAGCTCCTGCCTCCATCACAGGGCAGACAGCACTGGTATTTCAGTTTCTTACCTTATCATAGAGGGGAATCATGAAATACCCATTGTTTGGAGCACAATCTGTCTGGTATTTCAAGGTACCATGTTTTGTATATAATTTAATCTAAAAGAAACAAACAAAAAGATACTTTAAGAAAACGTGAGCAACGCCTGAACCAGGCATTCTCTAACCAAGTGCTTGTACACAACAGCACCCGCGTGTCCCAGGGGCGTAACAGGGAAAAGGTTTATTGCAAGAAGACGGCAATCTGCCATTGGGTAAGTTCAGCCCCGGACTCCGAAGAAAATGCCTGAAGAAGAACCTACTTCAACTAAAACCAGGCCGCAACCACAGCCAGCTCAGACAGCGGCCATGGCACACGGGCTGCGGGGCTGCAGTCACACCGCGCAGCCGGGCGCCCAGGCTGAGGCCCTGCAGGGAGGCAGAGCACAGGGATCCAGGGTCGCCAGGCACCCTGCTCCGCCCGCCTCGGCCGGCTGAAGCGACGGGCGGCGGCGCCCACCTCTATCAGGGAGTAGTTGATCTCAACATCGGATTTAACGAAGCCGCCGCAGCCCACGACGATGTCCTCGGATCCCCGCGCCAAGCCGCAGCACAGCGCGCAGACCAACCCCAGCGCCAGCCCAGCGGCCGCCGAGACCCGCATCCCGCCGCCGCCGCCGCCACCAGCACCTCCCTGACTCAGCGCCGCCCGCCGCGCTGCCGGAAGAGCCGAGCTAGGCTGGGCCGGGTGCTGCCCCCTTCCGGCCCGGCTGGCTGTCCCGCCACCAGCTCCCCGGAGCTCCCCTCCTGGCGGCGCTTCCCGCCTCCCGCAGACGGGATGGAACGGGGCGGCCCGGGGCACCGAGAGGAGGCCCCGCCCGCCACCTCAACGGGTGCGATGGCTGCCGGCGGTTCTCTGTGCGGCTCCGCTGGGTTCTGGGTGAGTGAGCGAGCGGGCGTCTCGGCACCTTCCCGCCGGCGCCAGAGCCCCTCCAGGGGCCTATAAGAGCCCGGTCCGGCCTCACCAGTCCGCGAAAGGAGCGAGCGGCGGCCAGACCCAGGCCGACCCCGGGGTGCGCGGCTTCCGCCTGTGCGGGGCCGCTCCGCGACGAGCACCCCCGGGGGCAGGGACTGAGGGGGTATCGAGTAAGGCACAGGTACAGTGTGAGCAGCGAAGTGTGTTTCCATCAGAGGTTGCTGGTGTGGACTTTGCCTCCCTGGGGCTCACCCAAATCCCTGGGTCTCTGTTTTAGATTTAGTTACAGCAAATCTGATGGGAGTTACGTGAGAGCCGACTGCTCTGGTGGAAGGGTACTGAAATCAGCCCCTCCCTGAGTGACCCATTACAGAAATACCTTTCCAAGGGCTCAAATGAGTTATCAGTATGGACTCACATGGATTTCCGTCCTCAAGGTTGTTAAACTCCTATAAGAATTTGTGAGCTGTTAGCTGCTGCCTCTTTCCATCAAGTGATTGCCCTAGTCTGGATTTGAATCATCTTCACATAAAGGGCTTGAACCATCTCTACAAGATGCTGAAGAAAAAACACCCTTCCCTGTTCATCTGCAACATTATTATGTTTGCAGATGAGATCTAACTATTCAGTCAAAAAATTACTGAAGAATTATAAATACAGCTGAGGAAATGCAGTTGTGATGCACTTCATGCACTAGGACACTTCTTTAATCCTAATCTCCATTTCACCAGTCATGCCCTCTGATGGTTCCCAAATGCTGATAATATTTTTGTTCCCAAATTACTTTTTCTCAATTCACATTTAATAGCTTGACTTTCCTTTTTTTTTTCCTAATTGTGATACATAATACCCTTTCTTTGGCATCTTTCTCTTTTCCAACCTCCCTCCCTTTCTAATTCCATTTCTTCCGAAAGCTACTGCTGAGTCCAAATGACTTTTACATTTGAAATGCTAAATCAAATTCCTCTAACATTATAGTAGATCTCAGGTGTAGTATTAGAAACTTGCATTAGCTCGTGAGATTCTGCATACATTAGCTTTACTGTTTCACTTCTGTGTTGATTCTGTGACAGGACTGGAATCAGACGTGGTACACAAACACCCCGAGATTTACCTGGTGCTTTGAGAGTACAGTCATTGCTTGGATCCCTTGTGCTTATCTTTGGATCTGTTTTCCTTTCTACTACTTTTATCTTCGACACAAAACCAAAGGCTATATCAGGATGTCCCACATCTTCAAAGCCAAAATGGTAAGGGTGGAGGATGGGTTTGATCCTAACATTATAACAACATTGTTGCAGAACTCAGTTTTTCTATATGATCAACTCTTTTCTGATGATCCATCTTTGTGTTTGCTTTGACATTTACTGACTCAGGTGAAGTCTGGTCAGTATAAATCAAGTAAAATTTTAGGATGAACTGGCATAAAAGCATCTCCCCTCTAGTTGCATTTGGTTCCTGCTACTTCCTGTAATGCTGTCTGTCCCAAACCTGCTTTTCCACCTCTACAATCTTACTGCCTAGGCTGCTTAGAGCACTCAGTTCAGTAGATTGTCCCATCATCATTTCAGTCCATTTCAACATGTGTTTGCTGCCTCTGACCCAGGTCCTTGGATTCATCCTGGTAATACTGTGTTTTACTAATGTCTTCTTCATCCTGTGGGAGATAAGCCAAGGAATTCCACGGGCTCCAGCGTTCCTCATTAGCCCTGCTGTGGTGGGAATCACAATGGTAATTCTTCCTTTATTTTGTCTGCATGTCGCCCAGCTTAACCATGTGGTTAGCATAAACACAGTGTGCAATGTGGTTTGGTTTAGAATAAAATGGGATTCCTGTTCAACCTAAATGCCTGTCTTCCCCTCCTGTCATTGCATCTTCATAGCCTAGATCCTCCCACTTGTAATTTTATTACATACCCTTTCTGGAGAGACATTCTTGAGTGCAAAATTGCACATAATGCTTTTCAGTTTTAGCCTTTTAGGAACAATACTGGAACTCTGAATACCTTGAAATGTTTCAGCTAGATCTGATTTTTCCTTATTGTATTTGTAATTTGATAGTAATGTTTGGCATTCCATGACCAGCTATTTATTTGGAGAAATTTGTACTTTCCTGCAGATCCTTGCCATGTTCCTTACCCAAGTAGAAAGAATGGTGGGCACCCAGTCTTCAGGCATCCTGTTGATTTACTGGCTGCTCTCATTCATGGCTGCAGTTGTGATGTTTAGTTCCAAAGTCCAACATGCCCTGGAAAAAGTAAGTGAAATCACATATCTTTAACTTGCAGGGGTATGAAGTCTCTAAACAGGGCACTTTTGCTTCATTGACTGTGAGGTGGAGAACTCCTCTCTTAAAATATGTGCCAAGAAAAATGATTAATGACACTTGTCATCTCTATCCATGGTATCCCTTTCAATGTAGACAATGTAGTTTTCTGAGAGTCTGTTGGACTTCATCTATGTATAAAGCAAAAGGAACATGAACACTGTCACTAAAAACTGGCCATACAACAGATTTTGTATGAGCATAAATACGCTCTATTATACATTTTTATTATTCGGGTATTTGTGGTGAATGTTTATTTGTGGAGAAGTGCTGGCTGGGTTTACACATCTGACACTTCATCATAAGTGGCTATTTTCCTCAAGTGAACAGCTGTACCTTTCCATCACAACAAGGAGCAGACACAAGCTTATGTTACCTGCATGTTTAAGTAATAGCGGAAAAATATGCGGCCACTAAACAAAAGACAGCTGGGAGCTTGCTTGTTCCTGCTGTGTTGAATGATACTTGAGCTGCAGGTCTTTTGCAGAAGTAACACTTTGCCACTTCCTGCTACCAAAATACAGCTCCAAAACCGATCTTCTTCCTTGTTTTTTTCTTCTCTTTCCCATTCACAAAATCAATTCCAGCACCCTTCATGGAGCCCCTCAGACACACCGTTTATAATAAAACATGGCAAGTGTTTTATTATATATATCAACAGCTTCTATCCATTAGAGCATCCAAGTTTCCTTGAATAATGCTGCAGTGTGGATGTCTGACTTGACTAGAGTGCTATGAAGTCTTGTAATAAAAACCATCACTATAAACAAGACGTGTCCATTATTTAGTATTTTCTCATATTCCAATTTCAGGAGTTATCTATTTAAGTAGTTCTACATAACTAACAGTTTAAAATGCACCTCATGCTTTGAACCAAAACTCAGAGCTTATGGCTAGTAGAACAGAAGTTACCGTTCTCGGTTGATTTCATGTGAAGGTTCTTGCCTCATTCTCAACAGTATTTTGTCTCTTAGGGCTTCCTGGAAGACCGTTTCCACCACATTACAACTTACCTTTATGCTAGCCTGGTGCTAGGAGAACTTGTGCTATTCTGCTTAGTTGATCACCCTCCCTTCTTCTCCAAAGCTGTCAACAATCCTGTAAGTATAATATAGCTTTTCATGATGCATTGCTTCATTGCTCAAACAGGAAGTTAAATTTATGGGGATATGCAGGAACATGAGTATCTTGGAGATACAAGATGCATCATTCTGTGTAAAGGTTGGCAGTTTTAAAAGGTAACCAGCAGAATTTTGGATAACAGTACTGTCTCTCAATGTATGTTTTGAAAAACTAAACCCCTCTTCTATCCATACTCATCTTTATTTTCATTGAAATGAGTAGGTAGGGCTCACATTACTTCCCCATGCTCTCCTGTGCAGCAGTATTCTGTTTGAGGTACGAGTATGGCAGAGCTCTGTGATTCAGAAAATCAATGTCTTGGAGTATGTATGAAGAATGATATTCTTTGTTCCTCCAGCTAAGACATTATTCAAAGTCTCATTCTCCAAAATCCCCTGATCCCGTTGATCCTCCACAATACTTTTACACTGTCAGGGTCAATGAATGGGGTGTGTGTAACTTTGATTGCTTTTTCTGGGGAAGCACAGAAGGGAATTACATTTATCTGGTGCAAACCCTTTTCTGTATATAAATATCACCCATGTTTTTCCTCCCATCAGAATCAGTGTCCAGAAGCCAGCAGCTCTTTTCTTTCCAAAATCACATACTGGTGGTTCTCTGGGTAAGAAAAAGATGTGGTTTTGTTAGAATATCAGAAAAAAAAACCAAAAACCAAAAAAACTCCAAACAAACAAGCAGTGTAGGAGAGGGTGTAGAGAGCCAGTAGGAAATATCTCAGCCTCTGAATTAGTTTCTGCAGTAAGGATTTAAAATTCTTTCTCTGGGGACCTAAGGTGTTGTCACAACATCAAATTATGAAGAATTAACGTACTTTTCTCAAAGTAGTTTAAAACACAAATTTGTGATTCTAGATAATTCTCTTCCCCCTTCCAGCTACCCTTCCAGTACCCTCCCAATCTTGAAACAGACCTCAGCAATCTCAAAAGATCACTGTACAGCAACCACAGCCCTATCTTGCCTGCAGACCTTCCCATAACAAATGCTAGGCAATGGGAAAATAGTGAGGCCCAGCCTGCTGCTTAGGAATCAGAAGTAAAATGATTACATACCTTGGGTCTAATGTCTGCTATGATAAGAGCTCATCTGCGTTTCACTGAGCCACAGAATAAATTAAACTGAACTTTGTCCCCCACTGCCCAAGACCCAACTCTCAATATGGACTAGAAATCGGGGCTTGCTTGCAAATCCTCACTGTATTCACGGAACATAGCATAGGGATTTGAAGCAAAACTGCTGTTCCTGAACATTTATATTTATTCTGGGAAAGGACAGCCCTGAGTAGTGTTTTATATATGTAGGTCCCGGTGTGCTCACTATTGGTGCACTAACTTAAAGCCCACCTGTTTTGAAAATGTTACAAGGACCACAAATCCTTCTGTGCTTACCTTACAGCAGTCTGTGTGTTCTCCAGGCTCCTCTGGAAAGGCTGTCAGCAGTCCTTGGGGGTGGATGACTTGTGGCCAGTGAGGAAAGAGGAATCCTCTGAAGAAATTATTTCCTGGGCTGAAAGAGAGTGGAAGAAGTGTCGTAGCAGAACCCAGCAGTGAGTACTTGATCTAGAGAATGTGTCATGGCTCAGCTGGACAGTTTCTCTCTTGCCTCTAGATGATACAAGCAAATATGCTCACTGGTGCTGGTGTGCCATCTCAGAACAGGCTCTAAGCCCCTCCGTTCCTCACGGAGTGCTAGACAGACTGCTTCAGCATATATTCAGTCTCTGAACGTAAGCTCTGCTAGGTGCTTCCTATCTGGACAATGCAGTAGTTGAAAGAATCAATCCCACTGAATTATTTGTCCATTAAACAAGAAGCAGAAAAGGATAGCATATATAAAAAAAGTAACCCTCTATGAAAACCTGGGGATCTTAAATCTTCAGTGGGTGAGTGCTCAGTGAGTTCGTTTGTGCAAAGTCTGATTTTAAGTGTTGAAATCTGCTGGAGAACATCCTTCCATTCCTGGAGGCACAGAATTGTAATTTTTTTGTGAGAGGGATCATTTTTTTTCTGAGCATTTTTACTGGACGTGGCATGAAACCCAGTGTGAGATATTAGTCATTTTTGAAAGCACAGGATTCCCAAGCTTTCTCCAGTTGTGATTAGTTTTCTCATTGCTTCTTTCTTTAGAAAAATTGAGTCTGCTGCATTTAAAAAGGGTCAGAAGAGTGAAACTGGCATAGCAAAAGCTGAAGAGACGGAAGTTCTACTCCAGTCAGAGCAAAGTCAGAGCTGGCCCTTAGTGAAAGTGTTTTGGAGCATGTTTGGAACCTATTTCCTTCTCGGCACTGTCTGCTTAGTTATTTGTGATGTCTTCTTGTTCTCCATCCCAAAGTTACTGAGGTATGCATGTATTTGTAATGTGTTTCTGTGACGTGCAAGATTGATGTGCATAAGCTCGGACAGAGATGTCTGTGTTCCAGCAGTGGAAAGAACAGGCTGCACTGAGCTTTTTGACAGCTTTACTTGATTAAGAGTGAGTTATTTGATGGTTCATACCACATCATTTGCACAGGCTGTCAGCCACATGCTGTAGTCTTAAGTCTTCATGTCCCCTGCCTAATTCTAAAGAGCACAGCTGTGCATCCTACACATCTTAAATAGCTCCTTTAGTCAGTTGACATATGCTTTGTGGATTGTGTTGGTACAACACCAATGTGAGTTACAGTATATTTTCAAGGGCAAAATCACTTTTAAGTCATTAACAGAAGTTCTGGAAATGTCAATGACTTCCTTAGATTATGGCTTTCAATTTGCATATTACTGACAAATTCATAAAATTCAGGAGCCATCCTTAATACTGAAAATGAGGTCTCCCCTGAGAGGATGTTGAGATCAGAAATTGCTTCCAAACCAAGAATGGCTCAATGTCAAAAATCAGGATAGTATATAATACAGGATACTCAGTGGGGTTTTTTTTCCAGTTTTTCTCCTATTTTACTGATAAATATCAGACAGAAAGAATACACAAAAATCCCTGGCATTTCTGCATTTTTGTGTGTCTGATATTCCATCAGTTCTACATGGATTTATCAACATTTTGCTCCTGTCTTGCAGCCTTTTCCTGGAGTTCATTGAAGATCAAGAAGCACCTACCTGGCATGGCTACTTCTATGCATTCAGCATGTTCTTTTTGGCTTGTCTCCAGACTCTGTTCGAACAACGATACATGTACGTGTGCCTTGTTCTGGGGTTGAGACTGAGAACTGCAGTAACAGGGCTTGTGTACAGGAAGGTGAGTCTGTAGCTTCCTTTCATCTTCATTCTTTTCTAGCTCTGTGTTGTTAGTTATATTGTTGGTACATTGTTCTTAACAGTATCAGAGGAGATGTTGTCAGAAACTGCTTTTGGGATGTAACTCTGTGCTATATTCATCTCTGAACCCTATGTGGGGGAAATGTTATTACTTATTTTTCAGATCTTACCTTCAGAAAAAGCCAAAAAAAAGGAAAGAGGAAAAAGCAACATAAACTTCCTTACGCTGTAGATTATGGTTGGGGAAAGGAGTAAATTCTTCATCTTAAAGTGAAGTCATATCCCAAGCAGCAGCATGTTTTCAGTACCTAGGATTTGGCATTTTCCCCCCTTGCTTTTGTTTTTTTCCTTCTTTGTTTATAAGGAAAAGAAAGTTGTTTCATTTTTGGACCAAAGCTACTGTTTGATGATGCCTTTGATTTCTTCTTTACCATGTCTAGATCCTAGTTATGTCAAATGCATCAAGGAAAGCAGCAACAGTAGGTGAAATAGTTAATCTGGTGTCTGTTGATGTCCAAAAGCTAATGGATCTGATTATCTATTTTAATGGGACTTGGCTTGCTCCTATTCGGATCATCATCTGCTTTGTCTTCTTGTGGCAGGTAAAATATTATGACAGTACTTATCAATCCCTTTCTATTCTAGGTATCAAAGGAAAAATGAGTTTTCAAAATTCTGCGTAGAGCAAAATTTTCTCAGCAGCATAAAGCACTATTTCTTAGAACCTGTTTTTGGCAGCTCACCAAATGGAAGTGTGAGCACTATAGACACAGATGATTACCAGGAAGTTTGCAGAAGCCTTTGAGACCTTTCTTTGCTACCCAGGGTGGACTGTGTCTCATGTCTGGCAGGATACTATGATGCTGGAAAATTAGTAGCCATGGTATAGGCTGTTGGAAAAGGATCATCCCTTTTCTAGTAACGTTGACAAGTTGAATGTGGTTGCATGTGGCTGGAGCATAATTATTTGTATAATTATAATTATTCACAGACCATTTGTGTAGGCAATACTTTTATCTCTCTAGGTATACCAGCACTCACCTCTCCAGCAAACGTAAGCCATCTGATGCAACTAAACCGTTTTTGATATGTAAGTCATTATAAGCCCTGGTATCCAAGACCTGTCCCAAGAGTACATGGCACAGTATAATTCTACCATTTCATCTCACTAGTTGATGTGAATTCCGACCGGCTGGGTTGTTTGTGCTGCAAGAATAGTTTGTTGTGGGTTTGTTTTTTGAGCAAAGGCTGGGTTTTGTTTTGGGTCACTTACTTAGGCCAGTCACAAGATGTCCTCCTTAAAACATCCAAGAACAGATTGGAAGAAGAAATTACTTGAATTGCCAGCTGTGCTTCTGGATCTCTTTCAACACTCCTCTAGTTCCTAAAAGGGTAACAAATAAATTCAGCAGAACATGATGACATAAGTTACCCTAGCTGGAGGGTTAACAATCCAGAGTGCTTAGGAAGCACAATTCCTAGGAAAGGCAAAAGCAAGATTAGAGTAAACCCTTAGCCATGAGGGATGTTAGGCATAAATTCAAGTAAGGCAGACGGTAAGCAGGAGAAATGTAGAACAGTAATTTCTAGTAATCACTGGAAGTTCTTCCTCTTTCATTTTCTCTCCTGGCAGCTTCTTGGGCCATCTGCCTTGACTTCAATTGTGGTATTCCTTTTTCTTTTGCCTCTGAATTTTGTGATCACAAAGAAGAGGAGTCAGTTTCAGGTACATTTTGCTTGATAAAAATGAAGTGGTTTACTGACTTGAATTATGTGATGGCTTAATATTTATTATTCATGCTTATCATGGATTCGAAGCCCGCAGTGGTTCTTAAAGTTTACAGTAAGCTCTTGCATGTTCAGTCTTTTACCTGGTTTGCTACCTTGTCTGTGGTTTATATGAATTGCCAGAAAAATAGAGCTCTGAAGAAGAAAAACAAAGTATTTCCCAGCCTGGAAGATCATGAATAAAAACAGTATACACAGCTCAACTGCGGGGAAATTTATTCAGGTTTCATAGGCAGGAACAAGGTGCTTTTTTTTCAGAATAATTGCATTGTTAAACATTGAACCTATTAAATGATAAAACTCAAATATTTATTACAGGAGACCCAGATGAAACATAAAGATGAGCGAGCCAAACTCACTAGTGCCTTTCTCAGTGACATTAAAGTAATCAAACTGTATGGCTGGGAGAAAACCTTCATGGAGAAAGTGCTTGGTATCCGGAAGCAAGAACTTCAGGCCCTAAAAAGATCTCAGATTCTTTTCTCAGCATCTCTAGCTTCTTTCCATTCATCAACTTTCCTGGTGAGTGGTTCACTTTCCTATATAAAACATGCACTGTTACTTCCATTTCTCTTTGCACTCCTGCCTGCACAAATTTTTCATGTGGGACAGTTAAAGATAGTATCTGCCTGGAGCATTGGTGGTCTCACAGGAGTTGCTGAGTCCCAGTGGAATAAGCCACACAGATGTTTGCACTGTCATAACAGTTCCATGGACAAGTCATCTCGTCTGGCAGTGTGTTCCAGGCAGACTGAGCCTGCTGTGCAAGAGCCACCTGAAGACCTCATGGCACAGTCAGTAGCTACGCAGGCCACTTTTGCACTTGCTGTTGCAACTCAGCTATGTGTGTTTTCAATGGGAAATGGCTGTGCTTTTACCCTGGTCTGGTTGCAGCACCAAAACTTATATGTCAAATGATCAATCTTGGTTTCATCACCAACATCCAAGACCTTTGCCTATGATACTTGCAGGACAGGTACTGTGTATATGTGCGATACTGTGGATTTAACTGAATGGGTTCCAAAGTCTTTAGGGAGGGGCATACCACCCTTGAACTATTCTCTTCCTTGTCTGAAGCAAATGGTTTACTTTTCCTTTTCTTCCTTTCAGATTGCATTTGTCATGTTTGCTGTGTACACCCTGGTCGATAACACACATGTCCTGGATGCTCAGAAAGCCTTTGTGTCTATAACACTGATCAACATTCTCAACACTGCGCACTCCTTCCTGCCATTCTCCATAAATGCTACTGTTCAGGTTAACTGCAGGCTGTGTTCCTTTTCCTTTGGCCATAAGTGGGTTTCTTACATATCACCATTAACAGGTGAACGTTGGGATTTCTTAGGGCTCTGAATGTCAGCTATTTAATTGCTATTATGAAACAGTGAAGTGCAAGGACTTACAGCTAAAGGTACTTTGTAATAATGGTTTTTCAGAATGGCTTCACATATTAACAAAATAGTCAGCAGGAATAGCTCTTAAGTCTTTCAGAGCCAATCATAAGCACCATTAGATCTCAGAAGTGCTTCTAGTTCTGTTTTTAATCATAGAAATCAGAATAGATGAGCAAAATCTATGGTAGATCAGTGGAAACCCTGCTAGCACAGGTCAGAGAGAAAAGCAAGTCATTGTCCAGGAAGAAATTATGAAATTCATTTCCCTCTTGCACCCCAAGAAGACTGTCATAACTTTTCACATACAGGAGCAATCACTGGAAAGATTGCAGGATGAATTGGAGAAAAAAGCACCAGTTTTCACTGTGTGAACATAAGGGAATATGCAGGGAAGAATATGGGTTTTTGCTAAGCCAGGTGGAAATAATGCCAGTTGACATAAGAGTGAGCTGCATTTGTCCATCTAAGCCTACAGCATCTGCAACATAGCACTTAACCAGCATTCTAAGTGGATCTTCAAGTTGAGTCTTCACTTTGGGTTTTAGCTGCCTTTCCATTCTAAACCTTACTCTTTTGTATGCTTCTTCATTTCAGGCCAAAGTTTCTTTAAACCGCTTAGCAGCTTTTCTGAATCTGGAAGAACTGAGTCCTGAAAGCTCAAGCAGAAATACTTCTGACTGTGGTGAGTTTTTGTCTTCTGAGAGGAATAGCTTCCATTGATCAGCTTCCACTCTTAGGATGCCTACCATAGTCATAAGAGAAAAATATTTGCCCCTTACTGTCACTTTATCTCTTAGGCTCAATTATTTACAATGATGAAATCTAATCTGGTAATTAACTCCTTTTCATACTTAAGGTTCATTTTATGTAATATAAGTACACACTGAAACATTCACATAAATAGGAGTGTATCTGTATCTACTTTTGCATTTACAAGTGTTCTTTCTATTTCTCCTCATATTTCAGCACAGGCAAGTATCACCATAAGAAATGGGACTTTTTGCTGGAGCAAAGACATTTCTCCTTGTCTTAGAAGGTACAGACCTTCCATTAGTCACCTCAATTCTGTAGGTCAGGGTGGATGCTGAATGAACTAATTCCTTGGGGCCTCAGTGTGAAATATCTAAAGAATTCTGAGTTTGCTTCGTATTTAACATTGAATTCTGAAAATTGTGAAGTCAGACAGAACGTAATCTTACTTTTATGCTTGAAAGCACATAAATAGGATGGTTCCTGTATCTGGATACTGCCTTAATATACAGACTATTTTCTTTACACAATTTTCTTGTCCAAATATGAAATTACAGCAATTTAAGTCAAAAAAGTAGGATGCAGATGTTATATATGACATTACTACATGCTTATTTCAAAAGGCATTGCCATTTTAGAGAAGAAACAGTGTTGAAAAGTTCTGATCAGGAGTGTTTCACATCCAGTGCTTTGGGCTAGCTGATCTCCATAGTGGTGATCAGGGTTTTAAACTCACATGGGGATGCAGATGAAGACTTTCTGATTGGAGGCATCTTTGAAGGGATGACTCCTGCTGCAAAATCTCAACGTGATGGAAGGCTAACCCTGTGCAAGTGAGGCCTCAAGTATGAAATTAGGGGGTTTTAATTGGTACATTTTAATTGCTACAAGACAATAGCAAGAATTTTGGTGATTTTCTTTTCAGAAATTGTATCTAAATTGTATCAATTCAGAAATTGTATCTAAAAAGAAATTGTATCTAAAATTTCTTATCAACTAATCTTTTCTCATTAGAATAGATCTTACCATGACTCAAGGCTCCTTGCTTGCTGTGGTTGGCCAGGTGGGTGCTGGAAAGTCCTCCTTACTGTCAGCCTTACTTGGTGAGCTGGAGACGGTGGATGGCTGCCTGAGTGTGAAGGTAAATTTTCCCCTGAGCATTTGCTTCTAATTAGACTGTCTGCAGGAACAGTGAGATATTAACCAAGACGTCAGGTACTGGATGAATTTTAACAGAGGCAGTATGTAGCAGTCCACATTTAATTATCTGAAGGTGCTTAAGACTTCTCAGATTAGCCTGGCTCTTAAGAATGGGAATCAAATTCCATTTCCCACTCTAACAGTGAACTGGAGTGGCGTCCTGGTAAACCACATGTACTTGCACCTCCGTTTCTTCCTCTGTAAGATCATGAGAGTGCAGAGTCATGTTTTGTAAAGCCCTCCAATTCCAGATTTCTATAAATCTAATTGGGAGAGTTTTTCTTCAAAGACAGGTTCCCACAGTGTCAAGCGGAGCTTATGAAACAGACTTAACATTGTTCCACTTCCATTTTTACAGGACACTGTAGCTTATGTCCCCCAGCAAGCGTGGATACAAAATGCTTCCGTGGAAGACAATATTCTCTTTGGGAAAGAGATGGATGAAACATGGTTCAATACAGTGATAGATGCTTGTGCACTGCAACCTGATTTGGAGAGCTTTCCTGCAGGGTGGAAGAGTGAAATAGGAGAGAAGGTACTGGCTTAGGTTGATATTTTGGCCAGCTTTTCCATGAGTAGCTACAACTCTGGGTGTCCTGCAGAACACCTACAAAAGCACTAAACTTGGAGGAGGCAGGTTCTCAGTAATTTCTGAGAAGTCAGGCCATGATTTAACGGAGTCTGAAGCCCACCTCCTGACAGTTAACCTACCTAGAGATACAAGAGATGCTTCAGACAAAAAACAGCAAGTCCAGGTCATTCCTGGATCCTTTTTTGCAGGAGAGTGGAGTTGCTCAAGAAAATCTGTCTCTGCATCTCAAAAGCACTATTTGGATAGAAGGAGGAAGGAAGGGAGGGAGGTGCACTGATATAAAAATAAGGAAGTCATAAAACTACAAATGGAGCCAACAATTGGCAAATATGCTGTAGCTTTGGAATAAAGAGTCTCAATGCATTTTTACAGGGAATAAATATATCTGGAGGGCAGAAGCAAAGAGTGAATCTTGCTCGTGCTGTGTACCAGAAGGCTTCAATTTACCTGCTCGATGATCCCCTCTCAGCTGTTGATGCCCATGTTGGACAGCACATTTTTGAACACGTTCTTGGACCCAGTGGCTTACTGAAAGACACGGTATGTTTTAAATCCTGCACTTTAAAAGGTGGTACAATGTATCTAATTAACAGGGCCTCAAAACATTTCCAGTAAGTTGGGTCACTCACTTTTTTGCTACAGGCAGCAGGTACTGCTGTTAGCAACAGGGAAATGGATAACCTCTGCTGTCCATACAGCACATGGAAGTCCCGCAGTGAATCTCACCTAGGAGGAGGAAGACTGAAAAGTTCGGTTTTCTGGAAGGACTGTCTTTATCCTCATGCAAACCACATGCCTAGTTCCAGCCTTAACTTCTACAGCAAGTTTATAGTTCTTTGGTCCTCCAATGACATCCTATTCCCTTTTTGAGATTTACTTCTAGTATAGTTAGGAATAGCTGACTGATCTCTTCCAGCTCATTGTATCTTATCCTGGTGTCTAATCCCATCACTTTTGAATAGTTCAGTGGCACTATTACAGTTCTCATCACCCAGATACTCATCACTCAAACTTCAGTATTAAAATCTTAAGCACTTCCATTCTTTTTTGCATTGGTTGCATTTTGTTGTTCTTTGGTATTTCTCTGCTGTCAAGCAATCTGGATAATAAATGTGGTTATATGAGAAGGGAGGCAAGAGCAGCTCTGTTTGCTTCATGGTATAAATTGCCTACAAATACTTGATTCAGTTTCACATTGTAAAAGGAAAACAGGTAATTTCTTTCACAGAAAGTCCAATTAAAACAGGTATGTCTGATTACAAATACCTTTCTCTTCATGTGGATTGTTCGCAAGTGTCAGAATATAATTATTGTATTGAAACAGAAAGACTGGCAAAAAAAAAAGAAAAAGGTAGCAGACTTAAACAGTACTCAAAGGGCTAGCCTGGGACTTCAGGTTTCAGCTCCTATCCTCACTCTTCACTGTGTATGACACAAAGCAAGTTGATTCCACCCCTCCAATCACAAGTTCGGTACTTTCAAAATGGGCTCAAAGCTGTGCTGCAAAGATAAGCTTTATCAAAAAGACAGTCAGAAGTACTAGGAATAACAGAAGTATCTCCCAGTTAGCAAAAATCACACTAAATCCATGTCTTTCTTCAGAAGGCAGCTGACTGACACAGCTCAAGTGAGCAGAGGAACACCAGAACAATTGTAACTGTTCCCTGTTTATTCAGACTCGTGTGCTGGTGACTCACACAATCAACATTTTGCCTCAAGTGGATAACATTGTTTTCCTGGTGGATGGAACAATCTCAGAAATTGGTTCCTACCAAGAACTTCTACAGAGAAATGGGGCCTTTGCAGAATTCCTTCATTCACACATTACTGCAGAAGAGAAGGCAGGCACTGGTTTTCCAGGTAACCCGAATGAGTCGCTATCATTCTTCCTAGGTCTATCATTCAACTGTTTCCTTAGTAATATACTGGGGGAGAAGAGGTGTCTGCTGCTGTTCACAGCTGGGAAGAGGAAAAAGAGAATAAAACTGGAAAAGACATTCTTAAATTTGGGGGGTTTTATGGACATTTAAAGCCAAGATCCCATCACAGTAAGCTGTCACTTTGGGGAAAAGTATGCTTGTCAAGTTAGACTGACTCATCACCTTAAAACTGGTTCTTGAATAAACAGTTCCATCTTAGACAACAGCCATGCAGTAAACAGAATTACCCACTGCATGTGCTATTCTTCAAGCCTCACCTTGATAATTCTACCCTTAGAAACAACTCTTTGTAATGAATCTTCGTATTACCACTCTTTCAAAGGCTATACAGTGCAAAACAGGATTCTGAAGCATTTTTTTTAAAAGCATTTATTTCACAGATGTAGGAGACACCAAAGGCACCATCACCTCTAGAAATGGTTCATTGCAGGAGAAGCTCTTTAGGTAAGCTTGAAATTGTCTCAGATACTGAAAAACTTGCTCCAAAAGTTCCTACAAGCCTACATGGAGGCTCTTACTGATATAATACAAGTTTGGGATTGATCTGTAAATTAATAATAAGAGCAAATTAGCAAAGATCAAGAATAGATAAGAAACTGCTCTTGAATGTGGAGGTTGACTAACATGTTCTCCATATTTCACAAGGAGCCAGAGTTTGCTCCAGAGCTCACATACAAGGCATGTTGATACATTTTCTTGCTGTTCTCTTCCCAGTGAAGCTGTAAGGTCTGACTCATCTTAAACTAGCCATGCCTACTGAATGCTTTAAGCCTCTGCTTGTTAATAGCTTGGCAGAGCCCAGTCCCTGTGACAAGTGTGGACAATGGTTGGAGTCACTCTGGAGGACCCTGAAAACTGCAGCCCTCAAAATAGGCACAGTTACAGAGGTGGATGGGTAAAGTAGATCCAGCTTTAAAATACTCATTGCTTTGGCTAAAAATTGAAAGGATTTTTGTTTTCTTTGTTAAGTGACAATTCAGTCAAATCTTCTGCTATGGGAAGAAAAACCACTCCTGTAAGTCAAGACTCTACCACTGCTGCAGCCACCAAAGGAAGATTAACCAAGGATGAAAAAACTCAGCATGGCAGGGTAAGCAAAGCACCTTCCTATAAAGGCAAAGACACATACCATGGGTTCATTACTGACCACTCACAGCAGGCAGGTCAGCTCACTGCCTAAGTTAAACTCCAGAGAAGTCAGCTGAGCTATACAAGTTTGCCCTCTAAGTGAGACACAGTCATTTCAGCATTATTTTACATAGCAACTTCTTTGCAAACTGTATCTCATCTGGATGCCTTGATCCAAGCACCAGTACCAAAACAGAAATAATGCACGTACATTGCAGAGCACATTATGGAAATGAGAGGGAAATGTTTCACTCTAGGTTCATACTTCGATTTATGCAGCCTACCTGAAGGCAACAGGCTTACCACTGTGTATGTACATCATTCTGTTGTTCACGTGTCAGCAAGTGGTGTCATTTTTTCGTGGTTACTGGCTCAGCATGTGGACAGGTGACCCTATTCACAACGGGACACAACAGCACACAGAGCTGAGAGTTGGAGTCTTCGGTGCACTAGGAGTCGTTCAAGGTTCGTTTAACTCGCTCACCTAGCTCTCTGTGTTTCCATCTCCCTTTCCCATATCTAGGATGTTTGCTCAGAACATAAACAAATTCATACCCGTGGGCTTTTAGCCTCCCAGGCTTTTGGCACCAGCCCTAAAGGTTTGGCATGGGTCCTAAAACTACAGGCTCTGACGCACAGAGAGGATTTCTAAGGGATCTGAACAATATTTCCAGTGTTACTGCCTGAGATTCTGCTTCATGGTATGCCAGAAGTGTTCTCCTGTGCCCTTCAGCAGACCATGATCAATAGTGTCTTCCTCTATATTTCCTGCTGAAACTAAATGACCTGAGCCCTTAAAAAACATTCATCAGTGGAAGAACTACAGCATCCTTATTTTTCTTTCCTGCCCCCTTGTATCCAATATCTGGATATCTTTCTTCCTCTTACTGTCTCCATTCTTCCAATATAAATTAATCATATCAAAGTGCAAGCATGGTGGCTCTTTTCCATGCTGGACTAAATCTCGGCTTAGGTCTTTTGAGTGTAAAAGAGAGAGGAAAAGAGGAACTTGTGGAATTCTACATCTCTTTAAGTCTTTCTCTTTTAAAATGACCACAATTCTTTTGGTTACTCTTAAAAAAGAAATCAAAAAAATCACTTGTTTCAGGACAGAAATCAAATCTGGAAAAATCTCAGCCCAAGTGAAAAAAGATAAAAAATTTTTTTAACACGTTGAAACAAGTGGGAAGGGTTTGGTACCTTTTTGTGTAACTGAATCCATAGGCAGGAAATCTGAGATTCTGAGTAATTCAGTGTAATTCCAGCCAAGCTCATTTTGTGAAGAATAAAGAATTTATCCTGCATGTTTAAGTTGCTGAATCCATGGTCCCTATCAAGCTTACTCAGAAGGTCTTCTGCCCCACTGTAACTACCCTATTGGAAAGAGTAGTTTACGCTGCAGCTATGAGGCTTGGCTTAATTAGTATCAAAGAGAAAGTCAGCTCCTTTCACTAGTACAGTATTCACAGTACTAAGTGAAAAGTGTGATATTGCAAAGGAGAACTCCAAGGTGAGTTTGTTCTGTGGTTTAATTCTATCCCAGCCAAAACCAGGACACCTAGCAATAATGATTATTTTTGATATTGCAGCCCTTGGCAGATTTGCCTCCACAGCAGCAGTCCTTCTAGGTGGCGTGTTAGCATCGCAGAAGCTCTTTCTGCAGTTGCTGAGGAACGTTGCTAGATCTCCAATGGTCTTCTTTGAACAAACACCCATTGGAAACTTGCTGAACCGCTTCTCCAGAGAAATGGATGCTATCGATTCTGTCATTCCTGACAAGCTGAAGTCCTTGCTGGGATTCTTGTTCAACTTGCTGGAGATCTACCTTGTGATTATAGTGGCTACACCGAAGGCAGCAATGGCCATAGTGCCCTTGACTCTTCTTTATGCTGCATTCCAGGTAGGAGGAGCTCAAGAGAGATACACAGACAGGAGAAGCTGAAGCAGCATAGCCATGTCCCTGCAAAATGCCTCCTTTTATTTCTTAGGAGTGGAGACATGCAGAAACTAGTTTCATCACCTCAAAATGCATCTGAAGAAGAGCAGTGTCCATGGCTCTTTCCACATCACCTCAGGCTTCCAAAGCATCCCAGAGACCTCACAAAGAGGCTTGTGCTTTTCCAGTACCCAGATCAGACCCTACCTAGAGTTATATTCCTTGTCTCCATTAGTGGAAATGCAGTCATATAAGGACCAAAAGCATTTTGTCTTTCCTCAAGAATTCCTACACTGCTTTTTCATATATCCATGTATGCCATGCAGCTCCCCCACTGGGCTCTGAAATGCTTTACCAGCTAAGACTGACAGAAGGACAAGTAAGGGTGCAAGTATGCCTCTGTTCTCCATCAAGCAAAGAGCTGGTCTGCAGGAGAAAGTCAGTGTCAGTGTAGAGGCTTTGCGAGTTCAGAGTACCCTGGCTTCTCTGCATTAACTAACCACAGGGTTATTCTTCATATTATTATTGTTATTAATATTATTAATTATTAACGTTATTATAGGACATAACACAGGCAGAATCACTACCTCATCTTTTAAGGCCATCTCTTACCTGCATGTTAGGTTTTATAACACTAGTATAGTATGTACTGTTGCACATGTTGAAGCCTTCCCAAATTTTCTGTGGGGCACCTCCATGGAAGTCATAAGCCTTCTAATCACTTTCCACTTCCCTTTGTACCAGCACTTCTACGTTGTCACCTCCTGCCAGCTGAGACGCATAGAGGCAGCCAGCAGGTCACCCATCTACTCCCACATTTCAGAAACCTTCCAGGGGAGCAGTGTGATCCGTGCTTACAAGGACCAGGAGAGGTTTATTTTGAAAAGCAATTTCCTAGTGGATGAGAATCAGCGAATATGCTTCCCTGGAGCAGTTGCTGACAGGTACAAATCTGTAGTGGGAAAAAAATATATGGATATATTACTCTAATGGCCTTGGTGTGTGGAGATATGAGGCCTCTAGTATATGCAGAACCCAGCAGACAAAGCTATCAGCAATTGGTCACAAAACAAATGAGTACCAGCAGGAGTAAGTTGTTACACCAGCTCATCCAAGAAACTGTGTGCTGGCTCCGCTCATCCGAAAGACCTTGGAGAAAATCCTAACAAGACCACAAGCTAACTAGTTTAGGCAGATTGTAGCCATTCTAGAGCTCCAGGGTAGCTGGATAAGAGCATCCAGGGCATGACAAGCTTTGTGGAGCATCCTGTACCCCAGCAGCTCCACAAGTGTTTTGCAAAGTAAACACAGATTCTGTTGGGAGAAGGGAGGAGGGCATCCAGCAACAGCCCTGTACTCTCCTTCTCTTGCAGGTGGCTTGCTACAAACCTGGAGCTTCTAGGCAATGGCATCGTGTTGTTTGCAGCACTATTTGCAGCAATGGGCAGGACATATCTTAGTCCAGGAACTGCTGGCTTCTCCATTTCATATGCTCTTCAGGTAACTCAATGTTAAAATAATGCCATGCTTGCCTTTTAGCAAAAGCAACTTGCATTTTAATTTCTGCTGCCATTTAATTTCTAAGAAATCATTAATTATTTCTGTGGCTTGCTAGATGCCTCCTCCTACCAAAGCCTGCTGTCACTGCTGAAACCCAGAGCATCTGTTGCACATGGCCCCTTAGAGAATGAACCTCATAAACGCATGCACCAGCCATCTTTTTCCTCCTGTACCTGAACTCACACGAAAGTCTCAGCATATTCTGAGCAACTGGAGCAAGGACTTCAGCATCTGTCTGTCCTGCTTGTAGACTAGGTACACAGTAGCCTAAGAAACAGCTACACTTTCTTTTAGCATCCAAGTAGTAGCATATCCTTCTCTAGAAACTGTCTGAGAAGAAGATATGGGGGGAATTGGCTAGATTCTTCAAACACAGCTTTACAAACTTTCACAGGGATCCATGGCTATTTTTTAGCCTTTTAAGGGATGATTTCTGAAGTAATTAGCTGATAAGGAGGTCTTCATAAATAAACACTAAGACAAAGTACCAGGTACCGTGGAAACACAGGTCAAGACTTATTTTATCTGCCCTAATGCTTCTGTTTATTTCTGCTAGATAACCGGTGTTCTGAACTGGATGGTGCGCTCCTGGACAGAAATAGAGAACAACATTGTTTCTGTGGAGAGAGTGAGAGAATACTTGAGGACTCCTAAGGAGGTAGCTAATCAACTATTGTCCTTACTAGCAGAGGTCCAAATGGGTGCAAACTAAACAAGTAACTTCCCTATTCCACCTGGACAAACTCTGCAGTTTTCCCCTTCTAAAAGGCCAGTTATGTTTCCCTTCAAGAAAGGGATACAAAAAAGGCATTTGGTTTTTATCCAACTGACTAGATTTGTTTTATAACCTCTGATCATCATTATTTCCTTAAGAGTTAAACATTAGATTGCCATTAAAATAGCTTCACTTGGTAACACTCATGGAATGAGCTGTATTTTCTGCCCATATTTGGACTATTTATTGTGCGAATTCAGATGCAACCTTCTGATAACTGATGGTTGCTAGATAGCCTTTTAGCCACTAGAAGTCTCCAGTGCAATCATTTCTATTCTGTAATCATTAAAATTACTTCTCCATATGCTGCCCTGAGACCCTATTAAAGGAGACTTTCAAGGTCCTGTTCACAGGGCCATATAAATCTTTTCTTATTGAACCACTCAAAATGTCAGAACTCTGACATGCAAACAAATGTTTATCCCCATTTTCAGTTAAGACAATTGGCATCTTTGTATAAGGTCAACATTTGCAATATGAAAGTTAGAGGCCTTTTTCTCTGGTGAAAACAGTAAACAGATTGGGGGAATTTGGCACAGATGTCTTCATAAGCTGCTTGTTTCAGTATGGCTACTTGATTTGGTAATCCAAACCAGCTTTATACATTGCTGTTTGTTTTCATCTATTTAGGCACCCTGGACTCTGAATGACAAACTTCAAGGTCAGGTTTGGCTCACTGAAGGAAGAATTGAATTTAGAAACTACAGTTTGCGATACAGGCCAAATTTGGAGTTAGCACTGAAGCATGTCAATCTAATCATTAAAGGGCAAGAGAAGGTAAGCAAAGCCACTTGGTTCAGAAGAGCTACAAAGTATGAGCAGTGCTTTGCAGTGATCAGATCTGGGTAGATAGAGTCCCTGCCCTGCACCAAGGTACAGTAAAGTATGAGCCCATGTATTGCACTGCACACCTCTCCTAGTATGAAGTAGTGTTTCCAGGATTGTTGCATATATACGTGCAACAATCTTCTGTGTGAAGTTTCATTTCTCAGAAGGTTAGTAGTTACACAGCAAAGGAATTTCACTTTTTAAATCAAGGCCCTGTTCTAGCTGCTAAGTCTTATAGTTACTCTTCCCATCAAAACCTTTCAAGATTGCTTTTCATACAAAACAATTACAACTAGACTATGTGAATCTTGAGCAGCCCTGAAGATCTCATCCATGCAAAGCTATCTCTTCAAAAGGCCAAGAGGAACTACATGACAGGTCTGTCCAACTTTGGAAAACTCTCAGTATCAAAACTGAAAGGTTTCTGTTGCTCTTTACAGATTGGCATAACCGGAAGAACAGGAGCTGGGAAATCTACTCTTGCTGTGGGATTGCTGCGATTAGTGGAAGCTGCAGAAGGAGAGATCCTAATTGACGGACTAGATATTGCTCAACTAGGTCTCCATGACCTTAGATCCAAGATAACTGTCATTCCCCAGGTATGAAATTAATTTCCAAAATGCTTCAGCAGTGTTGTAGGTCTTAGCACCTAAGAAAAATTTATAAAGATTCTCTGAGAGAAGGAACATTTGGAAATTTCAAAGTTGGAAATAACCTCTATGCCACCCTAGTCTCCTGTTCAATGTAACATTAGCTGCAGATTTGCACGCAGCAAGGAAAACTGGGGAGCTCGTTTTTGTAACTCATTTCAGGAGTTGTTTGTACTGTCTCTGTGTTCAGGATCCAGTGTTGTTTTCTGGCTCTCTAAGAATGAATCTTGACCCATTAAACCAGTACACTGATGCAGACATCTGGACAGCTTTGGAACTGACTCAGCTCAAGAACTTCGTTGCAGATTTGCCAGATCAGTTGGAATATATGTGCACTGACCAAGGGGAAAACCTAAGGTACCTTATCTGCAGAAAGACAGTGGCAGGGCAGTGCTAGCCCATAGTCTAGGAGAACATGGAGCTAGCGGGACAAGGAGTCCAAGTCATGAAAAAAGAAAATGGTACCCAGACAGCAAATTGCTGCATTACTGTTCTGTTTAGCAGCATGAAATCAAGTCACAAGACATCAAGTGGAAGACCTCTGATACTTAATCATTGTGGTGACTTGTGTTTGTGAAGTACTTAAAGCACTGGAATCCTGTTCCAAGCGCAGATCTCCTGGGGCTATAGTAATACACTCCCTTCATTTCCTTCGGCTGTTTCATGCTGTTATCTGCAGTGCCACCAGCCTCAATCACCCTTTCAGGGAAAGGAAATAATCACGTTTTCATTACTATTTTCAAATTAATCACATATTCTGACCCAGAGAAAACTCAGTTTACCATCCCTCTTCTTACTTGCAGCACTGGTCAGAAACAGCTGGTTTGTCTGGCCAGAGCACTTCTTCAGAAAGCCAAAATCCTCATTCTGGATGAGGCCACAGCAGCAGTAGATTTAGAAACTGATCTTCAGATTCAGTCCACCCTGAGGACTCAGTTCAAAGACAGCACAGTGTTAACAATAGCTCACCGGATAAACACCATCATGGACTGCGACAGGTAACATCTTCATCCACTTACCTAAAGAGGATGAAGATAGACACAGGCAACATGTGTGAATGAGACAAACCACACCGCGTTCATAACAACAATTTGATTTCTGTCCTTTTCTTTAAACCTCAAAGCTTTGCTTTGGAGACTGTAGGAGTTATCTTTAATCAGCTAGGCACCAGCAGGTTAATCAAAGATCATTTATTCCCACATGATGCATTTCATGCTGTGTCATACCCCTCTCTGCCCCTCACTGGCAGTATGACTACAGCCTTGCATCATCTTAAAATGGTGAAACTAAAATACATGTTCACAAATCTTACTCCAGTCTCAATTGCCAAACAACTCTCCCCCCTAAACTCTATTCTTGAACAGTCACTCATCAGAAACCTATTTCTATCCCACAGCTGTTTCCCAGCTGAAAAGCTTGGTTGAATAACAAGCAAGTATTGCAATTTATTTTAGAAATCAATGGAAATAACTGAAGTTTATTATAGCTGCTGGTACATCCCCAAGCTTACACTTCTGTTTTAATGTTCACAGGATTTTAGTCTTGGAAAACGGTCGGATAGCTGAATTTGATACTCTGGAACACTTAATAGCTCAGAAGGGACTGTTCTACAAACTGATGGAAGAATCAGGCTTTGCATGACTCACTCATGGAGTATGCCACAACGCCACCAATATAATGAATAATTCATCTCATAATTGAGATGATAATCTTGGTTTCACTCTAAAATGCATTGCACAACCAAATCTTGGTTGAGCTACAACTGCAGTAAGTAGATGAAAAGGGATGACTTGGGATGGAGGTTATTTCCATAGGAAACTTAGCAATTCCATTTTCATTATGTTTCCAGATACCAAACTTTACTCCTCTGTTGCAAGTGAGCCAATATGAACTTAAAACACCTTGTTGCTTTTATGGTATAAAAGCAAACAAGCCAAAAGACTACAGCATGTCCAATTACACTGTAAATGGAGTCCAAATAAATGGAGTCCAAATATACTGCCATACTTTGATTGCACAGATTATTGTTAAAAGCCAACAAGGTTTTATGGACAGCAAGCAAGAATTTAACTGGTAGGAAGGAAACGTAACTGTTTACAGCTTGTCCTGAGTTTCAGGCAAAACAAATTTAGTCTTTTGACAATGTCCTAATGACTGCACACCTGAATGCTGTTCTTACACACATGTGGACTCCAAGGCAGCAGCTAGATCTAGTCACCCAAAGTGCACAAGCATGGGGACAGAAGGGAAGAGAAAGTGGGATGCCACCAAGCATGAGAGAGAACGGCTGCCTGTGGGCCCCATCTCTTTCTGTGTCAGCTTTAGAGGGGCTCTGAGTGAATCATGCTGTGCAGAGGGCTAACAGACTGCTGGAGGAAGGGAGCCAGCTTAGATACGGGCTCACTAATGCAGGATAGAGTAACTTGCCTGGGAGTGGGGAGCAGCATGTCATTCCTTCTGCTTGAAGGCTTGGAGAAGCCCTGCTGCCAAATGCTGGTTGGTCACGGCAGTGCATGTGCAAATGCCAACACCATGTCCAGATTGAATTCGACCACAAGGAATATTTGTGTGGTGGGAAGCATCCTCCTCCAATCTCTGCAGCGTGGCAGTCGGGCAGATGGGGAAAATAGCAGGGACTCACTCCCCTGTCAGCCTCGTGGTTCATTCCCGGGTTTTCTTCTTGCATGCAAGTTTACCT
Organism: Psittacula echo; assembly: GCF_963264785.1. NCBI lineage: Eukaryota > Metazoa > Chordata > Aves > Psittaciformes > Psittacidae > Psittacula > Psittacula echo. Next base: position 10,282,306 of record NC_137739.1, read on the forward strand.
CCAGCACGTGCCCCTGGACCAAAGCAGCAGCTGAAAACAAAGCCTTCCTGGGCTGCCCACAGTGCCAAAGAGCTGCAGTCAGAGCTGTCCCCAAGTCTCTCCTCAGGAATCACAACAAGACAACATGACAAACAATCACACTGTGAAATACTGCTGTTTACTGTGTCTTTTGTTAAAGCACTTAATTTTCTAGAAAGCTGAAATAAAACCAGAATCAAGTATTGAAATGGGTCTCTTCAATCAGCTAAAGTAAATAGAGTATAAAAAGGAGTAATGGGGGAGGGCATGGGAAAGTTCAAACTGGTAAGAGTCAACCCAGACCGACGAAACCTAGCAGTTTCTTACCCAAGAGCTGTTTTGTAGCGTGTTCACCCACGTTAAGAGCAGTTAACAGTTTCTGCTGAACAGATGCCTAAGATATCAAAGTCCAATGCCTGCTGCAGTTCTGCTGCTCAAACACCAGGAAAGAGGCAATTTTTTCCCCCTCTGCTTTCTCCAAACCTTTCTCAAGGGCAGAGAGAGAAGAAAAATTCAAACAACAAATGCAAGTTATGAGCACTCAAAAAGTTTGTCTCAAAACCAGGAGCATCTAGAAGTAGTGAGATAAAGATAAGTTAGGTATTTTTTCTTTTTAACTGAGGTCAAAGAGAAACAGATGTGACCATGCTGCTGGGTAATTCTGAGACAGACATCTTTTAGCATACCATAATCTCTGATATAAACATCTTCCAAATGCTTGCTTTCCGTTCCTAAGTTGGTAATGAAGAGAGAAGGCAACAGAAGGGGAAAATAATCAAAACATTCTTTCACACTGGTAATCTTAGAAAGGGCGCAGTTTTGCTGTTGGCTTGCACAAAGTAAGAGCAGCAAAAATACCATCAGCTTTCACATGTCAAGCTGTGCTGAAAAGGCAAAAGGGAACTAGATGATCTTAAGGTCCTTTCCAACCCTAACTATTCTATGATTTTATGATTCCCAAAATTACATGTGACAAAAAAAACATGTTTCAGATTAGAGTCCTCAGCTTTATGTCCAAATGGCACTGTAAGTAAGTGACAAACTGGGAGTTCCAGTCTCACAAGAAAAGTAATAGTCATCAGAAGGAAGTTATCTGGAACTGGTTAAAGCAAAATATATAAAGGAGTTAATGCTTGGAGATACCATCCTCTCTTGAAAACCTAGTTCAAGGAACAGAAAGCACTGTTTAAAAGGACAGGTCTGTTGGGTCTTTCCAAACGTCTTTCTTAGACTATTGGATTGAAATTTGCCACTAGCACAGGAGGTAACTCCCGCAGGCTCAGAACTATGCTAAGAATCTATTTCGTAAGTTGCACTGAATAAATTTTAAGAAGTAAAAGCCTGTCCAACATCTCCAGTAATCTGAATATCAAGATGAGCTCAAGAGGAGCGCCTGGACTTGCCCCATCTACACATTTGCAGCATTCATTTTTAATAGCTATTGTGAAGCACAAGTGCAACATACAAGAGCAGCTGTGTTTGGCTCAGCCCAAATAAAATCCACTAATCTAAAGAAGGTTTATTAACATCTCAGTGGCTTTTCCACTCGATTTTTCTCTTCGGAGCCATGAGGTCAAGGGCTTAACTAGTACTAGCACTGTTCCAGTTTTCTGTCCAATCTGGACATCAAGAGTTAGGGCTTTCAATTCCAATTTACTTCATTTTTTCCTTTCCTTTTTCCTCCTCTTTTAAGGCTATCTCAAACAAAGTGAAAGCACAGCCTTATGTAGGAAAGACACATGACATTAAAATACGTGCCCCAAGATTCCAAGTTTAATGTAATATTGAAATTGCTAAAGCTAGAAAATAAGAATGAAAGTGTCGCTCATTGATTTACGTGAAGTTCATGCCAAATGTAGTTTGTAAGTTGCACTCCTGGTTCCATAGATGGTCACGAGATGCACAGGAATGCCCAAATGTTAAAGGCATCAGTGACCCAGGGCACAAGCGTTTCTGTGCTACTCTGGTTGAACCACCACATGATATCTTCACAGATGTCTCCACACTGGGGACAGTTTTATAGGAGCAGCTGTGATCACACACATGACTAACTATGGTGTTATCTGCAGGTCTCCTGAAAATCCTGAGCTGTTTTACAGCAGAATCAGCTCTTCCAGACATGAGGTATCTTCCATGTAGCAGCAAATAATGTCAGCCAGGATACATCAACATGCACTGAAACTGATACAGTAAATTCAACAGTTTTCTCTTACTCTTTTATAAATATTAACATGTTTATAATAAATATGTTAATGTTGTTTATTATTAACACCACCACTAGCCTCATGTGGGCTGCAGCAGCACAGACATTACTGCTGAAAAGAGAAGATAACCAAACAGCAGGATCCGAACCGGTTTCACAGATCCTGAATATTTTAATGAAGAGATCGGACCAAAATGGTTCTAAGAAAAAGGCAACAACTTTGCTTTAAAAGAGAAGCATCTTCTCAAAGATTGGAAGAAACAGTCCAAAGAGCAGAGTGCAGAAAGAACTGGAGAGAGGCACAGCTTTGCTCCAGGTAAGAGGCCACTGACAGGTATTTGGCAGCTTTTTCATAACACACACACACACAGATAGCCCATGCAGTTAAATAAGGTTTCCTATTTTCCTGCTGATCTAAATAAAATTAATTGTGCTATTAAAAAAAAAAAAAAAAAAAAAAAAAAAAAACAAAAAAAAACCCACAGGTTGGGGGGAGGAAAACCATGGAGCAAGGCTTCCACATGCTCTGTAGGAAGTGAGAACCTACCCACCTCCAGAAGCACAAGACTATCAGCTAGGAAGATCCTTTCTGGTGGGCACATAATTACCCCTCCACCAAGCAAGGACTTGGAGTACCAGAACAGGATGAACTCAGACCATGCCACGCAATACACTCCAGGGAAACCCTGCTCTGTAGCAGGTGGATGAAGGTGCCCAGCTCACCTCCTTGCCAAGGACTAAGCTGCTCGCTGCAATACACACACTCAGGATGGTTCCCACTCCTGCCCCACATGCTGTCCTTCAGAGCTGGCATTAGCTTTCCTGCATAAAGGTGAATATGCAGCATCACGGCATTTGAAGAAAGTGTCTGCTACATGACTCTGAGCTCAGCTGCTGGAATTCAGTGTCACACTCCTGAATTTACTAGTGTTCTGTTGAGGGAAGGCTCATCCCCCTGAGCTGGGGTATCACTGATCCCTGCTAGAGGGCACCAGGTTCTCCAGCACTAGAGGTCACATGCCATCAGGCTGTATCTACATACGCAGAAGGGGTAAAAGTGTCCCAAGCACTAAATAAGCTGGGTTGAATGCCAGATTCTAATACTTTACCTCGCAGCAAGTTGTATCATTTTCTGCAGTTGGTTCCAGTAACACTGCATGCAGGGATAAGCATATGGCCCTCTCTTTCCTACCTGAAACAGGACCTCACAACTATACCACTCCTACTCAAGGTACCTGAAGTACCTATATGACACTGCTCATACGTAAGAGGTTCCGTGGAAGAAAACTGCATTTGTTCAGCTACCCCTGTGTAAAGTTAAGGTTAGTTCAGACTATCCTGGTCATGCATTAACAGAATTTTGTTCAAGTTACATTCAGCCAAGGTATTAATCATTTTTATGAGGACAGACATTTGGAACCAGGATCATAAATCAATGCAGCAATAACACAAAGCAATGACAGGTATTTAGAGCAAACAGAAAAGAGTATCTACTCCAGAGCTGGGGCAGAACAGCTTGTGCTAGCAAGTGTGTAAATAGGTAAAACTGGGAGCACCGAGTGATATATATTAACAACCACATCACTGAACAAGAACAAGACTGAAGCACACACCAAGAGCAGACATCTGATCCCTTGCTGCAATATTTAGGTTATCCTGCAAAATACAGCATTTTGGACACAAAAACTTGCAGTTTGCCAACTGATGGCAAACAGCCCACAAGCAGGACAGAAAACATCCAGTGACACTTTCCAGTGTACCCAGTTTGAGACTGCAAATGCAGTTTAAGTTATTCCTACACAGACAACTCCACTGCAAGCACTTTACACAGCAGAAGCATAATTCTGGAAGCTCTATTTCAAATCATGCTTCTAAGTGCAGTTACATTTTTTTCCAAGGACTTACTCACATGTGTTAATGCTTGTAAATCTCTGTTTGTATGCAATGGAAAACATAATTTCCTTGAATCTGGAACCAATTTCCACAGAAGAATTCCAGCAACACAACTTCCTTTGAATTCAGTGCTGAACCTGCAAAGTACTTGTACAGTCCCCAGCTCAGTAATGAGCTGCACTTAACCCACAAGGCTTTTCAAAGGTATTTGAATCCTGTCTGAATTTCTTCACTGGACATCCTTCCTACAAGGTGGTGGTAACTAGTTTGGACAGGCAAGGAGAGAGCACAGAGAGCTTTGCTGTCTTGCTGACCAATGCCAGTGGACCCTCTCCCTGTTCCTTCCCAGAGCTCTCCTAGGAGGGGTGGAAGCAGAAGGTTCACAGTGTTCCTAGAGGATGACTGACCCCAAACAAGAAAGGTCTCATGGTGGTATCACAGTTCCTCGTCTGGGTCTCCTCTGCAGATACATCTCTGTCCATTTTAATGCAGCTGAGTAAAACAATACCAGCCACACACCGTATTTTACAAGCTTATTTCTTTGCTCTGTAACCCATTCCTTGTGGTTTGCTCAAGTCTTTCCACCCTTCTGTCCATCACAATGCTGCACAATTATTGGGCAATTTGAAAGTCCAAAACCCACTGCTCCTCCCCAAACTCCCCCACCACCCCTTGCTCAATTCATTTCCATGGAAGAAAATGACGACAAGCTGCCCCAGAAATGTGGCAAGGCACAGGCCATGCACACCATGGGTGTGACTAAAGGTCTGCAGCACCACTGAATTCTGCCCTACTGATGCATCGTTATTACCTGGTCTGCCCAACAAACTGCAGTACTGAAATTACAAGACAATCCATGAGATGTGATCCAGCCCTACCTAACCACAGCACACTGTTATTTGCACTCCAGGTTTCTTACCCACCCTGACAGCCCCCAGACATCAGGCCTTGCAGCTTGGCTGGTCTAAGCAGTACCAATAATTACCTGAACTACAGAAGCTAACCCTTTGTCAAACACAAAGCAAGAGATGACACATCATGTTATCTTCCAAACAGTTTTTTTACTGCACCTTCTCTGCAAATATTTGTATCATCATTACAAAAAATACCAAAGAAAATTTCAGTCTACTCAATTTCAGAGTCTTAATTTACAAAAAAATAAATATCTTTACTCTAAAGAAGACAATTGTCTAGTATTAAGGTCAGCAATATCATTCACAGAAGTCCACGTTCTCAGAGTGTTGAGTATTTGAGTCCATCTGGCTTAAGTTTGCCTTCTTCCAGCATTTTCCTCTTAAAATAAGACTAATCAGAACATGAGAAAATTAACTTTTTCCTCCCTCAGAAAAGGGAACATTCAACAAAGATCTTGAAACCCAGACTCTGCCAATTAACAGAACAGCTTCTCATGAAATTAAAGAGTCAACGGCAGCAGCATGAAGGGCAGGTTTCTTCGCTGTAAGGCTAATGGTCCTTGATGTAGCAGAGCTTCTATTAAAGCACAGCGCTGCCAAAGCCAAGGGTGTTACAATCAATGTGACGCCAAGCCCGCAACCTCTGCTCAGGCAAATCCTCACTTCTCAGCCTAGTTCCCACAGACCTTATCAGGATTCACCACCCAAGTCAGAATTCCTGAGTGAAGTGTGTGCAAGATCAGGTATTGCATCCTGCAACGCAGCAACTGCTGTATGAATTTGGTTTTGGAGTGATTGTCATTCTAGACATGCTTGAATACTGCTCTGAAGTTGACTGTGCTTTTTCACATCAGCACTACTGACATTTTATAGTGAACTTGCTGCTATACACTGTAAACACATGAAACCTTTAGGACAATGTATAAAAGCATTAACCATGTACAGTAAATGCCATAATGAGAAAGTCTGGCACACGTTATTTCACAAGAAAAAAAATATCTTTGGACTATGGTACTCTATGCCACAAAACGTTCCAAGTGCATCCCAGAAGAGATGGCTCATCAGATGCAGAATCAGCAAACAAGCAAATAACTAGCATTTGCACAACTTGTGTGGTTTGTTGGGTTGGGGTTTTTTAAAAAAGGGAGGGGAACTTCAGAGCATAAGAGCAGATGAAAACGCTTTCTGCACCGCTCTGATGAATCACTCCACCTGACCTTTCAGCATATACTGACAGATTTCAGGCAAAAATGAGACGTCTCTGAAGTGTTTTGCACAGTGCACGTGCACCTCCTAAAGCCGGCTAAAAATCAGTACTGAGGAGAAGTAAAAAAAAAACAGAAAAGAAAAAAAAATTGCATTTTCCTATGACTTCCATCACCATGCCGTGGCTGACTTCACTAGGTCTGAAACTGCTCTGTATGGTTCACACCAGCTCAGGGGAAGTTACTGTGTTCTGAACGTATCACCTCCCTCTTCCTCACAGGAACTAACCAAGTTCAAATGCTACACCAATCCTGAATCTTTGGCCATGCTATAGAAAATGCCTTTTTGCTGAAGGAGATGTTCTGGGCTACCACACTCCACCACTTCTCCTCTGTCCAGGACTAAAACTCTGTAAAACAAGAAGAAAAAAAAATGGTCACAGGAAGATCAACAAGGCCAGTGAACACAGGTGTATATGTACAGAGAGAAACTGACTGTAGCACAGCTATTATATGCAGGCAAAGACAGTCCAGACTGTATGAGTGGACAGAGGTTCTTAACTCCATCCTTTCTGGCCTCAGTGCTGATCCTGCCTGGTCTGTTTTATATGTAGCAAATGTTTACCCAGTCATTTTCAGGTAGCCATGAGACTTTTGACTGTGCTCTGAGCCTGCCAGAAACTATCTCACAGCACTTCTTGTCAAGGTCACTCAGTGTCCCCAAGACCTTGCAAGACCTGGGATAACCTTCCCATAATGCTGCGCCACATCAATTGCTGTTATACAGCTTCTGCTGACAAGATACAAACATAGATATAGGTTGTGCTAAACAAACATGTAACTGGAAATGGGAAGCTTAAAAAACAAGCTACCAGTCAGTAAATCAGCTCACAGTTAAAACACTGCCTTCAGCTACCTCCACTAATCGGCCAGGCACTGCAGGGACACTTGCTAAGCCCTGAGCTGGTGCTACTGTATGGTGTTACTGTGACTGAACTGGGTGTTCCCTGGTGACAGTACTGCTGGTGCTGTGCCTGGAACAGGCAATGTTCCTGTCTCGTACCTTTCACTACTGACAGCACAAAGATTGCTATAAAAATACACTAAAATCTTATCACTGGTCACTTTGCTCTCTGCCATTCTGTGATAAGAAGGACAAAAGCACTTAAACTGAAATTATGAGACAACAACCCTGCCCTCAACCACACCTTAGCAAGGCAGCTGAGGATGAGGGAGGATGTATGAACTATAACCAACAGTGATGGAAAGAGAAACATGGAATAAACTTCAGAAAAGCTCAGGGCCTGTTCCTTTGATTCCTTATGCTGTCTGAGCTCCCAAAAGTTCTGATGCCTCTTCCAGCTGTGCCTAAATTAGGGCAAGACCCAGGAAAAGACTCTTGTTGCCACTTCCCTCTCCTTCCTAGTTTGCCTGGACAGGACTGGCACAACAGCAGTGCAACAGGGGGCTCAGAGGAGCTCCCTAGCCCAAGCACAGCCACCACAAGCCAGAACACACACACACCACACCCATCAAAATAGGGATTCCAGCAGCTCTCTGGAGAGGTGGCTAAAAATGCACTGGCAAACATTTAGCAAACACAAAGATGCTCATTTAAGTAGAGCACAGTGCAGTTCACACATACCATTCTTCAAGATAAAAGTGGTATTACTTCACCTTGTATAGTCCATGATTGTGTTCAGACGATGTGCTATAGTTAATACAGTACATTCTTCAAATTGAGACTTTATTGTTGACTGTATAAGCTTATCTGTTTCAAGATCAACAGCAGCTGTGGCTTCATCCAGAACCAGGATTTTGGACTTCCTGAGCAGAGCTCGTGCCAGGCACACCAGCTGGCGCTGTCCCACACTACACAGATGGAATGGGAGAGTGGGAAAAAGTCAGAACAAGTTTGCAGTATTCATTTTGAAGCCTAACAATTCCTTATTCTTAAATACAGGTGCCAAGAATCCAGCATAATAGATAAGGTCGTCTTACTGCTTCACTGTGGAATATCTAAGAGCATCTGAAACTACAGCCCCCTCAAAATGAAGTTCTGGCAATGTAATAAAAGAATGCATTACAAATGGTTCTATCATAACTGCATCAGGCTGATTCACTGAATTGTTGCACTATTGAGGACTGGGCCTCATACGGTGTCTACTGACTGAACATACATCCCTGTTATTGCACAAAAAGCAAAGTAACAGCTTAGAAAATTTGCATCTGTTGGACAAAAGCCATCATAAATTCAGAACATTCACTCTAAATAGCAGGCTACCAAAATCCTTTCGAAGCCTGCCCAAGCTGTCAAACCTTACAGCATTCTGAGTATTTGTTAAATTACTTTAAATTCCCAAACTTGAGTTTAAAATATGGTGAGTAGAACCTAGTTAGTTGACTGCCTAGTCATGGATTAGGAATTCCACTATTCCCTCCACAAATTTTACACAGGGCAGCTCACATTGCATTCCTACTGCTAGTTACCAACTTACTGTCCCAAGTGAGCTGTAAAGTTTCTGGAAATGGAGAGTCTAGTTGCAGATAAAGGGCACACACACACGTGTCTCAGTTGCCATTTAGTTCTTAAGGCCATTTCACAAGCATAGTACTTTGACATACCTGAGGTTCTCGCCACCTTCAGCACAATCATGATTAAGTTTATCAGGAAGGGACGATACAAAGGTTTTCAAGTGAGCCAGCTCCAAAGACCTCCAAAGGTCTTCATCAGAGTGTTGGTCGAAAGGATCAAGATTCATACGCAGAGAGCCAGAAAACAATACTGGATCCTAATTACAGAAAGAGGTCATTAACAACGTACACAGAACATGGCAAGTGCTCTGAAAGTACTCAATGAAAGGAAAATAACATGTCCAAATGCAGTTGCAAGCAAGCTTATCTACTGGATTTAGGAGTAAGACCTCACTTTTTCCAATAACAGCAAGTTCTTCTCCCTCATCCTTACTCCTCATGCCTCTTTGGGGCCTGACCTCTGCCCCTCTGCATACTCTGGTGGCTCCAGTCCTTTCCATGAGTCAGTAACTCATGAATCCAGTGAGGAAAAAACCAACCAACCAATCAAAAAACACAGACAAACAAACAACAAAAAATCTCCACAGAAAACAAAACAGCCTATTTCCTTTTTACTGGGCTACTTAGTTGAAGAACAGCTACTCCCTCCTCAACCTTCTATCAGCAGGGACTCCTAGGCCAGCTTTCCATTTCTTAGTGAATTACACCATTTATAGATATTTCAGAAAGCTTCAGCTGCAGTATTAATGGAATGAATGCAGTTTTTTCCTGGACGTGGAGAAATACTACTTTGGAAATACTTTTGACATAGTAGTGTCAGCCTGATGACTGGTGCAAACTGATCAAAAGGAAAAAGTTCTCCATAGATTTCCAAAAGAATCGGTGCAGAAAACCTTCTGCAGTGTGCTCACTTGTTTTTGCCAGCATCCTGTAATGGTGATTTATATATCATTTTATGATCTTACTGTGAATCAGAACAGGCAGGCAATAAAGGCCACACAGTAAGAACAAGAAGACTTAAGACTAAGCCCCGTACTTGTAAAACTCTATTTCCAAATGTTCTGGACTATCAAACCAACATCTGCTGGGCTAGATTGGAACAGTTACGTGCAAGTTTCTGTGAGTGAACAGTACTGCATGCCTCACTCACGAGATCCTTCCAAAGTCAGAATTCTTTGTACAAAGGCCCAAAGAGTGCATATCAAGCCTGAAATCTCAATGCATAATCCCAATCCCTCACAAATTAGACTACGCCATACCTTCATTCTGTTTCTAAAAAGAATGGAACTACCTAAAGTAAAAGTGGAAACTGATCTCTAAAAAAACTCCTGAGGGCTCTCTCCAACTGAAAATACTTGGACCTAACTTCCCCTCTACTGGACAAAAAAGCAATGGTCTCAGTTAACCAAGTGACACCCATCAGGTGTTCAGCTGGGATCAGACCTGCCCAGTCAGTAAAAGCTGCCTGTAGTACTTAACTGATTAGCACGGGATTCTGACAAAGCCCACGAGTCCAAAGGCCGAGGTGTTGCTTCCACATTGCAACTCAGCCATAGCCAAGGTCCTACTTGTTACAAGCACAAGCAAATGGAAGCCAGTCTAGGAAAAAAGCTTGGTTTCAAGTTCCATGAAAAGAGCATGCTGAAATGATTCTATTTCATAGCTATAAATCAGACAAGGAAGATTGCCCCCAGTATATTAGAGCAACAGCACCATTACAGAATGAGTTCTGGTAAGGACAGGATTTCACGCCTACCTGAGGGATGATGGTGATCTTGAACCGCAAGTCATGGAGCCCTATCTTTGCAATATTAACTCCATCAATAATAATTTCTCCTTCAGCTGCTTCGTTAATCCTAAACAAACCTAAAGTAAGTGAGGATTTTCCAGCTCCTGTTCTTCCAACTATTCCAATCTGTTGGGAAGAAATACAGGAACAACTTACTTCGCAGAAGAGTTAAAGCATTCCCAAGCATCCACCTGAAAGGGACACATTTTCAGAGGGTTGTCATATTTGCTGGGCTATCGAAACTCCAAAACAGCAACAAATTGAGGCTGATGAAAGGGGAAGAAAAATCACTGGATATGAAAAAAAAAAAGGCAAGAACAAAAAGCAGTCTCAAAATTTGCAATCCAATCACCTAAGTTTTCTATTTTTCTAGAAAAGCAGATGGAGCTGGGTAGAGGCAGCCAAGGTTCCCTAATCCTTTGTCTGATGCACACTTCACAGTCATACCTGCTGACTTGACACTTATCTCATTTGAATTTATAGCAAACACATACCAAAAGCACTCTGTTTCATACTGTATGCTTTGCTTCCCAGTTAGACTGAAGTCTTCACCAATTCTTTTTTAAATAAAAATAAAAGATTGCTACTTTGGTCACCTGATGTCTCTCTTGACATCCGCCCTTTCTCACTAGGTTTGAGGTAGTGTTCTGCCCATATAGGTAGAAAGTGGGCACTCAGGAAAAAAAGCAAATGCCTAGTTGGATACCACAAATAAGGAAGCCAGGCAGTAGATCTTGCAGCTACCTTTTATGTTGCCATGCAAGAACACATTATTATTAGACACCACAGAATCTATACAGGACTGAGGAAGAATGCATGAGAGTGCGTGGGCAAAGCAGCAGCAAGAGACACATGCACGTATCATTGTTGGTTTGGCTAGATTCAGAGAATCTATTCTAATTTTCCTGCAGAGTCTCACCTTGCAACTTCTGCCACACTAGATTCAGAGTTTCCCCCTCCTACATCGTAGCTCATTTTCTTAAGACTATAATTAACTTAATCTCACTGCAACCTGTACTCCTCTTTGGTTACAGCAAACAAATAAGCAAAATTTCGTGGGAAGAGGAGAGAAGACAGCATAAACCTCACTTCCTTATGAAACTAGACAAAAAGATACTTCACAAGTCCACATAATAGTGTATCTTTATCCCATGATGCAAGACGCATCTTGAAAAGGGTAAGAGCCCACTGTATATGCCAGTCACATTAAGACTGATTCTACAGAGGCTCTTCTAGTTTTTAAAGACACGACACACTACAGAACAGGGTTAGACCTGGCTTTGGCTTACACACGCAGGCTTATGAACAGTAACACTACTATAAATTCAGGTTCATTACCTTCTCACCCCCATTTATGGTAACATTTATGCTTTTCAGAACCAAATCCAAGTCTTCCCGGTAACGTAAACCATAGCCTCGAAACTCAATCTTCCCTTCCTCAGGCCAGGTACTCGCTGGGGCAGTTTGTTCAATACTCCATTCAGCCTGAAAGAACCACACAAACACATCCAATCAGTTCCTCCTTCAACCGAACATGGACTCAGTGTTAGTACATAATTTACAAAAGGAACTGTGATGATGATGGGAGAGAAGGAAAGAGTTGCCTCAAGGCAGATGAAGTGGTATATGTAGCCAAAGGCTTTGCTATCACAAGTCCCACTTGCTGATTAAACTTTCCTCTTATAAAAGGCAGAATCATACAGGCAGCACGTATTCAAGTAACCTAACTGTACACCCCCAGCACGGTAAGGAAACCACTGGGGAAGCCAGACATGCAACTAGAAGCAGTTTATCTGAGATATAACCACCAGAAGATTAACAACCTGGTAAAATAAACAGCTGCTGCCTCAGCCTCCCACAGAGATGGGAGAGGAGAGAACCTACCCTGCTGAATTTACTACCAGTGCCAAAAGGCTTTTAACTGTATAAACAGTGAACCTGAAAAACAAAAAACTTAGGAAGGGTCCTCATAATGTTTGACTGCAAGTTCAGGTTCAAGTGACAGGCAAGGCAAATAGAAGCCATGGGGAACTCTGTTCTGCAGCCAATTGCAGATAAAATGAGTTGTTGGGTGATCTGAATCGCAACAAAAAAAGTAAAGCCTCTTTACTCACCACACTGAGAGCAAAAAGAAAAATTAAAAAATACTGCTTAAGGACATAGGAAACCAAAACATTTCTACAGCTCTACTGCTTAGCCCAGGGCAGAACACCACATTTGCTAAATAACATGGTGTAAATATCATTGGATACACATCAAAAGCAGTCACAGGAATTACCCACAAAGATCCAGCTTGTTCCTAGAGGGAGGGCACTGACAGCACTAAGCTCTACTCTTCCCTCAGCTCAGAGGACATGCCCAGCTCTAACCCCATTCAGCCAGGCCATGGGCGAGAACTCAGAACAGAGCACTGACTTCTACAGATGTGATGGACAACTCAATGTACCTCCTTCTCCATTTCAGCATATTCTTTGACCCTTTCAACAGCAACAATGTTGGTTTCCAGCTCAGATGACATGCGAACTAGCCAGTTCAAGTATGCTGTAATCTGCAAGAAGAAAAGAAGTCTAGAAGCACTTTACACTAAGTAAGTTCCCTGCAATAAATGAAAAATTCAAAACAACCAAAGCATTGCAAGTTTGTGGAATGCATAAACGCAGACAGGATCTTGGCTAATCAGTGCTGGACAGCAGGAAAGTCCAGATGCCTTTAATATGCAGGGGATGAGTTGTCTTAGCCATATCCCCTCACATAGGCAAGGCACAGAAGGAACTTCTCAGCATCTTTTTACATGCTACTTGTAGTTATTATTCTTTTCCTATATTCCCTCCAAAGCCATAGCAACGTTCTGACTTTATGATGCAGTCTTACAATTCGGAGCCTTTTTTTTAATTAAGGTAAAATTACCTGCAGTGAGTAGGACACCGAGAGGCCAACCAGTCCTGCACTGAGTTTGTTGCGTGCCATCACTGCAAACAATGCTGCAAAGAGGACAATACAGTTCCCCACATACTCCAGACGGACAGCCAGCCACCTGCAAGACAGAAAACTGTAATGCATCTGTTTGGTAATTCACTGAGAGATTAATTAGAAACATGGTCAACCAGTGTTCTGTCACAGCTTGGTTTTGAAAAGATTAATAATATGGCATCTGCATACCACCAGTGACACAGGAACTGGAGAGATATTTGAGGTTCTGCTCCAGCAGCATGCAAACCTAGAGGCATCCAAAATTAATAAACCTTTCAGATGCATAAATTCCTGTTCAGAAAGCAGTTGTAGTTAACATTGGGATCAATGAATTAAAACGTTTAAACAATAATTATCTAGAAGTAAAGTAGGAATTCTCAGAAAGGAGAGAAATTCTTAAGATCTTAATTTCATCACAGGAGTTTGAACAAAACATCTGTCAAACAGCTATATCAACACAGGCTCCCTACCCTGGACAAGTATGCTGAGAGCTGTGATTGATGTCCTCCCTATATAACTGCCTTTCAGTATTTTAACCCCACTGTTACCTGTTTGCAACAATGCTTGGATAATAAGCTTTCTGATTTTCATCCACTTTCATGTCATTCTGCTTTATAAAACGTTTCTGCTCCTCAAAGGCTCGAATGACACTGACTCCCAGGAGGGTCTCATTGAAATGAGAATACACAGGAGAACGACTGACAGACTCGAGGCGTTTGAGCTGGCGAGAAGTGGCCACATAAAATCTCTGCAAATCAGAGTATGAGAATTATGGTTACATCCAGACTGCATCTGAAAATACAAAGGGAATCATAAGAGAGTCCCCTGCTGTTTGGGCTGTTTTGTACAGAGATTCAACTTTCACATGGGAATACATGCCTCCTCCAACACTTTCAGGCCTAAAATATCATTACATACACGCTGTGGTCTTTAAGCAACTGCCAATCAAACTGTCTCATGAGATGGCCGTTTTCTCCTCTTTCTCTTCCCTGCAAGTTCAGTTCAACATTATAAAACACATATCACTGCCTTTATGGTTTAGTAATGGAGCCTAATAGATTCACTAATTCATGAGTCAAAGTCAAAATCCAGCTTCTTCTCTCCTATCTGACTTTACTAGATTTCTAAGAGTAAAGCAAGAGTGAAGCAAGCACACCCTGCCTACACAAGACAAGAGTGAAGGGCTGCCATAATTTCTCTCGCTCTGTAAACAATATTCTGACAAAACAGGCACACCAGCAATGCATACATACCCCTCTAAAGGTTACCCTTTTGTTTGGCAGGAAGTTTTAGAAAAGCTCATTGGTTTTCTGTATTTGGGCTCTGAGCAACAAGCTGTGCAAAATTTGCCTCAAAATCTAATGGCATTTTTATAAAGTTTGCTAAGGTATTAAAGGATAACCTTATGCACAGAAGTCATTCTACACTTGACAATGGAAGAAAATGTCCTGCTAACATCAACTAGTCAGTAAACCATACAAAGCACAGTCAGCCAAGCATGATTCAAGTCAAACACTGGTGCAGAGTAAGAACTGTCTTAAATAACAGAGGGTGAGCGACTGCTGGTCCTAGTGCCCCAGGGACTCCTTACCTGCACAAACAAGTAGACAAGTCCCAGAGGTGGAATAATAACAGCAGCTATAGGTGTGGCCAGCAGAATGATGATGCAAGCCCCAATTACATTAAATGTTGAGCCCATGAACATCTTGATGATGGGTGGAATGGTGGAGTCAATGGTATCTATCTCCTTAGAGAAACGGTTCACCAGATTGCCACTGGGTGTACGTTCAAAGAAACTCATTGGAGACCTGAGGACGCTGTGCAGCAGGTTAAGGTGCAGGTGTCGTGAAGCAAATATTCCCCCTATCGACACAACCATTGAGTAGCCAAACACAGCGATACCTAGAAAAGAAGACTTGTTTTTAACTGCTCTCACATAAAACATTTTCCTCATTTTGTCATCATTTACCATTAGCACATGTATAGTATGACAAAAAAAAATACTAAAACCATCACATTTCTCTCATTAAAAAGTTTCATGCAACATTTGAGTGCTTTTCTGGAGTAAACCCACTGAATTTTAATGCGGCATTTAGCTTTTATAGCAGGATTTTTATAGCAGTTCTGAAGTGGTGTAGCTGGAGTATTAGGTTTAATGGCAAGCAAACTTTGACCACAAAGAAGACACATAACAAAAAACTGCTGAGCTGGACTTCCCATGGTGCCATGGACAGACCCACAAGCAGTCAGAGGAAACACCAGCCTGAGCAGCTTAGACAGGCTGCATGTGCAAGGAGGCAACGTAGCCACGGCCTCCTGTGACAAAGTCCCTGAAAAGCAGGCTAGCACAGTTTGTTGACAGGCCAAGGAGCCATTTCTCGGGTCAGACATTTTGTCACCAACTGCTGGCTCATCAGCCCCTGCAAAACCACTTTTGTTCTCCTTCTGTACAAATGACAGAAAACCATATTCACTAACTGAATAATTTTACAGGTTGGTTTCCCTTTGTTTGTTTTATTTGCAAGTTTTTCAGCTTTCTATGAAAACCCACACTCAAATCCTTAGCAAACTGCTGCTGCAGTTCTCAAGATACAAGTTCACCAACAGTATTAGAAACATTCTGAACCAGCTACTTAAACAGGTAAGAACAAGCAAACCTTGAGAAATTCCCAGTGCTCCATACACTCCCAGTCTGACATTTGTGTACTGCTGTGTCCCATTGATAACAGGATCATCTGTCCATAAACTTAGCCAGTAGTTGGAAGCCAGGGATGCTATGTGGTTACACATAAAGAGGAAAATGCTCAAGAAAGAGATAAAGAGTCCAATTGCTTTCATATAGTCCCAGTACACTGTTGCCTTTACCTGAAAATAGAAGGAAAAAAAAGAAATACTCATTTTGCAGATCAGGTTTCAAAAATCAGCAATTCCCCCTTCTTCAACACCTATTATAAAGTCAGTATCCCTGCATCAGGCCATAAAAACACAACAGCTGCACTCTAGAGAGCCACTGCTTGGGAATGGTCCTGGGTTCAGCAGTAGCAGTCATTTTTCTCCTCCTTAGTAGCTGGTGCAGTGCTGTGTTTTTGACTTTCAGCCTGGGAACAGAGCTGATAACACCGATGTTTTTAATTGCTGCTCAGTAATGTTTACTCTGACCAAGGACTTTCTAAGTCTCATGCTCTGCCAGGGAGGAGAGAAAGCCAGGAGGAAGCAGAGACAGGACACCTGACCCAAACTAACCAAAGAGGTATTCCATACCGCAGCACATCATGCCCAGTATATAAACTGGGGGGAGTTACCCAGAAGGCCCAGATTGCTGCTCGGGTCGGGCTGGGTATCGGTCAGCGGCTGGTGAGTGTTTGTATTCTCTTCCCTTGTTATTTCCCTTATCATTATTATTATTGGTGGTAGCAGTAGTGATTTGTGTTATACCTTAGTTACTGGACTGTTCTTATCTCAACCCGTGGGAGTTACATTCTTTCGATTCTCCTCCCCATCCCTCCTGGAGCTGGGGGAGAAAGAACAGGGGGGAGTGAACGAGCGGCTGCATGGTTCTGAGTTACCAGCTGGGCTTAAGCCATGACAGGAACACAAGATACAAAGCATTCTATGGAGATGTGCCAAAACCAACATCCCTTCAAGGGCAGGCACATATCATCTTTCCCTTGTCTTCCAAGGGAAAGGAAAGAGTAGGGAGAGTGCTGCCTGAAATAACACAGGGCATCAGTGGCAGAGCCAGAAACTTTACTAAGTAGTTCCAGGTTTTGGCTCTCGCTTTTTACCATAAGATTATATGGCCTTTAATTAGTGCTCACATGGCTTGTATCCTATGATCTATCTTTAACCAGAGGATTCAAGCAACATTGCTAGGAGGTGTAACTGCCATTTTCCCAGGAACATCCCTGTTAGGTTTCTCAGAGAGCCCTGGGTATTCTGGGATTAGATACTTGTGTCTACAGTAGAAACTTGGCTTAAATTCATCTGATTCAATTCCAGCTCCTTACACTGAAGAGCACATTTCATTAGGTCACCTAATTTGTCACAACCTCTCTCCAAGAAATAGTTGCAAGGTTTTCAGTCCTCCTTTTAAACTTTGATATGGTGAGGCCCACCATCTTAAACAAAAGATTTAGTGTCAGCACTCTTTCTGCAGGCAAACCTGGGGCTCAGCTTTGGGAGCAGGAGGCACAGCAACACTTTTATGAAGTACTACACAACAGGCAGCGAGTCCAAGAAATCCACTCAGCCCTTTCTCACATCAGTTACATGGGCTTCAGAAGCTATTGCTTCCTGAGCCCTGTGGATTTTTCTGAAACTGAAAAAGGGTGCAGGAAGTGGGAACAGGAGACCTTACCCTCCCTGTCTTTGCTGTGTCAGCCTCCGTCAGTTTCCAGGAATTCTTTTCAGCCTGTGGCTTCTGCAGCTCTGCTGTGCTGCTGTGGTGTTGTGACTTCGCAGTGTCTCGGCTGTATGTTGAAGAGTTACTGAGCTGCCTATTTGAAGACATATATTTTTCAGTCTTGGCATGATACAGGCCAGGTATTTGTTTACTTCATAAATAGATTTGAACAGTCCATGGCTCCAACTCTGTCTTACATTACAATGGTCATAACCAATCTCCTAAGCAGCCCTCATCAGGCCAGTGGTTACTAGTGCTTCCCTCCTCCCCTGAATCCTCCCACTCCTAAATCCTCTGAGACAGCATTCAGCTCCCAAGTACCCATCTTCAGATATGAGTAACATGCTACTCAGTCAAAGAAGTCTTGGTTGTGTAATCAAACTTCAGAGAGAGGAACACCTGGTGATCATCAACATCAGCCTTTACAAAGCCTATAATCATATATACGCTGCAGACGTTGAAAGTGCAAAAAGGGTACCCGAACTGGCATCAAAATGGACAATTTTACTCCCAGGCACTCATCAGCTTTCAGAAATACAGAATCTCTAGAGCACCATGAAGGCATAGACTATGAGATGATTTTGGGAAGGTATAATCATAGTGATTGCCTTTAGCCTCTCTCAAGCAGAATAGCAGCTCTATTAGGTCAGACTAAAGGTCCAGTTGGCACTTGATCCCATCTGACAGCCGTCAAATGCAGAAGCCTCAGGAAAGCATATGAAAGCTTACCTAGCCAATGCGATACTCTCCCTTTTATGCAAGCCAAACCCACAGTTTATTATAATGCAATAGTTTCTTCACATGGAAAGAACAGCATGAGAGTTCTGTGTGTGTAGACACAAACGCACAATAATCTGTACCAGCAAATGGAGTGTGGCTCCAGCCTCAGAAGTTCATATACCCAGGTATAAGCAACTGGGAAGACTGGGATCTAGGGGCAGTTACTGGGCAGACTGAGCATCTAAGCCCATCTAATGGAGAGATCTAATGTGTACATATTATATATGTTCTCACTAGTGAACCTCCATCCTGCTCAGCCAGAGATGGGAACAGGATGAGGCCACTTGGTGCTGTGTTTGTGGGGTGCTCTTAAGTGTTCACGATCTGTGTGGCTGGTCATGTGGACAGTATACGCTGTGTGCACATGCCTGATGGGAGTACATCTTCATCCTTCCTCCCGTTGGACCTTGAGCCACGGAGCAGCAGCAGCCTTGACTCTCTCAGGCTGCTGGATCTAGCATGATACATTTTTCTCTAACAATTACCATAACCACCAAATGACTGTTTATCCACAGCTGAGTAACAGGATGGAAAAGGGATGGGGGACGAGAGACAGACAGACAGACAATGCACCTATGCATCAACTTTCCAGAGGCTTCATTCACAAGCATTCCATTTTCTACAGGCTTTCCTTCCTTTCCAGATGGACTGTTTGTATCTGGAGGGGTGAAAATGTAAACAAGAAAACAGTGAGACAGTGAAATAAAAAGGTTTCATTTCAATCCTAGATGCCAGGTGCAGTCTCAATGTGCCAACAAACCAGGGAACACAAATATTTACAGACACTAACAGATAACTGACCAGGTGAACAAATCGGTTCAGTTCCACCTCCAACACCATTAGTGGTCATTAAAGAGCATTTATTTTTCTACCAAATGTAGGTCAGTAATAATAAAGTAACATAATAGTGAGGACTTATGTTAAAGCATACAATACCAAGTCACATTATGATTCATTCAGGGGAAAGAGGCTGATAGGGATACCCACTCCAACCATTCCTCTTCAAACCACATCTTTTACACAGTTAACTATAAATTATTTTCATCTTAGAGCTCAATGAGAAGACGTTCTAGTAAGTGAGTAAGCTGTAATAACAGCAGGCATGTGCTATTAATTTTAGTCTTGTTATCCCACACCATCCCACTTGTAACAAGATGCAGCACACATGAGACAATTCTCTAAAACATTTCACAGAGCCAGTCAGCTTGAAATATTCAGCTTTCTCTGAGCAACGTAATTCAGTGTAATATAGTGCCAGGAGCAAAACTTCGATGTTCAACTTATGCTACAATTTTCCTAATACAAGACAAATGACTGACTCCTAAAGAATAAGGTGTCAGGTGAACAGAACTTTATTTTCAGGTATGAAGTTAATTCACAATTTGCAGCAAAAAGAATTTTGCATTTGAAAGGGTCTGTGCATAATTTATGCAAACAGAAAACCCCACCTGCATCTATTCAGAAGATATGCAGGAACATTTGTGTCGATCTGGAGTCTGAAGTTTTCATGTTTTTATATTAAAGCAAAAAAAAAAAAAATATATATATATATATATATATAAAACCCCAGTTCATTAGTACATTAGGTGTGGACTGCTTGGACATAAAGCTGTTCCCTCCTGTGTCTGCAAACTGAACATTGGTTCATTACTCTAAATACCCAAAGTTAAACTCTTCAGTGTGATCTAGAAGCAGTAAAAAGGCAAAAAATCTGAAGTAGTGAAAAGTTGAATGACTCAGTTCCTATTTATATGGGTAAGAGGAAGCCAATATGGGACTACTGGTTATTTTAAGCACTGGACAGCGTTTATTTTTAAAGGCTCCCTTCTGAAAACCAGCAAGCATTCCAGCCTCGTATTGCCTGAGAGAATCACTGAAGTTCTAAACCCACATGAAGAAAGCAATCCCACAAATAAACCATCCTCCCCTAACAGCTCTTAAATTTGATTTCATGTTGTAGGCTACAAAGATATCCTGCTTATACTGCATTTAACTCTTGAAAATGAAAAATGCCACAGTAAATCTGGCACGTGCACACAGGGAACAAGCTCACTAAATGAGGGCTACTGGAAAATGTGTCCAGAAATTCTAAAAAAGGGAACAGCTGCAAAGTACAGAAAACACATATGAGAAGAAAAAAAACTTTTAGGGCTCAGTCCTGAATGACGCCTCTCCAGATACACTCACTACAGTCTGAAGTCCAGCATGCATCTTTCAAGTTTATCTAAAACTTTCTCATGGAAGTGTTTGAGATAAAGAATTCCTTCTGATGGAATTACAAGCTGACAAACCAACTGTTGTAGCATCACACAAAGTACCATGCAAACCAAGCAGTTACCTTCTACTGTGCAGACAAAATTCTTCTAGTAACAACTCAATCACTTGTAAATGAACTGCAGCTACTCGTATTACTCCAATGCATACACTAATATAAAGTCACATGGCAAAAAAGCGGTTACCTGTTTCCAGAGGTTGAATTGCTCCTTCTAATGAAGGATCTGAATCTAAAAGTATATGTAATTAACTTTTTCCAGAACACACTCAGCCATTTTCAATCGTTACAAACACAAACACACCCAAATAGCACAACCTAAACCACAAAGCAACAAATGCCAAAGGCAGGATCAAATTTGCTGAAATAGACTTCTTTTTAATCCCAAGCCTTATATACAGCCAACAAAAGACAACCTTGAGGAAAAAGAAAAATCCAAATTGGACAGCTCCCAGTGAATGATCAAGAAACTTCCTTTCTTTCAATATTTGCACTAATGAAGAAAGAATCAAAAAAAGTGACTCTAAAGTGGCCTCATATTAACAATCAGAAAACACTGTGTTCCCGGTACACAGTGACAGAAAACCGTCACTGTGTACAGGGAACTACTACATGCATCTTCCCCAGTGGTGAGGAAGAGACTTCATTCAAGTCCCTGACCTTAACACTGAAGATGCAAAGCATCATGTGATACACCTATCTGCATGGCAACTTTTGTCCACATGGCTGCATAGTTCCTCCCACAGCTCTGCTATTCTGAGAGGAGAGCTGTAGTAGCACAGGTTTACTTCACCCTATCTACTCTGTAGCCCCCAGTCATCATCCTGCATAGACAGTTTAGTATAAAATAGTGAGGTACTTCACTCTTCCAAGCGTCTTGATACCCTAACAGCCCTCACCCTAAGTGAGTATTTGCTTCTACCATTTGGGGCAGAGGCTGCAGATTGCTTTTACTTTACAAGAGAGAAAGGAAAGAGTCGAGTTTTGCTAGAAGTAGAAAGAATTTAAGAGGAAGTCAGATCATTTCCTAACACAGACACATGCTTCCTGAATTATCACAACAACATTTGGAAAAGAGCCAGCACATTCAATCGCTAACTCTTGCCTTCCAAGGAGTCAGAAAGGAGAGAAGCACCCAACCATCCCTACAGGCATCATTCAAGCTATCTTAACTATCCAACATTGCTATTAAGCTTACTTTAGCCTCATGCTGTTAGAAAGAAGCACAGCCACAAAACAGAAGCATGATAGGCTATAACTGGGAGACACTGTTGATCATGAAGGCACAATACTTTTCCTTACAGATATGAAATCCCAGCTCGTAGCACAGAATTCATTTTTATAACGAAATACACACTAGTACCTAGTGTACAACACAAAGCCAGGAAGCTGCCTTCCTTTCAATTTCAGCACTTGAAAATAAGTAAATTCTTTTTCTTTCCCCTCTATGCTGCAATTGGGAAGCAATTTATAGAGGCCAAACAAGGCCCTGCCAATCTTACTCATGTACCATACTACCTTTCCCAACCAGCACATTCTACTTTATATGGGACAAGAGTTGGCATTTAGGGAGTTAAGTCCACAAAATCTAAGAAAAAAAGCCAAAGACCTTCAGATCCGACAGCTGTGAGTGACACATCAAGACAGTTCAAGATATGTACATTGTTGAACTAAACTGTACAGTCCAGAGCCTCAGCAGTTCTCAGAGTACTTTTACCCCACTTCCCCTCCAAGCCAAAACAGAGTGAGCCTGACATTTCTCATATAAAAAAAAAAAGAACTAAATTGCCATTAAAAGGTCTTTCACAGCTCTTTTTCTGAGTGCAAAGTCATGGAGCAAAATATTGGGGAGACAAACACTTGAAGCACAGCCCACGCAATGCAAATCAGATTCTGAGTTACTAATTGTGCTGTACATCTCTATCAGGTACTGCAGTCAAGACTAAAGATGAAGAAGGCAGTTAAAAAATATTTCAACCTTATGATGCAGTTTCAATTCTCTGGAGCCACTCCTACTCCCCACAAACACTAAATATAGCTCTAGGCTTTCAAAGGACAAACCAAAGTTTATGCTGAAAGCATATGGAAAAAAACCAGCAAAACCCCAACCCCTCATACATTGAACCAAAAACGAAATCTGCTGCATTAGTTTGTATGGGAGACAAGGGAAAACAGTCATAATAAAGGTGATTTTAAAGTAACTATTTGCTACCTCTAGACCAAGAAGTATTGCAGGAACAGCTACCAGTAAGAGGGGAGAAGAGGAACACAGAACACATCCAGATGGGGACACAGGATGACACCAAAACAGACACACACTCACAGGAGTCAAGGGCACATCCATGACTCCAGACCAGTCTGCACAGGCAGGAGTAGTACTGGCATCAGCAAATCTGCCACACTAAATGCCAGAGAACAGAACAGCCACTAAAAGCAAAAATAATTTGGATGCTTCCTATACAACCTGGTAGGTTATTTTACAAATAGTTCCAGTTACTTTGGAGAAGATTACGTGCCACAGATGCAGTAGGACATCCATTTCATGTACCCACAGCTGAAAGCAGCTGCACTGCACATTTGCACTCCCTGTGCTCACTGAGCAGCTACTGCTGCCACCCTTATCATTGTCTTTGTCATTGTCATTGTCAAGCAGGATGCTTGGAAAGAAGGGAAAGCTCACACATTCCCTCTGAGCCATCCTGCAGACTCACATGGGGGCAGCTTTCGAGTGGGGCGTTTTTCCACACTCAGAAGAAACCCCATAAAGCTGAGGATGGGAAAGGAAGCAGTACAGCACACTGACAGCAAGTAATCCTCAAGAATTCCAATGGGATAGAAGGCCTGGGCGGCAATGGGGAGCAGACTTTCAGTCAAACCTCAGAGGCTGGGCAGAAGAAGCAGAACGTATTTCACTGAGAAAGCACCAATCTAGAGTTTTCTATTTTGCTCCATCTTATGGCTTCAGACATAAGGAAGCCTCCTTTTCAAACTGGGTGTACAGATCCTTTCCAGCTAGCTCAGGCTGACTCCCATCAGAGACTACTCTGTGTTTACCCAAGAACCTGTGATTTTTAATAATATTTAGTGATCTCAATCCCTTTCTTGTTCTGGAGAGCCTGCTCTCCAGCAGTCAACAACAGACACGTGCTAACAAAGCAGCCTCAAGCACATGGCAACAACTTAGCCTGTCAGCACAGTGCAAGCACCCTTCATACTTTTCAGCGTGAGCACATGAGGGAGTATCAGGAAATCACCACAAGCAAACCACTGAAGAAAACAGGATGGAGGCAAGTGACAAAGTTCCATTATTAAAATCCAATACTATGACCATCTACAGGTAAAATATCTAAAGTACATTCCTGTATCAGTGCAGTTCTACAGCTGTTTTGTAAAGCAGAAGCGAAAGTCAAGAGTATCTGCTAGAAAAATGAGCTGCTGCTTCCTCCTCCCCATTCCCAAATGAACTATCTGCATAGAGAAGACATACCCTAATAAGCACAGGAAGAGTGTATAAACCCCTGCTGGCCTTTACTTGATCTCACAACCACCTGAATCATGCTTCAAGTGAAAGAGATTTTACTATAAATCTACTTTACATTTTGCTAATTTTTAAGAAAGAATGTGCATTTAATCTCAACTTTCAATGCACTCAAGAAATAAGCACCTTTACTTATACGTATATCACAGGAAATAGTGATTTCTTTTAACCTTACTTCCATTGCTACTATTTTTCCATTAACATGACTCCTTTAACATGCCACACATCAGCTTATCCCAAGAGAATTTATTTGTAAGCTTACCACTGTTCTCCATGCTTTGTTCAGTATTGGCATATGTATGAAGAAACTCAGCAAAAGCCCCATCTTGCTTCAGCAGCTCCTGATAGGAGCCCATCTCAGAGATTTCTCCATCAGACATTACCAGAATTGTATCCATTTGAGGCAGGTAATTGATCGCATGGGTTACCAAAACCCGGGTCTAAATAGCAAAAGAAAAAGAAAACCAAAGGTTTTTCTAACATCTGAGATTAGTTAAATACAATGGCTGAACTACTGCTCATGCTGCCTGAATTCTGGATATGACACAATAAGAACTGTGGACAGGCATTTAGCATTTTAAAGAAAAAAATACTGTCCTTGTCTTGATTTTTCCATCAGAAAAATGTGAATTACAGAAACCAGAGCACATTTAATTATAAAAACTCAAGTGTTCTATAACAGTCCTCTAAAAATCTCAGAAGGATGCTTTCATTTTTCAGATGTTTGAAACAAGTCTGAATATGCAACTTGACAAACTTGGAATCTTTTAAACTCAGCAAAGAAAACCAAATCATTCTCTAGAGACAAGTAGCTCATTATGACATACTTTATTTTTCAGGATTCCTTTTGGTCCAATAACATTTTCAAAAATATGTTTCCCAACATGAGCGTCAACAGCTGATAAAGGATCATCAAATAAACAAACATCTGCGTTACTGTAAACTGCCCGAGCAAGACTGACTCGCTGCTTCTGTCCTCCAGACATATTCACACCCTGGGGAAACAAGAAAATATGATCCCTTTATTTACAGCTGGAAAGAGATGTCTTGCCAGTTTGTGCATAAAGTCACAGGTGCTTTATGCAAATTAGCAACATTTCAGCATTGTATGAAGCAGATCTCCATCACAAATAATTTCACTACCACAACAGTGTAAGCAATCACAGTCAAAATCCTCTTGGAAAGAAGCACATCTATTAGGTTCTCACTGTCAGTAAGGGGCTAGTCAAGTGTCTGCTGGTCTTATAAAGCAATTAACCCACACCAACCCACCTACTCTGTACATTCAGAGGCTACTTCTCAGCTGTATTTCTGCAGCACTGCCTCTGATTTAACAAACTCTATTCACACGCTACAATTTGGTTGGCCTGCTGACCAATAAGGAAGATAAAGCTGCACCCGTTACTGAATCTGGGGCTTTCAGTTGGCAGCTATACCCCTCCTATATCTAGTCAGCAGGCAAAGCACATACCCCTGTCTTCTGCAAAACATCAGCCCAGCAGAATGCCAAGCAGGTTATATGCACGTACCCTGCTAGCTACATGGTTAGGGGATGACCAGTCCTGTTTCCATAGCAGAGCAGTACAACTCTCCATGCAAGTTTCTAAATCCCACACCACACACTTCTGCAACTAAGAGCCAGTTTTGTGTGGTAGTTGGTTTTGGGGTTTGTTTTGTAACTCTCGGAAGGTGGAGGTGTTTGTTTCAAATGAAGCTGCAGCATTCAGAAGATTCTCCTCTTCCTTTTTTCCATACATTTTTCTGCTCTATGACAATGGCAACTTAGAGATAAAAAATTGCCATTGCAAGATGCTTTTGCATTTGTAATTGGGGGGGTGAGGAGGTTTCCCCCCCTTTGAGGCTTAAAGACAAGGAAAACATACGACTCAAATTTGCCTCTTTTTCTAGAGGATTTCGACTGTGAATGTTTTAAATTCAATACAACTTTAAGATAAAGTAGAACAGAAGTCATGCAGCCATAAGTACAAGCAATAGCACTGATATGGTAGAGTGGGTATTTAAATACCTTTTCTCCTATTTCTGTTTTGTCTCCTGCAGGAAGAATCTCTATATCAGGCAGCAGTGCACAGGCCTCAATCACACGCTTGTACCTGCTCTCATTCATCTCCCTTCCAAAGATAATGTTATCTTGCAGAGTTGCATTTTGGACCCAGGCTTGCTGAGGAACATAGGCTACTGAGCCCTGCAAGAAAAATAACAGTTCCTTATTTAGTACCTTAGACTAAAAGTCTGCATACAAAGGCAAACCACAGCAGGACTGTGTGAGGCAGGCAGTGCTAACCACCTCATGAACTGCCACGGTGATTTCAAAACTTCACCAAGTAGCTGCTGCACTATCCCCTCCCCTGAAATGTTATCTTTATAAACCTCTACATAAATGAATGTAACAAAGTACGTTGGCAGAAAACTGTAGAAAGTAAAAAACATAGAAAGTATGTTGGCAAAAAGAACTTCAAACAAATATGATTCTCTAATGTAAACTTGAAGGAAACATTTGTTTGGAGAATGCACAGTTACTGAGTGTGAATAGTCATTAGTTCTTTCATAAAGTTACAAATTATGTTCTGCATAAAACAAGTTAATCTGGAATGCAAGTGTTTAGCAAATGCATCCCTGCCAAGAGATTTCTGCAGAAAGAAGGGGAAGTAGTTTTCATGTAAGTCACTTCAAAGGAGGAGACTGAGGTACTGCAACGTATTCTGTTTTGAGTATTAGTTCTGCCTTCTCTTCCTGAACAAATAATCAGTGATTCAGATCTCACCTGCTGTTATTTTCCAGAAGAATTTCAGAGGTGAGCACATGTGCATTCTATTAAATGCAACACACTTGTTTTGTTCTAAAAATAATTCCCTTTCCATACATTAGAGCAGCAACAAAATCTAAACCAATGATTTTTTACTTATTTACTTACAGGTCATTTTTCATCTGTGAGCTCTGTGCAACTCCGATTTCTAAGAAAGTACAAATTACAACAGCAGCTTTTCCCATGTTTGGGTAACTGGGTATATCCTCTCTCCATGTAATTCTCGGGTGTCTAAGAAGGTATGAACCAATACTGTTCCTCCTTAGTCTGGAGTATATATAATAGGGTCTCTTCACCTGTCTGCTAACAAGACTTACCAGACCAGAATACTTATCTTTGAGACCTCCTTCATTCTGTCTATTTGGCTAAATCTGAAAACAACATAATTAGAAATTGCTGGGTGGAGGCTTAACAGGCAATCACACAGAGTGCAGGCTAAGGCATACACATGGATTGCCAGCAAATCAGGCTAAAACCACATTAATTTGAAAGGCTGTCTCTTCCCCTCTCCAGATCACTTGGAAATCTGGAATCCCTCTGGCTATACCCACAAATAGCTGAACAGTTCTTCAGACACCTTGACAACCACGTAGCCTTCCTTTTTGTCCATCTCCCCCAGTAATGCAGACAGCAGTGAAGACTTTCCACAGCCAACTTGACCGACAACAGCTATCAAGGAGCCTTCAGGAACAGTGAAATTAATGCTGAAATAAAGTGCACATAATTCAGCCTTGCGTACTGGCACATCCCAGTAGTTAAACAGTTCATTGAACAGACCATATAAACCCAGGAGCAATGTGAACATCCAGTGCAAATGCTGACACAGCATAGAAACTTTAATTGTATGAAAACAAAACCTCTCATTCAGAAAGCACCAAGGGGTCCTCTTCTTAGGACATGGCACTTTAATACGTAAAGGGGGGGGGAAGGGAGAACAACACTGAACACCACCTGTCCAATATTTCTCTCAAATGCTGTGAACACAAATGTAAATACCAATAGATGCTTCCCAAACAGTATCCTTGTACCAAAGAATATTTAAGGCCCAATAAAGGGCAGCCAAAATTAAAGAAGTGGACAGGGCACAGATAAGACACAGCTTGTAGCTGCATCACCCCAGTTACTTTATTAGTCATACCATGTGCAAGGTTGTACACTGGTTTCCTCCAGCACAGGTATTAAGAATGACTACAGCTCAGCGAGAATAGGGTCTTAAAATGAAGACTGAGGACACAGCACAACCGGGACAGACTAGGGATAATCACAAGGCACTGATCTGTCTGCTTCCTCTAGATGGAGCTCATCCCATCTGCAGCACACACCAAGACTTGTAATCTCTGATGCTTTCTAACCTTCCATTGCACCCATTGCTACTCCCTTTTATGCATTACATACATCTAACATACTTTGTAAATTCCTCTAGTTCATGAAACCCCTGGTTTAAAAAAAAATATACACATAGAACAGATGTTATTTATTCTCCTGTTCCTTTACGGAAACAAACTCTTCTGCATGCAGATTTTATAATTCAATACAGATCCTTTATGATGCAGCAAGACTATGGAATGGAATAAAGATTACTAATTCTTACCTGTTCAGTAAAGGAGGATCATTTTTGGACCAGCTAAACGTTGCATTCTTTACAACAATGCATCCTTCACCTGAGAAAAAGAAAATTCATATTTATTAAAGCGCCATTGGAAGCAGCTGAATTGTATGCTGCGGAACGTGCCACAGAAGATAATCTAAGCACACAGAGGAAAAGGTATAAAGCTACTTTCGCAGCAGAACAACAACCCACTGCTTACCAAAAGCTTGCGTTCTACGTTTACTGAATTTATCAAGACAGCAGAGATTCTGAGGTTACACTTATTCAGTACCCAGGAGGTGCCTGAATGTCAGCTACACAAAGATCCTGACTTACTCATCTGCACACTCCTTTATCCAGCAACTCCACTTCAACATGCAAATTCAGTTCAGGAAACTAGAGGCCTCCATCTGACTTGTGCTTCAGTGGAAGCATCAGCTAAACTGCCAGTTCCATGGGGGAAGCCAAGTTAATACAAGAATGATGGGGGGGGAAAAAAAATATAAATAAAAATGAAATTTCAAACTCCCAAAGAAAATAACCAAAAATCCTGTTCAGTGACATGCATGGTGCTGGCATCGGCAGATTTTACAGCAACAACTAAGAATACACCACTCCTAATTCAACCAGTACGCAATTACTTAGCCTAGGTAAATATGTACATTAGCATAGAAGTGCAACCCATTATGGACAGAAAAAAAACCCCATACACTAAAGATTTGTGAGCAATATATTCACAGTTATCAGCTGAGAAAGGGGAAACGGATATTCCCAAAAGGAAGCTGTTTATCATAAAGCAAAGTGACTTAAATCATAGAATGATTTGGGTTGGGAGGGACCCTAAAGATCATCTAGTTCCAAATGATACAGAGTTCAGCTAATCATGAGAGGCAGCGAGTGGGATTTCACTATCTTTGTAAAAATGATGCAAGGAAAACCATTTAAAAATTACTGACTTACATTTTGTTTTGCAAGAAAAGGGCACTAGTTTTTTCAATAAATCTGCCTTCATGTTTATGTCTCCTAAACGGCTCTGTGTAACTGGACCAGCAACACTAGATACAGCGGAAGTGACACTGGGAGTGACACTCCACAAAGAACCAAAAGTAGAGGAGGCATTGTGCCCTAACAGGGACTCAATCTTTTCTCATTCAAAAGTGCTGAAGCACCACCTGACTGTTCTTCAAAACACTGGGGTTTGGCACAGCATTAATCATTCGGTTAACTGCCTACACATTTCAAATGGCTACACTGAAAACAGTCCAACAGGTAATTTGTAAAGTGAACGTGTCTGGATGTAACCATTCATCTAATGCCTGAGAATCCATTAGAACCTTTTATGTATTTTCATTTTACAAACTCCCTTCTCTGCTTTCTGGCTAAAATTTATCAGTGAAATACATCAAAATGCAGTAAATGTTACAGAAGGCAGAAGAAACACTGCAAAGCCACACAAAACCTGCATACATTTTCAACAGGAAAAGAAACTCACCTGCTGTGATAGGACTCCTGATTATGCTGTCTGGATCTAACTCTTCATGAGACAGGAACACCCTAAGGCGCTTCAAGGAGACACTGGCCTGCATGGGAAAGGGATACAAAACTGTGTTACACTCTGCTCATTATATTTAAGAGCTTGTTGTTTTGCACCACGTATGTATTACATCATTATTATGCACTCCTAATCCTTCCTGGAATCCACTTGTATAGTTTCTCTCACTTCCCAAACCACAAGAAATATGGATGATCTCAGGAACACCCATCCACCGTAACTGAGATTGATGATTTTGCTTGCACAGCACTTAAAGGAGATACAAAGCTCCTTTTCTGAGGCAGCTGAATTTCACCAGTGGACATTCTTTTAAGCACAGGAATGTAATCTTTCCACCCAGCAGCTACTTCTGCACAGAAACACCCATTAATGACCTAAGTCTTACTTCTACTATGCTGCTGATAACCATAGGAAGCATGTTCAATGGAAACCTGAGGATGTTGAACAAGGCTAGGGAGACAAATGCCTTCTGAGCATCCAAGATGTTGTTCTTGTCTATTGTGACATACACAGCAAACGTGGACAAAGCAACCTGAAAGAAAGTTTAATGGATACAGTTACTGTAACTTTAAAGCCACTAACTCAGGAGTCCACACAATCACAGACATCTGGAATCAGAGTAATGTTCTGGTAACTTCCTTGTTCCTGACAACACTTTCTGCAAAACAAATATTTCATTTAAATTTACTGTTGTAAAGAGAAGTTGATGGCTCCTCTTGGAAAGGTGTCAAGTGCGCACTGTCTTCACACAGCAAGTATGAAATCACAAATGCCCCAGGATATTTGTGGTCACACTGCAGGAGAAGGGAAGGAGAGGCACAATCACTAGTCCTTCTCAGTGCTCTCTTTCAGTTTTAAGGCACTCCCCATGGTACCAGATAGCAGATCAGCAACATATATAGACAAAAAAGTTAGAAATACCCCATTTTATATTTTGTAGAGACTACTACAAACCTAGACTTTCAAATACAGCTCACTTTATAATGGACAGCTTGTTTTCCAAGAAACCTGAAACACTACTGCATTACAAAGATGAAGCCTTACGGTACCTCAACAGTTCACAACAGAAAAGCTCATGATCCATGCTGAAGAAGAAAATTACATTGAAACACAGTTAACATCAGGCATAAGGTATAAAAATAATTTTAAAAAATCTGTATACTTCTTTACTTTTCCTAAAATGTGTTAAATTATAGCAAAACTGAACGAAGTAAAACCACATGGTTTTACTTTCAGATCTATTCCCCTCACAGTGTTTCTTCCATGGTAACAACACTCATACCTCAGTATATCACAAGATCCAGCAACTCTTTCTCACAGACTGCCACTTAAAACAAGAAATTAAGGTAGGCCAATCTTGAGCATTCCCCCTCCCACAAGACTTGAAACAATTAGCTCAAACACCTAAGGAAGAGTCTCATCTAAGCCCAGCATCCATGAAGACATTAGTATTTCTGTTAAAAATCTGACTGCTGTGAAGACGTGTATTGTTATTTGCACAGCGGCTGACTCCATTGTGCCTGGTACAGTAGCTTGTTTGTACAATCCCTAGTTTGGACAACGATGTTCCAGGGAGAAAGCCCTCCTACAGAGATCAAAAACAAGGCAGAGTCCAAAGAATAACCTCACAAGCAGCATGTCTGCACATTAGTGTTACCAGCAGTTAGTCTAAAATACACTCTTACCAGCACACATAGCAGTAGGGGAGGCACTGCAGAATGAAGAGTTTCCTGACACCATTATTAAGAAATGTTTTACAGAGCCCTGGCCACAGGAAACAGGAGAAAGAGTAAAGGAAAAAAGAGTTTTGCATGTCAAAAGTACTTTCAAGTAGGCATCCACAATAATTCCTTAATCAGAAGTTCAGAAGAACACATACAACAGAACAAAAAACCAAGAAATGAGATGTTAAACAGCAACCTTGCAATTGGGTCTGTACCGATTCTACCCCAGCAGCACATCCCCAAAGGTGTAGGACCACTGCCACACATTCACAACGTGCACTGAGAAACAGAGCTATTCATTAGGCAAATTTGTCTTCTCAGACTCCACAGAACAGCATTAAGGAGCTCACCTGCAGAGTTTTATTTAGAAACTTCATTTAATATTGTATTTATATTAAAACTATCTCAGACTTCTTTTAGAAAAGCATTCACTTAAGAATGCAGCTGATGTTTCCTATCCAGGGCACTGCTTCTTCTGCCTTTCATCATGCCCAAAAGATAATGTAAACACTAAAAATGTTTGTTGGGAAGGAATCTGAGACTGGAAAGTACACTTAAACACCTTCAGCTGGAATGGCACATATTTTATCCTAATGTAGTCATGCCTTTTATTTGCTTCTGCAGACAAGAGCAATGGCCCATTGTTCCAATAGGGTCTGAAGACATTTGATGTGATCCCACCCTTCTCTCCCTTTTATTAGCATAAATGTAAGCTAACCACAAACACAGTGGGGATGCCTCACATATCAAGAATATCTTTTTTTATATGAGAATCTGAAGCAATCTCAGGGTATGCAATGGCTTTACCTTTCCACACTGGTCTTAAACAGATGCTGGGAGAACCTAGGCCAGAGGTATACCTGGTGCACAATGTCCCACTCCACTAAGGAGTCTTACCTAAGGACCTGCTGCTCTCAAAGATGCTGAAATAAGGGAAGTTTTATTCTCAGCCCCACCTACCACCTGGAGGGTACTGTGCCCATTAGTTACCTCTTCTGTATCTGACAGTACATGTAATGTTCTCAAGTACACCACCAAAAATAGAGGGGGATGCAGAGGAGGTTTTTATTTTTTAAATACCTCAGCCATTAACTTCTAGAGTAATTCCAACTGGAATGTTGCTAAGTTTCAAACAAAACAGTAGTGTCTTCTCATGGAGAAGTGGAGACACAAGTGTTGAATTTCCCACTGTCGCAGAGGGCATTTTAACTCTTCCACTCATTAAATCCAAAACAAAAACAAGTTCTCAAGCATTGCCTTGGAAAGCGTGATTTCAAAAAAGACAGCAGACTTCTAGATTTGTTTCACTTACCAGAAAAGGAGCACAAACCCAAGTGAAGGTTGCCATTGCAGCAAGGTAAGCAGATTTTTTTAGGACTTTGAGTTCTTTCTGTCTGATCTCTAATACCTTCTCTCTGAAGGCTAATTCCCAAGCATAAAGTTTCAGAACTTTAATCCCATTGAGAATTTCATTCATCAGCTTAATTCTGTTGTCTTTGCTCTTCATTTGAGCCACCTAAAAACAACATTGCAAAAAAATAATTAGCAGAGCACAATACTTGGCAAAATCACAAAATTCTGAGCTTTGTATTTTGCAATGGCAAAATTTACCTCATTATCATCAAAAGCTTACTAACTTCCCAAGCAGGAAATCTGAGACGCTATCTGAACAAACAAATGTGCAGAATTAACAAGATGTTTTAAACAAATTAAAAGAATGCTTCATGCAATTAAAAATCCGAACCAAGATCTAACAATTGTGGCACTGGTTCACATGAGCTTAACCCTGCATCAGGGAGCCCTGGGGTTCAGGTTCCTCCTAGGTACAATGCAGTTAAAAAATAAGCCACTATAATCAAATTTCAGCAATGTGCAGTTTGTACCCAACCTTAGACCATATTTGGTTTTGCTTCATTTTCAGCATTATCGATGGCTTTCTTATGGTGTGCTAAGGCAAAAAGCTTTCTATTGAGCTATAAGAAGAAACTTCTGTCTTCATAAAGTTATTTTAATAAGAGCAATGTAAAGCTGAAATGATGCTTTGACTCAGCACTAGGCAGAGTCAGTAGACTGCACTGGTACAGCTACCCCAGGTAGCTCTTTCTAGTGGAAGTGTGGCTGTGACAGAACCAATATCCATACTTCTTCCATGTGGCAACTAAATGCTGTGGTATATTTCGATGAACACCCAGAGCTAAATAAGTCTCCCCCAACAACTAAGACTTGTCCTAGAAGACAGACATGAACAAACCACACACACCCCAACACTGCAACCACCATCCTGCCAATGTGAATATTTCACTCATTAAAGTTCATTAGGCAGAGAGTAGTTTACATTTGCACCTTTAGTTCTTAGGCAACAAGATAATACTAAACTAATTCCAATCCAGTCATCAGGTATTTCATGAAGCTGGCTAACCTGCTACCCTGGTCTTAACTACTGGAAAATTTTTTAGACCATTATGTACAGATAGGCTGTAAGGCTGAAAGTACATGTGTTTGTTTTTTCTGCATACACAACACCTCTGACCTTTCTTTCCCTTTCCTTCCTTTAAGGGATAAATAGAGGGAAGGAAAAAAAATAAAAGGACAGACCACAGGAACAAGCCAGATAACAGAACATGTTTCTTAAAAGCACTGTCACATGTATAAAGGTTCTGACCTGATACGTTTTTGTCTTCATTGCCATCACAGCGTTTATCGGAACCAGAAGAATCATGACAGCCACACCCGCCAGCACTGAAGGACCTAAATTCTGAAAAGCACTTAATTGTAAACATTTATTCAGACTTATTTTTAAAAATCTTATGTCAAACCACCGTGCATGCTACAGAAAAGCATTCTGAAATAGCTCTTCAACCTCTTCTTCACTTTTCAAAGCAGCAAGGGGAAAGAAGGATCAAGTAGGGGCTTGAGTTGATGTTTATGTGCTTTGATTTTTGAAACAAACACAAATATAGCCCTCAAATAGAGAGGTACATTGAGATATAGGTCTACCTACCCATATATATATATAGCTCTATACACAAATCCAGAGATCATTTAATGTTTTCCAATTTTCACTGGTTTGTCTCTTCTAAAATAGAGACCCATGCAGGGAGTGGCCAACTTCTTGAGGAATTTTGTTACCTTTCCAACTGACAGTGAGGATTAGGAAGTCAGCCTGGTGACATATGAGCAAACACCTCACATGGCGACTCTCAGAGTGCAGAACCAAGACCACTTTTCTTTAAACCAAGTGGAAAGTGAGATGGATGCTGCAGTCCCTCAAAAGATAGTAACTTGCACCTGAGAACTCTCCACATGCACTCAGCATGCAAATTAAGAACCTCCCACTTTCTTTCTTGAGCAGTGACAAAAGCAGCACTGAATGGCTTCTAAAGAAACAGTATTTTTTGCACACTGCTGTAAACCCTCCAGTGGTCTGAACAAGAGCTGTCTATAGTCATGACTAGAAGAAGCAATACTTTGCCAAAAGTTAAAATAATAAACAACAGACAATACTCACCTGCCACAGTAAGTACAGTGCTAATATCACCTGGAAAGGTGCAGACCAAATCATGTTTATATAGGTAGCCAAGTCCATGAATCTCTGGGCATCCACAGACATTAGATTCACAATCTCACCCACAGTAGAAGTCCTTCTAGCAGAATTTGTAATAACAAGTGCCTAGGTGCAGATTAAAAATAAAAAACAATTAAGGCAACATGAAGGAAGCCTTGACTCGTTTGCATTTTCTTCACAGACCTCAACTGCTTTACAGAGCTCCATCTTTAAAGTACAATCAATCCTTTTCCTGCTTCATATTCTGTTTAACCTGCACATCTTACAAAATGCAAGTCGTAAAGTTTGAACCAAGCAGCTGGGTTTAAAAATAATAGAGAATTAAAGGCAACAAGCAGTCTTTGAGGTTAGGGTTGGCTGACTGGTGATTTTCTTGCTGGGGGGGGTGGGACGGGACTGTTTGCTTGGCCTTTCTTTATAGTGTAAGAACCTTCACTTCTCATCACACATTTTTCTCACACAAAGCAATCAGTCCACAGCTTTCCAGACTTTTCCAACTTATTCAAAGATGAGGTGGCACTGTTGCCAAGTCCTAAATGAAGCTGTAAATGTAGATGCATCCTAATTTCTGCACAAACTGAAGCAGTTTCATACCCCTGCTCTAACCAAGCCAAGATTTCTTTGTTTGGCAGCAGGAAGAAGGTGCATGAACTAGTAAATTAGAAAGCTGTTCTACCTTAAAGGCTTTTATTTATAAATGAGATCCTCTCTTATTTCTATTAAGAGCTAGGAATCAGCCTAACAGTCTCCTAACTAATTAAATTATTCAGACTTAAGTGATGCATTCACACAGTCACCAAGAGGTATTGTTGTGTAATTAAAGAAACACCTACCTTTCGATAAATTACACCAACAATAGCTGTTTTGAGCCTCATTCCAGTTACAAAGCAAATATGAAAATACTGGTGAAGAATCAGTGTCTGAAGACAGGCACAAACAAACAGCAGCCCTGTGTAAAAGTAGCCTTGCCAGTCTGGGGCTGCCTTGTTATTTACAAAGTGGATCAGCAATCTGTGGAGAGAGGAATTAGTTCTCTTGATATATGAAAATGAAAAGTCAGGGTTACAACCTCAGATTATGCCAAATATTACATGGGCCATGCAAGCACCCAAAATACCAAGCCTTAGATAAAACACTTCAGCAAACTTCTTAGAAACATTTTATACTAGCACACATCACTCTTCTCCTAACAATGTACTACTTCAAACCAAAGTATCACATACCTTACACGTGCAGCATTCTCTTGGAGCTACACTAAAAAGTCTCAAATTCCCTCCATCTAAAATACTTACAGCTTACTTTACAACTGCTTACAGTTGTTCTACATCTCTCACCTTCAAGCAGTACAACTCCTCCTATCCCCTTAGCTCTCTGTTGCTTCACCTATTGCAACTTGTAATCCTACAATCATTACAGGTTAGAATTAAATAAACTCTCTTGCTGCTGTTGACTAAGTTCCTGCCTGGCCTTCCTAGTGCTGGAAAGGAACATAAAAAGTCAAATATTTGATACATCTTGTTATAAATTGAAAAATCAATGGACCAAAATTGCTCACGTGCCTGGTCTCTAGCTTGCATGAAACTCTTCCCCACTGAACCAGCTGAAGGCAAAGCAGCTTGGTGAGTCAAATACCAGTGTGTTTGGAATTCTGTCCACATACTTTTAATACAATAATAAAGTATATAGGTCTTACTTCAGAATTTCTGGGCCTGCAAACATCAAGAGATCATGTGCAGCTTTAAACAGGAAGCTCATGAGAAAATATGGTCCAAAGGTTTTATATAACACCTTGAATAAAGATGCTTCAGAGCTCTTCTGAGATGGTTTTATGATCAAGGCCTCAGCCTCTTCTGTCACATCACCATTTGAGTCGCTTGGTTTTTGTTGCTTTTTGGGCGAGTATACCATGTTTAATGGTTGCCTGAAATAAGAGGAGGTATATAATGTAGCCTTTATGCAAGCATAAAGTCAACTGGGAAAATGCACAGTATACAAATGAGACTTTTATAAGCTGTTTACTCCTCTTCTTAACAGTTTAACTGGGTTTTACTACCAATCAAACACCTTTTTAATCATACAGCCATAGCTAAACAAACTGGCTATTCACAAGTCGTCTTTGTACGGATAAATAAGATTCCTGCAGAATCTTTTCTATATGTCTGCCAGAGGGAATAACGGCTGTAACATGTGTTAAAGAGCAAAAGACTTTATTTATTCCAGAACCCAGTACGCTAAACTTTCTTCAAAATCAAGGCCTCACTGTACACCAGAGTTAAAAGATTGCAGTCAGATTTATTCCAAGTCATCCCCAATGGACTGAACACATTCATTACATACATCTGGCTTATGCCAGACTACATACTTCCAAACTTCTCAGGACAAGCGGTATGTAAAAATACACTGTGTAAGCAAGCCAGCAAATTTCCTTCAATGAAAAGGTACTTCTATTTCCTACAGTAAAGGGTGATGAAAGTAGAATGGAAACTGCAGGCATGCAGTCTTTCTAATTTTAGTCATCTGGCTTAGATGCCCAGGCTCCCTATATAGTCAAAGGAAAGAAATAAGCAGCTCACTTTTATACCCTGAATTGCCCTCCTGTGGCTTCACTAACTATAGAGGGAGCCCAAGCTCCTAAATTATGACTGAAGTTTGACTGTGTAAAAACATTCCCTCCCCAGGGAAAAAACACACATCAAAAGAAACAGCTTTAGATCACAAAAGACTAAGGGAAACTTGATGCAGCTTTTCATAAAGAAGACACACAACACCTTACTTAATTCCTGTTCTGTATGCACCTAAGGACAAATACAGAGCTGCCGCTTGGGCCTTACAAAAACAGGCTTGACAATGAATGACAAAACACCTCTAAGTAAAGGCTGAGTAACTTAAGCTTTTGAACCTCCACATCTTGAAAGATACACCAGCCAGGATAACTGAACTTACCTCTTGGTCTTTGCCCACTCTTTTGCCCAGTTTCTAGCCAAACCCGGCACTATCTCCTCCGATTTGTCCTCTTTATTTAATGACCACAAATCCTTGGCTTCCAAAGGTCTCCGATAACCCTGAACCATCAACCTGTGTTAAAAAGAATCAGCACCATGTATTTAAGAACACTAGAGATACGTGTCTAGGAGTGTGTGTGTGTGTGTGTGTGTGTGTGTGTATATAGGTCTTATGGCATATATATATATGCCATAAGACAGTGGTCCTTACATCTAGCCCCAAAACAGAGACAGTGCTTACAAAAACGTGTGCAAGAGCACCTCTAGCAACACAGGTCCAGATGCTAAAACATACAACCTACCATCTTTACTGTGAGAATCAAGATACTAAAACATCCAAGGATCCAGGATATGCCACTGGATTCAAATTTCAGGGAAAATAAAAGAAAGCCTGTAGTGATCTCATTTGAAAATCAGCCAGGCAATTAATATTCCCATGCCTACAAAGTTTCAAAATCTTTATTAGCCTTTAATTTTACAAAGCAATGCCTTTCATCCAGCTTTCTGTTAGAACTCTGGCCAAGTACCAACCACAACTATACACCACTATTATTTTACATGTTTCTGTGTTTTAACTCACAAGAACATGTGTTGTGATCAAATTATACAGCAAAACCTAACCTAAGTTAATGAAAAATAAACAGAATCCACACCTATTGGAGCTAACAGCTTTGAATGCCCTAGTTTTTAAATAGAGCAGATAACTTCTATCTTCTTGCATTTCCCAAAGAATTTTCATTATATTTTTTCAGCAAACATACTAAATATATACTGGCAAAACTTAAATTACAAAGACTCCACACAGGAAGTAAAAAATATTAATAAAATCAAAAAGAAAAAAAAAAAAATCTATCTACAAAAGAACCAAAATCATTATTGCATGATTACTGCTAATTTAATTCTGAAAGCAGGATCCTAAAAAGGCATCTAACTTTAACTGGTGATTTATGCATCATCTTGATCTTACCCAGTGATCCACCAGAAAGTGATTCTGGAGAGGAAAGAAGCACTGAACTCTGGACATGGATTCTGAAGGAGAAAAAAAGAAATCAATCCACATACAAAGCGAGTGATCCAGAGGCAAAAGAAACAAACCAAACAGAGAAGATGGTTTTGAAATTCCTTTTGTTTATAGTATTTACTTACACATTGCTAATCTTGTCATTTATGCCACTGACAGCTTGTTCAGGAAACACAAGCACAGTTTCAGGGCTGTAAACAGTGTACTCCACTGGGGCACAGGAAGAGCAGTATCCCATATCAACAATGCAACAAGTAGTTGAGGGAATTTTTTAAGATAGTACAGGTCAGACAACTTCTCAAGACGTCATGACCAGTGCCTACCAGTAACAATGCAAGGTGTGCTACCATATGGCAGCGTAAAGGTTAATTGGGTAGTTAGTCACAAACTAACAGTTCAGTTGTACTGTTCTCACAGTTAAGTACTGTGACTCCATCAGAACAGATGAACAAATGAAAGAAAAAAAAAATTATAAACTCAGTAATAGCAACCCAAAACAGCCCCTAAACCCCTGCATTTCATTCATCAATAAGCACAAGAAACCTCATGTTCTACATCTAGCCCAATGGCTGTTTTAACTGCTCTTCAGGTTAACATCCTTCCCTAATCTGGTTGGGTTAAAACAGCGGAGAGGAAGGCTGGAGGAATTTCAAAGGCACTGAAGGTGATTCATTTGCAGAATTTCAGTGCAGATTTCTCTCTTCCCTCTTTCACTGCTCTCAACAGCACATAAAAAATGCTCACATCAGCCACTCCTTCAGCACACAAACCACTAGGTTTTTACCAACTATAATTGGAGCAGCTCAGACATTTCCATCTACAGAAGTCACCAAACATCATAAAAGTACTGCAATTAAAAAAGACAGAGCTAAGAGTTCCAAGATGTGCATTTTTCAAGTCATGTTTGTGTAACCTGCCTTCTCCACTAAGCTATAATTGAAGTGTGTTGCAAACAAGCTACATGAAACGGGCTCCTGATTTCCTTTTCTGCACACAACAAGGTTCTGTGCAACTTTGTGGGGAACAATGAGAATATGTATGAGATGGATGCTTTTTGTGATCAGGGATAAGAGTTCCACATTTCCAAAATATTTAAACACTTACAACAAAATGATTGCAAGCAAATCCCACACCATCCCTTAATGAATAAACAAAGGTTTTAAACTCAGAGACATGAAGAAAAAGGGGAGAAGTGAGCTTGGTAATTTCAGCCTTCAGCCATGCCAGCATTCCTGACAGACATATTACTATTTCAGGAAATACAGGGAATACTTTCAACTTCAACAATATTACAAAATATTCTGAATTTTATATAAAATGTTGTATTTTTTTTTCCTTTATACTTTTTTTTTTTTTCCCAATCTAATTGCAGGTGGAAACTCTTAAATTCAAACATCCACTAGATCTTATACCACCAAAAACTGGACTTCATCCGCATAAAGCAAAAGTTTAAAACACTAAAACATACTGGATTACTGTTAAAACAGTACTGTTTTTGATAAAATGAGTTGTTACACAAAGAACTATTAATCCTACTGACATTCATGCAGATGGAATGAAGACAAGTTGTAACAAGTTTGCCCTTCAGCAATGCAAACAAAGAGAAAACGAGACAAAACACACTGACTTTATACATCACCACCTACATCTTAGAAATTCCACTGTAGCTTTTTTGCTTAAGTGAACATATAATAAGATTTTACTCAAAATGTCTGGTTGGGAAGTGCTTGGCAGAAGGTAATAAAGCAGAATTTAAGACTAACTAACATGACCTGCTTTGTTCTTTTCCGCATCATAATATTCAACAAATATACCACTCATGAAAAGGTTAAAATTTTAAGTGTGCCCTATTTCCTACAGACAGTCCTAGAAATACTCAGAACACAAAACTAAACCACTGTAGTATCAAAGCACCCTGTAATTATTTTAACTATGATCAAAGCAGAAATATATCCATATATATATTTGCATATCCATAAATGTATTTCCATATATTCACAGCATCCTGTCATATACATTTCGTATCTGCATGAGACGAAAAGAACCCAAAGATGAAGAGGATCCAGAGACTGAGCAATATACTCTTTTCTCCAGGTATATACGCATAGATGTACTGCCAGTGGTAATGCAGAGCACCACTGGCACACTGGATACCAACAGAGAGGTAACTAATTCAGTAAGTGCAACTGGTTATGGACCTTTTCCACAGTTAAAGGCAATACTTATTTCCTCCTTCACACATTCACACATTTCACACCTCTCTTCATAAGTCAGTGCCTAACAGATACCTAACAGCAATCAAACCAGAATTACACCTTATTTTTAATAACTAATTAAATAAAGCCACCAAACACAAGAACTGAGGTTTCTACACTTGATATTGGCACATCCAAACCCCTGCCAGCAACAGGTGTCACCCCACTGTGACTCAGGAGGTCCAGCCTGGGGCTAAGCAAGCACTATAAGGACCCTGCATCTCTTGGGTCCCTTCAGGTCCATGCCATATAGCTAACACTTACAATTAAGAACGTATACATCTAGACAAAATTAAATTCCTAACTGCAGACCACCCTCTAATGCTAGCTGCTTTTGCAGTTGAGCTGGTTACATTTCTGCTTCACGCAAGAAAAGTAAATATGGAAATCAAATGCATCTATCCAGATTCCCAAGTTTTCCAGGTGTAGATTCTTCCCCACCACCAACAGGAAGGGAATGCACATCATTATTAGTTACTGCCTGCTGAACAGTATTGGCTGACTAGGAGGACAGCATTTAAAAATCAGCATTTCCCACTGATTTCCAAAAGCATTACTGAATAAAACACATATGTCTTAACCTCCAGGAATGCTATTCAGAAATGATTGCAACAGTATATTTTCCTCTTTCTCTTAAATACAGTCCACCTTGTTTTGCATGTTATGGGATTCATCTTTTGCATCACCAATGAAAGAGCAGAAAGAACACTCTACTGCAAACCAGTCAAGCAGATTTTAACTACTTGGCATCTGGGAAACTATGGCTCTATAACTCATTGTACAGAATATTGCACACAGGATAGCACAGACTGAACACTTACAGGATCATTTACTGTTTCAGAAAACAAAGGTGGTCGTTCTGGAAAACAACACAAGATGAGCTGTACAAGTAACAGGATAAAGTAGATGCAGAAGGTGGCATAACGAAATGCATCCACTTCAGCACCCTACAAAGGAAAGTGATATTCCAATTAGCAGGATTGAGGAATTTTTTTAAAACAACATTACTATTAAACATAAACCAGTTGTAAATTCTACAAATATTACACTACCCAACCCCATGCAAATTAAAGTCAATGGCTATTTTGGTTAAGGGAAGGTAAAGAAAGGGGTGACGAGATGGAAGATACCATTTATTTTTAAACAACCACTGCAATAAACACACAAAACATGAACTTCTTCTGTAATGAAGTTCTCTTTAAGACACTGTTTGTACTAACACA
The DNA here is from genome assembly GCF_963264785.1 of Psittacula echo. Lineage (NCBI taxonomy): Eukaryota > Metazoa > Chordata > Aves > Psittaciformes > Psittacidae > Psittacula > Psittacula echo. The sequence continues at coordinate 10,325,579 of NC_137739.1, forward strand.
GCATGCCCCAATTTGAAGTCAATGTATTCTTTACAGGAGGAAGGCACTTTTGCACTGGGTGGCAAGAAGTTTTCAAGGCAAATGTATTAATTACTATGCACATAAAAATTAGAGGAGCAAAATTTAGATTACAATTTGTTGCGCTCCACTCAAATTCCAGAGCTTCTTCCATTTCTTAGATCAGGACTGATACATAAAGCATAAACCTCCAAAGTCAGAGCACAGGACAGACGGACACATACTCCCACACTCACCAGTAAAATCCCACTCCCAACAGCTAAGGACAAAAGTTGGCTGAAAGCTCTCAAAATTCACACTACAGCTTAAAGAAATCAAAGTGATGCCGTTTTCAGGCAGCTCCACAATTAATCTGATATTTGAGGTGGCCTTACTATAAAACAGACTGACATAAAAATATTTCACTTGTACACTTTTATTTTGTTTCAGCAGATGAGACCCCGTAACCATCAAACCATGTGTTTTTGTAAATCCACTGTACAATCTACGGGAAGACAAAGTAAACTCCCAGAACAGTTTTCATATCAAAGATAATACACTTTTATTGTACTCAAGCAGGCACATCCCCATTCTGGAACAGCTAGGAGAATTTTCTTGGCAACTGTTGCTGCAGTTAAGGTCACTATGGATTTCACTAGCATCTCTAATGGAGAGCCATTATGTCTTTCTTACTTTGCTTTTATTCTTTAAGGAACAAAGGTACACTGAATGAACCATTCACTGACTTGAGTGGCACAATTAGAAAAGCAATTACTCTATCACCGCAGTACTTAGGATTATTTTCAACTGAATGAGGCTAGCAATCACTTACCATATTTAAGGCATGTTTTATTTTGGATCTAAAAACCACTGTAGCACATGTCAATGAGATGAGCCAGAAAATCATCATGACACCTGAAGACTGGACTCCTTTGATTCTTTCATACTGTATTAAAAATGTGGCAAGCAACTGTGGACAAGCAAGATAAAAAATATACATACACACTAAGTTTTACAACATTATACACGTATACAAGGTACTGTGTCAACATGTGCTTATTTAATATTCCAAATCCAGTAGCTCCCAGGAACACCCAGAGATTTTAAGTGTCATTCAAAAATACCTTTAAGCATTAAATGCTCTAGAGCAGTAAAGAGAACAAGCGGACAAAAAAGTGAAAAGAAATACGTATTACACAGAAGTAAATGACCACACACACAAAAGCACTGTCAAAAGCTGCCAGACTTTACTTTAACTTTCTGGTTCTACATCACAAGTCAACATGCAATTATAGCAAAACTATATCCTCTCCAAGACTAGTTCTTTTTAAAATAAAAAGATTTCTTTCCATATAAGCCACAACACCAAACAACACTGATCAAATATTACTCTATTTCTGTATTTTGTGTGTTTTCAGAGTCCTTTAGGAAGCTGGTAAAATTTAGTAATCTCACTTGGCTGCTGCGACATGCATTTTCAATCACCAATTGCACTATTAAATGACCACAAACTATTTCACAGTTCTTGCATCTGACAGCATGCTTAAGGGCAGTCGGGTTTTTTTCTTTGGCTTTTATTGTTATTGTTCCTGCTGCTGTTTGGGTTGTTGTGTCCTGTCCTGTCCCCCCCTTGAGTATCATGTTTAATCACTACCATTCCAAGGCTGTGATAAATATAAGGCAACTGACAAGAAATGAATAGCAAGGTGTGGATGACTTTCTGGCAAAGAACGGCCATGTACCCAGATCAGCAAGTGCCTAGGTAGAGTTCGACATGAACCAAGAACAACAAAAGGTGAAGGAGGATGGGAGCAAGGCACTGAGGGTGAGAATCCCAGCAAGATAAGAAGTAGCTGGAATTTACTGAGTTGCTAAATTGAGGACTGTTGGAAAACTTTGAAGGTCAGGTTCTCACACCTGTGCTTAACCAATTATATGTTTGTTAAGGGCCTCAAAGATATGTATCCAATCACAATGGGCCAAGTTAATGCAAACTTTAAGAAATAGTATATAAAGAGTTAGTTTTCTATAATAAATGGCTTTGTCTGATCACATTGATCTCCAACTGAGTCCATTCCACGACAGCAAGGCGTTTTTGCATTTTCCTTGAAATGGATTTCCTACTGGTGTGAAAATAGACAATACTTGCGCATCTAGGTAGAAAAGAGTTAGCTGAGGATACCTGTGTGCCTCCAGGCATTTAAGGCTTTCCACCATGCCATCAAACGAAAACAGGCACTTACGAATGTTATATGCAACAGTTTGTAGTAAGATACTTAATAATGCAATGCCTTTGACAGTCTTTTACTAAGTTCAGTGTGATTTGTATTATCTAGGTTTAATCAGTTCTCCCACCTTGATTTCTCAACCCCGTGCTTGCTATTAAATGAACAGTAGCTCAAGCCTGCCAAAATAAGGCAAGACAACTAGCACTGGCTTGTGTGCTGACATGCAACACACTGCGCACAGCTGGCTTGGGGAAAGGGGAACAGGGTGTCCTGAAATTTTTTGTTACAAGAAAGTGGACATTTCAGAGTAAGTATTTCCCAGTTCAACTGCAGACTCTTTATGTAAAGATCGTAGTTTAAAGAATTACAACACTGAGTAACACTAAGATGTATGTTATTGCTTCAGGCTTTGCATGAACAAAAGCCATAATGGAAGAACTTACCATTGTTATACCCAATACTGTCGGCCCAACGAGAAAAAATGGAGCTCGAAAAATATTTTGACTTCTTTCCCAGAAAGAGTAGAAAAGGTCTGCCCAGCAGCCTATCCACAGTATTAAGCCCAAAGCCTGCAATACAAAAGTGTATTTCATACATCAGTTCACACAGATTAGGCAGCACAATATATACATGAACACTAGATGTTATGTGCTAGTAGAAGAGTCAAAATTAGACCATCTCTTTTGGGCAATTCTACAACATGCTCAAAAGAAGAGTTATTTGGCTTTACCTACTGGGTCCCCACTAGAAGAGAAGTACTGATCTTTAGTACCACGTAATTCAGTGTATCATGAAGCAGAAAGCTGGTGAATCTCATTCCTGAATAACAGATTGCAGAGGCAAAACCTCTCCAACACACCATGCTATTATAGTCCTTAAAACTTTTCTCTTATTCTACAGGAGGCGAAAAAAAAGTAAGAAATCATTAAGTACTTATTTCACAACAGAAGTGGAATAGAACACCTGCAGCAGCTCTAGAAATCTATGCTGTGCAACTTAAGAAGCTGACAGGATAACAAAATCTTTTTATTATTGAAATAAAGGTCTTGAGATTGAATTGCCTTAAAATAGTCTTTTTTTTTTTCTTTTTTTTTTTTTTTTTTTCCATCGGGTCTTACAAAGCCTACTGATAAAAGGGCAACAAACACATAAGGCTTGGAAATCAAACACAAGTAGAACAAGTAAGTCACAGCTTAAGTGTGCACACAGGCCAAGACTGATGCTCAACAAAAATAGCATGCTAAAGCATAGCTGAGAATAGATTCAAACTTTCAGATAGGCGCAATAAATTCTGCTTTTAAGAAGTCACGCACCGTTTTGGCTTTGTTAAGGTTTGACATTTGTATGTATCCCCTGTCATGATAACGAAGGTATAGGAAGTACACTGGGAAGCAGACCCACAGATAAATACAAGGAATCCAGACCAGGACTGTGTTCTGAAAGCACTGGGTGAAGTCTGGATTTTCTGTGTGCCATGTCAGATTCCAATCCTGGGGAGAGAAAAATCAATTGAGTTAAAGAAAAAGCAAACACAGAACTTCAGTATTAAAAAAAAGAAAAAAATAGCCATTACCTGTCTTATTCTGTATCCCTTCTTGTGTATTTATTTCTACTTGTATTAAACTGGCTTCATTCTGTGGTGTATCTAATTTTATTGCACTTTTTATAGCTTAGAAGCTTTAAACCTTTACAAGATGACATTGTCTATACACAGCTACCATAACACATAAATGTAATACTGGGATCTTTAATAATATTGATCAGGATCTTTAACAGTATTAATCAAGGACTTTCATATTATCATTGCAGAAAAATAACATGACAATGCTAGTTATCTCCCATTATAACTACTTTACACGCATGTATAAATACTCAGATACACCACATTGCCAAATTTCAGTGTGGAAACATTATCTGGCATACAGCAAAAGTGAACACCACACAACAACATCAGTTCACTATTTTAACATTGTCTCATGGCTCCCAAGCTGTCTGCAGCAAACCCAGTGGAGACTTCCTGGTAATTCAGAACAACAGGGCATAGAAGGAAGTAGAAGGCTTGCCCCTTGCAGCCTGTTTCTTACTCAACAGCAAAATGCAAATCAATGTAATTCAATGTTTTCCTATTTCTCTTAACACAATTTTCAAAAACAAGATAAGCCACCATACATCAACTCAAAATTTACAGTAATAGAAACACAATCACAATTTCCATTACTGGTACAAGGACTATTTACAATGACAGACTGTTGAGTAAAATGAACTTTCATACCACATTTATGATTGGCTTGAGTTAGGGAAATCTGCTGCAGGAAATTTTACCTTCTAATTACTAACTTTGCTGTCAATTACCATAAGGGGCACTTCCTCTCAACTGCTGTAGATTTCTAACTCTCAAAAAAAAAAAATGATGCAATATAGAATTATCGCTACTGCAGACAGACTGCAATAACCAACAGCCAAAGCAGAACTGACAGGCTTCTGTTTAAAGGCTGCACAGCCAAGAGTAGCAGTCCCATGCCCAAAGGCTCAGTGTCATTTTCAGTTGCAAAGCATTTTTTCAGCCAGTTGCGCAGCTTACAACTGCACAGAATACCAGTACCACTACTGGCACATAATGGTAGTCAGTAATCCTTCTCCTCTATAAAAGCCTGAGCTAGTCACAGAAATAAGTGCCATTATCCACATTTTATAGATGAGGAAACAGAAGCAAAAGGAGCTGTAGCGCCTGTCCCTTCTATTCTAACATCAAAGCTGGAAATAGATCCCACTGCCATACTTTGATCCTTATTTGTCCCCATCTTCCACTGATTAAACAGTTTCAATTAAACAGTCACAATAAGAGGAAAATAGATCTGAAGAGAAGCAGAAAATACAACTTGTAAAAACGTCAATTTGAGGATAACCAGTCAATATTTTAGCATAGAGTAGGTTTCCCCTCAAATTTGATTGTTCCATATGAAGATGTCTTGTTTTGAAAAGGAAAAGAAGAAAAAAGAAAAAACAACCTTCTTTTGAAAACATATTCACAAATGTATCTTCTTTCCGCACTTCCCTCTCAATTTCTGTCAGAATCTAGGACATTTTCTGTTAGAAACAACAGACAGTATGCACAGGACACACAGCTGTTACTTTTCTCCTCTATTTCTACAGCATTCTAAAAATTCTTCTCACTTCATATCATTTTTAATTTGCCAGTTAAAAAAGAAAAATATTTTAAAAAAAATCTCTGAACTTAACACAGCCAATTCAAGGAAATTAACACTACTAGAGCATAAAAATGCCTGATCATGTTTTACTGTGTCTGCATATGAGTCAAGTAAATTGTTCGCAACGTGGCAGAGGCTGTGAGGTACTGTAGGCAATCCACATGCTTATTAAGTTCCCCAACTGCAGAACATCATCAGAAATTTCAGCTGAGTCATCCTTACATTTAGCTACTGCACGAATGTTTTTGGCTTTCTAAGTCCCAGCTGCTCTGCTCCAGCACAACAGCCAAGAAAAAGTCTCATGACTGCAGAACAGTTTACAATTCACAAATTAAGATAGTTCATATGATTATACAAGTAAATTGAGAGGATGTAATCAGCTTTACAACAAACAAAGAACACTGACATTTCATTGAGGGCTTCTTTGGGTTTTTTTGTTTGATTGGGTTTTGGGTTTTTTTAAGATCTACACACTGCTTGAGAAAGTTTCTATCTCCTTTTTCAGTGTTTTTAAATGCTTGCTGTAAAATGAAACAGGCAATTACAAAGCGGGTAATGCACATGCCATTGCCACGTGGCTAAATAAAAGAAAGAAGTGCTATATGCATGACTGCTATGCATATTGGCTGAAGCATATTCTAAAAACATGCGCAGTCTTTCATTTCAGTTTTATATTTGCATGTTTCTGCATGAAAGGCAAGAGGGTACAATGCAACAGTACTTCAGGGTTAAGGACAAAAAGTTGGGACAACAGGGTGGTTTGGAGTAAGATTACTGCTAGAATTTAACAGCTGCAGCAAGATGAGTGTATCTTCTTTCACATTTTTCCAGGATTTGATCCAAAGGCTGCTGATACCAAATACGCTATTATTCTGCGTACACCAGAAATGGCTACACACAGGTGAGGTGCAGAAGCCCCTTCCATTTCACGTTCATTTCAGATGATAAAAGATGAGGAAAACATGCATGAAAAGATAGACATGGTGGCATTTTTTCCTGCCAATTCCCTAGGTGCAGTTCTCTCAAGCTATGTTCATACAAGGCAGTTAGCACAGGCAGGAACAGAGCTTTAGACCAAATACTTCCTGCTAAGCACCTGATGCCCTCACAAGGTGCCTTTCACCCAGGTTCAGACAACAGGAGTTGCAGGCTTTCCTGCAGGCTGACCAGCTGTTCATCAGCCTCTGGGAGCACGCTTCCCAGTTAATGCATGTTCAAAAGGCACTCCGGCCACTCTTCAGTGAACCAACAAGGAGGGCAGGGGACGGTCAGGAGGTCGCATAAGAAGCAGGCTACCAGTCCGAACTGAGATGTTAATGCCTTCAGTGTACAAAGCCAAGAGGACATCAATCAATTACAAAAGAAGGGCACACCCTAAGTTCTGTATGGAAGATACCATAGCTTTATGAGGTTCAATCATGGCTGAGTCACTCAGCATGAAACCAATATGTACTTCTATTCAAATCACAATGTTCATATAACAAGTATAGGCTAATTCTTCTAGTTTAAAGTACATGCTTCTCCTTTGCTTTATAAAAACCCAGTATCAGAGTTTTATTTTTTTTTCCCAGCACAAACCAGTATTCTTTATGGACCAACACAGAAACAGTCACTGAAGCAGACCCTTGTATTTAACAGACATTAATTAGCAATGTAATGACTTTTTTCTAACTTGAGTTTTAGAAACACTGTTTTAGAAGTTCTATGAAAGCACAAGGTTGTCCCATTTTCACATCTTAAATAGCAATTTTCACTCGGACTGATCAGCTAACCCTTCTACTTTGCAAGAGCACATCAACTGACAAGATATCCAAGCGTCCACCGAAAGCCTACACAAACTAGCAGTCTCCTGCCATGAGGGACGAGGAAAAAAGGGGTTAGGTTTACAGCTATTAAGACTGTATAATCTAGCAGCAGCCTTTAATTTAAACAACGACTGCAGGAACCCGCAGGAGAAGAATCCTTGTGTGACTCCTTTTTTCCTTTCTTGGTAGATGCTGGGAGACAAAAGATCTGCTGTTGGCTTCATTTTATACTTGTTCAAAAGAACCACATCTCAACAGATGTTACATAGTTTCAGGTTGTTTTTTTTTTTTTTTTCCTGTTAAGATCCATGGAAAATTTTAAAGTTTCCCAGAATAGCAAATGAATATTTTTAAATTTATCTGACCTATTTCTCACTTTTCATTTCCATCACTAGCGCTGCGGCTGAAAAAAACACCAGTCCGTAGTTTTTATGCCCAACAGCACATTTTCTTTTATGGCAAAAAAACCCTTTCTATCACACTTGAAGTGAAACTTTCTATCTCCAAGAGTGCAAAAAATGCTTGGCATTCCCCAGAATCATGTGGATCGATTCACATGTAAACCACTTATTTAACAGTGCATAAACCCAAGGAAAATAAAGACCTATATTAAATTTCTGTCTAAAATTTCAGGAACAGGCAAAATAAAAATATTGGCAGGGGTACCAGGCAAAAGTCACAACACAGAAGATCAGTTATTCTGCCTCTGCTCAGGGAAGAAAGACTACAGAGAAACTGTACGCCTCCAGTGTGTCCCATCTGAGGAATAATGACAGTATTTGACCCTGGACAGGACCTCATAGCTAGCTGCCCCTACTCTGGCAGGCAGGAAAGGCTGTTAAGTGAGCAGCCAGCAGCCTCCTGTTCTCACATCAATAACCCTATCTGACCCACAGCACATTTTAAAATTCTCACTGGCAGAACAGGAGAGACCAAAGTCACTCAGTTTCCTGCCTGCTGTGCACAAGTGTGCTAGAGATACAGGCTGCCAACCCCATTGTTAAATCCACCTGCAGAAACCAGCTGTGACTGAAAAGTGATTTAAATATTTACCACACACCTACGTGAAAAATGAAATCATGAAACCACATTGGAATCTTAATATCATGGTTGACACTCCTTCAAATGGAGCTTTACATTGACATTGGTGCGTACCCACTACTCCAGTATCTCCCACAGAAGAAGCACCTCCTTTGTAATACCAAGACATCATAGAATGGTTTGGGTCAAAAGAGACCTTAACGATCACCTAGTTCCAACCCCTCTGCCATGGACAGTGACACCTTTCACCAGACCATTTTGCTCAAAGCCTCATCCAACCTGGCCTCATATGGTTTCTCAGTCTTATTTTCCTAACAGTAAAAACTATTCTGTGTTTAATGCAATGCTTACATTTAGTAGAACACAAGTAGTTAGCTCTCTCAAGCACTAACACTGAAACTGAAGCTGACAACTTTCATTATAACAGTACTGTCACTTTCTTATAGCCATAGGAAGTCTCGCAATCTGGCAGCTCTAGATACCACGTTAAAAAAATCCCCAGCACAGCACCTATAAACCCAGGAACTGTTTCAACCATTCTCCCTAAGAGAAGGCCATCAGCCTTTAGCCTACAGTATCTAGAACAGCAAATTTCCCGCCTGCCTATCCCCAGATCAGAGATTAGCCTGATGTGGCTGAGCCTACAGCCCCAGAAAAGCTAGTAGCATGAGTGGACAACAGGCGATGAGGGTGCAGAAAAGGACTTATCTCTTTAAGGCTGCTTTAAAGGAACCCTGACCTTATATAAAAGGTCCCCTATACCACCATTCTTCACCAAAACTAAAAGTAAAAACAGTGACACTGTTGACCACACTGAGAATTAACGAAAGCAATGGATAACAAAGTGATCCACATTTTGCAGTAGGATAGAAGGAGGTCTGTTTTCAAGTAACGAATTTTAAAAAGCTCTCAAAGTTATTCAGTTTGTCAAGTAAGTTTTATTTAATTTAGCTTTAGAAATTTTGAAGACAGACTGAAATAATGTTCTCAAAACACTGTAAATATAATGTCTTGATTCTATCATCCACATTTCAGATCATGAAACATGTACTGGGTCTCACCGTTCCTCTAAGAGCATATTTAGAATAGAGCCTACGACAAGCACAACCATACACCATCTTCACCAGTATAACATTTACCCTGCTGCACCTGCTGTTCATACTAAATCACAGGAGGTGACAGGTTGGTAAATCAAACAACAGATATTCACACAAGAAAAATCCTCCAGAACTCCCCAAAACTGCAGCTCTCCTCTCTGCTCAGCAATACTCACAGGAACAAGAACAGACAATAACATCCCTGACAGGGCCAAACAAGGTGCTGAAGTATGACACTACAAAAAAAACCCCTTCCTATTGACATGTTTATTATTCACTTAAAAATACTATGCAGCTTATATTGAAATTATTTTGGAAAAAGTACTACTTGCATTAAAGGATCCAATGGTTCCAGTATCAATTCCAGATAAAATAGCATAATATACACATGCAAACATACCTTAGCTCTCATTTATTTCCTCTAGCTTTTTCTCTTAATAAATAGTGAGTTTCCCAAAATGCACAGATCTCTCCTGTGACACAATGTAGTTGCTGTTCTTGTAATTGAATTCAGTGCAGTGTCCAAGTAGAATGGTACCTTTGCTGTGATGCACACATGAGCTCATGCTGCATTTAAATAAAGCTTTCAATACACTACCCATTCCTTTGAAGACCTGTACTAACTACATTAATGGTTTACCGGTTTATTGTATCATCTAAGGGTATACTGTGCAAATAGGAAATAGCAGAAATATTTTAAACACTTGAACAGATTTTACAATAATATCTTTCCAACAGCTACTTTCTACACTTAATGAAAAGCAGCCAGGAAGGATTTTTTATTTTTAGAACTCACAAAACCAAGATTCTACTAAAAAGTAAAAGCCACACAACCAAATATTTGATCTTATTCCCAGGCCTCCACAGACTCTAAAAACTACTTCTGCAAGGAGAAATGACAAAATTATGCTCCTGCACAGAACTCTACCACTTACCACAAGCAGTGGAAGAAATGAAGCATGCCACATTTGGGAAGAGACTTCAGGACTTCCCTTCATGTTCACATCTGAGGATGGGTGCTCATATCTCCACGAAGTTATCAGACATTTATTAAGGCAAGTAAGAGCCCAGTTAGATAAGTAAGTTTGTGAAGTTTTGTTCTTTTACTGCCATGGAGGCAAAATGAGAAATACTAATGGTAATTACCACATTAGGTAGCAAGAATTGGATTCAGATCTCCGACTCCCATGGAGATCATGTTCACCCACAGAAAAAACAACATTGTCACAAGACAACATTGTTAGAGCAAGAGGGGGAGCATTAAAAAAACAAAAAAAAAAAAAACAAAAAAAAAAAAAAAAACAAAACAAAACAAAAAAAAAAAAAAAAAACAAAAAACAAAAAACAAAAAACAAAAAACATAATAAACAGGGGTCCTAAAAATTTTAAATCATTTCTGTAAAGACCGTGGGGGAAATCTCAGTGTTTCCTGTGACAGCTAAACACCCTTTATTTCTCATAATGTCTTCTATTAGAAATGGTTTTAGCAAGATGAAGTTCTCAACAGTAATGACTTACAAAATGCAGATTTGACTAGTTAAGGCAGCCAAGAAAAACCTCTACCTTCCAATACCCGTTCCTGAACTTAAATCAGGCCTCTGCACCTCCTTGCCCAAAACCCAAACATCACTATTTTCTAATGTTCACAGAGAGATTAAATCCCTGGTTATAGACAGCACGGCATGAGCTGGAACTGTATGTAAAATGACAAGAAGGAAAAAACAAAAACAAAACCAACCTTTTGCTTTTGTTTTCCTTTGGCTTAAAATAAGAAGCTGGTGCTGACAAGTTATCAGAGAAGGGTAAATTCCACCTGCAGCTGTGAAATTTACAAGAGCTGATCTCTGTAATCCAAGAACCCAAAAGCCACTGAATTATGGCTATTTGTGTCAGGGAAACATATGACAGATTACATCAGCATTCACGAAAGTAAAATGTTTAGCCTTTTTCTACAGACACAGTATTTCCAGACTCTGCAAGTACCATGACACATTTTGCCACAAGACAATAAAATATTTACCATTCAGTTTCAGAATCAAAAGGATAGGTTTTACCCATTTGTAAAATTTTTCATTGAAATGACTCTTATTTACAAGAATACATGAAAAAGATTCCTGCTCTCATCTCCTTTTTGCACCAAAACCAGAACTTTTACTTAATAATAATGCAGCAGCCTGTATATCTAGTTCAAATCACTGTGAGAATTCTGAATACACCTGGGTAATAACCTTACACAGGGCCTAAGATAACAGCTTACATTGGCATAAACTGTATCCAAAGCTACCACAGACGCAAAGAGTGAGAAAACAGTAATGCATGGAATTCTGACTCTATTAAAAGTAAGCGAAAGGTCAGTACCCGGCAGTAGGCTTTTTAGAGATGTGACCCAGAATGACTTCAGTGCAACCCGGGTTAACCTTCACTTAGTCCCAGTATAGCACAGTGTCTCAATGCAAACTGCAACGTAACTGCATGGAACAGCACAAGTTATCCAGGTGTTCTGCTGAGGATTTTTCCTCATTTTACTTTTCTGAGCAACCTTGAACTGACAGCTGCAGAATGCCTGCTTATCTATTAAGAAAATCCTCATCCACAATAGAATGTCAGGCTTAATTTTCCTGTATTTCCCCTAAATTGATCTATTCTGGATCAAGAGAGATAAGCTTTATTTCTAACAGAAGTTTAATTTTTATGCAAATTCAGACCAACAGAAATGCTTTACAGGTTTAAAGAAGAGAAAGCTGACAGATAAGCTTCTTTCATTACTAAAAATGCCAACAATCACCAAGCCAGGAGAATCAGGCAATCAACTGTTTATTACAATGTTTATTACAATCTAGTGTAAAGGTTTTTCTGTTTAACTGTTTTCTGCTGTTGCTCCTTCTCTATTCCAAATGCAGTCCACATATTACCTTCCTGTGGCAGCAAGTGTAAGTAGTTTTCTGATCTGCACACTCTTAAATTCTAACCACAAATGCATTCATAAACTTAGTACTTTTACAACTGAAGGAAGAGTCTAAATTCCTAATTTTTATCAAGCTCACTCAGCATCACTCTCAGGACCTCATTCCCTCCCTAGCTCTGCCACAAACACACTGAAAAAGCACTATTTTACAGTGCAAAAAGCTGCAGGATTCCTAGATACATGCTAATTTACTGCTTGTCTGAGGTATAAAAGCACAAGCCATGAACCTTCAGAACATGAAATTACTTCTTACATAAAAAGTCTGGTTTTCCTTCAGAAGACTATTTCAGGAAAACAGTGTCCCAGTGTTCTCATAAGCAGTATACCCACAGCAGATGTTTACATCACACAGTATCACTTCACAACTGTCAGCTAATCATTATTATAATTAACTATAATTAATTCATTTATTAAAGAATATTAATGGATTTTCTCCTTAATAACATCCTATCAAGCCACATTATAGTCTTAGAAGATCGTAGCATGTCTGCAAACAGCTGAGAGAGGCTGGTAGATCTCCCCTATATACAACGTCAACCCAAATACAAATCATAATATACTGGGACAAACACTCAAGAAAATACATTTATTGAAGCAGGCAAAACATTCCTGAAAGCCTTACCACTCTACACAACAGCAAGAGAAGCAGAGCCCAGTCCCACCAAGTTGATCCCTGGATTTTGTATGTGAGGCTTTGCCTCAGCTTTTGTCATCCATTCTGTTTATGTCCTGTAGTTTGGTTCCATATGAAGAAGCACTATACTTAGAACACTATGTGGATACAATTTCTTTACTAACAGAGAAGAGGCTCCACAAATGCTTTCTGCACCAACAGGAAAGAAAGAGGCCTGGGTTTACACAGGCAGACACAGCCTGCATCATTAAAGGACTCTATAGCTTTCAAAACAAAGGAGATTAAAACTTGCTCTTCAAGAAGTAAATAGAATTACTTGCTTTCAATCCTTCCTCAATAACCAAATGTCCAACTAGAAAAATGGGGGGGAGGCGGGAGGGAGGGGGAATCTTCATTAAGTTCCCACTGAGATAAAGAATTAACATCTATCAAAATTAATTTTAAAAAGCACATCTTTGCCTGTGAAGGCCATGATAGGAGTTTACATACATATCAGCCATTTCTCTCACATTCCCATAAGTATAAGCAAAAACCTCAAAATTTCAGATTCTATTTGACTTACCAACATCTTCTAATGGACACATAACTAAGATTTCCTGTAACTCCTGGCAGAGCACTGGAGGAGGGACTGTCAGGAGCTGCTTGTGCAAGCATAAACTCAATTTTTCATTCACATCTGATACTTTTTTTCATAAAAGTCATATTGGGGGATAACCTTGAAAACTCTAAATATCACAAAAACTCTTATCCTCTTCCTTTAGCAATTTCAAACATAAGACTTCTCTAAACATGATACCACATAGTTTACAAGCTCTGAAAAACTGTAACTACCCCAACATTTTACTTCAAAGAAAGGAACACCAACATGCTATTTCAAAATTAAACTCCACTGAAACCATTGTGTGAGTATGCGTATATCCAGACAGCTAGGTGAGCATGCCGAAGTGTACAGCATGTTCTGTATCTGCCTTGGTGCTTATCCTGCTTACCTAGAATGACTGAGTTCCTCACCCCACTTCACTTTTTTTGCCTGCTGGTACTGAAGCCAGGCACACTGCACTCACGAACCAGTGACACCCCAGGCAAACGTATCTCAGCACCTCAGGTCACAAGAATTTTCAAGTTTAAACAGGCCCTTAAAAGTCACTGCACTGAAATGAAAGTAGTGCAAATGTTACCCCTAACCCACTAGGGTTTTTTAAAACTTTTACATCAACAGCTATTAATAAATAGCAACTTTATCTTATGTAGCTGTACCTTTGTGTTATGGATGGGATACTCATTCTAAGATACTCAGTGATGCTCAAGAGAGCAAGGACAAAACAGTACCCTTCCAAAAAGGGAGTCTGGTTCAAAGGAAGTAAGAAACAGTTAAGTTCTGTAAGCAAATCTGATTGCAGTGAAGTTAATATGCTGAGAGGGGGCACAGAGATAGATTAAATAGGGGGAGGAAGGTGTGAAGGTGACAGCAAGCTTGCTTGTGCTGTTGACCTTTCAGATTAAGTATTAAATAAAACCAATCTGTTTAATTCTCAGACAAGAACCTTCAACATTAACATTCCTTGGGTGTGCAAAGAACCAAAACCCTGGGCAGCAAGGCTTAAGAAGATTAGCATACGGTCTTTAAGGGTCCATTAGGTCTTTTCAACCTGCAAAGTCTTCCCCACAGTTTAAAACTGAGCTGCCTCAAACTCAGCACCACCCTTAACAGAAAACACATCTCTTCCTTGAAGCAGTCTGCCAGCGCTAGGAAATCCCACTGCTCCACTAGCGAGCACCAACCAAAACAGCTGATGCAGCCATAGAGCTCACCACAAGAAAGCAACAACACATGCCACCGCATATCTAGCCATCACCCAGCTCTGAGAAGCAGAAGAGTGCAGTCCACAAGACAGGAAGACAGCAGCACGCAGTACCACAGAGGTGGTATCTAGAAGCCCAGTGAAACACTGCACGTACATAGGCATTTCCTGAAACTCCATTACAACTTCAGTTTCAAGTAATAGCCACGATGGAAACAGCAGAAAACAAAGCAGCCAGAGCATCCATAAGGACTAAAACTAGCATTACTACTCTCCCACTATTAGGAACAATGCAACAAAGTGCATACAAACTGTTGCTCATGAGGACAAGATCGCCAAGGAAGAAGAGTTTTCTAAAGACACCTTACACCAACTGGAATACACAATTGCTCTTTTTCAGGATTAGAAGAATCCAAAACTCAAATAACCACACCCAGAGGATCTTTAGCTGGAAGAAACAAAAGGCAGACTCCATGTGACTTGGAGAAGGATGACAAATCACAAAGTCATCTATGCTCTTGGGAACCAATGCATTTAGTGAAAAAAATGTGTGGTGTAACTATGACCTGGCAGAAATGGCTATACAAGAATAGTGCTTTCACAATAAAAGAATCTAGCATCAGAAATCCTATATATATATATATTATAAACTAGTTGCTTCCAACATTCCAAGTGTAGATCTTGTTTCTACCTGATGTTTCAACCCCACAAGTCAAAGAACTGGAAACTTTTCCAGAAGCTTTTCCATAAACTGAGTTTTGACACATGTATTCCCTAAAGCTTTTCAAAATGTCTCATTCTAGGAAAGGGAAACATTTGATGACAATCTGTAATTTAACCCACTCTGAGAAACATGAAAATTAGCTTAAAAGATGCATGAACACAAGCAATGTAATAGGAGGTGAGAGTCACTTTGGAACAGCTGGAAAAGATAAATATCTTGAAGTCTTGATGATTTTTAAAATATTTGCTGAGTAATATCTTAATAGTTCTTGAGACAAACAGTACAACAGCATGTGTTGAGATATCCAATTTTATTTTACTAGTAAGGCTGTTCATTAGCTCAATGCTGGTTTTGGCAAATATCCGATGACTACACGAGTTCTTTGAACAGTCTACAAAAATCCACATCTCCCTCTTGGCCCTACATTGTCCTCAGTAGCTCTCACCCCATCTTTTTTTTTTCCCTAACTTCCTGCTCTCTGTCCTCCTTTCCTCCACAAAACCTCTTTTTCCATACAACCCGTTTCCTCATCACAAGGATTTTCACTGCCTTCCAGCCTTCCCAGAGGCCTCACTGCTGCCAGCACCTGTGCGCTTCTGCAAAGGAACACCTTGTCTCAGCTGAGTAAGTCCCACTCTGCAACGTTTCCGCACCACCCTCCTTTGCACAGCTGGTTTTCAGTTCACCCACAACAGGCTGCACTCACCACTCTACATTAAGGAAGAGCAAAAATATCTCTATGCAAACATGCGATATAGCTGCTAACCCACAGAAAGCGTATCTTTGGCCTCCTTCCCAGGACAGCACACCACTTCAGTATGATGGCAGCAGTCAGTCACCGTTATTACTCGCACAGTCCTGAGTAATGCAGACGAACAACCAAACGCAGGTCACTCAGGAACTCGTTTCGCGTCTCCCAAGCAAGCACTCACTAACCCGTTCCTTCCTACAAGCATTTTATTTCGCTGCCGGAAACCCCGCACACGAGGCATACCGGGTCCCACTGCGACTCGGGAGCGGGAACACCGAACACAGTCAGAGACCCACGAGTCCCCAGCCACGGCCCTGCTCCTCCACGCAAGCCCGAGGCCGGTTCACGCCGGCGTATCACGCACGCACCGCTGGGGCTAAAGGGGCTGGTGCACGGCCAGGGCACGCCGCAGACCCCCGCGCTCTGTCTACGGTGAGCGCCGGCATGGGAGGCTCCGGCTCTCCCCCCACCGGAGGCAGCCTCTTCGGGTTCCGCCCGGGGCCAGCGACCATCCCTGTCCCACCCGGCTCCCCACCATCCGTCAGTGCCGGCACTGGCAGCAACCGCCGCCCAGCCGAGACCCCGTAACCCCATCCCGCCGCTCACCCAGAAGGGCTCGTAGGCATCCACACTGCAGAAGCTCTCGATCCCCATGGGGCGCGGAGAAGGGACCGCGGGCTCCCGCGGCAGCGCTGCGTCTCCCCGTCCGCACCTCTCCGTGCCCGGGCGGAGACGGGCCGCCACCGCCAGCACAGAGCCCTGATTGGCTCCCCGGTCACGGGGATACAGAGTCCCGGCACCGCCCGCCGCCACCGCCCGCACTGCGCAGCCCCGACTCGGCGGGGGCAGGCAGCTGGGAGCTATGCAACCCAGCCCAGCCCCGTGGCGGCGTTCCGCGGGGAAGCGCATCGGCTCCGCATCGCGGTGGCCCGGGGCGATGGACGGGTCCCGAGACTGGGAGCTCGGCCGGAGCCTAACACGTGCCTGTGTTCGGCTCAGGACACCGCCCGTCGTAGCCAGCCTCGCCGGGGCGGAAGCATTGCCCCCCTCGTAGCATCCCCTTCTCGCCTCCCTCCAGCAGCCTTCCGGATCGCGGACCTCCCACCCGCACCGGCGGCCGCAGCTGCCCGCAGGCACCACGGCGCGCCCTTCTCCGGGCACCAAACACAAGGAGCCCACACATCGCCCATGGAAAGGCACTGCGAGACGGAGGCTTCCTCCGGGAAGGACATAGTGAAAGCCCTCACTCACCTTCAAATACTTGCCAACGTGAAGCAGTTAAACTGGTTTCAAAGCCCTGAACTACTTCGAGTTGACTAGCATGAAATGAACCTAAACGACCAACCAACTTTGCACGAAACTATATACTGGTTCAAATAACTGCACAGCCCCGAAGGCTGTGTTTGGCTCTGTCTCACGGTGCACTCTTCACATCCAATTTAAAATGCATCGGTTAAGCCCACAGACGGCATCCATGCTCGGCTGACTATCTGATACACCAGAAAACACCAGCTGGAGCATGCATGGCACATACGCCAGGATGGCGTCATACCCTGCAGGAAAGAGCAGGGTGGTTACGTGCTACCCTACAGAAAAACAACTGAAACCTTTAATTGTATGAGCTACATAAAGAATCTCAATTTAAAATGTTCTTTTGCATCTAGAGCAATTATGGTAACGGACAAACTTGTCAGAAGAGACAAAGCTGTCGGAAGAGAGACAGGTCTTGTTTGTCTAATGTGTAACTAAAATGCAAGAACCACATACAAAGATAATATCACAGGTTGCTGCTTTACTGGCCTGCATGCCTTCACTGTAGTTTTGGAGCTGTGTTGGTGGCTGGCTGTGGCCATGCTGTTCATCCAAATGCAGCAATACTGATCTGTGCCCCTGGATCTCTCATTTCCAGGGTGTCAGGTGGAGGAGCAGCAGCAATGTTCAGCCTCCACCAAGGCTCTGTTTACCTTGATGAGCTGAGCAGAATCATCACAGAAAGATCAAACCAAATTCAGTGTCAGAATTGCAAAAGCTTGTATCAGTTTAACCCATGCCTTATTTCATACCACATTAAAATCTTTATAGTACTGTAAGAGAACAGCTAAATGTTGACATCTAATTCCCCTTATTTTTATTAAGAATATTTGTCCTGGATTGTGCATTCATCTTTAAATTCATCTTAAAATCATAGTAAATACCTTGGTGGGTTGCTTTTTGATGTCTCAATGGTATCACACCTGTTGAAAAAGTTACATCCCACATGTGTTACCCTACTGCCCCTCAGCTGTAGGGAATACTTTTTTATCCTGGCTACTCTGCATCACATATGAATAATAGTAACTCTGACAAATAATATAAGCTACCCTACAGCTGCTTGTATTATTTAGTAGCCCTGTAGGAAGAGCTTTTCCTTTTTAATAGCATTATTAATACACAGTAAACCAGAAAAAAAAAAAATGCAACCTCTAAGAGCTTACACTTTTACACATACTGTGTGTGCAATATTCTGTTGAATATAAACTTACAGCTGAAATGATACAGCAGAAAAATTAATACAGGGTGGAAAACAGCAACAACAACTAGAAGTTAGGTGTAATAGAACAGTGACCTACAACAACATGGAGAACTTTGGAAGGATACAGAGAAAAATGCTTTGACTGTGAAAACTTGTTGCATGTCAGGTAAGCAGTCCTTCATCACCAGTTGCACTGGGGAGCTGGGCAGCAGTCTTGGGAAAGGCGGAGGCACGTACTGCTGCTGACTCATTGCAAGTTCGTGCTGTGTTAAAGAACAGATTAACTTCACCATTCCTTCTGAAGACTTTTTTCATTAATTTATTGTCCCCCGTTATAGAGATTCCTTGGAAGCTCATAACATAAATATTTGCTTTGAGAGGAAATGTAAAAAACCCCAACCAAATAAACAAAAATAAATCCCAACAAACAAACCCCACCCCACAGTTCAAGGCTGTAAGTGGTTTACTGCTTAAGACTCACATTTTCCTTCAAGCCCAAGCAGGCTGCTCCAACTAGACCATGACAAATCCCGTTTATTCATCCACATTGGCTGCATTTCCTTTGGGAAACTTTTTATACTTCCATAAAATAAACACTGTCGACTCACCCCAGCAACGTGAAGCACACCCGCATGTCTCCAGTCACACCGGGGATTCTCACACACTTGCGAAACACCCGTATTCGGTTACATTTTGGCAGGTCTTTTTAATTAAAAGCTCCTCTTTGGTGACTACTTTTAATTAAAAGTTCGTATTTCAGGAACCCGATGCAAAACTCCTCTGCCATACATCAGGGAGAAACTCTCACTCATTCTCCAAATTTCACTTTTGTTCTTTCTTATTCCTTTTTGGGGTTGGGTTTTTGGGTTTTGTTGTTTTTGGGTTTTTTTTTTCCTCCAAACAAAGCAGATTGACGTTTGTAATTATAGAGAGGAAAAAGTACCACAACCCTCAGAACACCGCCCGCTCCCCCCTCCGCGGCTGACAGGACTGAACCACAGGCAGGGTACCGAACGGTAACTCCATCTACAGCCCACAGGCACTCATTATTTTATCCCGGCTTGACCCTGCCTAGCGGACACCGCGGCAGCACAGGGCCGCTCCCTCACACGGGCAGCCCCAACCAGAGGGGAACCCTTCCGGGCCACCGGTCCTTCAGGCAAAGCGCGCCCACCCCGCCCACTCCCACCTCCCAGCACCGCGCCTGCGCAGTGGCAGCGTGTCGGCTCCGAACTGTTTCGTCTGAGTCCTGGCAATGGCGTCGGTGGCGCAGCTCAAAGCAGGTAGTGAGGTGGGGGTGTTGGAGGGGTGAGGAGGCCTGGCCGTGATGGAAGTACCCCGGGACAACGAAGGCGGTGGGCGTCCGGGTTGGCATGGTACGCCTGGGTGCGTAGTGTAGTCGCCCCGGGCGCTAATGGATGCCGTCGTTTCACAGCGCCCGTTGTGGAGCCGCAGAAGAAACGTCCCTGAGCCTTCACACGAATACGTTGCGTTGATCTTGGTTTGGTTTTCACTCGTTGCAAACATCTTGATCCAGTTACATCCCACTTTTGAAATTGATAAAACGTATGTTTACCACTAAAAAAAGATACAATTGCGGCCTCTTTGAAGCCTCAGTAGTTATCTATAACGTTCCTACTGTTGTTACCTACTGGCATATGCACAGGTGCAGATATCTTATCTTTCTTTCACTGTGAATATGCCGAAATTATATTTTTATTGTAGGTGATAAGAATGCTGCTTGAATACGTTTGGCTTTATACTAACGATCTTTTTGTGGTAATAGCTTTAAAGGAAACACTGGAAAAAAAAGGTGCGCTTGGACAAATAAAAGCAAGGATCAGAACTGAAGTTTTTAAGGCACTGGATGACCAAAATGAACCACGTCCACCGCTGACTCGTGAAAACTTTTTAATCAACGAACTAATTCGTGAATACCTGAGATATAACAAGTATAATAATGCAGCACATGTTTTAACTGCAGGTATTGGGTCTGAATTTTTGTTGTAATCACTGTATTAACAGACATCTGCTGTTTGGCTGAGTAATTCCACTGACACTGTGAAATTCATAAAGCGGGACCAAGCTGCAGAGTCTGGTCTTCTCTTCAAAATAAATAAGATAATACTCTCTCCACAGTTTTACTTGCAGCATTAGGCAAAGTTATCCGTTAGTTTTCAAGAACACTCATTCTTTGCCCCTTTTCCTTGAGGTAAATGCTTTCACAAAGTAATCGGTGCAAGAACAAGAAAACCTGCTAGCAGCCTCTGAAATCAAAATGCTTTTCTTAGATCTCTGCATTTGTCTTGGAAAATTACTAACTATTTTTGAATCATATATCACATTCTTATCTCGTTGGCATTTTGGTAAAAAAACCCAAACCAAAACAACAGCCTCCAAATGAACAAAATTTATTTGAGGAAAAATTAAAATGTACATAAAGTAGGTGAGAGTCTGCATTTTTGCAATTCTGGCAATTCATGCATAAAGAATGTATCAGAAGCTTTGTTGGATGTCCTCAGCTTAAATAACAAAAAAGAGTACGAAGAAGATAGATTGATTTTTTTTTTCCACAACTGCAGTTAAGCACTGTTGCTACCCGTGTTTGAGAGCTGTTTACAGTATTGAAAGAGGAGCTGTAATTTACGTGGTACAGCACTTGCTTATCTTTGTAGGTATTGCTAACTGTATTAGAAATTTGAAGTTCTACAGTTGTGCTTAGATACAGTAATTACTACTATTTAATAATTTGATATATTTCAGTCCCCCTTGAGGGAATGGAGACAGTCTGTACAGTAGTTAACGTATGGAATCTGTTTTGTAACAGTACTTCTTTAGAGAGAGTTGTTTGCGTGATTATAGTGTAAGCCTTCTTCAGTAATTTTCTTAGATTTCTTTGGAGTGAAGATAAAAATCTTAATATGTCATGTGAATTTTGTGAGTATGAAGCACTAATGTTTAAGTGAGTTCCTGGAATTACGGTATGCTGTTAGATATTAATAGTCTAAAAGGGAGATGTGTGTTCTCTTTTGAAATCTGTTAATTGATGATGTTTTTCTTACCAGTCTTAATAATTTTTTCAGAGTCTGGCCAGCCTGAAGTGTCCTTGGATAGACAGTTTCTTGTCAAAGAGCTGAACATGGTTGAAGGCACAAATGGAAAATCAGTGTAAGGACTGATTTTGGAATGCACAGTATATTCTGGTTTGCATATATTTTTCTCTTTATGGTTATTAAAAATCACATAGAACTGATCTCACCAATTCAAATGCGATTAGATCGCATGCCTGCTTTAACATGCTGTATTAAAATTGACAATGTCAAACACAGGGCCATTTTCAGACATGCCCCATACTAACATTTAATTCTGCTAACTCTATAGCCTTCTCTAGATAGTGTACTTGCATCCCTAAACACAAGTCGCTTATCAGTACAGTTTTCTCTACAGTCAGAAGTAGAAAACAGATACACTCTTTGCAAATCAGTGAATTGCTTTGTAGAGCAATAAAAAGATTATTGTAGTCTTAGATTAGATACAAATTTATAGTGCTTCAATACAACTTCATTAATGAACTAGGGTACTGAAGCAGCTTTAAACATGCTCAGTGTTCTCTGTAGCTTGTGCTGTCAGAATCTGTCAGGTGCTAAGAAAGAATCAAGTTCGGTTTGTGCAGTGGCGGACTGTGCCTGGCAAAGTCTGATCCTTCATACTACACAAGTGAGAATGTGGATCTGTGTTTTTGTGCTAGGCAGACTCCGGTTGTTCACCTACAGGGGGTCTGGAGTTTAGCTGAGAGTGTCTCTTAAGGCAGGCTTTTTAAGAGCGTGCTGATATTCAGGGGGGGCTTAGGTCTGTGCTGATTTATATAATGATACTTTGCATAATTACATATATATGTACACATATAAATGTATATATACATGTGTAAGGACATCCATATGTATTCTAGAAGTAAACGTTAAGGTCTGAGAAGTCTGAAGAAAGGGTGTGTTTTTAATGCTCATTATTTCATAGACTCATTTTGTCATTTCTGTCTTAAGCAGACCTCTCTTGTATGGAATTCTCTCTCATTTCTTACATGATGGTAAAGAAGAAAATAACCAGAATACCCCTGCAAGAATGACTTTGCTGAATTACCCAAAACAGAATTTTAGCAAACCACCTACTGAGAGAAATTAAAAAGGTGGATGTTCTCTCATTTTTGCTAGTTTTATTTGTGACCAGATTTTCTGTACGGTACCTATGCTTATAACAGGGTAAACATGCAGATGAGCACACTGCCTTCTCTTCTGTGCAAGGAATGCTTTGCAGTGACATCTCTCTTAAAAATTCTTCAGCAGAATGATGTTTATACTTCAAAAATAGCATTAAGCTGTGTGACCTGACCATAGCTGTTGCTCGTGTATTCATTTAAGAAAGGCCCTACTATATCCAACTCAAGAAAGACCCTTTATATGTGCCTTTGTTCAAATAAGTGACCAACTTACACCAGCTCTCTGCTGGTATGCTAATGGTATGCCGACTGGCCTTGGAAGTGCTTGACTGGCCTTCAAATGTATCAGTGGTAGAACTTTATCGTACATGGGAATGTGTTTTATTTATAAAACAGACATTTTAAAATATTGTAGACAGCCAAGTTTATATAATTTTTCGACTGTGACACTCCTGTTACCTTGTGGTACTTGTAGCTACTTGTTAGATACTAATGGGAAGGGGGAGGGGGAAACCTAATTGTTTAGCTTTATTCTGTTAAGACTTTTAGACTGTTAGAGAACTCATTTAAACCAAACAGCAGTGCTGTTCTGATTTTTAGATGGTAGAATATCTGTCATGACCTGTATGCTTTTACAAACAAGGTTTACTGCTCTGCCATTGCTGGTAAAGACCATAAATATTAATATTCCAGTTCTCAGGATCAGAAAGGTCATCCACCAGATTGCTTTACCATTTCCCTAAAGGTTAAACTGACCAAATTGTACTCCCTTACAGTATTACATCTCTGGAGTGAGTCAGCTAGAGACTGTCTTACTACACTAGGAATTTAATACAAGAATTTAATCTCAATTCTCAGCAAAATACATTAAACAGTGGATGTATCTTTTTGGTTTTTATCTGCTCTAAATTAACTAATTTCTGTAGGAAGTTCTTAAACTTCAGCTGTCAGTTCTGTATATGGGCATAAACCTTTGCTGAGAACATAATTCACATCCCCTTGACTGCAGAAGCTTAAGCTCCAAGTTCATTGCTCTATGGCAGAGCACTGGTAAATCTTAATTTTCCTTTTCTGGTCTGCGTTTTGATTGGTTACAGTTAGTAATGCCTAAGCTACAGAATGAAAGGGATCGTTGGTCCAGATTTTTCCTTCAAAGAGTCTGCTTGGCGTGTCACTTTTTAACGTGATAATTTAGTACTGTTGCCTTAGTACTATCAACTATTTATTTTGTATCCAAAAATTTGAAAAGTACAAGGCCTGAGGTATTACTGACATCTAAAAAGTGTGAGAGAAGTACTAAACACCTTTTCTTAACAATTAATTGAGACAATGTTGTTCCCCTCCTGCCAGAAGGGGGGCTGAAGAAAGGAAATGTCAATACCAAAACTGTTACGAATTATCTCTTTGTTAGAAATAATTATTTGTATCAGAAATTTCTAAATTATTTTGGTTTTTAAACTCAGTGTATAGAAGAACTGTTTCTAAAGTATACCTTTGTATCTCACTTCTGAAATTGACTCTGTGCAGGGTCACCTTCCCCTGTTGACTCCAGTATAATTTCATGTGGGGATTTAGTTCAGAGTTAGTTACAAAACTCGGGATTAATCATAAGACATGACAGCATATTGCTTTTTGAACTAAACAGCAGCTTTAAGGCTTTTAACCTTTAAGTAATAGTCTAAAACTCCTTTCTGCATGTGTTTGTGGAATATGTCAGCAGAGACCTAAGGGCAGTGGGTTTAAAATACTAAATATCTGTATGTTTTAATTAGGCTGCATATTCAGGTAATCTATCCACTCATAAAATTAACCCACCAAGTCTCATGTATAACACCAACTTGCTTTACATACTAGAAGTTGTTTGCTTATGTAGTGGAATGAATACTCCAAGAGACCAGGGATCCTGATAAAACACGTGTAGTCTGGTGTTTCTGTTACTTCATTCACTGTAGCCAGGTTGGAAGTTGTCTGGAATCTAACCTTTAGTAATGCAAGGCTCTTACCTCATATAGTTGCATGGAAGCATTTTTTTGGTAACGTTGCCAGTTTCCTATGATGATATTCTGTATCAAAGTTGATAATAATAGAAAATAACACTTATACCTTTGGATGTCCAGCTGCATGAGAGTATGTGTGTTTCATTTTCAGATAGAATTCCAGAGCCAGGAAGGACATCTGGCACAAGCATCGAAGAGCCCCTTGTTACACGAAGTATGAGCAAGTGATATCTTTTGTATGCTAATTTCTCATGTAAAGTCCTGTAAGAGTTAATTTAGGAAATTCCTCTTCGCATACATTTCACCAATCTGTCCAGTGGGACCACTTCAGCTTGTTAGATCTACCAATGAGACAGGATGACTGGGTCAAACCTACTGTCAATTAAAAAAATGCTAGCAAAGGCTCTTTCTCCAGTGCTGATAGAAGCAAAACTGTATAAGAAGTTAGATTAGTGACATCTGTCTCTAGAATTTGGTCTAACAATATATTTTATAAAAATAGGTTTGCCTTATAAAAATGTATGAGACAACTTACCACTTCTGCACTTTGCTTGTGTGTTTGTGTTTCTGAATAAAATTGTTCTATTCAGTGTGGAATTTTTGAAGTGTTCAACCTAAATATTTTAATCACTCTTTTAAAAGAAGAAACTGCTACTTTCAGGTAAGTATGGGAAAAAAAGTTGAATAGAAAATCAAAGTGCTTTAGAGGAATAGATGGTTTTAGTTCTCCGGAAATACACACTATATTTATCTTCATCCCAACAAACACATGAGGGTAGGTCTTGTCCATCTGGAGTTGCTATAAGCTGTGTAACACTTAATACAAGGAAGGGGAGAAACTTGTTTTTTTTCCCAAAAGACATGAAACTCAGTGAGGCAAAGCTAAAAACAAAGTTGATAACAGATTACTGATTCCCAGAACTTTTTTTAGCTGAGGTGTTTACATGTTTTGAAATGGAATTTATTTTAAAAGCCAAACTTAAAGAGGTATGTCAGAAATAACAGGTTAGCTACTTATTTTAACAAAATGTATAGATTTTAATGCTTCAAATGATACCGAGAGGAGTTTTGATAAATATATTTTAGGGTTGCATTCTTAAAAATCTTAATTGTTAGACAAATGGTACAGTAAGTGGGAAATAAAGAGAGTAAGAGGACATGCAGTTTGTGAGTTTAGGTGAAAGGACCCCAGGTTGTACACACTGCAGAGTTTTGCTTTTATCTTGATCTGACCCAGTTGGTATTACAGGTGGTTTTTATTTGTTAAGCAGCCTAGCCTCTACTCTGATGTGAAACTGCAGACGAGCTGTATGTCGAAACGAAAAGCTGCATTTATCCACTTGAAGCCTCAGTAGTGAGTTCACCCCTCTGTGTGACTGGCAATACTGCTAGCTCCCCATTTCCTGATACGTAAGCATCTGAGGCCTGTTGCCAGGAGGGAAGGACATGTGTTTGCAAATCCACCTCAATCAGATCCATCTTTTAAGTCTTGTAGCTTTCTGTCAATTAGAATAGACCACTGGATCAGACAAGCAAATTTGTCTCTATGCCCTAAATGTTTGCTCTGTGCAAACATTTGGCACCATTGTCAGGTTCAACCACTTGGCTGAAGAGCCATCCATGTAGAAACTACCACTGTGGGACTCTGCCTCATTACTCAGTCTTTCCTATCACATCAGTGCTAGTATTCACAACCACTGATCTCTCAATTTCACTATCTATAAATACAGTAGAAAAATGGTCTTCTAAGGTGTTATTTGTGAATTACCTTAATTTTTAAATGTGCTAAAAGTGCCTCTATGAAAAGTTGCAAAAATGAGCTTGGTAACAATGCTGATACGATTCCCTGGCCACAGAAATCCCTGAATTTTTAACTTTGCTTTTCCAGAGGTTAACTGCTACATCCCTGTTTCTCCATAAACCAGTGAATCAAATTGTGTGTCTGAATTGTCTCTTCAAGGGCAAGGAGAAAAGCTCTGGGAAACACAGAAGCTCTAGCGTTCTATGATGCAAATCCTCCAGTGTAACCCAAGCCGTTGCATCTGCTTTCTGTCTTCCCACCACAGATCATACAGAAGCTGACCAGGTGTCATGGAGCTCCCTGGGAAATGGATTTTTCATGGTAGAAGTTAAATACAATTTTTGTTCTGGCTAAAGAAGGCAAAGCGCTGTTTGGTACTCCCCCTTTCCCAAGCGCACAGCTCAGCAGAATTACAGGCTCATGGTCTCCACAGTCATGACAGCAGAGGCTATTACAAGAGTGTCCTTACTGAGCTTTGAGGGGAAGGAATAGCTGTAATCAGAGGAGAATTCTGTTTCAGGCTAAGGGAATTTCAGGACTATTTTCTTAGAGGATGGTTGCTTCAGCTCCTTGTCAGGATCCTGCACTGGGATGGTGGGTGGAAGCTGGCCTGTTTGCTCTTGATGTGCTTCATCTAATTCTCTAATACCCTCAGAGCCCAGATTTGAGCATTTGGGACCATCTCTTGTTTTAAAGTATAGCCGTTGTACAAGCAAATTAAAATCAAACTAAGGTATATTTCCCTAATACTTTTCTGTACAACAAAGCTTTGAAATATTTCTATGAAAATATATTGGTCTAATCACATTATTAACGGTCTAGCATTTATCCTGACAGTACATGAAATACGAGAGCATCTTTCAAGATGCAGACATGTAGCACATCCTATTAATGTCAGCCTGCCTGACTCCTTAACAGATGAATTCCAAAGCCTTTGCGGTATTTGCACTTCCCAAAAAATAATTCCTTAAAAGTTTAAGCTAAGTGAGATCACTATTTAGATGAAAATAATTCACAATCCTAGAGTCACAGGTTCAGGTTTTAGGCAAAATTGCCACAGAGGTGAGCATGCACAAAAATTGTTTTCTCCAATAATTAAACTCCCTCTAGCTTCCTTACATACCGTGATGTCTTGCATTAACTGCCCTTAGTCCTTCTACTGACATCAGAAAGTGAAAGGAAAAAAGAAAATATATATAAGCATGTAGAAGTTTGGGGGCTTTGATGAGCAAAATGCATTTCTGAGGGTTTTTTTGAGATGGAACTGTTATAGCTCAGACTTACAGAGGGAACTACGTTAAAAAAGGCTGTTCATTGTCCAAGCATGGTATCACGAGTGAAGGTGACAAGGAGCCAGTGAAGTCTGGTGTAGGTATCAGAGCTGGAGAGCTCTTTGGAAGAACTTACAAGATTACGAACAAATTCTTTCAAACCAGATTTCTGCTCTCCCCTAGAACCAGAGGAAACTCTCCGCGGACTCCAGAGGTATTAGTTTCTGTCATGCACAAGGGAAATTTTTGTCTAAGCTTTATCAACACGCTCCAAGGACTCAGTTACGCTTTACTTCCTGGGCACCCTTTTTATCAAGCTGAATCTTGGCGTCATTTGATCAGTGTTCCGGAGGAGTGATTAGGAAAAAAAAAAACCAAAATATTTGTTCACACTTGCAAAGACACTCTTTCAGTAGCAGCTGGTGTCCAACTGATTCAGAACTGACCTGTGTGCTTCACATAGTTCACTTGATCTGCAGCCAGCATTAACCACAAAGCTGAACATTAAATGATGGTGAGTATTTGACCTCGTTAGAGTACTCTCATGATGAATTGTTCAAGTTCGGACACAGACTGCCCCTCCTGTTCAAGATAGCAGCTTAATACAGGCGGTAACGCACCGGTGTGCTTGTCAGTTCCAATTACATCTGTCAGCTTAGAGAAACGTGGTTGGTAAACTTAGGTAAAAACATTAAAAAAGTTCTTACCTGACACACATCGTTTAACAAATTAACATCTCCATCCATGCTTTGCTTTTTTCCTTCCATTGTGTTCAGGTTACATTGTCGTAATGCAGCTGAAAGTTCATTTCTTTCCTGATCGATTCCTCTGGGTTTTTCCCTAAGTACAGTATTTACAGTGCAAATTCAGCAAGGAGATATTTAGAAGCTGCTCAATATTTTTTTCTAGAAAAGCGATTAGAGCAAATAATGAAAAATCAGAGGGTTTAAATAAAGTGAAATTTCTGCCACAAAGGCATTCTCCACTGGGAATCCACAGCTTTCACTGGGAGACAACTTCATTTTAAAGAAAACCCAAACCACAATTAGGGAACTTCAGCTGGGCTACTATATTAGTAGATTCTTACATCAACTTCTAAGTGAAGGTTGGAGACCACTTTTACACTTGATCAGTTCCTGCCCCACATGGCTCCAGAGTGCAACCATTTCAGTCCCAGCAGTAATATTTTTTAGGCTCTCCAGCTCCATTTAATGTCACATCATATATCACCCTCTGCCGCTGCCTCTGTTAAACACACTCCTCAGGCAGCAAGCCTGCATGTGCACATGCAGCGCCCTGCAGACCAGCCGGGATAATTTCCACTCCTTTTTAAGCTACTATTAAAATGTGTCTGGTTTTGTAACACCATTGTATGGGTTTAAAAGGAACTTCTTAGGATAACTTTGATAAATGTTAAAATGATTGTAATTTACAGAGGATCCCGTTGCAATTCATTATTTCATATTATTTATATTCCTATTTAAAAGCTAAGTTTGCAACTGAGAAACTGAAATAAAAATAGGGTGAACTACCCCGTGAGGAGTTTTCTGCTAACAAGGGGAGTTTCTTGGGTTTACGTCCTGGCGATCATTTCCCTTGGCTTTTGTCCAGCACAGTCACACGTGCACGAGTCTGATATGACACTGCTGCCTTTCAGGCCCTGGGAGGGCTTTGCAGTGTCCGCACCTCAGCGGACACTGACCCTCCATCTGGAAGGACAGACTGCAACTGCTGGGACCGTGTGCCTGTGTTGGCAAATCTGGTTTTCTCCAGCTAAGACCTGAACATGAGTCTGTACCTGACATGTCTGAAATGATGTAGGGAAAAACCCTGATGCTCTTCCCCTCTCTCCTCTTTGCCCAAATTTGTTTACCACTAGCCGAAGCTAGAGGAAGGGGCTACAGGTCCATCACACCTGCAAGTGCTGGTACTTTGACAAAGTCACAACAGAGATTTTCAGCCCAGCCTCCCCTCAGAGGTATTTTTTTTTAGGACAGAGATCAATATGAGTGTTCAAGGCCAGGTTGGACAGAGCCTTGGGTGGCATGGTCTGCAGTGAGGCATCCCTGCTCATGGTAGGGAGGTTGGAACTACATGATCTTAAGGTCCTTTCCAACCCTATCTGTTCTATGATCCTTATCCATCTTCCTCAGGAGCGTTTATTTTCCAGAGAAGATAGGGCTATTGATGTCAAGAGAAATTATCTCACTCAGGACTGTGCTCTGATCCTTTGGGTATACACCATATTTAGTCTGTTGCAGAGAGAGGGTTGTTTCGGTATTTTGTATTTGGCACGTTGATGGGAGTTCCTAGAGGATCCTAGCTTTCCCTTTTTGGGATGTCTCCATCCACAGGTCCTACTGCACAAGGCTGTTGGCTACTAGCATGGGAAGGAGGGGGGGGACAGCTAGGGACTGAAGGTTTGGGGGTGTGAGGAAGGTTTGACAAGGACCAGAACACTCCCTAACCCTTGCAGGGCTGGCTCCCAGCACTGTGTCCTCCTCTCCCCCCAGTTCACGGTGCCTGCTGCCTGTTCTTTCCACTGTATCCTGGGGACTGTTCCCCTCAGCTATTTATCACTTCTCTTCTTCCTTTTATGGACAGAGGGAGGTATTTCTTATATATGATAAAGTATTTACAGTCCTTTCTCAAGAGCTGAGCTCTGCACCGGATTGTGAAAGAAACTGGAAAGTCCTCCTGGGGAGATGGGAAACAGCCCTCTCGTTCCCCAGGGGCAAAGGAGGCTTAAACCAGCCCTAGGCTCCAGATGTCACATAAACACACAGAGACCCACAGCAACCTCCACCCACACATCCCTGCTACATTGGGAATAACCCTCCTCTCCAGAGCATCCCCTGAACTCAGGGATTAATCTTAGCACCAAGAAAACATACTGTCATGGGTGGGAAACCTGTAGTATGCAGGATCATGACCTACCCTTTGTCCTTCTAGGCAGCGGGTCACCAGGGTGAGGATGCTGCCAAGGCAGGAAGGAGTTAAAGGCCCATTGGCTCAGCTGAAGAGTTTCGCCCTAGGAGAAAGCAAAATCTCTAAACTTGTGAGTTAGGGGCACCCCTTTCATGTCTTCCCAAAAGCCAGAGCCAGCCTGCTTCCCTAAACAGTGGCTTGGGGCAGGGGCAGCAGCCCAGGATTAGGCCCTGCTGGGAGTGAGGTACTTGGCTCAGGCTGCCTTTTTTAACCCAGGTACCGAGAGGATTTTCCAGCAGGACGTGGTTTCCAGGGCCCCTCCCCACTGACAAGATTCTCCTCCTCTATATAGGGAGGCTGCAAAGGCAGTGAGGACTTGGACTGTCCCGGCTGGTGGCTGTACAGGTTCCCGACTCTCCAATTCACTCTCTGCTCCCCTAATTGGAAGCCTGTAAGTACTGCAGGGGCCAGAAATCCCTGCTGGGGACAGGGCTGGGGGCTTAATGCGCACTTTAGCAAGCTGATTATTATGCTACTTTGAAAACAGATTCAGTGAATTAATGTGCAAATAGCATAGAAATTGAAAATGGGAACAGACCTATCAGACATGCTCAAATGGTTTATCCTGACTTGTGTATTTCTGATGGGTTCTGTTTAAAATGCATTAGGGTCCACGCACGTTTGAAAGCATCCACAGATGTCCTAGCCTTAGTCACTTCTAACACTGCTATTGCTGAATTGAGCCTTCAAGACACTGGCTGCAGAGCACAAGCTGTGCTACAAGGCAGTAGCAGGACAGCCTGCAAGGTGCTGTGTGCTGCTGGATGGAGCAGGTACCCTCTGCAATTAATCATCACACATGCATTTGGTAATGAAGAAACCTGGTAGCCTGAGCTGCTGATCTTTAAGTATTTCTACATTTCAGTCCTTAGGAAGGAACTTAGTGCACTTCCCATGCTGTTTAAAGAAAGTATAATGAAATAAAATAATTAGTTTGTCTGTTACTTGCTCTTTAAACAAGGAAAATGCTTAAAAATGAAAAGAAGAAATGGAAACATTTTTACAAAAATGCCTTAGGATTACATATGTATGTTTTTAATATGGTGGGAATAAAGCTTAAGCAAAGCTAATCTATTAATTCATTGAACTACACTAATTTGAGTTATTTCAAATGTGACATGCCTGTTGTTTTTAAAGGGAAAATAAAGCAACAAACTTAACTTTAACAAAATACTATAAGTTAAGAGAACAGTAGATGGCAGCATAGAAAGCAGCTTCAATATCATCCCAGACCTTCACTTGCTCCTTTCGCACACATAGATACTTGTCTGTGTGTGTATGTGTGCATGCACACCTGTGTAAATGCTGATATGTATGGGAGACGCATGTGTGTGCATAAGTAAGAAGCAACCCGAGAAATTTTAAATACAAGGGAAATCAGAAGGGTTGTCATTGTTATCTAACACATACGTCTCAGTAAAACCTTTTCTAAAGTACACTAACTTAAAAACAAGCCTACCTTCTCTTTCACTCAAAGCTTTGCCCTGTCAGGTAGCTTGCAACAAGACTCTCTGGATGGAGCGATGCACTGAACTCCTAAAGTTCATGGGTCCCTCAAGTCACCAACTCAGAGGCTGAAACAATGAACCCTAGAGAGCAAAGCACTTGATTGAGTAGTCGCTTCAGCCCATGGTACTGGTACTGCTCCGGCTGTATTTGCTTAGATGTAAACAATGATTTTTATTATCTCGTTTGCCATTGACACACCAGTCCCTAAAAGGTATTTGTTTTGAATGTGTTATCATTACATTTTTGCGGAACAGCAAGTATTGAGAAGAACATCACCATATATGGTAGCATGCATGGATGTATGCAGAGGATCCCGGCTCTTTAATTCACTGGGACTTATTAGTTGCAAATCAATTGGCTTTTCTTTTAAGTATGTTAATTTTAGAAGAAGTCAAGAGCCAGAGATAACTTTCAAACTTGTGCAAAGTCCACTTAAAATATGGCATATTTATGAATGCTAATGAACATGCAGAATCTGATTTACTTAATAGAGTAACGTTTGGGGGTACTTGGCATTTTCCAGATAGATCTCTTTTATCTCCATGTGATGCAATTCAAGTCTTTTTTTCCTTCTTTTCTAATTTTTGCAGTTAATAACACAGGTAATAACCCTGGCCAACCTCTTTGGAGTATTAAAAGAACTATCAAGAGTTCAATCAGAGTTATGTAGTAACCTGCATTAACAGAGACCTCATAGGAGACTGAGGCATTTGCAGGCAATTTGATTTAAGTACATGGAAAATGCATCAAGAAAAAGCCAACCAAACAGAAAAAAACTCAGCCCTGTGAAATTACTGAAAATGTTCTTTCTTAAAATACAGACTTGCCCTCTTCCATGGTTGAACAACCATAAACTAGTCCTGTTGATACCTCCACAGTCAGACGAACGTGTCCATGATGAAAATAAGCACGTGAGGGATGGTCCTGGTGGCCAGAGGGAGAGGTGAAAGGCCAGAAGGGATTGATAGCAGTGCTCATAACAAAGCTAACTGTGCTCGGAACCAGTTTCCAAAAGATCACAAGATTAGGGTTCACCTCTACATTTTCTGTCTTTTCAAGCAATGCTCAGTTTGGTAATTCAGTTAAGTACTGGGAAAGTAAAAAATGAGCAACCTAGACAGGACATAGTCAAGAACTCCTGTAGCCCAAGAAATGCAGTTTGCGTCAAGCAGCAGGTTACTGCTACATGCTTCCATCAGAAACCACTTAGGAGAGCAGGACTTGGTTTCTGAACTGAATTCACATACTTTGTTATACGGTCCTCTGTTCTGAGAATTATTCCCTGTAGGGCTGTGATAAGCTTTTATACTGACATGCACATCCTGCAGAGGAAGGCAGAAGTATCCTTTATCGTCTGCTTTGGAGACAAGCAGTTCCTCTAAGCTCTGACCTATGAGACAATTCTGCTTGGCCAATAACCTTTTAATTGAAGTGCACTTCCTGGAGATATTTATACTTTGCCCTTGAAATAATATACTCAGGATAAACTGATTGTAAAGACAGCATTCAACTTCTGTCACCAACGTAAGAGAAAAGACAGTAATAGTCAGCCTGATGTTTCTGCAGTGGGGCAGCAGAAGTAGGAACAGAAAGTAAGCTGTGGAAGTATGCATGCCCATGTATATGTGCACATTTGGGGTTTAGACAAGTGTGACAGATGGATCCAGTTTAGCGTAATTTGGCAAGTATCTAAGGCAAGAATCTAAAGTAAGAAACTTCATATCAGCAGTATTTTTATGATCACTTTTCCTCCTTTTTCCTCCTCCCTTCCTCAGGATAGCTCACCTCTGAGTATGAAAGTATTTACCCTGGTACATGATTTGGGCTATCATCTATCTAAAAGAATCACAGAATGGTTTGGATTGGAAGGGACCTTAAAGCTCATCCAGTTCCAACCTCCCTGCCACAAGCGGGGGCACCTTCCACTAGAGCAGGTTGCTCCAAGCCCCATCCAACCTGGCCTTAAACACTGCCAGGGATGGGGCAGCCCCAGCTTTTCTGGACAACCTGTGCCAGGGCCTCAGCACCCTCACAGTGAAGAATTTTTTCCTAATGAGAAAATCTCCCCTCTGTCAGTTTAAAGCCATTCCCTCTTGTCCTGTCACTACAGGCCCTTGTCAGAAGTGCATCTCCAGATTTCTTGCGGGCCCCATTTAGGTATTTGAAGACTTCTCTAAGGTCTCCCCTGAGCCTTCTCTTCTCCAGGCTGAACAAGCCCAACTCTCTTGGCCTATCTGCATGGGAGAGGTGCTCCAGCCCCCTGAACATCTTCATGGCCTCCTCTGGACTCACTTGCGCAGCTCCACATCCCTCTTGTGTTGGAAGCCCCAGAGCTGAATGGATGAGAACCTCTTACCACCTCTTGCACAGATAATATTGGTCTGTTTCTCTTCACCAGCTCTATAGGTAAAACCCAGGAACTGGCTAAGGGGTAAATTTTTTGTGTCTCAAGGAATGTTCTCAATAAGCAATAATGAATCTTTTCCCTTTGCCCGTCTCCTCAATATCAGTCATATGCTGAACCAGTGTAGTTCTGTCTCAATCAGAGATGGATCTAAAGATTTATTTCCAATTTTTAGCCAGAAAGCTTCAGCAGCTCACTACTTCAGTGCACAGCACCCCACTAAGACAAATCTAGTTGAGTTCAGAAACCTTCCTTTATCATTAACATGCATTAATTATTTTTCATTAATCTATTAAACTAATAATATCCCTTAATCCACACTTCATAACTGCATTTCCTTTTTTGTTAGAGTGGTACGCAGCTGCTGCTCAAACTTTATCCTCAGATTCCAGAAGATCAGTCATGAAAAGTTCTTTTTACACAAATCCATGCTTTCTCCTCATTGTGTTTCAGAGGAGTTATGAGATCCAGCTCGGACTGTCTATTTCCTACTCCTTGGAGGGGGTCTATTCTTACCATGTTTAAACTAGTCAAACATAGCACTTAGATCTAGGAGATAAAAGCCTGTATTTCCAAGCTCTGCAGTTCATGCCACCTCTTTTACCTTCCAACCTCATCTCACTCTCTAAAAGACTGAATTTAAACAATAAGGTGCAGAAAGTTTTTCATGCAGGAAGTAGGAGAATTTAGCAGAATACAGACAGACCATTTCACACTTTAATCTGCGGAAGATGTTTTTGACTTAACATGTAACAAGGAAAGGAACGTTCCCTTGGTCTTTGCGCAGCAAAACAGCTAAGAACTTTTGAACTGTCCCACTGGTGATGTGCTTTGTAGCAGAACAACAGTTTTACCTTCAGCTGGGTTTTTGAGGTAGATGATGAGGATGATTCAGCAGTTTGATTTCCACCATCATTGTTTGCGCAGCCTCAAAGTAGGAAGATTTGTGTGTGAAACTCAACTCTGCAGTTCAGTCTAATTTTTGATGTTTCTGAAAGCAGTACCAAATTCCTACTAATTGGAATGTGCTGTCACTTGGCATTTACCCATGAGCAGCACGATCCAACCTTCCTGTTGCTTCAGGATGACCAGATAGCTCTCTTCTGGGCCTAGGATGAACTGAAATCCTCCTGCTCCATCGCTGCAGCTCTTCCTCCCACACTGCTGGGGCAGCAGGGTGGAGAACATGCCTTGCCCATTGCCGCCACAGTGGGAGGAGAGACGATACAGCAGACTCCCACTTGCTGTTCTCTGAGCCCCATGATCCTGGAGCCACAGGCCTAGTGGTGGGGCAGTGCTCCCTTCATTCCCCTGTCCGGCCAGCTTCACCCTGCAGCCGCCAGCTGGAAGGCTCAGCTGGAGAGAATACCATCTCCATTATTGGAACTGTGCAGCTCTACCAGCCCTCTTGGCAACGAGGGAACATTTTCTGCCTTAATCCACATAGAGGTCAAATAGTTTCCTCTTGCAGCTCTTTTTCAAGAATCCTCTGGGAGCAAGTGAAGGGCCACATCCTACAGAGCTCCCTCGCAGGGACCCTATGGTGCGGAACATTGTGGACAGGCCAGCAGCAATCACAGATCCAAGCTGTTAGGGTCTCCGTTACATTCATTCACCCATACCACCAAACACACTGCGTGTGCACAGATGATCTGGGTAAATTCTCCTGCTAGGGATTTCCAGGGAAGGCTGGTGGCTCTAGAACAAACACATTTAGAGGAGAGACATTCTTTTTTCAGCTGGAGAATTGTCAAGGGAGTTTGAGGAGCTGGGGCATCTGATTTCCACTGAGTTCCAGTGGGATATCGTCTAGCTCTCTTAGGTGCCTCTAAAATCCTAGTTTTGTTTTTAAGCTTTATGTCACCTTCTGCACAATCTATGCTTCTCTACCAGACCCCTCACGCAGTCTGACCTTGCAAAAAAACATTATTCTGTGGAAGGGCTTCAGGGACGAATATTTGGAAACCAATCTCTGATACTCCCCAAGCACAGGGTGTCCATTTGGCTGCATACCACATAGCTTGGTCTTTACAAATACCCTTCTGCTTATGGGTTGATTGCTGACATCTTAGCAGTCAGCTCTGGGAGCTCCATCAAGATTCATGTTTGTTTCAATGCTGCAAATATTAATTTCACTCTCAATAAGGAAATGAAACTGCCTCTGTCTCCTAGAGATGTTTTTCTTGGGCATGCACACTTCATCGCTCCCCACTGTAGCTCCTGCCCAGCTCCCCTCTCTACTCCACTGCATGGCAGGTTTTCTGATCAGCCCTGCTCTTCTGCCCCATAGCAAACCACAAGTAGTCCTCTTTTTATTCCTTTGCTCATTTGCAGCTGTTTCTCTCATAGGGCAGAGCAGAACACTTACAAAAGTTCTAGCGTTACCAGCACACACTTTGCAGCTACATCATAGCTGCCAATGGCCAGAGCAGGGGAGAAGCTGCTTCTTCCCTTTCAAACATGGAGCAAAACAAACAGAACTTTCCCGGAGCAGATATGTCAGGCTACTTTATCCAAGTGTGACTGCAAGATGCTGTTTTATGCATGTGCAACTGCA
Source organism: Psittacula echo (assembly GCF_963264785.1). Taxonomy (NCBI): domain Eukaryota; kingdom Metazoa; phylum Chordata; class Aves; order Psittaciformes; family Psittacidae; genus Psittacula; species Psittacula echo. The sequence continues at coordinate 10,363,084 of NC_137739.1, forward strand.
TGATGCAGGTGCATCACCCTTCCAAATTGAGCATCATGGTTCAGGGTATCTAACAGCTGATGCACTTTCTAGGCTTGTTTTAAGTCTTCTCTCTCTCATGTGGTAGATGTTCACTCTTCAGAAATGATCAGCTCCCACTATCTGAACCATGGAAAAGGGATAACTAAATTAATCCTCCTTCATCAGCGGTACTAATAACGTTTCCCCTGTTTTTTCTTTTGACCTTTTCTTAATCTTATTTTTCTCCAAATTAAATGGTATTAAAGTGATTGGAAATAGTCCTTTGCACAAACAGCTTAGTTCTGTCTTTTCTGGAACATAGCCTGGGAACTGCTCTTCCAGCAAGTATTTCATTATTACATTGGTATTTCAGTAGACATTGAATAGTATTTGGGTGATGAGAAATTTTGAGTGCATGTAAATTCATTTAACCTTGTGATTGGCAAGACAGGAGGATGCACAAAGCTGTTCAGCTGATAGTCTTGGTGCAGTTCTGACAGTCTCATTCCATGGACATTAGTTAGGCCTTACTTTTCTCTCTGATCTTCAGTACAACATATAAGCCCAGGTGTCCTCATTTGGTTTAGTGCCACGAAGCTTGTGATTTCAGACACAGTAACAAAGGAATGGGAATATGAACACAGATACTCTAAGGTATCTAACCTGGCACACAAAAGCATCTGAACCTGTGGTGCTTCGGATCTAACTCATGACAGATCTGACATAACTGTTTTGCCTGGGACATCTCCACATTTGCCTCTTTTTACAACAGAATATTTTGTTTCCTCAACAGGTGTCTACTGAGTCAAAATGGCTCAAAAAGCTCTCAGTGACGATGAGAAATTCCTCTTTGTGGACAAAAACTTCATTAACAACCCACTTGCCCAGGCTGACTGGTCAGCAAAGAAGCTGGTTTGGATTCCATCAGAGAAACATGGATTTGAAGCAGCAAGTATCAAGGAAGAGAAAGGGGATGAGGTGACAGTTGAACTGGCAGAAAATGGAAAGAAAGTGACACTGAGCAAGGATGACATCCAGAAGATGAACCCTCCAAAGTTCTCCAAAGTGGAGGACATGGCAGAGCTGACTTGCCTCAATGAAGCTTCAGTGCTGCACAATCTAAGGGAGAGATACTTCTCAGGTTTAATTTATGTAAGTAGAATCAAACACACACATGGCATTTCCTATTGCATGCTACCGTGTACCATCACAAGCGAGGTGGATCCCACCACTGTCAGTGATAAAGTCCTTGTGTGTAACACTGCTATGCACGTACTAACCCCTCAGTAATGGTATCCTAAACCAAAAATATATTTAATCCACTTTATTCCCCATGACTCTCCTGCCTCTTTACTAAATTAAAACACATGAAGGCTTCTTCCTCAAAACTTGCTACTTCTGAAAGGATATTATTGGTTTGGAAAGTACTCTTTGATAGCTGAATAACACCTCAGTCCTGCTGTTTGAAATGAAAACAATACAAAACCTCAAACAGTAGGGACATTTGAATGACTTCAACACAAACCTGAACAAGTTTCCAGTAACTTGCAAAAAGAACATATGGAAAAGCCAAATTATGAAGTCTCAGGCAAAACTCCCACTGAAAGGCAGCTGACAAGTTTTGGTTTGGTGGGTGCTTGAGTAAAACCTTATGCTTGAATAAATTAATCAACCCACTGGAATTCAAGTGAGAGTAGTCATAAGCACCAGTGGGTTACTGAATCAAAGTCATGCATCCACTAACATTTTTCACCCCCACCACTGTTGATCAATTTACAGATTAGGCAGGCCTGGACAGAGTATAATCTCTACGTTAATGTGAACTAGGGGCAAGAGTATTCTGTCTTCTAGTCCACACAAGTATATTAACACAAGCATATTTTGACATTAATAACCCTGTAATCTATCTGCCCCAACAGTTAGCAGACTGCGGAGTTTCCATGGAACTTAGCTGTTATCTTTGATTTTACCAGGAGGACCCCTATGCTCTGCTGTAGAAAAGTAATTTACAGTCTCAATCTACACAAATTTTACTTGTGTGGCAGACCACTGATGAATGAAAGAGAATACAGAGTTTAACAAGGTTTTAGAAGCAGGAGTAGAGCTCTCATTATGAGAGGAATAACATGAGGAATGCTAAATTGGAAAGTAGGAAATGAAGCAGAAAATAAGACAGTTATATATAGTACAACAAAGGAACTATTTAATTGTTATGCATAACTTCAAAGAGCTAAGCTCAAGATTTTTCCTTCAGGAATGTACTAACACACACATCATCAGGATTCCTGAAAGAAGATGGATTTTCTGTCCATCTTTTCAGTATTAGAGTTTGTTGCAGGTGAACATATGGATCTACGTGCTGTTAGAACATGCAGCATTAGTTACTAAAATAGATTTTTTCAAAAACGTGCTGCATTGTTGCAAATCTGGAAGTAGAAGAATAGTGGGATAAAAAGTGTGGGACTTACTTCTTTGTTGCTGTTCTCAGCAATGGTATGCACAGAAGTTCTGGGATTTCCAATGTGTTTACTTCATAGATTTTTTGGCGGAATATTCACTTTCTACAGGAAGAGGAAATTCATTTCCCAAAGTGGATAACACAATTAGAAATCAAATTGCTCTTCGTGGAGACAAAAATGAAAAAGTATCTGAAATTAAGTTTTCTCTCTCAAGAGACTAGATTTTAAGATGGTGGTAAATTAACAGTTTCAATGAAATTATTTTTACTTGTATTGAAACAAGATATTTTCAGTAACTAAACCCCATTTAAACTCTCCAGCCCTACACAGTGCTGCCCTGCTCGGAGACTCTTTGACCTTCTGAGGCAAAAAAAACCATAGGTGGCATCTAAACAGAATTTGAGTCTCATCCACTTGCAAAACTAGCTGTAAACAAGCATCTCCTGGCTTTGCCATGCAATGCCTTCATTGCCTCCTTCAGAGTCCCACACATACAGAGAAAGAATGACCTTTACATTTTTCGCTTTAGAGCGTCACTAACGCAAATGGGGATTCCAAATTCTGGCAAAGAAAAAGTCAACTAGATGAAAGAAAAAAAGAAAAATCAAATAATATTTAATATAAATATTAATATAATTAATATAAATATTATTTAAGACAAATAATATTTATATTTAATATTATTAAATAAAAAGATACAGCGTAGAAATTCAGAATGACTGTACACTGGAGAAACACCCTTGCGTTTTCCATCACCACATAATTAAATGGCAACAAGCTTCTTGCTTTTCTAACTCATGTTTCACATTACTCAGAACAGAGTCTTCCTTGTCCACACACAAATTAGACCAAAAATGACTACATAAACATCAATAAAATAGCAACACAACTTTAGTGGATCTGAGAGTAGAAGCAAGTTTCTTGTGCCTGTATTCACAGGCACCACTAATTCAGTTTTCACCTACAAGTGCAAAATGCTTTCTTAGCTATAGAAAGCTATATATGCATCCTGGAACCAGAGGTGGGATTCTTCTGTCCAAACCTAGGCATTTACAATGTAGATCTGTGTATATGTGCCAGTCTCTCTTAAATACCCATCAGTGGTGGCTGTCCAGGGGATGCACAAGCTCGGCACTCCTATGGACACTCTCCTTAATAGAGCAATTTGATTTCTAATTGCATTATCCACTTTTGGAAATTAATTTCCTTTTCCTGTAGAAAGTGAAAATTCCACAAAAAAAAAAAAAAAATCCATGAAGTAATCCTCAAGTCATGTTCCCCAGAGGACTTCCAAACCCTCTAAGAAGAGATGTAGCTGGGAATCCCCCTCTCTGGATAGACTGTGCCCCAAGGAGGTTATATAAGGCACAGAAACTTACCCCACATACACTTGCAATGACTTCTGCCCTGCTTTAATAACTTGCTTCTTGTGCCTCGAAGTTAGCTCTTCAAAGGTATGCTACTGTATGTCTGGCTGTGCAAAACAGCCCTGCATGTGGCTAGCCAGGCAAATGCTTAGAACTCTTAGGGAAGGGAGGCCTAAACAATTTCCTGAATTCAAAATTTACTCTCCTGTTATTTTACTTGGTTGGGAATGATTAGTTTATACAGTAAATCCATTTCTACTGAAGGAAAGGCCTTGCTACCTTTTCCTTAAGGGCCTTGGTGGTCTTTTTAAGTGTATTGTTCTGGCAACAGTAAAGCTCATTTTGACTCGATTAGCACAGAGTTTCATTCCAAACTCCAGCATCAATGAAAATCCAGCACAGTAATTATCTACCTTCCACATCAAGGGATTTAGCTTGGGGATATTGAGAACTGGTGAAGATCTTGAGCTTGATTTTCTTGTTATCTGACTTGAGACTATGGTGATGCAGTCACAGCCTGAAACAGTAAGAGAGGTCCTCATCACCACCCAGAGCACCTCAGACGTTCTCCTGTCCAGTATGAAGCACCCAACCTGCTCCTTGCTGTTGGAGGCCGATGGATGCTCTCACCGTGTTTGCTGAATACCATATAAAGTGCTCAGGCTGTGCCGAGACAGATTTGTGCCATTTCCTATTATGGTCAGGAAAGGGAAATCCCTGTGCCCAGAGCCAAGCTCCCCGATGCCATTTTACAGTGTTGCGCTGCAGTGCTTGGGGCACCAAGACAGCTTGAGACATCCCTAGACACAGCCCTGAGATTAAAGCATGGCAGCAGCTGCACTCCACAAAACACTTGTTCACACAGCATGGCCAAAAAAAAATAGAACTAAAAATCCCAAACCACTTATGCCTAAATCAGAAAGAGCATAATTACATTATTTCAGGGTTTTATTAGACTGGCTTGGTTTTAACACTAGCAGCCATAGGCCAGTTTATATATCACAATACCCCTGCAATTATAATCTTATAGCTTCATATTTTTTTATTTGGGGGGGGGGGGGTGTGTTATTTTTTTGAATGAAAAACCCTTGCAAATTGCTTACTTTTAGTAACTGCTTGTGAAATGTGGCTCACCATCTATTATCATATACTTGTGAAATGGCACCCACCACCTATTATTATATTCTATAATATCTACTCCTTTTTAATAGCTGGAGCATTGCAAGATAAAGTTAAACACAAAATAAAAGCCCCAAAACCAACTAACAATACCTGGTGTACAGCTGGCAGCTGGCACCCAGTGTTCTTGTTTGCGTATATATTTTTATATTAATACCTTCATTAAACTGCAAGCAAACCACACTTTTCCTTAAACTTCTTACAGATATAGTCATGTAGTGAAGGCATGACTATTGTTAAGACATCTATTTGAAGCTTGTTTAACTTTTTCCAAGGATTCTCGTCAATCATTATTGTTATATGACGTTCATACAAGCTTTTTTGAAAAAACCTTTTTCTAACATCAATCCAAGCTTCTTACCTTGGATTTCAGTTTACAAAATTTGACACCTGAGCAGAGGACATGCACTGGTATGAAAACATACAAGAAATATGAATTATTACAGTTGGTACATCATCACAGATAAGGGCGATTCACTATGTACTGAAAATAATTGATGTCAAGAAGCCCCAGCATCAGATCATGGTGTTTCTCTAGATTGCAAAATTCACACACTTTCTGGCAGTTAGTTTTTTAGAAACAACTATTTGGAAACCACCCGTTCGTATACATTCAGTTGTTGCACTAACCAGAATACAGAAGAAAGTTATTTGCTAAAATCCTGTCGGCTAAATGCAGCTGATGCCTGTTTCCCAGACTAGACATGCATGTGAGATTAATTCAGTTTTTATTTGCATTTCCTTGCAGACTTATTCAGGTCTCTTCTGCGTCGTGATAAATCCATACAAACAGCTGCCCATTTACTCAGAGAAGATCATCGACATGTACAAGGGAAAGAAGAGGCACGAGATGCCACCCCACATCTACGCTATTGCAGACACAGCCTACAGGAGCATGCTGCAAGGTAGGAGAGTTCAATTCTGCAGTTATTAGACATCACTGCCTACTAACGTGGGAGAAAACACCTTATAGCTCCACATGTGCTCCTGTAAGAAGCACAGCCAGAACAGATCTGTTGTGGAGGACAACACAAGCTTTCTAGAAGTTTCAGAGGAATTCTTTGGCAGGAACGGCAGTCCACAAACACTGTGACTCAAAAAGGAAAAACAATCCTTTTACCCATCTGTGTCGAGGCATGTGGGAAGGTTTCAAAGTCAAGCAAATAGTTTTGGCAAATACGGGCATGGAAAATGCTCCCTCTCCACCAGCAGAGACTATTCCAAAGTTAGCTGCTAGCACTGCTGTATCTGTCAGCGTTGCTGCACTCTCTCTCTCTTTCCTAGCAAACTGAATTCAAACAGTGTTTTGGAGCTAGTTTCATTACAGCCTCATGCTTTGGAGCCCCAAGCTGAGATGTGCTCCGTTTTCTAACAATAATGCCAACAAGCAGCAATGGGAAAGCAGTCAGGCCCCAAACAGTACAAACAAAACCTTTGAAATTCACGGTGCTCTCCTCCTTCTGCAGGTACTATTGACAGTGTGAGAGGGTTTGCTCTGAGAAAATAATCGTAATTTAGAGCCAAAAAAAGCTACTAGTGATGAATGTATGAGGCTGCAATGCCTGTAGACTACAGGAACACAACCAATTGCCACCTCACAGCGATCTCAGGTGCCCCAAGAAACTAGAATGCTACAAAATACTTTGAAATTTAAATGCCCTCATTAGGAGCCTGATCCTGCAGAAATTCTGGCTGGTAACTATGGCTCAGCAGGGTCACACCTTGGCCCTAAAGTTTAGGGCCTTCCAGTTTAGAAGTTAAGGATTTAAGGCTCATGGATTTTTAGATCGGACTCGTGAAAACCATTAACAGCATCTTGATATTTCAGCTTAACAGCTAGTTTAGTACCTGGCATTGATTTCTTCGTAATATTTACAAACATACCCAGAACACTGTGCACTTCATCTGACTATGCAAATGAAATTACACAGTATTTCTCCAGGTGCACAGCACGTAGTACTCACAAGGACTGCAGTACTCCTGTACTTGTCCTACTTAAAATATGAACCTAATGAATTCACTGGAAGTTACAAGTGGCCTGTTTGGCATATCATAGTTAATTGTTATTTTCTAAACCACGATTTAGACTAGATAAAGTCCTTCCCCACAATGAAGAAAGATTGTCTTATATGTGTGGGCCAGGCCCTTGAATCCACAGAATTACAATTGCCTTATCCCAGGCAGATTTCTATTGGCTGAAAATACCAAAATAAAGTTCTGTTATTTTTGTAATTCAACTCTAAACCCAGAGCGCTAGGTATCTGCTTTGCAATGTCAATTTTTTTCTTCCTATGGCTTATATAACATTTATTTTCCAAAGCTATTTTAGTTCCTTTATTTGAGTGCATCTCAGAAGGCAGAGCCACACTGCAGCAGAGAAGGAGGATCAATAAAGCAAAAACAAAAGACATCTGGAAAACAGACCTTTCTCCATCCTGTAACAGCAGAATTATTCCGGAGGATAGGCATATGAAATATATTAAGGACTGATGGGGCAGGTGCTTTTAAAATAACATGATTCAGTAAACATAATGTTTGATGCAAGCACACTTATAAAAAACTTACTTGGCATAAGATCATCCTACTAAGCGATAGTCACATATCCATCTTCCAGATCATCTCTTGAGCTCTGTGCTCCGCATCCAGCACTGTCTAGGGCCCTGAACAGGCCTTGAGGTCAAAGCAGTCTTCTTCCTTCAGATTGTTTGTTTAGGCTATAAGCCTTGCAGGGAAGCTCTGCAAGAAGCTCCTGGCTGCTGCAGATCATTAGCAGTGTTCTCATTCAGCTGTGCAGAATGCTGCTGCTTGTCCCTAAAAATGGGATGGGGAAAAAAACCTATCTGCAGGAAAGAGAAAAAAACCATAACATAATACTACAGCCTGTGCTGAAACAAGAGAATTCTTTTGGCCTTACGGTATGGGAGTTTTCTACTTAACTTGAAACTAGTATCAGCATAGACCAGCCTGATGCCTGCAGCATAAGAAGGTCTTTCTCTCTTCCTCTGTCATTGTTTCTTGTCCTTCCTAACACGCTCTCTCAAGCAGTGATGAGGCCATTGGAGCTGGCTTGCCGTTTGCTGTGGTCATTAACTGCACCTGGGACAACCTGGGCTCGTCTGTGTCTTCCAGGCTGGGTGCTGGGAGAGGAGGCAGCCAAGAGTGCACGCTTCTCCCTATTCAATATCATAACTACCAACTACCGGGGAACCTTTACACCCCATTGTTCATGGCTCCCTTTGCAAGGAATTCTTCTTGACAGCAGAGAGGAGGGGGAGAGCAAGTAGAAAGAAAAGAGAAGGGAATAGATCATCAGTGGAAGCTTTAAGAGCTTGTTCCACCACCTCCCATCCTAACCACGCACAGCTGGCAGGGCAGCCAGAGAGCAGTCCCACGAGATCTTGAATCACAGGCCCAGGACACCCACGCTTTACTTGCCTCTTTACTTGCACATGCCACGTTGGAGTCTTTCCATCTCCAAAGAGGGCCCCCCGCTGGTTTTAAGTCTGTGCTTTTGTTTGTAAAAATGTACTCATGTTTTGCATATAAAACTAAACCAAACCGCAGAATAACTCTTGTTATTCAGCCAAATTGTATTCACATTGGAGTGGTGAAAGTGGGTGTCAACATGATTGTGTGTGTGCACACGCAACACATACAGACATAGAGAGCTTCATGGTTTTTTGTAAGTGTATTTACAAATGGAATATAAACAGAAATTCTTGCTCATAAACATGGATCAGGGCACTGAATGTTTTCTCTATGAAATCTCAGTGTTGCTCCTTATCTGGGAAACTTGCATAGTTTATTCTTGCCAAAGTAAAATGTATCTTAGATTCATGAGACTGAAGAATTATATTCTGGTACTTCATGACCAGGGCCACTTGGCCAAGAACAATCAGCTTGTTCAGATGTTGCAGGGAACCTTTATCTTTCAGTGAATCAAGCCTCAGTGTCTGCAGATCACTGGTCTTATTACAGGCTCATCTGGGAATCACAGCCCTTCACATTCCCACCTCCCCTGTTGGCACAAACATCCAGCAAAAAAACATGAGCTGTGCACACTGTGCTCCTCCTCTGCTTTAGAGACTTACTTGGTTACTTTATTAATTAGGGATGATGTTTAAGTCCTATCAAAGTTTTTCTATTAATATCACTTAGCCATGGTTAACAGAAATCAGATAATAGGACTTTTCTTCCAAACATGCAGAAAAGCTGACAGCTCACAGGACACAGGAATTAACAAAGATGTTGGCTGTGCAGAGATAAAATTTCCACTTGTCTCAAGTGGTTCTGAGAGCCTAAAACCCTTTTACAAATCGCAGTCATGCTGTCTCATGCTCAAACTGGGGTGCTCAATGTCTTGTTGAATCTACTGATTACCACATCACTAATGCAGTGTGATCATTGCCCAGGCACAGTCACTGATGTACATTTAGAGCTAAAACAAGAATAAATTTTCTCCACTTTAACCTAGATGATTAAGGGAATATAACATTCCATGAGAGCATTTTGTGTGTGTGTGTCTGTCCCTGGGAGCTACCACACTGACTTGGGTCTCACTGACTGTCCATACACACTAGCTAGTTGACTACTGCTTCACTTAGAGACTATGATCATAAGAAATCTCCCTATGCTTCTGTACCCACATCTTTCTCCTGTGTATTGGATGAAGTAGCTTCCTGGTGGCAAAGCTGCCACCCTGTAAAGATGAGTAATTCTGGTGCCTTCTGCCATCTTCCCTGCATGCAGCAAACAGCAAATATGTGATAAACAATACAAATGTGGAAAGTCCAGTTGTATAGCAGTAATAATAGCTATAAAGTTTTTATGTGGACGATTAGGCTTTCTTTTTATGCTTTCTGGCAATAAATCCGTATGGAGAAGTTATATTATAGCTTTCTGCAGGATCAGGAAGGTTGTCTATTTTCTGCAAAGCCATTTTTATACAAGCTTGGGTTAAAGATGGAAAAACAAACAACCTGGTAGTTACTGGGAGGTATGGGAGGGAAACACAGTTCCCAAGATCTTAGAAAAGGAGGCTGCTGTGAAAAGTCGTCTATTTTTTTAAGTGTCCTTAGCAGGACTGTACAGAAATGTCCCCTTCAGGCAGCACGGTTATTAACAAATGTGAAGAAGCAGTAAGCGACTGCTGGAACATGGTTTCAGTCTGGTTTTTTCCTTTTATGGTAAAGCTGCCAACTTGCTGCTTCATTGTGATAAACAATCTGATTTTGTTTGTGATTGAGCAGAGCTAGCTGGTCTATCAAGAGCAGAGGGGCATCTGATCCTCACAAGCAGTCTGGAGGTGTTTGGTGAAAAAGCTAAGCAGATACAAGGGAAAAAAAAGGTCAACTGCATACTAAGGAAAGCTGCTGGGGTTTAGAATGTAAATGTAGATCTCTATGCTATTGAAAAGTGAGGAGAAACATTAAAAATGTCCAAAACATCTGATATGGTAACACAGGGGGTGGGCATGTCAGTCTTCTAAGTAGTGTTAAGTTTTTAAAAAGACATTAATCAAAAAGATGTTGGAATCTAGCAGATAAATTTAGTTACTTTTTAAGCCCCAGGAATTATGTTAAAGGAGTTTCATTCATGCAAGTCATTCCCTTCTGATAGATCGACACAAAGTTGCATACTCCCAAAATAGGGCACAGTATTTTCTATGTAGAATAAAACATTCCAGAAGAGAAATAAGAGTAATTGAATGGGACAACCCTTGAAAGTAAATGAGACCAGTATCTGCAGCTCAAGTCATAACAGAATAGGATTAAATCTCCTGGTACGTTTCATCCTTAGCACTGCTATTTGTTAAAACTGCTGAAGGAAATAGAGTTACATCTGGAATTCTCCCTTCATGAAAGTGCACACAATTTGTCAGCAGGAGGTTTCACAGTACAGGCTGCACAGTTTAGGATGCAGGGCTGAAAGCTTTGAGACTTTGTATGGTCACCAAACGCAAGGGAAGTTAGAAGAAGGTAAGTCCAGCAACCAGAAGAGAAGCTTGAGAGAATACCATGAGGATGTTCACCTGCAGAGAACAGGCAAGTTGCACCGGTCCAGTCCCAGCTGCCTTTCACACTACAAGAGAAAGCTGAAAGCAGATAAATAATTTTTATTTTCCCTCCAAGAACACCCAACAGCCCTCAAGCAAGTTTCTGTCAGTCAGAGTCTCAAAGAGCTTTCAATAGAAGGCATGCTTGGAGAGCCAGCAACCACCCAGCAGTCCCTGCTTTCAGTTTGATTCCTTCCAGTACCAAAGACCCATCATTCCTTCCATCCCCCTCTTATTCCTATTTCTGCAGGATTTGTTCCCTGTACCTGCATGAGGAACTGGGCTGATCAAGTCCAAAGAAACTCAGTAATTCTGGCTTGGCTTGCACAGCCTGTTCTCTATCCCAGGGGTGTTGGGTGCACCTTCTGACCTTCCTAATCCTTCTTCTTCTCTTACATTTCAGCAAAGCTGCCCATACACATGCACTCATACAAATCCCTGTGGTGGGCCAGTTTATGATATACCTTCAGGAGGGGCTTTTGGCTTTCTGGGGAGCAAAAGAAGGGCAGTAATGGGCAGCAAAGAATAGTGAGAAAACACTTGGCTTGGAAGAGACCAACTTTTCCTGATGTTCCCTGAGCTCAGAAATTCCACTGGCAACTCCGTATCAAGGAGTCACTTTAATTTTCTTTATGGTATTTATGGGTTTGTGATGCAATATCAATGTATGCCCATGGTTTCTATTTACACAACAGTGTATTTTTAGCAGGAGTTCTATTGTGTTATCACGTTTTTTAATTTAAAAGAAAGCCAAGCTCGTATCCTGCAGTGAAAAATAAACATGGCTACAGCTCCTCTACTCCCAGATTTTTAAGTGGAAGAGTCCTGCTGCGCTGATTGCTGACAAATATCTCCAATAGAAACATAATGAGTCATTTTGCACCAGTTTACTGAATAAAGCAGTTCAGTAGCACCATTTGCTGTATGAGTGGTCAATAAAGCAGTTAATGCTATAGCTGTCAAGGAACTGGGAGTAAAACAATTGTTTAACATCAATCCCAGCCACAGCAGAATCCTCCACTGCTTTTCCTAGACTGGCTGTGGCCCACGCAGCAATTACAACTTGCAAGCTTAACAGGTCAAACTTATCTCCATTGTCTTTACACAGTACAGAAAGCTTCTTTATATCATGATATTTATTACATACAGGGCCAGCGATAGGGGCAAGCAGTCAGATAGGTAGCCCTGCAAGTCACCCCGCACACTGAATAAAAGAAGGAGCTCAAGTCTTGACCTCTGCCCAGAGGCTCCATGAGCCAATGCTAGCTCTGTATCTGATAAATGACGAACCATATAAAAGCACTTGCTTCTGCCTTAATGGTCTGCCCCTGGTCTCACATTTATAAACTATGCACACTTTTCAAAGATGTATTTGAGCTGCCTGGGAATTTATGTTCCTAAGTCATAAGATTTTTCTACAGTCTGTACAAGGCAGTCTGTGACAGTCCCACTCAAAGAATGGACAACTTCAATGCCAGGGCAGGTTGCTCAAGGGCCTTGTTCAAGTCTACTTCCAAACAGCTCCAAGGGTGGCGATACCACATCTCTCTGGGCAACCTGTCCCAATATTTGACCATTCCCATGGTGAAAAAAATTATCAAAGAATCATAGAATTGTTTGGGTTGGAAGGGACCTTAAGGATCATCTTGTTCTACTTCAGAACTGTCACAGCAAACACACTGGTCATGCATCTTTACATAGACGGCAAATTGTAAAGCTTCATTACCACAGGCTTTTCTGTAAGTCTTGCTTCAATGTAGCTTTACAAAATAGTTCAGCATTGTTGAGCTCATTATGAAACCTGAGCAGGCGTTTATTGTCCATCACAGCCTAGAGATCTTAGCTTGAGATCAGCCTTTTGGTAGAAAATTCTGTGTAAAGGTTCTGAAGGTAAAGAGAAACTCTGACTCCAAAAGCATAAGCAGGGAGGAACACTGCAAGAGCAGGTTATGGATGTAAAACTAAACCTTCCTGCAGCACTGAAGCTCACTGGACTCTGCTGTACAGAAACCTCTCACGTGCCTCACACAGTAGAAATGGATATTTTGGCCCACCTTTTTATAAATGTCGATCTAAAATGTGTTTGATGGTCCTGTTCACAGTTAAAAGCATGAAGAATAGTTAGGTATGTGTTGACATGTTATAGAAAAATACGTGAACTATCTCGTTTAATCTTGTTCTTTGAAGAACATCTCAAAGAAATTAATGTCCTCTTGATAAAAGTTGTCTCTCAGTCTGAAATGAAACAGAGTACATTATTTAGGTGTTTGAACTGCTCTGCTTTCAAAATTCAAAGCTATGATCAGCTTCAAACATTTTAAGTTTTGATGCCTTATCTGTCCAGACTTTGTCTCAAGTGGGCTGCTGGCCATACTTCACAAGCGTAATAAAAACCTAAGAGATTCAGGTTGGAAATTTTCAGTTATAATCTTCTTATAGAAAGCCTGATCTTTCTGCTGTCCTCATTAAAGTTCATCTCCAATGGTATTTACAAAAACTAGTTTTGAACTCCTAACCTTTTATTCATTTTTGGTACAAAATAATTCCATTAGAAATGGTTATTTAAATGCGAGGGCAAATTATATAAGGTATGAACCCAGTCCTTTTGACTAATCATGGATGGCCAGATTTTGGAAGCTGTAGGCTATTCAATGTAAATCCTTATAAATATAAGTGCTTCTGTCAGGACAACCATTATCCCTAACTAACGGATTTAATTATTTTTATTCACAGATCGAGAAGACCAGTCTATCCTGTGCACGTAAGTAAACTGTTTTAGTGTATCTCAACATTACAGTGTCTGTCTTTATTGAAAATTGATTCAAATTCTGATGGAACAGACATAGTCTCTTCACCTTCAGTAAGCTTGAACTCCAATCCTAAATCTGCTCCAGTAGATATAACTGTTGATAAAATAAAAAGCAGGTATCAGTGTTGCAGGAAGTCTTTAAGGCACGAAGTCATTTCTTTAAATTGACTTTCTGAATTTAGAGATTTAAGAGTTTACAACGAACAGCTGTGTGTGTGGTTGTAAAACTGTGCGTAGAGAGAACGAAAGATTTTAAAAGGTTCCAAGAGGAAGTTGAGGAACTGAGAAAACTGAGGAACACAGAGCATCCCAGATAGTTACCATACTGTTTTTCATTTTTAGCTGTTGGTGGCTCACCACAACTTCTTAATTCAGTTGTCATTGCCAAAAAGTGCGATCCTTCTTGTTCATGCTGTTCTTTTGTGCTGTTTGCATATACTATAGCTAGAAGGGGAAAGACTTGGTACCTCCCTGCTGGCAGAGGCCACCCCTGAGCCGTGTGAAAGGCAGGGCTGTGCAGGCTAGGAGGGCTCAGCAGCACGGCACAGGCTGTACACTTCTGCAGTCTGTATGTTATTGGTTTAGGCAATAGTGAAATACCAGCTAAGCCAGCCCCGTTTTGAACTCCGATTTTGCCATGTCTGCGCTTGCTGAAGGCCTACTCTTGGAGTTTTGACCTGCCAGTGCTCAGAAAGATCCAGCATGGGGTTCAGTATCATGTGTCAGGCAGTAATTTCACTGCAATAAGCTTTACTTTGCACAACTTACTACTCCTCAAAATGCCATTGGTTTATCATCCCTACCTATTTTGCAAAAGACTCAGACTGTTGAATTGGGCAGGGATCTCCTATTTGACCTTAACTTTTGACCATTTCTCCATTGCTTTGTTGCTATTTAGTTGGGTTTTTTTACTTGAATGGCATCAATGATGCCTTTGACACAATTTTGTGTTTGTTGTATTAGGCATCTTTCAGTTTTCCTGATCAGAGGTAGGATTTGAATCTGTATAAATACTAATTATTGTTTGCAGAACATGGCATGCGTATTACTTATAGCAGGTTTGTGCAGTGATGCTGTAGTCCGTCAAATATTGTAATCATACATAGTCCCAGACTGAACTGGTTTTAGGTGAAAATGTGGCTACTGACTGACTAAATATGTATTTACAGTACAGTTTTTAAAAAGCAATCACCAGCCAGACAGTTACTTGGGAGTGCCAGTGCTGCCTGGAAAAAATTATCACCCAGGAAAAAGTAAGAATTCCATACTGTATCTGGTACCACAAGGGCAAGCATAGCTCTAACCTCTGTGTAATATGTAACTATGGCAATCACAGGTCTGTCCAAAAATGCGTTAATACTAAAACAAAATATAAAATTGCTGCAATGATGAAATAAAAATTGACCATCATGTTCTTCCCAGGATAAAACATGTCATGGTAATGTAGACTAACTTACAATATGCATTTCCTCCTTCTATTCTTGTACTTTAGTTTGTTTTTCCACTGGTAAACATTCAGATCTTTTTTTAACTTTCTTCTTTTTTCAACTTTTCTTTAAATATTAGGATTTTTAAGAAGGGGATTTTCTTTTGCAAATCTATGCCTCTTGTTTATGAAAATCCATTAAAGGATCCACTTCTGACAGCTATCTTATACTGAAAATACCCTTTTTTTACCTGGCCAGCTAAGCTGGAAACCTAAGTTGTTCCACACCAGTAATATGTGAAATAGAGTGAAATGTCTTTCCCATTTTGAAAACAGCCACAGTAAGTGATTCATTGAGATGTCTAAAATAACTGCTGGATGCTGGATGGACATCGTGAGCCATAGCTTAAAACAGCCCTCACACGTCTTTTGAATGAAAAATATTAGTCAAGCTAAAACCAATGTACACAATTTACACCACTACTGGTTTATCATCCTTGTTGGCCTTATTTGGCTGTACAGAAAGCAGAAAGTTCAGCTGGCTTTCAGCTGGGCAGCTGTCAAGTGGGAGCAATTTGTGTTATTTTATAGAATTGTTAAAAAGTCTAATGAATTGTCTTTTTGCCTAAAATATGTAACAATAACTGAAGACTTCATGGCATTGATCAGATGGGATATTCCCTTTAAATAGCTACAGACTCAAACTTTCCAAGGCCTGGTACCTAAACTGTAACAAATGTAGCTGTAAGGACTTATATATATGTGGCTGTGGATGCTGCCAAAAACTCACTTATGTTTAGTGATGCTGCAGTGTAGACTCTTGAGTTCTTCCACATATTGCGACTCATCTCCCACAAATAACTTTTTAACCTCATGGGAATTCAGCAGGGTTATGAAATAATACTGGTACGAAAATGCAAGCAGGGATTGGGCACTTTATTTTTAAGCACTTTGTGCTGTGTGCTTCATACTACTTCTACAAGGTTATTCCACTGTTAGTGGAACTCACCTGGAAACCAAAGACCTGGTAGGATGCTGAGTGCCTGGGACTTGCCTGAAATGCTGCTGGGGCACAGGCAGGGGCA
Organism: Psittacula echo; assembly: GCF_963264785.1. Lineage (NCBI taxonomy): Eukaryota > Metazoa > Chordata > Aves > Psittaciformes > Psittacidae > Psittacula > Psittacula echo. The sequence continues at coordinate 10,379,464 of NC_137739.1, forward strand.
TAAATCTGAGAACTAGGCACGATTCCATATTACTGAGTACAAATATACCCATTCTCAGGTCTTCACCCTCAGCTCATTGAACCTACCGTCATGTGGTTGAGTATTGTTTGCATTCTTTTCAATCCTTACCCTCTGTGTGATTAACTGTGGTATGTTTAAAATGCTCCATCTGTCTTTAATGCTCATGGGTTCTAATGCTTCCTCAGAATTCCCTGTCTTTCCTAGACCTCATTACTTCATCTACATTTTATTAATAACTACACACATACTGCCTTTGATCTGCTCTCCTCTGTGCACACATCTTTTCTGCTGTTAGCTCATTTTCATGGGCAGCATCACTGAACATCCTCTCATCTCATCTCATTCCCTGCCAATTGCTCTCTGCCACTTCACAGTCAGCATTAAAACCCACATCCTGTCATGCACATTTACAAGCTGCCTCTCTGGAACATGACAAACCTTGTACCATGGCTGTGCTTACTAACGAATGTATCTGTGGTTGCATTATTACAGCATAACATGACATAACAAAACATATATAATCACAATATGTAACACTGCACTGAGGGTATGAGTTCTTATTATTTTACATGTCTGAAAACTAAGGCAGTGAAGATTTTTCCATCCTCATGTTTTGGTCCTTGTAGTGTTCTGAGCAGCTTTCACTGCTCTGCCTAGCTATTGGGATTCCCTGAAACTCCTGCCTGTGCTTAGGCCTCCCCCAGTGCAGTTTCTCTTGTTTGACATTTGAGTTGGCTGTGAAATATTCTTTATTCACTGTTGCAAAGACCATGCTGGTCTGTTTTGACTAGCACATTAGATGTTGCTGAAGGAAAAATCGCAAGAAATCCATCCAGTTGCTCAGAGAAATGAGCAACCTCAGTGTATCAGCCATTAAGCATGAATTGGACTAAGCAATGGCCAGTGAACAAGCTTGTGACTTTCCAAGTTTCTACCAATGTAAGTAGAGGCACTAGTCCTTAAAAGAGACTTCTGGCCTTTGAGTTGTGTGATTTCTAAAGATGCAAGGGGATTCTCCTGGAGTTTCCAACAGGTTTTTTACTAGAAATTCCACAGGTGCCAATTTGCATAGCTAAGCATGTCAGTGTTTTAATGATCTCCTCCTTAAACCTGTCTGATCTCGAGGTTATCAGGTTTTAGCCACTTCTTGAAAACAGTGGGTATAATATTTTCGAGAAAGCAGATGTGGCTAAAGGACCGTGCACGAGTTTCAGTTATGCAAAAAAACACCTTTAATGAGAAAAAAATCTGATCATAATTCTGCGTGTTTGGCATAACGTGAAGCCTGTAGAAACAAATGCCTGTTAAACACTTGATTTTTACTGATAATCAAACACTTTTGCATTACCTTTTACTTTTTTTTTTTTTTAATACATGCATGTAGTTTGAATAGCTTCTATAAAAACATATGGTAGCAGGGTGCTGTTTCCACTTAATTTAATACAGTAACAGACAAAATGTTGGGTGAGGCAGTGACCATGCTGCCCTTTTCCCCTTCCTCACTTCTCTTTTTCTCGGCAAACTCTTCAGAGCCTCACCCAGCCATGGGACTTCAGCCCACTGTCTCCCCTGACACAGGTCAGGAAGCAGAGACATCCAGATTATCCTCCAATCTGCAGAGCCCCATTAGTCAAAAGACTCCTCCACACAAGAGCTAAACTCTTCTCTTTCCCAGCTCACTAAATCTCAAAGGCTGGAGCTGTCAAGCCTTTCTGCCTGGCCCTTCTCCTATACAGATATCTTGTGTAGCTTTAGACCCAGGGTGGAGCTCGGTGCTGAACCAGCTTGGTCTCTTTTGGGAATTTTTTTATAAGTAAACTAGTAGGATCAGTAGACTGGTTTCCGAGACAGGTCTCTAGTGGGGTACAGCTGGTCTAGGATGAAGATGTTCATTATCTTTGCATATCTTATACTGCAGGGTGAAGCCTGCCAAGCCCTGATGTGATTTAGAGCACCTCATTGAGTGCTCTGTGCTCAGAGGCTTCTTGCAGAGCCAGCATAGCCAGATTAGGAGACGTGCGAATGGGCAATTTTTGTGGTTCATTGCTTAATGAAACAAATGATGAAAATAAATTCTTCTGCTACCTTTCAGATGCTTCCAAAAATGGAATTAAGCTAAGTCTTATAATAATAATATAGAAAGTGCTCAAATTTTGGAAAAAAAAAAAAAAAAAAAAAAAAAAAACCAAAACTCAAATATTTTTTAAATTGATTTTTCCCAGTTATACCCAAATGTACAAGAGTCATAGCTACACCACAGGCTCACCCTACAACAGTGGGGCCAACTTGCTAGATTCACTTTATCATGATTTGGAAACCTCTTCTTACTAGGATAGTTTTCATTTAAGGTGAAGGTAACCACCGAATCATAGAATCAGCTAGGTTAGAAAAGACCTTTAAGATGATCAAGGCCAACCTTTACCCCAGGACTGACAAGTCATGGAGGATTTAGTAGTTTATGTGGTACAAAAACTCTGTTATAACTGAGCACTATGTATGTGAGCTTATGAGCTTTGAATCCTGTACTGATTTCCTAAAACAATGCCTGGCAAGAAATGGGTGAAAAATAAACTTAAACTATGCCGCACAGTGTGAGAGTGGTGTTTTTGACAGAGCAAGCCTGTAAGCCTAATGTATGCTTTTGCTCTGTAAAGTACTGTTGTTGGGCAATGAGAACTGTGCAATGGGACCTGCTTTTAATCTGGGGTTTTTTGTGTTGTCCATCTGCGCTGGGTGCAAAGAACAGCACTGGTAGTAAATGCGCTGTCTCTATGTATGGCAGGCCACAAGAATGATTTGAGATGCTTCAGTAAAACAAATGATCTATCTACTCTCAAAAGATTGTGATTAGTACAGTGGTAACAGCGCTTATATAGTGAATACCCACTTTGGAACATAATTTAGGGGCAAATACCAATGAAAATGGGCACTCAGAGGGGAGGAGCAGATTTCTCCTTGGAGTAAACACATTGTGTGTGATCTGTGCCAAAACCACTGACAGTTGCTTGCAAGGAAAACAGCCATCTTTAAAAATTCCATCACCGAGCTTGAGAGAGCATGTAGATTTTTAAAAACATGGGATTCCTCATACCAGCTCACAGTCTGATCCTGTCTGTTCTCCATTTCTTGTGGAAGCATTTCCATTTCACACTGAAGAACTTTTAGTTATCCACTTCAAAAGGAAATAAAAGCCTCAAAGTCTATCTGCCGAAAATAGGAAAACCTTCAGCCTGTGCAGGAGCAAAGAGTTAAGGATGAAAGCACAGAACAAAATGTTAAGTAACTTGAGCATTACAGTATGGTAGGATAATTACAAGTAAAATGATGCCATATATGGTAATACTCGCAGGGATTCAAGGGAAAGCCAAATGATGGGCACTGTTGCCCTGGGAGAAAGGAAATGCAATTCATGTAGTGATGAACTACGAATAACCTTTAATAAAATGGAATAGTTCAAAGCCAGGGGCTTGTTTGAAGAAAGTTGTTGGGTTTTTTTTTTTTTTTCCTCTTTTTCCAAGAGACAAAGTTGTAAGGTAGATTTATTTGAAAACTTTTCAGGCATATGTTTTCAAATTGGTGTGCTTGGCTTGGAATTATTCCCAGGACACTTAATTTTTATCAATAAAACATGGAAATGTTTTAGCACTGAAGCCCAGGCAAAAATGAATCCAACCTCTCAACTGTGCAAATGGACCCAGGTCTTGTGAAAAGGAACATATTCATCTCAATTATTTCTGGTTAAAACTCTAAAAGCCAGAAGAAACACTTCTCATCATGTCGTACCTTAGGAAGGAATTGTTTCTGGTTTCCTAAGGTTTATATCAATGTCATTCCACCTTGGAAGTTCTGCCCAGCACTTACTCATATTTTTTATGTCTATTTATCACTGGTCCCTTGGTAGGGAAAATTAACCCCTGTATTTCCTAATTAGAAAAAGAAGCAGAACTGCAATGGATCCAGCTAAATGGTTTCAGCTTCGAAAGAGTTGACAAATATCTATGGGATCTTTGAATGTATTGTTCTTTTTATTCTTAAATCCATTTTAGTTCCAAAGAAAAAGAGGTCCGACTTACATTTAGACTGTTGCCCTCTTCACAGCAATGATGTGAGAGGGAAAAGTAGACTGGAAATGTTCTTCTGAGAAAAGACTGTGTAAATCTGGCCCTTGTACCTTGAAAATCACTGTTTTACTTTAAGAGAGGGCTTAAGAGTCATAAATAAACCCTCGAAGTCCACTGGGAGGTGAAAAGTTACCACTGCCTTCCTGCTTCCCAAGGGACACTGCAGAAAATACAGCCAGGTTGTCAGTTGCTGATCAGACATCTCCCCACATGAGATGTCCCTTACTACCTGGTTAGCAGGGACACCTCAAGCTGTCCCGGTTCTGGTCACACTTAATTCAAGGAGCGTTTGAACAAGTAGTTCAGATGAGACGGGTTCATTCGCTTATTCTCTACCACCAATACAAGCTGTTAGTCTACTTTAATGCTGGAGTTTCCGAAGAGAAAACTGTTGTATTACTGCTGATGCTTTTTCTTACTGCTGTACCACATCATAGTTAATGTTGTATTTTTTGGTCTTAAAATACAAGCAGACTCCCTGCCAGCTCCACTTCTCATAAATGTTCGGATGCCGCCAAAGCAAGATGAACTGTCGTTCAAAAATGCATCACGTTTTAGAATTGCCTTAAATGGCCCAATGTCCAGTCAAAATACTGATGGGGCAGAGATATAGCTACGACAATGCGTTCTTTGCATGCTGAAGTCGGGTGGATTTGGGGAGATGGTGTTCTGGGGTAAATACTGAGCTGGGCAGTTTCCAGTCCTGTTTTTATACACTAAATACACCACATGGCAGAAGGAATCCACTAGTTGCCTACCTTCTTTTGTGTTATTTTCTTTCCCCTCAGAGGTGAATCTGGTGCTGGCAAGACAGAAAATACCAAAAAGGTTATTCAGTACCTGGCTGTTGTTGCTTCATCACATAAGGGCAAAAAGGACACCACCATCACTGTAAGTGAGCTCTTCCGTATTCAACTCTTCTTGACGGCTGTTAGGACTACCAAGCTAGCTGACTGTGCTAACAGCAAGTCAATGACTGTGGCCTGCCAAACAGTCAACATATTAAGAGTCCATAGTTAGGTCACAGCTCTATGTTTATGGAAAAACTTTTGTTTGACACCCCCTTAGGCATCGAATCAGAATGTACTTCGCTAGAAGAGAAATATTCATAGCTTTCCATATGCATAGCACCTATTTATAGCCTAGTATGAAGGCCTTGAAGTCTGCAAGGGCTCAGGTCCTTATTTTACCCTCGGCCCCTAGCAACTAACAAGTTTGGGAAAGCCTTTAGCTAACACATTATCCAACTGCATCACGAAAATGTCTACCAGCATTTAAACTTCCAGAGTTTTGATTGGCTTTGTTAGCAAGTGAGTTTTCTTCCTACCAAAGAGTCTTCCTATAAAACTTGTCTTTTTACTCCTCTGTCAGAGAGAATAATTTTGAGAGACACACTTTTTTAAGAAGTATTTTCTACCTTCAATATTGGTAATAGTTTTGCCTTTGTGACTAAAGTTGATTTTCATGCTCAAACACATAATACGAGTTTATACCTGCCTAGTTCCCGGAGAACTCAGTGTGGCTGAGGCTTCAACTGTCTTTGCTGTTTTCAATGACACAACTCCAGGTCCTATGTCATTTCCAGCCTTTTGAATGTTACTCAAGCTTCTGCAAAAAACATGTAGCAATTCACTTTTATGACAAAACAGGCTTAATTCAGGAAGACATTTCAGTGTGTCCCAGATGCAAGACTGGGTCCAAACTAAGTAAATAGCAGGGTAGTGGAAGGTGAAGTAAAAATCTCCTGAGCACTCCTCTGCTGGGTCTTGCAGCTGCCCTTGCGTACCCTGTACACTGGCAGAAGACTCCAGATCACAGGGTGTGCAGCTTGCCCTCTTTCACCATAAATAATCATTGTTTATATACAGTGGATTCTGCTTGGGGGTGGAGGAGGGAGTAGATGTCCCTCTGGGTACTATTTTCTAGAAACTAGTGATTAAATTTAGTGGAAACAGTCCAAGGCCAAAGGCATCATTTTCCTTTGTTGAATGTTTATGCAAAAGAATGATTTCTTTCTAATGGCTCCCTGCTCAGTGGCTGGGGGAAATAAACTTGAGGTTTCAAGGCCATCCCTAGCAGGCGTGTAACTACAGTTGCTGCTGACTCCTCTCAGGAATTATGCAAGTCTCAGGATCAAGCTGGCCCTGAGATGGACCTTAAGGGAAATACCCACCAGATAGGAGCTGAGAGAAAGTCTAAGCTGTTCTATAACATGCTGACAAACAATAATTCAGGGACTGTGACTACTGATACTGAAATTTCAGACATTAAAAAATAATAGATAGCAAAATGCCTCAGTTGCACTAGAGAAGAACTGGAGATTTATTGTTAAAATATCTGTCCTTGTCTGGTCCTGGGAGACTAAGCTGGGAGTGGATCCAAATCCCATCCCTTTGCTTCAGGGTTGTTCTTTTTTTTCTTCAGTTAAAATGTTTTATATATGTTAATCGTATTTGTACTCTTGCTGTGTCTGCAATCAATTGTTTGTATTTGTATTCCTGGTTTATTTGCATGGAAACTGTGTATTGGTTATTTTAATACAGGAAAAACAATAAATATATCTGTGTAATGGAAATGATACTGACACGTTTTATACCATGTTATTCAATACAGCAAGGTCCATCTTTTTCTTACGTGAGTAACTTAGACTGTTTGATGTGTGTTTAAGGCACTGAGTGTAGATCTGCATGCTATTGTTGCACCTTGAAAATTTAAGAGAGATTATGTTGAAATATGTTGTATGATATGATAAAAAGCAACAATAGCACCAAATGCTCTCTCTCACAAATCAACCCTAACTGTGTCAGGCTCCATGGTAAAGAATGAGGTCTGACACAGGCAGGGCCATCTCTCAAGTATCACTTTCTTCTATATCTGTGTGTTCAAATTGCCGTAGTTTGACTGAAATTTCCCACGATCCTGAAAGAGCCACTCAGCCTGACATGAGCAATGTGATTTCTCAATGAAAATATCCAAATGCTTTCTGTGCTTCAGGTTGAACTTTTTAGGACTGTTGTGAAATAATTCCTAAACCTCACAGTGTTTGATGGGTTTGTTTGGCTGCATGCTTTTCCATTTGATATTGCTGTCAATTTTACATTTTCATGTAACTGTTGAGAATTGTTCACATCCACAAAAGTTAGCATGTTCTGGCTGCTATGACGTGTAACAGAGCAATTCCCACTGCAGCGTGTGTCTGCAGGTGTATTACAGCAGTTTCTCAGAGGCCCTGGTGGGCCCTCCTGCATTGTGGTGTGCCGTATCAGCATACCAATTTGCCAGTTTGCTAGCATATTCTTTATATTTCTGTTCCAGGCAAATGGGATCTTTATTTTTTTTTAATGGGGTCTTTTTTTTCCCCATTCTGACTGCTGCCTCTCAGACTTCAGCTATGACAAAAGGCAATGTGTTACCTCTTAGTTAATTTAGCACTTCATTTAACAAGTGCTCTGCAAAAAACCTAATTTATTCCTGGCAGAGACAACTCTGGAGTTCAGTGGACTTCAAGCTGCACACAGTGCTGTTAATTAGGAGTCACAGTTTTATACTCCAGGTTTATGGCATAGTTCAGTTCTCACTAGAAGAAGGTAGTATCTGTCTCAGTTTAGCAGACAAGGCTCTGTTCTTGCTGTCACTATCTGATTGTAGCAACACCCCATGCTTATAGTGGACTTTTGACGTCTACAGCGTATAACTGGAAATAGTTGCTCAGTACAGAGAAATTTCAGGGACTTTTAGGAATTCATTACTTATTCTTGGACTCCTGTATTAGCTGGTTTGGAAATCTTCCTGCCCTCTTCCTCCAACTCTTAGATAGTAGATCTACGTTCTCAGGAAGGTGCTCATTCTCCTGTCTCATGACCATGCAGATAAGTTTAGCCATTTGTTAACTACCTGTTGCTTTTGAATGATATTTTTGAGGCAGCTGTTATCATATAGGTTACAAGATATTCAGGAATGGCATTTAGAAAAAGGTTACCACTTTTGCACACTAATTGTGAAGCACTTTCATCTCCTAAATTGTTTCCCCTAGATTCAACTTAAATATTGACTTATTTTCTGATTAAATTTTTTTTAAACTATATCATATTCTCTATCAAGGATTTTTTCCTTTTTGGGTGACTTATTTAAAACAATGCATGTTACTGCAGATTAGTACTCAAAGAATAAGGTGATGAGAAGCAAATGTGAAAGTGAGTGACCTCATAGGACAGAACCAAATTAAAGGTTCAGAAAAGCTGTATTCAAAGCAAAGGATTTTTTCAACTTCATTGATTTGTTTAGAAATAGAAGTATTAAATGCATGCTTGTTTCATTGCATGATTTGCTTCATTAGCAGTTACCAATCACAATTAACAATATAATACAAAATTTGTGTGTTTGCATGACAATTCATTATCCTGATTTGAAATAAATCAATGCATTTCCATATTTAACCTTATTTGCCTTGCATGGATCATTATTAATAGACTTGATGAAATCTGCTTTGTAGCTTTGTGCTGCATTACATTAAAATGATTCTCGGCAAGTTATTCTAATTACATCATCATTTGCTAGCAAAGGATCTCAATAAACTAACTCAAAAAAGACATGCTAGAGGTTCCTTTAAGAATATCCCTTCTAAAAATGATATTAAACTGGAAAAAACATATTTCACATTGAATGACCCTTTTCTTTTTAAGAAAGGCCAGTCATGATGCTAAACAGATTAATAGACTTTGATTCGTCACAGGCAGCAGGGCTGGAAAAGGGTCATGTATACAGGACAGCAGTCAACTGCACAAATACATAAACACAAAGAATAACAGAGAATGAAAACAAATCCACACGAAGTGCAGTATTCAACAGAAAAAAAAAAAAAAAAAAAAAAAGGAGGCTTCAATTATTTTTCACATTTTCCTCCAGTGTACATGTGTTGGTTTTAATTAAGCAAATACGAAGTTCAGGGTTAACTGCTTCTGAATGAATTTTAGGGTGAGCTGGAAAAACAGCTTCTACAGGCAAACCCTATTCTTGAAGCTTTTGGAAATGCCAAAACAGTGAAGAATGACAACTCCTCCAGATTTGTAAGTAGGAGAAATCCAGTTGGGTTGGTGGGGGGGAGGGGGTATAACATCTCTTAAAACACAGTGTGCAGACAGTGCTCCTCATCACTGCTTCTCTTTTAAAGAGTGTCTTTAATATCTTAAAAGCTATTTAGAATTCCTCTCTGAAACACAAATTTGGCCTTATGGAAGATTAAAGATCAAGCACAAACATGACAGTACCGCTGTCCTCTTACAATTTAGCAGTCTGTGTGTGGCCTTCCAGAGTCAGGTCAGGACATTGCCACATTCAGAATATTTGCAAGCAAAATCTGTGCTTTCTTTCTCTTTGCACCACAGCTGAGCATGTATCTTATGAGGTATGACTGTTACTTAGCAAGAGTGGTTAATATGTTATATTAAAAATCACAGGAGAAAGAAAAAACAGCCATACAGGTACAAGTTTGATGTGAGCTGAGGGCTGTCACTATTGGATGACACATTTTCTGCGAGTGCTGGCGGGTGCTTGTTTTCCCTGCAGACCCTCCTCTCCCACCTCTGCTCTCTCCCTGCAAAGCTGAGGGATCTATGCAAATGAATCATAGCAGAGTGAGTTATGCAGATCCAATGATATTCCCTTGTGGAAATCAAAGTAGAAAATAGATGTGGTCACATCCCCAGCCTCCAAAGCCTGGCCCAGTAGGGTGGACTCCTATCCCTCTAAGTACCTGAATGGAATGTGGGGGCAAATCTCTTAAGCAGGAATATCAGAGAAATTCACTTCCTTTCAGGCTTTTCCATGGGTTGTTCCTGCAGGAGGAAATCAAGCATGTTATTTTTAAGAGGATGATGTACATCTTATTAAACAGGCTAAATACTAATATTGGAAGACCTGGCATAACCTGAAAGAATGGCCCAATCTAAATCTTCTTTTCATTCACAGGGCAAATTCATCCGCATCAACTTTGATGTGACAGGCTACATTGTCGGAGCAAACATAGAGACTTGTATCCTTTTCAGTGAGCTGCATGGGAAGCTAACTAGGGTCAGCAGAAGGAAGTAAGATAAACAAGCTCCATTGCATGTCTAAGAAAGGCAAATATTGCTGGGACCGGTATAAACAAAGATGAAGGGAAGTGACTCCATTTATGCTGATACCAGCTTCTCAGTTTGCCTTACACTCATGTTTACATTTTCAGGTCTATTTTCTCAGCTATAGGAAAGTGTGCTATTCTCCATATATAGCTTCAGAAATGAAAGCACCATGCCTAAAGCAATGGCAGGGACTTTAAAGCTGAGTCCCAGTAATACAATAATGGGAAAAGATTGCTTTGTGATTAAGATTGCATGTGATCTTGAGAGCTATACTGTAGTTTTGTCTCATATCAGTGTGATCCTGCACAGGTCACTCTGGTTCCCTGTGGTCTACATTTCCAGATGCATAAGAAGTCTTGAAACTTTACTGTTTCTTACTGGTGCTGTGTCAGGCACTTTGAAAATAACGCTGAATGACTGGTATCATCACTACAATTTACCCAGGAATTTGGAGAGTGCTTCCCAGTTCCAAGTCCAGGTTTGCTGCTTTGTCCTGGTCCTGAGGTTAGGATGAAGTCCAGGTGCTCAGTACAATTTCACCCTCAGCCCTAAACACCCTGGCTTCTGTCAGGGAAGGGTCCTGAGCTTTGCATAGAAAAGGAGATTCTTACTCCAATAAATGAGAAAGAAAGGTGCACCTATGAAGAAGGACTTCAGTTCTTGGGTATAGCATCAAACAACAGTTTATCTTTCTGCTCTTATTTTGACAAGTGATCTTTAAAAAAAAACCAGTGTTTAATTATTTTGGTATTAACTGATATTTTACCTACAGCACTATAGCTTTCAGAGAGTGAATAACTGACATGTTGAAATATGCTATTGCCAACTTCATTTTTAGTAGTTTATATTCACAAAAATGGACCATAAATGAAGCTTGCTTTTATTGCTTTTATGCCTACAATGCTGGCCTCAAGAGCTTTCATTCCAGCAGCCCCACCTTATGCTGAAAGAATCATATTGGCACGTCATTTTAGAAGTGGTGTGAATTACATTGTGAATCCTATTTTTGTATGTCTGATTTGAGAAACATTTATGTCTACTGTCATGCTTATTACCATGATTACCAGCATTTACTATTCAATAGGAGGTAGAAAATTGATCTACATATTGTGCTGAGAACAGTACCGATACCAGAGCTCCTGCCACAGACCAGACACCTGTCCGTGTTAGACAAACCTGTGGCAAATATTTCTGCAGTGCTACTGATGGTTCTGAGGCTGATGGCACAATTAAGGAAGCACTGAAACGTGTTACTGATATTTTTTTTAACGTACTTGACAACAGATTTGCTTGAAAAATCCCGAGCTATTCGCCAGGCGAAAGATGAGCGAACATTTCATATCTTTTACTATTTGATTGCTGGAGCTTCTGAGCAAATGAGAAGTAAGTTACTTGCTAATGATTCTTAGATCTCATTGAACAGTCTGAGCAATGGCTTACTCAAGTAATTTATCTTAACTTCTATCTGTAATTTCATCCTTTCTAGAAATAAACAGCTCTTTAGCTATAGAAAATAATTCTCTCAAGTGAATTATAAGAAAACTTCAATTGATGTACACCTGCTTGAGCCAGGTTGTTCGCAGTTTACAGGATGTTTCAATTTAAAGATGTAAACCCATTCAGATCCCATCTTGAATGACATTGAGATGATGAACAGGGAAGAGTTATTCTGATTTTTTTTTTACACAAAAGAATCTGGGGTTCACAATAAAAATATTGGCTTGTGCTTTTAAAATAAATTAGGAGAATGTCTCTCCTACAGCACATTATTACACTGGGAAAACCATACCTTCAGAATGTTGAGAAGGTGAAAAGGGTAAGTGGATCAAAAAAAATGGATTAGACATAATGTGTATTGGAACATCATGGTTCAGATATGACATCTTTCCCTAAATTTCTGGTTGTCAACATATAAAGCAATGGTTAAATCTATACTTTCCCTGGTTTTTATGCTCCTTACCTAAGAATCTGGTGTTGTCCCCAGTATAGGGCCAAAGAGGCTTTTGGTCCAACCCACTATGGTTAATACCTGGTTCCAGTCTTATTATAACCTGATATGAATCCCCATTGGGAGAAATGTAATTCTGAGTAGGTTACGCATGGCATTAAATGAAAGATTTTTAGGAAGAATGGCTCAGATTTGAATACATAGAGTGCAAAATTCCACCAAGGAGCAGAAAC